>NC_090443.1:1052638553-1053238553 GCF_031143425.1 Pleurodeles waltl
TCTCTCTCTCCCTCTCTCTCCCTCTCTCTCTCTCTCTCCCTCTCTCTCCCTCTCTCCCTCTCTCTCTCTCTCCCTCTCTCTCTCTCTCTCTCTCTCCTCTGTAGTCAGACATGGAGTCACAAACACATTGACTGAAGGAACACTTCGCCAACAGGGGTCTGCCATTCCTTATAGATTGGATACTAACTTCAGTTATGCAGACCATATACTGTTAGGGGTTATACGTCCTGGTCGCAATTAGAGAAATAGTCAGACTTGGAAATTTCTCTAGCGTTAACATCCGCGGGAGGAGTCGGAGATGTTCCCACTCGCTGATGGAGTGCACAGAGCAGACATTGACTTTCACTTGCAATGTGTGCAGAAGCCAGGCTGGGCCTTTCAGGTGAACAGATGGATCACTGTCCCAGTATCTGTGGCTGGCAGAAAAGTGCTAATCAAAGTGATAATTCTGCCAAAACCTCGATATGTCTATTTATGCAGATATCTATATGTATAGCTATATTATATAGTGACAGTCTCCACTGTCTAGTTATAGTTAGGTCTCGGTTTTCATAGGAAGATAGTTTTTTGTTCCTCTAATAACTTTGCTCCTGGTTGATAAATCTCCATAAAACCTTCCAAAAAAAAGTTCATCTACCTTGATTCCTTATTAGAGAGTATCACACCGATCCGTCAAGCGGAGGCCACGGAAATAGGGCATTCTAAAAAGTGTGATTTCCCATGTCAATTCCCATATGAATATTTCCTGACCGATACAGGAAAACATGGCTGAATGCAATTACACCAAATTTGGCAAACAGAACTTTACTCAGAAAGAGTGGTGTGAATCAGTTTAGCCATGTTTGAGAAATTATTGTTTAAACAAGCTCCCGCTGGGAATGAAAGGGTTAAAAAGTGAGGTATTTTTAGACTGTTGGTGTCCAGATATGCTCTGATTGGCTAATTTAAAGGGGAAGTAATGGACTGCCACCAAATGAACAATAAATTGTGGCAGCCATTACAGGACTCAGGTACATCCTGAAAATGAATTAAAAATATATACAGAAGTAGGGTGAGCACACGCTGAACCCAAAGAGCATGTGGTGGGTCCTGAAGGGGCACCCCCTCGAGTGGCTGGCCGCAACATAGACAGCATATTGCAGAAGCCATTACAGAACTCGGGACATGGTCCCCAGTGAAATGCATTGCAGTGAAAGCCTGGTTTTGACGGTCTCAAAAAGGAACACAAAAGAAGGGTGAGAACAGACTTTCGACATAATATAGCTCATGTTAGTAGTGTTAAAATCACTTTAGCAACTGTCAGAGATCTGAGATCATTTTACTCTGTAAAACATTCAGAACATCTTCTCGGATTGAGTGAACCATGTTTGAGCGAAAACTGTTTTTTCTCATGATTTTCTCATAGAGGTTATTTTGTTAAATAAACCTTTTTACTTTTCCCTACACCTTACATCAGGGAGACTCCACATTCGGGGTAAAGATTTTTCAATAATAAAGTATAGGAACATTTTAAAAAGTTTATTAACGTTATAAAAAATAAGAAGAATTATTTGTATGTAAAATATTAATGTAAATTAGTTTTATACATGTATTTTAAAAGTGGAACACAAAAAAATGCTACAGCACTAGTACTTAATTTTGAAATCAATCTTTAATACATTTACATATGTTAAATAAATAAAAAATATTTTTTAAGCTAAAATTAAAAAATATATTCTCACATAAAATAAGTATATATGTATATTTTTTATTGTCCACTCAAAATGATAAAAAGTGATGTTTACAATTAATTAAAAGTAGTTTAATTACATTTTACTAAAAATTAATATTACCTTAATTTATAAATTAATAAAAAGGCTGGTAAAATATTTTATAACTAAATAATACATGTTTTACTGTTAGATATTTTGATGAATATAAAATTATATTTAGTTATATTTGTAACTTTTTATATAAGTTAATTTAACATTATTTTCTATGTGGGTTTACTCTAAGTCTCTGCCGCTATTATTTTCTATGGGAGAGTTTGGCAATACCAGTGGTTGGCCACGTGTGGTGCTGGACTTACTAATGTTCCTTTTGACAGTAGTGACTTCCACTCTTAGATTTGGCTTCACCCCCTGTTTCAGGGGTGGAGGCGTGTGAGTCCACGCCTTTGAGCAACTTCACACTCAGACTTTGTGAATAATTGAAAGTAGTAAAGTTACTCAAAAGTGTGAGAGTAAATTACACATGCAAATTACTCACAATTATAAGTTACCTTTGTGAATAGCCCCCTTAGTTTGTAAGGGTGCATAAGGAGAGCAGAGAGATACATTCACTTAAAACGTGCTTTTTGTGGCTTAAGAATTATGAGATCACGGGCTCGAGCAAGGTAAATAAATCAAATTCCGAAACCACAGAAAAGTTGCTTCAAAAGAGAATTGCTCAACAACCCACAGCAAGAAAGGGTGGACAGGATCCAGACACTGTTGTAAAGAACAATTATAGCCTTAAAGGGATAACATAGTTTATTGTTCATTGTTTGCCATAAGGTAACAGGTTTAGGTAAGCAGTGTACACACTGTCACACAAATCAGAATATACCTTAAGATACTTTACAGCTGTAGAACAAGGACCTTGCATCTGTGTAACATTGGAAGGCAGAATTTGTTTCTAGTTAGTCTAGCACAGAATGGCCAGCTGATATGAAAGACACGATGGGCAGAAGGTTTTCCTTCAATTTTTTGCTCATCAAAAAATATTGGTGTTTTTTTCAGTTAGTAAAGCTGTAGAAGGCATAACTTTCATATGTCCTTTCTGTCATGGTCAATTGTTTTGCAGATGGAGACTGATACGGATACATACTCATTGGCTCATTCATTCACCTCTTCAGTGTAGTCGGGTTAGGGGAATTATGAGTCTTTGCTAATTCATGTGCAGTGAAGTTAATGGAAACTTCCTTGCAGGTTGTAAAAAGAGGGATCTGAGCCATCAGGTTCTGAGAAACATGAGCAACAGGAACAGGAAAACAAGGGGAAAAGGGAATCGGTCCATCATCAGGCCACTCTACAACTAATGGGGGATGTTCCTGAACTATGGGCTTTGCCACCTACATTCTCAAGAGTACCGTCGAGAAGATTATTAAGCCGACCTATGAGAACATAAGTTGGTTCGCAAAATAAGAAGGCAGTTGGTTAAAGTTGGTTCACAAATAGCAACCCCTTTTACCTAACGCATTCTTTGTACATGAGGCCACATGACACAGGAATACAATAGTGGAATTCTTCAAGAGTGAGTGGAGGGAGCGAGGAAACAAGCAAAGCCAAACATTGTCAAAGCCAATAGGCTTTGCCTATGCAAAAGCTATGAGCTTTGCCAATGTGTTTTAGCCATGTTGTACACCAACGTGGCTGCTGCTCTCCATGCCTAACATTTACTGGCATACAGTGGTGTGGAGTACACCAGAGTGTTATAGAATGGAGTGGTGTAGAGTGTTGTGAAGTGGAGTGCCACAGAGTGGAGTGGAGTGACAAAGAGTGGAGTGTATGACTGAGGAATGGCGTAGAGTGGGGAGGAGTGTCATGGAGTGCCGTAGAGTGGAGTGTCGAGTGGAGTGGCGTAGAGAGGAATGTCATGGAGTAACGTGTTGTAGAATGTTATGGAGCAGAGTGGTGTAGAGTGGAGTAGATCGGTGTAGAGTACAGTAGAGTGATGCAGAATGCTGGACAGGTGGAGTGGTGTTGAGTGGAGTGGTGCAGAGAAGTGTAGAGTAGAGGGAAATAGAGTGGAGTGTAATAATGAAAAAAGACTCCATTATGATGAGTAGGTTCTTTATTAGGAGTACCTTATCCACACACCACCGAAGACATCCATCTCTCTCCATCAGCTCTCCATAAGCTCCACTGGAACATTCCTACCCCCAAGAATCTAACATGATGTCATGAATGACATCTGTCTCAGCAATGAAATCCCTTACATTCTACCATCTAATAAGATGACATCTACCACACACCTTCCCCCTTAAAGACAAATACAAGGTTATCATATTAAAAACAAAACACAACAAGACAGAAGCAAAGGAAACTATAGAAAAATGATGTGCCAGTACTTAGAGACATGAAATTGTCTTTGAGATGACAACCCGATTGAGATTCCATACCATTCCATCCTTAATCTTTACAGCGTTCCTGAATAGTTTGATGACTTCAAATGGACCCATAAATTTACTTCCACTTTTACATAAGGTTGGTTTCCTAACTAGAATTTCATCCCCCACCTTCACTTCAATGTTACATGTGTTCTTTCTTTTATCAAAATATTATTTCCTTCTTTGTATACATTTCCTCTCACAATCATTTTCCCCACTCATGTCCTGCCAAGATACACTGTCATTTTTCCCCCAACATACCCAACCTGGTGCCAACTGCGTGTTAGCTTTTCAACCTCTAAAAAGTTCAAAAGGAACTTTACCAGTGGTAGAGTGAGGAGAGAACCTGTAAACATGAAGACAACTTTTAAGACCATCCTTCCAATTCCTGTTTGCTGCAACTTCCAATTCTATACATTCCTTTATACATTTATTAAATCTCTCCACTGTACCATTTCCTTCGGGATGATATAAAGAACACTTTCTATGTTCAATGCCTCTGCACCTAAAGTATTCATCCATTTCAAAAGACAGAAACTGCGGCCCATTATCAGTCACAATAGTATTCGGCAAACCTTCACGACTGAAAATTTCACTAAAGAATTCAATTATTTTCTTGGTTTCCATGCTACCACTGATATCTATTTCAGCCTACCTGGAAAACTGATCTACCAAAACCAGGATATAGTTGGATCCACTTTTCCCATGAATAGGTCCAACCACATCAACAGCTACTACATCCCAAGGTTTGTTTGGAACATCTCTAATACACATAGGTGGTACTCTAGTTTTGTACACTTTGTCACTATTGCAGCAATCCGGACATTCTCTGACCTTCCTTTCAATCATGAGGTCCATGCCTGGCCACCGATAGTTAAGACGAATTCTAGCTTTCGTCTTACTCATTCCTTGATGTCCCTCATGTCCCAATTCTATAATTTTGTATCTCAGAGCAGCAGGAACAACTAATCTTAAACCATGCAAAAGTAGGCCTTTCTCCATAGACAATTCCTCTCTCACTTTCCAAAATCCTCCTAATTCCTCATCACGCTTCACATTCGACCCCCACCCATTACTAAGTCTTTTGCACACACGCTGTAACAAAGAATCTTCCACCACCGCTCTCAACCATTCATCTTGTTCTACGATTCCTCCTGTTATACTACACATACTAACTTCATTTTCCTGATCCTTTTCCAAACATTCTTCTGATTCAGAACTAAGCCTTGATAAACAATCAGCAATCCTGTTATTGGGTCCTGGAACATAGAACACCCTGGAAGAGAAATCCCGTAGTCCGACAATCCACCTACTAATCCTACTAGAAATCATATCTAGACCCTTTTTCATGAAAACCTCCACCAGAGGTTTATGGTCAGTTAAAATCTGAAATTCTCTTCCCCACACAAAATTCTTAAATTTGTTGACTGCCCAAAATACACTCAAGGCTTCCTTCTCAATCGTAGAATAATTCATTTCAGAACCTCGCAAAGTCCTAGAACAGTACACTATGGGCTTGAAATCACTTTCACCCATATCCTGTAACAAAACTGCCCCTAGACCTCTCATGCTGGCATCTGTCATGATCACACATTTCTTGTCCGGATCAAACGAATTCAAGCTCCCAACAGTTGACAATTCCTTTTTTATAATTTCAAATTCCTCCTGACATTTATCATCCCACACAAATTCAATCCCTTTTTTAGCAGTTTACGCATGTGGACTGTTTTAGATGCTAGATTTGGTAAGAATTAGGCATGGAATTCTACCATTCCAAGAAAAGACAACAGTTCCTCTTTCTTTTCTGGATTATGTAGTTTCAAAATGTTCATTACAAGATCCTCCTTTGGACACAAACCCTTTGAAGTTATTTTAAGGCCTAGATATTCAATTTCAGTTTTGCAGAAGTTTCTTAAGTTTGAGGGTCAAACCATGATCTTTCAAAATGGTAAGAACCCTCTTAACTCTCGTCTCATGCTCTGCTTCAGTTTGTCCATGTATTAAAATGTCATCCTGGAAACATTTTACTCCAGGTTCTGAACCAAACAAGTTGTACATCATACGTTGAAATACCGCTACAGCAGACACCAGCCCAAAAGGCATTCTTCTGAATCTAAAAGTTCCAAAGGGCGTGATGAACGTGGTATAGTCTTTTGAATCATCATGTAACATAACTTGATGATATGCTGAGGTCAGATCTAATTCGCTGAAATATTTAGACCCATTTAATAACGTGACCATCTCAGTTATGTTAGGTAGCGGAAATTGATCACTGACCACACATTTATTAAGATTTCTCAATTCCAAGCATAATCTAATTTCTCCCGTTTGTTTGCGTGCAACTACTATGGGCGAAATCCATTCAGAGGATTTTACTGGCTCAATTATCCCTTTATCACATAATTACGTATTTCTTTCTCAACATCATCCTTCATAGAGATGGGAATGGGACGTACTTTGGCAGCCACAGGAACAGACCCCTTTTTAAACCTTAATACGATGAACGTACTTCTTTAGACAACCTAATCTATCCCTGAACACTTCCTTATAATCTTTAACAAACTCTGATGGAACTTCTCCTTTTCCATTTTGCACAGAAAGTTCACAAACCCTCTGCAGCTTTTCAATAAACTTTTTCTTGATCATAACAGGTGTGGATGAATTAGGATCCAGGAAAATATTCAGCTCCCTCTGGTGTGGCTAACTCAAAAGTGTGGAGAGGCATTGAGTGGAGGGGAGTAGAGTGGAGTAAAGTATTATAGAATAGAGTGGCATAGCATAGAGTGAAGTGGCACAGAGTGGAGTAAAGTGGTGTAGAGTGGAGTGTCGTAGAGTGGCACAGAGTGTTGTAGAATGGAGTGGCATAGAGTGGAGTGGCAAAGAGTGAAGCATCATAGAGTGCGTAGGGTGCAGTTGAGTCATAGAATGGGGCAGATTGGAGTACAGTGGCCTAGAGTTAAGTGGCATAGAGAGGTGTAGAGTGTCATAGAGTAGAGCGGCATAGAGCGGCACAGAGTGGAGTCTAGAGTCATAGAGTGGAGTGATGTAGAGTGGACTGGCAAAGAGTGGAGCACCGTAGATTGACATAGAGTGGAGTAAAGTGCTTTAGAGTGCATTAAAGTGCTGTAGACCGGAGTGGTGCAGAGTGGAGAACCATGGAGTGGAGTGGAGTAGCATAGCATAGAGTGGAGTGAAGTGTCATAGGGAGGAGTGGGCTAGCATGGAGTGTCACTGAGTGAAGTAAAGTGGTATGGAGTGTTGTACAGTGGACTAGAGTGGCCTAGAGTGAAGTGGCGTAGAGTGGAGATGAGTAAATTGGTGTGGAGTGGAGCAGAGTGTCATAGCATGGAGTACAGTATTGTGTCATAGAGTGGAGTGGCACAGAGTGTAGTGGAGTAGAGTGGAGTACAGCTGCGTAGAGTGGAGTATAATGGTGAAAAGTGGAATAGAGTGGCATAGAGTGGAATAGAGTGGCCTAGAGTAGAGTTGAGTGGGGTAGCTTAGTGCAGAGTGGCGTGACAGAGTGTTATAGAGTAGAGGGATGTAGAGTGGCATAGAATGGAGTAAAGTGGAGTGGTGTAGAGTGGAGAGTAACAATACAACCCACAAACGGTAATATATGGAAATGGCATCACCTAGTGAATTGATTTGTTTTGATACACTTATATATTCGAAAAACACTTTGGTTTTGCTCATCTACCACAATTCAACACCCGTTCATTTACTAACCTCCCCCGGGTGACATACTCACACTCTCATAGCTGTATTTAACCTTCTGCTCAAACTATGAATTACTCTTGTCAGCGTTTTTCAAGTATTTTAGTTATATCACACTTTTTATTTTTTAATATTTATACACGACTTCTATTGAATTCATATTACACTTCAATATCCATATAAATATTTATCCTTTGTAAAAACTACATTCACATACCGCATCAACATATATATTATTGTTCACAAAAATCACAAAAAATTGTTTTCATATAAAATCAAATAAATATCTCAAATATAAAAAAAAACAGTAAATATCTCAAATATAAAAAAACTTTCGACGCAGCGTTTTGGTGGTTTTTCAAGTGGTTTACCCCACCTTCTTCAGGACATTGTTTAATATACAAACTGTTCTTCATATTTTAACTGCAAGAGTACAAAAAACATTATTACCATACTTTGTAACTACAGGTTGAACAAGAATTAAATATGGCCATATTTTTCAACATATTTCCCTAGTCATCCCCCTCTAGTAGACAGGTGGCTTTCACCTACACCCTTGCAACCACCTCTTGTTCTTTCACATCACTTCCATATGCTTCAGTCGGCGCTCTCCTTGATCTATCCCCGCACATTCCTAGTTATTTTTATATCATTGCATGCTTTTTCTATATTTTGTGCAACTGGTTGTCTGGTACTTTGGTAGCCTCTCATCTAAATCTATTGCTACCGTTCTCTCTCAATCGTATCTTACCGGTACAGGATTTCTCAGAGTATATTACCCATTTCCCTGATTACTTTCTACTAGCCATTTATGGGTCATGTGCTTAACGGTTTTCAATGCAAGTCTCATTTTGTTTTTTATTTCTTTTCCCATCTACAAACTATAATATATGATAATCAGGTTTTATATCTTGATGTCGCCCCTTGGACGCCTATTCTCTGATTTATGCACGCTACTCTCCCCTTATGCACTCACCCGAGTCTCGGCATGCATGCTCACTTTCTCCGCCTCACTCAGGCTCATATTTATACTTTTGTAAGTTTGCGCTGTTTTTGCATCAAAAAGCATCACAAATGTGGCGCTAAATAAGTATAAATATGGGCCTCAGTGCGTATTTGGCGTCATTAGCATAAGTTTCCCAGTTTCAATGTCTACATGATATAGGATATAGTTCTTGTTTTAGTTTCTTTTCCTTTTTGCATCTACAAATAATAATGTATAGTCGTCAGATGTTATATATCAAACCGGCTCATATTTCGGCCACCTATCCTCTACTTTGAACGAGTTCTCCTTCGTTCTCACCTCACCTGTATCGCTGTGTTCCTTGTTTCCTCTCTTCGACTCGCTCTATCTGTCTAGCTTTAACGTGTATCCAGGGTAAAATGCCTAGCTCACCAAACTTCAGTATCTAAAGGTGATAGACAAAACAATATCTATCTGATGCTCTCTCCTACTCCTTATGCGTAGGGGATCAACTATGGAGTGATAACTTCTTCCCCCCATGCTCACCTTTCGGGACTGTGGGCTCCAACTTCTAACTTTCTTTCAAACTTGGTATCGGCCCTTTATACCGCGCGGTGTATGCTGGTGCTCCTCCTCCTGCCTTTATCCACCATCTTATTATCAGGCTGCGGGTGCCATGTTAGTGTCATGCTGTATTTCACATTTTATGCCCATCATCCCCCTTTCCTCAATGCGACATAGCGCTATATAGGACCACGCAGTGTGTGCCGGTGCTCCTCCCCTTGCCTATATCCACCATCTTATTATCAGGCTGCGGGGTGCCAGGTTAGTGTTAGGCTATATTTCACATTTTGTGCCCATCATCCCCCTTTCTTCAAGGTGACATAGCTCTATATGGGACCATATTGTTTAATCCCACTCATTTTCTACATTTCTCGTCTCATTCTTAAGGGATCCCGCGTACTCTACATTATATCTTTCCATCCACTTCTCAACCTCTCATTCTGTGCCTTATATTTTTTTTTTGCACTCTACCTTGATGCCCTCTTTTTTCTAATGTTCATTATCACATCAATCCTTATCAATTCTTCTCCCCCTCAATTCTTCTCCCCCATCCTTGGGCAAAGTATTCAATTAAAAGATTACTGTTGTTATACTAGTTCTTTCCCTCCTTATCTCACCAAGTATTCACATTCTTCTCTGCTGTTCAAACCCTCTTTATATGTTCTAAACTTGCACATATAATATTGTTACCTTCTTTATCTTTTCTTATTTATATCTCTTCCCTGCATCGTATCTTTTACTTACATTGAGTTTCACCGTTCCACCTGTCTTTATAGTGTTGGAATTACTACATGTTCCACATGGGAAGTTACCTTTGATCTTACTTCCATCCCTCACATCTGCAGGATCACTTTGGGTCCCCTGTACGTATGTACCAAACAGTTTCTTATTGTTCTGTTCCTTATAAAAGCAAAAAGAGGCTTCTTCAATACCATCCTGCTATCTCCCCTCAAGAGTGTCTAATTACTAATTATCAAATATTTTAGTTTAATGCTGATGTTCGAATAATTAGTGACACACACAATTCTATTGTTTTCCTGTGCTTTCCTCTTGCCCTCAAATAGACTTTCCCTATATGCCTTCCATATAATTTTTTTTAGGATAGCCTCCATCTACTAGTTTATCCTCTAATGTCCTAGCACGTATCTCGAAATCGTCCCTACTTGTAAAGTTTCGCCTTAACCTGAAAAATTGGCCAAATGGTATATTGTCTTTCTGACATCTAGGATGGTTGTTAGTATTGTGCAGTAGAGTATTGTGGTCTCTTGGTTTAGTATATAACTCCACTTCAGGCCTCATCTCCACTGCTTTTATCTTGATATCTAGAAAATCACACTCTAGCTGGCTAACTGTTGAAGTGAAATTTAGATTTGAGTCCCCCAATTTTAACCAAATGAGGAATGATTCCAAATCCTCTCTATTGCCCTGCCAGATGAAGAATATGTTGCCAATGAACTGTACCCAATTCCTCACGTTTTTAAAAAAAGGAGCACACTCATTATATGTATGTTTTCCTCAAATAGCCCCACATAGTGGCATGCTAGACTTGGAGCACATGTTGCTCCCATGCTGGTCTCATGATATTATTCTTCAAGATAATTTCTGCCCATTCTATAATCATTTTGGCATGGGGTGACAGATCACCCTCCTCATTACACAACATCCCCTTAATTTTTTCTATTGTATCATCTTGCGGAATGTTCATATATAACGCTTCAATATCCAAAGTTACTAGCCTCTCTTTATTTGGATTAAAACTCCTACCCTCTATTTTACAGATCATATCTGTTGTGTCTTTAATATATGAGGGTTGTTTGAGAACCAAAGGTTTCAGGAAACAATCTACAAATTTGCTTAGGGTTTCCGTGAGGGAGTTCAAACTTGACACAATTAGTTGCATAGGTGGATCACCTATATTTTTATGAACTTTTGGTAGCCATACAGGGCTGGTATACTAGGGCTTTCATTGAGAAGGGATTCATATTCCTCTGGGAAAATTAATCCATCTTCCTTGGCTAGATTTAGAAATCCTCTAATCTCTGTTCCTAGCTTTAGCCACCCCTCCTTACTCGATTTTCTATAATGGTTTGCTACCAGTAGGAGGTCATTCATCCTTCTATTGTAATCATCTGTATCCATAATCACTATACTACCCTCTTTATCTCCTGGTTTAATTGTTATATTCTCACACCTTTCTAGGCCTTTCAACGCCTCCCTATGGTGTCTTGTCAGGTTAATATGGTTCCAAATGTTTTTCGTTAGAAGGTCTTCCACTCCTTTCTCTATAACTCTCTTGAATATCTCTACTTCTTTACCCACCATCTGTCTGAAGGGTGTCCACACAGATGGAGGTTTCAATCCTGATTTGTTTTCCTTTTGCACTACTGCCTTTCCTTCAAAACATTTTCTTAACCTAATTTTTCTGAAAAGATCCCTCATAACACTTTCTATCATGTATTTGTCCACAGGTGCTGTGGGGGCAAAGCCTAAACCTCTAATAGCTCCCTTTCTTCTACACTTAACTCCCTTGAGGATAAATTGATTATGGGTGCTCGCATCTTATCTGTTCCCATTCTTTCTGACTTCTTGTTCTCATATACTGCCTCTGGGTCCTGAATTCTGATACTGGAAGGCCCCCGTCCTCTGCCTTGAGGGTTCTGAGTGTGCCTCCGCTGTTCTAAAAAAAATCATTTTTTTCTGCTGAGCCCTGCTATTTCTTCTGTGATGTCCCTACCTGTGCTATGTTCAAAGGCATTCTCCTCTTTAGGTTCAGTGCTCGTGTACGATGTGTGTGAGAAGGTAACATGTTTCCTAAATCCCCTGGCATTATTCTGGGACCAACGTTTATTATGTCCCTCTCCATTAAAGGCATGTCATAGTCCTTTTGTAGGTACGGGTATAACAACTCTGTTCTATATATATTGATATCTTTCCTCAATTTTAGTTACCAAATATTCCTTGTATCTGACAAGGTCCTCTTGTATCTCCTTTAACTTCCGCTTTGCCTCATCCAATCCATTTTCCTCTTTTAATTCCAGTTCCAAACTTTTAATTTCTCTTCTTTCTACTATCATTATTTCTTGTGCTGTCTCAATAATTAATAGCATCCACTCCCTACTGCACCTATTGGCTATAAAGGTCCATTGTTCCTTACATTTTTCATTCTTCACAAACATACCTGGTTCCTTCTTAATCTGGAGGTCCTTGAGTATAATGTCTTTCTTACAGTATTCAATCAGAAAGTCAGAATGTTCTTCTGTACGAATCATCTTTTTCTTTTAAGTTCCACACATTTTTTACATTTATCATTATCGCCATTGGACAGAGTCAATGTATTTATATTTCGAGAATTCCCATTGATAATGTTATTAAACTGATCTTTTGAGAATCCAAACGTTTTTAAAATATCCATGGGATTTTATCTTTTTGTTAACTCTCCAGCTAACCAGCTGTACAATTACTCTAATAATTTAGAGAGATAACCCTCACAACCATTAAGGGGCAGGGTGAATATCAATACACAAAGAAAGTGCTTTAGGTGTAATTATATAATCGAAAAAAACCTTTGGTTTTGCCCATCTACCAAAATTCAATTCCTGTTAATTTACCTAACCTACCCCGGGTGACGTACTCACACTCTCATAGCCGTATTTAACCTTTTACTCAAACCATGAATTACTCTTGACAGAGTTTTTCAAGTATTTTAGTTATATCACCCTTGGTCGCTCCTCGCACCGCCTCCCCGCGCTGCCTCCACTTGGCCGTTCCCTTTCTGATGAAAATCCCCGCTGCTGCATCCCCGCAGCCCCTCCCGCCTCCCCCCACCTCCCCACCGTCCTTTTTCCTTTTCTCCTCTCTGATTCCTCGCCACTGCATCCCCGCAGCCCGTCCCGCCTCCCCCCACCTCCTCACCATCCTTCTTCCATTTGCTTTTTCCCACCACTGCTAATCCCTGCGGCCCCACTCCCCCAGCCTTCCCATTCGCCCAGACCTCCCTCCTCCCAGCTGCCACTCCCTCCCTCCTCCCCATTTAGGGCTGCCGCGGCGCGGTAACAAGGAGCACCCCTTAGTCGCTCCTCGCACCGCCACCCCATGCTGCCTCCACTTGGCCGTTCCCTTTCTGCTGAAAAACCCCGCCGCTGCGACCCGCGGCCCCTCCCGCCTCCCCCCACCTCCCCACCGTCCTTTTTCCTTTTCTCCTGTTTCTTTGCCGCTGCGTCCCAGCGGCCCCTCCCTCCTCCCCCCACCTCCCCACTGTCCTTTTTCCTTTTCTCCTCTGTTTCCTTGCCGCTGCGTCCCTGTCGGCCCTCGCGCCCCCCCACCTCCTCACCGTCCTTTTTCCTTTTCTCCTCTCTGTTTCCTTGCCGCTGCGTCCCCGCGGCCCCTCCCGCCCTCCACTCCTCCTCACCGTCCTTTTTCCTTTTCTTCTCTCTGTTTCTTTGTCGCTGCGTCCCCACGGCCCCGCCCACCTCCCCCCACCTCCTCACCATCCTTTTTCCATTTGCTTTTTCCCGCCGCTGCTAATCCCTGCGGCCCCACCCCCCCAGCCTTCCCATTCGCCCAGACCTCCCTCCTCCCAGCTGCCACTCCCTCCCTCCTCCCCATTTATGGTAGCCGCGGCGCGGTAACAAGGAGCAACCCTTGGTCGCTCCTCGCACCGCCGCCCCACGCTGCCTCCACTTGGCCGTTCCCTTTCTGCTGAAAATCCCCGCTGCTGCGACCCGCGGCCCCTCCCGCCTCCCCCCACCTCCCCTCCGTCCTTTTTCCTTTTCCCCTCTCTGTTTCCTTGTCGCTGCATCCCCGCGGCCCCTCCCACCTCCCCACCGTCCTTTTTCCTTTTCTCCTCTCTATTTCCTTGCCGCTGCGTCCCCGCGGCCCCTCCCGCCTCCCCCCACCCCCCAACCCCCCACTGTCCTTTTTCCTTTTCTCCTCTCTGTTTCCTTGCCGCTGCATCCCCGCGGCCCCTCCCGCCTCCCCCCACCTCCTCACCGTCCTTTTTCCATTTGCTTTTTCCTGCCACTGCTAATCCCTACGGCCCCATCCCCCCAGCCTTCCCATTCACCCAGACCTCCCTCCTCCCAGCTGCCACTCCCTCCCTCCTCCACACTTATGGCAGCCGCAGCACAGTAACAAGGAGCAACCCTTGGTCGCTCTTCGCACCGCCGCCCCGCTGCCTCCACTTGGCCATTCCCTTTCTGCTGAAAATCCCCGCCACTGCGTCCCCGCGGCCCCTCCCGCCTCCCCCCACCTCCCCGTCTTTTTTCCATTTCTCCTCTCTGTTTCCTTGCCGCTGAGTCCCCGCAGCCCCTCCCGCCTCCCCCCACCTCCTCACCGTCCTTTTTCCTTTTGTCCTCTCTGTTTCCTTGCCGCTGCGTCCCCGCGGCCCCACCCGCCTCCCCCCACCTCCTCACTGTCCTTTTTCCTTTTCTCCTCTCTGTTTCCTTGCCGCTGCATCCCCGCGGCCCCTCCCACCTCCCCCCACCTCCTCACCGTCCTTTTTCCATTGGCTTTTTCCCACTGCTGCTAATCCCTGCTGCCCCACCCCCCAGCCTTCCCATTTGCCCAGACCTCCCTCCTCCCAGCTGCCACTCCCTCCCTCCTCGCCATTTATGGCAGCCACGGCACGGACGGGCCGCTGGCACGCCAAATGCAAGCCCGTCTGTGCCCGTCCGCTCCAAGACCGCATCCAGCGCCAGTCCCCCTGGCCCCCGCAGACAAATCTACTCCCCCCCTCACCCTCCACTCACTCAACCCAGGCCCTCGCCCCACCTGCACCCTCTTCAGCCCCACACACACTCATGGCCCCTTCACCTGCCACACCTGTCATTTCTCCTGATCCTCATCCCTCACACCACACACCAACCATAGCGACCCCCGACAACAAACACAACACCCCAATGCAATACACACCTGCTCTGCCCCCACCCCCACCAACCAGCCCAGCAGCACACCACCCCACAACCAGAAAACACCCCGCAACAACACCCTCATGCACCACACCAACACTACCCACGACAACCACCTCAACTGCCTGCTCCTCAACACCTCTCCCTTCACAAACATGCCATAGAACTCTGGGACCTCATCACATCACAATCACCTGACATCGCCTTCCTCACAGAAACCTGGACCAACCCCTCCTTGGAACCCGACATAGCTATTGCCACCCCAAGGGATACAAACTCCAACGCAAAGACCGCCTCAACAGGCCAGGTGGTGGCATCGCCATCCTACACAGGGACACCATCAAAGTCACCACCAGCTCCCAAGACACTATCGACAACACAGAACACATGCACTTCCTAATCCACATTAACAACAACTCCACCCTCAGAGGTATACTAATCTACAGACCACCAAGACCACGCCCCGCCTTCTGCCACACCATCGCCGACACCATCAGCTCGCACGCCCTCACCTCCACAGACTACATCCTCCTCGGTGATTTCAACTTTCACTTGGAGAACCTTCAAGACCACAACTCTACCTCCCTCATAGACAACCTCACCAACCTCGGACTCAAACAACTGATCACCGCACCCACCCACTCAGCAGGACACATGCTTGACGCAATTTTCACCTCAAGCCAACACATAGCCTACACCCACACCACCGAACCCCTCTGGACTGACCACCACTGCGTCCACTTCTCCTTCACCAAACCCCCCACACACCACCAACAACACACCACACCCTACCGCATGTGGGACAAGATCCCCACAGAACGCCTGAACTTCCAACTGGCTCACAACCTCCCCCCCACACCAACGACCCCAACACATGAGCACACAACCTCTCTAAATTGATCACTACCTGCGCAGACACACTAGCCCGCCTCAGAAAACACATCGCCACCCGCAACATCAAGAACGCCCCATGGTTCATCCCCGAACCCTAAGACTCCAAGCGCAAATGCCAAGCGGAGAAAATATGGCGACAAGAACCCTCTACAACCAACTTCTCCACCCTCAAAGCCACCATCCGCACCCATCACCAACTCATACGCACCGCCAAAAGAGATCACTACAAGACACGCCTTGACAACAACTCTCAAAACAGCAAGGAACTCTTCACCATCATTAAAGAGCTAGCCAAACCCAAAGCCAGCAACATAGACCCCACACACACAGCCCCTATGTGACGCCCTCTCCAACCACTTCCACCACAAAATCCTGGACATCCACAACAGCTTCATACCACACCCACACCCCTCACTCACCCAACTCAACCCCCACTCACGACCCCCCCACCACACTCACTACCTGGGCCCCCACCACACAAAAAGAAACCGAAAAAACCATGAACCCCATCCACTCTGGATCCCACTCCGACCCCTGCCCACATTGCATCTACAACAAAGCTAGCCCAACCATCGCCCCCATACTCCGCGACATAATCAACTCCTCTTTAGACTCCTACCCAGACCCCTGGAAGCACGCGGAAATCACCGCTCTCCTATAAAAAAAAACAAAGCCGACCCAGAGATCCTCTCCAACTATCGCCTCATCTCCCTCCTCCCTTTCCCCACTAAGGTTGCTGAGAAACTAGTCAACGCCCACCTATCCCACTTACTTGAAGAAAACCACACTCTCGACCTCTCACAATCCGGGTTCCGCAAGAACCACAGCATGGAAACCGCTCTCATCGCATGCACTGACGACATCAGGACCAAAGTCAACAAAGGCGAGACCGTCGCACTCATCCTCCTAGACCTCTCCGCAGCCTTTGACACTGTCTGCCACCACACACTCCGCACATGCCTCCACAACATAGGAATTTGCCACAAAGCCTTAGACTGGCTCACCTCCTTCTTCATTGATCGGACCCAGAGAGTCCGCCTTCCACCTTTCCACTCCACCGCTACCAGGATCATCTGCGGAGTTCCCCAAGGGTCCTCCCTTAGCCTGACACTCTTCAACATTTACATGATCCCCCTAGCCAACATCCTCCGACCACACAGAATCACTATCCTCTCCTACGCAGATGACACCCAACTCATCCTCTCCCTCACCCGCAACCCCACCACCGCCAAAACCAACCTACATGCTGCTCTCCTCGACACCGCCAGCTGGATGACAACTAACCACCTCAAGCTTAACTTCAACAAAATCAAGATCATCATCTTTGGCCCCAACAAAACCATATGGGACGACTCCTGGTGGCCCAACGCCCTAGGCCCCGCACCCACCCCTGCAAACCACGCACGCAACCTCGGCATCATCCTGGACCCCTCCCTCTCCATGACACAACAAATCAATGCACTAACCTCCTCCTGCTTCCACAAACTCTGCGCTCTAAAAAAATCCTTCAAATGGATTCCCCCAGAGACCAGGAAGACAGTCACCCATGCACTCATTGGCAGCGGACTTGACTACGGTAACGCCCTCTATGCCGGCACCACACTCAAACTCAAACGCAAACTCCAGAGAATCCAGAATACAGCCGCACGCCTCGTCCTTGGCCTCCCCCGCCACAAATGAATCTCACCACACCTCAAATCTCTTCACTGGCTCCCCATAGATTAGAGAATCACTTTCAAGATCCTCATCCACGCACACAAATCCCTCCACAACACCGGCCCAACCTACCTCAACAAAAAAGTGAACTTCCACACTCCCACCCGCAACCTCCGATCAGCCGACCTCGCACTAGCTACAGTCCCCCGCATCCATCGAACCACCACAGGAGGCAGGGCCTTCTCCTACCTCGCCCCCACAACCTGGAACTCCCTCCCCACCAACCTCTGCAAAACCAAAGACCTCCTACTCTTCAGAAAAAACCTCAAGACATGGCTGTTCGAACAGTAACCCCCTCTCACCTCCCCACTAGCGCCTTGAGACCCTCACGGGTGAGTAGCGCACTCTATAAAAAATGTTTATTGTTTGATTGATTTTATTTTAAATATAAATACACAACCACTTCTATTGAATTCATATTACACCTCAATATCCATACAAATATTTATCCTTTGTAAAAACTACATTCACATACAACATCAACATATATATTATTGTTCATAAAAATCACAAAAATGTTTTTTGTATAAATCAAATAAGTATCTCAAATAAAAAGCCTGTCACTATCTCAAATATAAAAGAACTGTTGCTGCGGCATTTCGGTGGTTTTTCAAGTGGTTTACCCCACCTTCTTCCGGACAGATTAATTAATATACAAACTGTTCTGCATATTTTAACTGCAAGAGTACAAAAACATTCTTACCATACTTTGTAACTACAGGTTGAACTAGAATTAAATGCAGCTATATTTTCCTTCACATTTTCGTAGTCATCCCCCTCTAGTAAACAGGTGGCTTTCACCTACCCCCTTTGATCATTTTAAAATATTCACAGTGCTTCATTTGTGCTTTCCTAATTCTTATATATTCTGAAATATTTACAGTTCATTTACAGAATTTAAATGTTGTTGTGTTCTATAAAGGCCTTTCTTTTCACACCCCTAGATTGTCAGATAAATCCTCTCACTTTGAAGTCAGAGAAGGAAAAGTAAACACCCCTCAGAAGACAGAGCCTGACATTTGAACTCTGTCTTTAAATGCACAGCAAATGTGAAAAGGTAACATTTAAAGGCTTGTTTACAAAAACTGAGCACTCATGGGAGACTACAGTAAGCAGGTGATGCTCCACATGAGGTACAAAGACATGCTGGCCAGTCTAAAACAAATAAAGCCAGCAAACAGAAAGTAAGAAAATGTGAGTTACTAAGCCAATGGTAAGCAATGGACAGAATGCATTCTCAAGTCAACTTTCAGAATGTCCCCAAGAAGTCTTTAGCAAGCAGACTAGGAAGCAGACAGCTGAGGAAGTCTGATAGGCTTTGACTTAAAAAAAACGTCTTTTTGCAATGCACCCTCCAAACACAACAAATGTTGTTAGTATTAAAAAAAGTCTGGTCACCTTTACTAGAATCTCAGCTGCCACCATTTTGACAGTCTTTCCACTTTAGACAAGGGGTTAGAATCTCCCATCTGCTTTGGGTGAGGGTACAAACCGGGTGTACCCTCTACCAGATGGAATGTCAAAAACACAGAGCAATCTCTGTGGCTTGACAGCTCACCAAGCACGCTGCAGAAAAAGAGAGTGGTGTTCAGGTTTGGACATTTACCCATAATCTAGTTCGTGTTTTCTGACATACGGGTGACGGTTTCTAGGAGCCTCCATATCACCACACACTAGAAAATGTGGTAGGCAAGTGCCCTTGAAATGCTGCCACCTTCTCGGGGGGGAGTCAAAGGCATAGAAAATCTCCTTGCTAGATAAAGACTTCAGAGGATTGAAGAAAACCAAGGGCCTCATGTACAAAATGTTTCAACAGATGCATACTTCACCATTTGGAAAATCTGAGGATTTGCAACAGCTAAAACACTTTTTTCAATGTACTAAACCAAGTTAATAATTAACCAGTTCGGGTAATACTGTGCCTACTGGAGCAGTGCAAGGACTGATTTGTATATCACGGGGTCTAAACTGAGGTGGAGTGATGGGCAAAAGAATGATGGACTAGAATGCTACCTGAGTGATTGCCAGTGGCTAGACTTATTGGAAGCATCCTCACATCACCTTTTGTGTATTTCGAGTCAGTCGCTACTGCTAGTTCAAGGTGACTCATTCATTACAGCCAATGCAAATAGTCATTCATCATTGTCAAGAGTCAGACACCCCACCAAATTAAAGGTCAGTCTGTCACTACAGTCAACTCAAGTTGAGTCATTCACTATGGTCGATTTAAGGCCAGTCAATCACCATGGCTTGTTCAGAATTAGAAAGTGATTGCAGACAGTTCCAGGTGAGTTTGTCTCTGGTTTGAGCTGCAAAGTACCCCTAAATGCAGGTTTTGCGAAGAACAATCTCAGCACAACCTGCTCTTACTGGGTGATTCGCTAAACAAAAATGATTTTGCAGAAAAATAATTTAGTCACAACCGAAAGAATGTTTTTCATAGCTTAGGTTTACAAATTTCTATCAGCCTCACTATCTGTCGATTCCTGTTGTGGTGCATTTACTCTGTGGTCTGCTTGATGAGGAAGCAATTAGAAGCCACCACAGGTGCTGATGCCTTCCCTGTGCTCCCATGTGTGGCCCACCACCACCGGGGATTCCTTCTCTGTGCTCCCTCATGGGGTCCACCACGTATGATGATGCCTTCTTTATGCTCTCCCCTGTGGATCACTGCTGGTAAAGATGCCTTCTGTGGGCTCTCCCATGTGGTTCACCACAGGTGCTGATTCATCCTATGTATTCTCACGTGGGATTCACCCTAAGTAATGATTACTTCTCAGTTGTCACCTGTGGGGTCCACCGCAGGTGGGGATGACTTATTTGTGCTCTCCCAGGGGGTCCACAACATATGGTGCTGCCTTCTCTGTGCTCTCCCATTTGGTTAACCATTGGTGGTGAGGCCTTCTCCGTGCTCTCCCATGGGGTCGCCAACGTATGGTGATACCTTCTCTGTACTCTCCCCTGGGGGGCCACTGTAGGTGGTGATGCATTCTCTGGGCTCTCCCAAAGGGTCCATCCTGGGAGGTGATTCCTCCTCTGTGCTTTCACGTGGGATCGACCACAGGTTGTGATTACTACTCAGTGCCCACCCGTGAGGTCCACAACATATGGTGCTGCTTTCTCTGTGCTCTCCCCTGGGGTCCACTGCGTTGGGGGAGGGTGATGCCTTCTGTGTGCTCTCCCATGAAATCCACCCACTAGTGGTGAGGCCTTCTCTGTGCTCACCCAGTGATACCTTCTTTGTGCTAACCAGTGGACTTCTCCACGAGTGGTGATGCCTTCTCTGTGCTGTCATGTAGGGCCCACCACAGGTTGTGATGACTTCTCATTGCTCACCAGTGACCTTCACCACGAGTGGCTATGCCTTCTCTGTGATCTCCTGTGAGGTCTACAGTATATGGTGCTTCCTTCTTTATGTTCACCCATGGGGTCCACCGTGGGTAGTGACCCCTTCTCTGTGCTCTCCCGTGGGATCCACAACGCATGGTCTTGCATTCTATGTGCTCTACCCTGGGGACCACTGCTGGTGGAGATGCCTTCTGTGGGCTCTCCCATGTGGCTCACCAGAGGTGATGAGGCCTTCTATGTGCTCACCTGCGGGGTCCACAATATATGGTGATGCTTTCTCTGTGCTCTCTCCTGGGGAAAACTGTGGCTGGTGATACCTTCTCTGTGCTCCCCCATCGGGTCCACCATGGATGGTGATGTCTTCTCTGTGTTCTCCCTTGGGGCCCACAAGCCAGAGTGGTGTCTTCTCTGTGTTGCCCCTTGGGGTGTACCAAAGGTGGTGATGACTCCTCTATGCTCACCACTGGGTTCTACCAGGAATGGTGATGTCTTATCTGTGCTCTCCTGTGGGCTCAACAATGTATAACAATGCCTTCTCTATGCTGCCCCATTGGGTCCACCATGGATGGTGATGCCTTCTCTGTGATCACCCCAGGACTCCAGTACACCTTATCCTCCTACTCGGCAGCCTTGAAACGAGGTTCAGGATTGGCTTCATTGGGTGAACAGTTTTCCTTGTTTGTTCACTGAACATGGGTAAGACTTCAACTCTATCGCCAGGCGAACAACAGCCTCAAAAGGCCAAAGTCCTATATATGTGAGTATTCAGGCTCCTTTTTTAAAAATATATTTTTATGACATTTACTTCACAACAGCAGCAAGCAGTATAAGCAGTCATATTACATGATTTTGATACAATTGTTATTGAATTATACAACAACAAGTAGAAAACTTAATAAGGGCAGATGGTAGCTTCCAAAACCGCAGGAGAGTGTGCAGGGATGAGATGGCTTTTTGGGTAACAGACAACCTGATGAGGGTACCACATGATATCTACACCTTAGGAGTGAATAGAGACCTTTCAGGCTCCTAATGGTGTTTTTTCGCTCAAGGCAAAACTGATGGAGAAATAGACCCTGCTTTGTTCTCACTTTTTCCTGTTTCTTGCAGGTTGGCCGCTTTCCTCTGTCAGACGACATGAGCATGCTCATTATTCTGCCTCAACTCGGCCACCTCCCGCTCACAGAGATGGAAGACAAGTTGACCTCCGACGTCCTTCAGGCGATCCTGGGCAAACTAAGCCGGTCACAAGTCCACCCCCACATGGTCTCCCTGCCCAAGTTGAAAGTGGACTCCGCACAGGATCTTGTGGCACTTTTCAGGAACGTTGGTGAGTGAGACATTGACTTTGGGCCACATAAGAGTTTGGGGTGGGGTCACTCCGTCACAAACGTGACAGATATCCTGTGCACTGTATTATGATCCCATTATATCTTATGAAATAGTAACATGGTGGACTGGATATCCCTCACGTTTGTGACGGAGTAACACGTCCGCCAAACTATAAATCAGCCCCTTTGTTTTGCCATTGGTTACCTGCAGGCGGTAGGAAAGCACTAGGTGAATGCATCTGTTGTGCGAGCATTGGGGGTAGCTTACTGTCAACTATGGAGTTTCTCATGGCAAACCTACTTCACAACTCTATTTTTCATTGTTTGAATTATAGGCAAAGTTCAAACTTGCAGTCGCTTATACAGTGATATAAATATGAAGTTGTTGTGCACCCATTGATGGCGAACACTCAACACCCACAAATGTGAACATTATAAATCCAATCCAAAAGGCAGACTCGGATTTTGGGACAATTTCATTATTTTAGCAGGAGGCAGTTTCATGGGCGTATGTTAAGTCTGCTGTGTGGTGCACACAGGCTGAATATGTGGAGTCTATGGTGCGTGTGTTTCGTGGTGCGCATTGAATGAGTCTATTGGGTTGCTGGTAGGATCTCCTGGTTGGTGTTCACCATGTTAGTCCTTTGTGCCTGTGGTGAATATGATACCCGTGAGCACTGGGTAAGGGCTATGCTCAGTGTGGTGCTTGCTGTGCATTGGATCGGTGTACTGTGCCTGGACTCTGTCTGCTGGTAGGTGCCTCTGAGTTTGCTTTTTTGTGATTTCGTATTGGTTGCGAATCGAGACCTGCCTCATTAATATTCATGAGGTAGATCTATTCGAAACCTACTGGGAATCGAATAATGTGTGAAACACACATTTGTACATGGACAAATGTGACCACAGCACACAGCGTATAAAGCAGTAATACAAAAACAGTAAGTTCAAAATATGAAGAGTCCAGCGACAAGTGAAGCGCATCAGTCTTTCACGTTTCTCATGGAAAACATCTTTTATATTGAACAGCAGTTTGGTAAGTGGAAAGACACGTCCATCAAGCACAGCCAACACGTGTTTCGCCACACAAGAGACTTTTTCAAGGCTGCAAGAAATATATATACAATATTGTTTCATTTTATTATGGACTGGTCATGTGTAAATAAAAAATGTGTCTGGGTGCATAAACCACGGGTCAGTGATCCCAGCAAGTGGTACAAGTGGAATAGACATGGTATTGTAAGTGGAAGAGATAATAAAGCAGACACGAAAGTGAGAAAGCAAGGTGGTCAAGATGGTGAAAGAGATCAATAAAAGCTGCCAAACAGAACCCATTTCCAAAGAATAGGAAAGAGACACCTAAAATTGTTTAAAGGTGTGAGCATGTGGTATGCTGACGTGGAGCGGATACGCAGTTCCCCTAGTAAGAGTTAAAACCGTAGTAGGTGAAGGAAAAAAGAAAAATGGGTATGCGTACATAAGAAGGAGGAGAACATGGACTTAGACATACCTACAGTATTGGGCTGAATGGAGACGATTCCGAGTAGGGAAATTGTGCTAAAAGTACTGCTGAAGAGTAGAAACAAGAAAACAAAGTTAACAATGAAATGATCGGCAGAGGGATGTAGGAAGGGTAAGGGTCTAGTATAATTACCTGTATCCCAAGTGGGTAAAGGAGGCCAGTGTTTTCTTCATATGTCAAAAGATAAGGAATATGGAGAACAAGGACCATAGGTACTGTATTCTGAAAGACCTTGGTCAGTCCTGGTATAGTCCTATAAAAGAACATCGAGGTAAAGGATATAGTTGAGTATTAAGTCAGGAGCTGGAGAGTTGGTAGGTAGAGCCTACAGAATAGAGTGAATACACAAAATGAAGAGAAGAAAAAGGTGTGTAGGTAAAGTAAAGGGAAACAAATATTGAGGCAGTAACCTGGTCAAAGGAGATGGAACAGTGGAGTAAATAGTTAACAAAAGTGAAACTGAGTGAAGATGTTTATAAGTATACATGCTAATTAGTATTCCAAAAACCAGATAGCGCAAAAGAAGGGGCTATTGATACGAAGCGCTACAGAAAGAAATGATAAGAATGAAGCTCTAGTTCCGGACAGCAAGCATGTGACTCGGTGCGGGTGAGAAGTGCAGGGTAACAATGTCAGGTAGCGGTCTAGAAATCGTTAAGTGAGGCTCAGGCATTGTGCTAATGGCAAGAAAGTGAAAAGGGCAGCAAGAACGAAAGAACCAGGCGTCTATAGTGTGTGGGTATAAATAAATAAATAATAGTGAAGGGCAGGGGGGCAAGTACGGTAGTAAGGGGGAGTGAAAAGGAAAACAAGAGGTTAAAGAAATGCCGCTAAGTGTCCATATTAACGATAGGACGGAAAAACACGCATTTAAAAAGGGGGCTTACCTGGCGAGCCGAGTACCGAGTGTCACTCGTTAAGTGGTGTCAGTTGTAAATGGACTTAAGAGAAAAAAACGCGGTATTAAATACTGGAAAGTCATCAAGATAGAAGAAGGGTTACCAAATCGATGGTCACAAAAATAGAAGAAGGATCAGGGATGGAGGTACTTACAAAGCAGTGGGCCGCACTGGACGGCGGCCATGTTGGAAGAGGAAAGGGAAGCATGAATAATATTGGAAGTCCATGATTGCGAACAGAAATACATAAGAGAAAGGGGTAAAAGTCGAAGGGGTGAAAATCCTGCATGCAAAGAGGATAGTAGGTAACAAAGGCAAAGTGGGTCAAGGCCAAAGTATACATATGACACAAATTGGTAGGAGAATTAATATGTCAAATAATGAGTGACATCAATCCGAAATTTCTGTCAGTGTAGAAACATTGAAGCCTTAATAGTCAAGCTTAATGCACAAGTATTTGGCGTGGTATAACAATAGTCATGTAGGAATGAGATGATTGCACATGCATTACATGTTATGGCATTGACGAAAAATATGTGCGTAAGGAAATGTAACTTAACAGTTAAAAGCTATGAATCAA
The DNA here is from genome assembly GCF_031143425.1 of Pleurodeles waltl. Lineage (NCBI taxonomy): Eukaryota > Metazoa > Chordata > Amphibia > Caudata > Salamandridae > Pleurodeles > Pleurodeles waltl. Next base: position 1,052,664,121 of record NC_090443.1, read on the forward strand.
CTTGTAGTTTAGACACAAAATGACACGAAGTACGTGTGTTGGGTAATGTAACTTATATGGCAGTTAACAAATAAAAATATGACATCCAAAGAACATTTTATCCCATGTGGGCAATGCGTAGAAAAAAAAAAAAGCATTGGTAAAACAGATTAGTACAAATTGAATATGACAGGGAACATAAAATGACAATTAGTATGGAAAGAGCATAATGTATATAGTGTGAAGACGTACATTGTCGTAGAGTCATGCCAACAGTTAAAGCAAGTAACATTAATTAAGTCGATACACAAAGACGGCCAGTAGCCACGTAGATGTTTCAAATCCATGATTGGATATAATATGAGAGTAAGAAACAATATCATGTATAAAGTTTGTACAGAGGCGGGTATCAATGCTTAGATGGTATACACCAATAACCAGTAAACATGTAGATGTTTCAACCATTAATTAGTGCATGATATAACACGTACAGTATTGAGATGTATTTACAGAAAATAAAAGGTGTAAAAGCAATTGGAGAACGCAGTGAGTGGGGTGGTCATATATCAGTTTAACAGGGAACGTATTAGGTTAAGAACACATGTAATTCCCGGTCAATATTAAGACCTTTGTCTATTGCCCGTAGTTTGAGTATCCATTTGGCCTCACACTTGCGTAACTCCTTAGTTCTATCCCCCAGTCCAGTCATTTGTTGTTAAAAGTGTGAAACCACTACCCAAGTTCCAGTTCCAGGTCCTAGAAGGCCAAGGAAGGTAGTGCTCTGCAGAATACTCGAAGAGGGCTACTGTGCAATCAGAGCTGATGTGTCTATGCTCTCGTCCTCTCTGGATGATGGCACAATTCTGCTCCAGGGCCCCCAGACTCCACACTGACCCCTCCTAAACACATCCTACACTTTGCAGTGTACCTGAATAAGTGCATGAAAAATATGAACAAGTCACCCTCTTCCTAATTGTAGTCCATGGGCTCTGCCTGCCTGTCCGCACCATTCTTCAAAATTCATGTCTGGCACCCAGCCTATCTGGCTGCTGTAATGCTCAGACCCTCTGGCACATCCACAACCAGGACCCTATCAAACGGGAGATGAAAAAGTGCAAACACAAAAACCAGACACACTCTTTCTCCATTGAAACCCCCAGGATATGGAACAAAATCGCTCAATGCATCAGGATCTCCCCATCCCACTTTAGGAACAAGCTGAACTTGCACCTATTTAAAGACTGGCACATCAAAGTGAAGCAGCAAAGCTCCTCCACTCCCATGACCCAGCTTCAACTCCCGCCACTGACCGACCGTATCTTTGTCCCGTACTGTGCTCCACTGCTTTTTAGCTAGGTTGGTGCTGTACAGACACCTCAGTACACTCTTGCCTACTTACGTAATACTATAGACACTTCCATTCTGAATTTCTCTACATGGAAACCTTTCTAGGAGCGAGAGGGCAGGACTATCTCTAAGAAGGGAGTATCCTTCCGTGGTTCTTCTCATGGGCCTGGCACGTAAGCGGTTTTGTTGTTCTGTAGGCTCATCCTGGGCCAGGTTTCCTCTGTGTGTTTAGGGCTGCATGTATGTGTATGTATGTAGCTGCACTGCAACAGCCTTATCGTCCTACAAGTAGAAGCCCATGGTGTTGCATAAGAATCTTCAGCAGGAGACTGTGCGATTATGGGCTTGATTTAAAGTTTGGCGGAGGGGTTACTCCTTCACAACGGTGACAGATATCCCGTCTGCCGAAATATAAATCCCATTATATCCTATGGGATTTAGATTTCGGTGGACTGGATATCTGTCACCGTTATGGCGGGGTAAAATATCCGCCAATATCTAAATCAGGCACTTAGACTGGTTTCATTTCAAAGAGCATGCTCCCAGTGCTACTCAGTAATAAATCGGTGCAATGTTGCTTCTGCGAATTTGATATCCAGACTTTTCATGAAGTCATCTTGTCAGTGGTAACCCCATACCAGGGCAATTGGCACCCTTAAACAGTGTGCCACTGTGAATGCCCAGGCTGTCTTTTCCCAGTCATCACCAGACTGTCCTGCCAGTGGCTACCCAACCCTAGGCAGCGGCTTCCTTTGGGATGTGGAAGCTAAAACTCTGCTGCGGAGGACACGGTCAGCCCCAGCATGCACCTGTAGTCCTAGTTCTAATGGGGTTGGAATACCAGAAGTGTGGATCTCATTTTTCTCCAGGGACCTACTATTATCAGTGTAAGTTCATTACTGAATTTTACAGAACAGCCCATCAAGAGGACTTGTCCTCTATGCTTCATTAGCCATTCTCAACTTGGGAAGGCTATTCATCCATACTCAGCTTAGGTTTAAATGGTGTTCATATCATAACTGTGGCAATAAGTTTCTCTATGGCATAAGATCACCTAAATCTAGTTTTTCTAATAATTTTGGTTGTTTGAATTTCTTAATTCCCTCAATATTGTTTCCGACGCCTAATAGTTTGTGTTTCTTGGTCAATTTAAATGGTGCCTGAGCACAATGTTTGTTTCACAAGAGAAATGTGAGAGGTTTTACTCAGATAACCCAACTCTCCCAACCACGAATCCCCTCAACCACGACCTGCACTAATCGAGGTGCCTCCCCATCCAGTCAGATAGAGCTGCAGGCACTGTAGACTGGGGGATACAAACACAACTCAAACATAAGATCCTGCAAGAGTTGTAGTAAGCAGATTGGGCATTTAACATCGAAGAGTGTAAGCACGGCGGTGAACTAAGGTCATGTGTCCATGAAACTCTCTTGCCACCAATTCATGGAGAGCAGTAGCAGGAAAAGTCTATCTTGGCACCCAATTTCCCATATGTGGCACCATCAGAGCACCTCCCCCTTCAGTCTTTGCTTTTCCTCTGGCTTCACTACAGAGCTGTCATCCTACAGGTTCTGTGCAGTTCAGAACATAATGTGGGTTCAGGTCATTAATGGATAAAGTTGTAGTTTTAAAATTATGTCACCGAATGCTGAGGGCTCTACCTGCAAACTGCAGCAGTGAGTATTGGACTGAAGTCTGGAATAGGCGCAGAATAAACAAATTCTCTGCCTCAGTGTATTGCGCATACTTTAAACAAAGTCAAATTGAACCCCTTTGATGTGGTTAAACTTAAAGGGGACAAATCTCACCCTGGTTCGCTCCTTTTGCACAGAGTCCTAATCTGAGGTTATTGTCAGATTATTTTTAGAGCAGGAGATTTAATGTATTTGTTTTTACTTTGAGAGTTTTATAAAGTATGAACAAGACTCAAAGCAATCTACAAAGCAACCCCCAAAACATGATAGGTAACATATAGTATCTCAGAATCATAATAATCAGAAGAGAGAGTTTGTGGTCCAAGATAGGTCTTCAGGCGTCGTGCCGGTACGCCCAGGGCTAGCTGCATCTAGGGATGCAAGATGAGCTAGACTAGAACCTAGGTCAGAACCTTGCGTTGTGTTGAGAATCTGTCTAGTAAAATCCTCCTAATCTCTTTCTTGAAACATGTCCTCGATGGGTTCGAACAAACCTCTGGTGGCAGAGAGTTCCTTATTGTCTGCGCTAATGTGGAGAAGGTGGTATTCCTTCTTCCAATCTTTCATTATCGGGAACACACTACCAAAGTGGGCGATGCTCCAAAGTTGAATTGTTGGACATGTTGCCATGATAGGTGGAGGTGTTTTATGTGTGTGTATGTGTGTGTGTGTGTGTGTGTGTGTGTGTAAGATGAGTGCCAACATGGCTAGACTAACCCCCTGTAAAAGCCTAAAGCTAGTCTGGCCTACAGAGATACTGTGGACACACCAAACACTTCTATGGTGTGATGAAAGAGCCTTACAGCCTCTGGTGGAAGTGTGCTACAGGCCAGCCCACTAGAATTATGTGGCAGGAGAGGACCAAATAATGCAGCAGAGATGGCTACATTATGTGGCAAGGATATGCAAATTATGTAGTGTAATGCAGCATAATTTGAGTCAGTATTGATTATTTTGTCCTTTTTATACGTTAGCATTAGCTGGGCAAAAGCTACACTTCATTATTACCAGTTTAACACATAAAAGACATGACCAGGTGATCTTTGCAAGGGACTTCCATTGAGCAGCAGCACATGTTGCAACGTTTTTAGTAACTTTTGATCCGTTTGAGCTAGAAACAATTTTATTAATATAAAATCTGTAAATTATACAACAAATAGGGGATTGTGGCAAGTGCAGAAAAAACATAATTATGCAGAACATGCTGCAGCCACATAATTGTATAATTCCAGCGGCTCTGCTTGTAGGACATGACGAAAATGCCTTATCAATTTGATGCAACCCAGCCTTAGGATGTGGTGAGAGTACCTTATCTGCAATAATGAAGTGTATAGTCAGATCTGATGAAGGTGCACTACAAGATGCGACTTAATTCCTTAAGAACAGGTGACTCAAAGCACTCAAAGCATGATTTATCCCACATCCACAAGCTTTGCATTTTCTTTCCAGGGTTATCCGATCTCATGGAGAGCTCCAACCTGTGTGGTATCTCCGACTCGGACGCCCTGCAGGTGTCAGGTGGGCAGCATCGGGCAGTGCTACAGCTGGACGAGAATGGGGTGGTGGCGGCGGCGGCGACCTCCATGTCCTTGGCACGCACTGTATACGTCTTTGATGTCCGCCATCCCTTCATCTTTGTGCTCTGGAGCGAGCGGAGCAGGATCCCAGTGATGATGGGTCGAATCACCGACCCCACGGCCTGAGAAGTGGGGGAGCGTGGCCCAGACGCCCGACCAGTGATCACTATGCAGTGCTATGTTCATGCTTGCGCTTTCTGTTATACTTGCTTTACTGTTATATGTATGTATATACATATTGCTCTCTCTCTCTCTCTCTATATATATATATATATATACATATATATATATATGCAGATGTGCAGAGCGTAACCTGCTACGTATTACCATTGTAGGGTGGGGAGGGGCCATGACTCATGAGAGGCGGGGCCTCATTATGCTCCTCCTCTCGCTCAACAATGGTAATAAATAACAGACTGCACTCAGCAGTCTCTGCATGTGTTTTTTTTTTTTTTGTAAACAAAGGCATACATCCAGAATGCCAGGGTTTAAATCCCTGCGGTGAGATAACATCTTTTAAGCGAGGCTTCGTGAATGTAGCTCCAGCTCTTTTCTTTTGTAAAGTGAATGGAATCTGTGAGGCATTAATCAGCGTTGTTTCGAAGTCAGGTACACTCTACCTATGTACCTTACTAAGTGTGCTCCAAATAACGAGTTATTGGGCTACTTTACACATGCATGCATGTGTGTGTATATACATATACATATCAAATATTCTTCTCATTGCTTGTTATTCTTTCCTCTCACTTGTACTCACCCTCTGTTCCTCCCTTCTTTCTTCCATCCTCTTTATCTACTTTTCATGTCACTCAGTAGGTCACTCCCTCTCGGTGCTGTCTAATAAACTAACTTTTAAAAAACACAGCTTTTAATTGTATCTTTAGGGTCTCCAACCTTCTTTCTGATCTCACCTAAAGACATGAAAAAGGGCAATGTTGAGTGAAACCAATGGGGGCACCTGACACATCAGGAGAAAAGCATTGTTAGCAAGGTCTGCATCAGTGGCGGCCCGTCCTTTAGGGCGGTGGGGCCACGCCCCCCCACCTTTTGCCCCTCATGAAGAGTGTCTGTCAGGCTGAACAAAGGTCAGCCTGACAGACACTCTTCATGTTCAGGTCAGGCAGCCAGGAGCAGACATGCGCAATTTGCGCAGACTCCTGGCTGCCTGAGCTGAACTTTGCTGGGCTGAGGAGATCACAACTCTTATGGGCGTGATCTCCTCAGCCCAGTAAAGGTGCCTCAAGGCCCTCCCCTGGGTGATGAGGAAAGTGTCACCAATTGACACTCTCCCTGGGCGCTTCAGTTTAAGCCCTGAAGTGCCCAGGTCGAGTGTCAATCAGTGACACTTCGTCACAGAGTGGGGTGAGGTCAGCAGTCTCATTGACCCATCCCACTCTGTGACAAGGCTGGGACTGCTGCCTTCCCTCATTGGCTGACCTAAGGTCAGCCAATGAGGGAAGGCACCAACCCTCCTGGGACCTGGAGGCTGAAGGTAAGTGTGTGTGTATGTGTGTGATGTTTCAAATTGAATGTTTGGTGCGTGCGTGCATGTTTGAACTGTATGAATGTTGTTAATGGATGTGCTTGCGTGCGTGCGTGTGTGTGTGAAAGAATGAGTGTGTGTGATGTTTTAAAATGAATGTTTGGTGCGTGCGTGCATGTTTGAATGGTATGAGTGTTGTTAATGGATGTACGTGCGTGCGTGCATGTCTGTGTGTGAAAGAATGAGTGTGTGTGTGTGTGTGTGTCCCGCCCACCGCCCCCCTCCTAAAACTGCCGGCCGCCACTGGTCTGCATTGAAGCTAAGGCACGGTATACCACACACAGTCCACGTCCTCTCTCACTTCCTCTCGTTGACTGTTTCGTTGCACCATGTACAGCGCTCCACAGCCTTTCGGCTATGTTTGCACTATATAAATCCGATTCACAAACAGATACAGTTTCAAGAAAGTGGGGTACAGGATAATTATGCCTGGCGCTAAGTCTTAGATCCCCGGTCCTCCAACCGGATGCAAGTCCATATGGAAAAGTTCATATCCAATGCTTAAATTACATTTCAATATTGAGCAACAGCCCCAATGTCTACAACGCAAAATAGCCAACATGTGTTTCGTGGCACAGTTGCTTCCTCAGGGCTATCAAATCAAAACATAAAACACATTATACAATTGCATGACTGGTTACAATAAGATCAAACTATGAGGAATCACTCTAACCAAGAACACAGTGACGTACTACAAAAGTTAGTAGTCTACATTAGATGAAAACATTGTTCACTTTCTAATTTAAACAAAAAGAGGAGAAAAAGAAAGAAAAAAGAAGAAAAAATAAAGGAAACAACAGAAACAGAGGAAAAAAGTTTTCCATTCATCATAATCGCACCATCCTAAATCCAGAGAACGCTTAAAGTCAGTACATCATGTTTACACACTGGCGTCAGACACATATCACAACTAATCAGCCCATATTATTTTCTCTTCAAAAATTCAAAATGAGAACTGTATCCAATGGAAAAAAATGGGTCAACTTTTCATTCAGTAATCATAACATTAGTGACTCACATTTCAACAACGTTATTGGGAGACATCATAGTCCCCACGTGTACATGGTAAGATATACCAATATTTGGGAAGATTTCCTATGGACATCAAAGCTGTCACAAGTATAAGACTGTCTGTACTTAATCCAAATTTAATAAAGCCATACACTTTTCATTAATTAATCATAATATTAGTGAGACTCACACTTCAACAATACACAACTATATAATTCAACACATTTGTAGTCATTATGACCCTGGCGGTCTCCTGGGAGGAGGTTGTCCGGCAGGGAACAGGCACTTCCACCTCTGGCAGTGCCCCGCCATCAGGACACCCCCACGTCATATTATTGTGAATAATACGCCGTGCGGTGTCCTTCTGGCGGGGCGGGGCCGGTGGTGGAACCACCCCAGCACCTCCGCTCGCCAGCACGACTACTGCTTGATTTCCACCCAAAGTGTGGTGGAAATCCAGCAGTACCCGTGATATGGTGGGCGGAAGACCGCCAGAACTGGTGGTCTTCTGGCGGCCGTGGCTTTGGCAGCCTCCAAGTAAGACCGCCAAAGTAATAATGATCACCATTGTCTCATAAAAATAAGCAGCAGACTCCACGGAACCATCCTAGGTGAATACTTGCCCCTTGATCTTATTCAAATAGCAAGTTGAATCAATCAATGATATCAAATTAATGGCAGAACCCCTATGAGTGCCTACCTGACAATTTCACTAGAGTGCAAACTGCTTCACCACATCCTGCAAGTCTGAATTATTTTAGTAATCCCTGTGATTTAGTAATGTAAGTAGCAATGCCAGTAAAATATGATGTATCTCCTCCACACATAGCCATATTTACGAAGGAATCGAACCAAGGTTTCGCAACATACTTAGTAATATTTTGATGTGAACCAGTCAACCAGTCCTCTCATTCCAAACGCAGCATCCCAGAAGGCCTCCACACTGCAATAGGAGAGTGATCATACTGAGAAAAGTCAACCTTTTCCAGCAGTTTTCTCAAAAGACGTTTTGGGAAAGATGGGGACCTATATCTCATTGCTAGCACACTTTTTCAAATGCACTGCCTTAAGAGCCAGGTGTGTTGTTTTACAGGTCCATCAAAAGAAAGCAACATTTCCTCATGGCAGTGAATTCAGTGTGGACAGAAAACATGTTCAGGCCTATATGAGAATTGCACATGCAGCAGCCAAGGTGTCACACATTAGGTAGCTGAGTGTCCCTCATACGTACGCTGAAACTATGGAAATGTCACACGAAAGCAATCTGAAAACTTGGCAGCTGTGAAATACTCATGTCACAGGAGCAGTACCCTTTTACCTAACACTCTGGGCCATACTGAAAACAAAAGGCGATTGAAAATAATTTGAGGGGTGAAATGGCACAGCCACTATTGACATCTGCCAGTTAGTAGCCCATTTCATTTATGTGCCAGAAGACAAGCTAGTGTCAGAATGGTTGCTATTATTATAATAAAAGGTACTCCCAAGCTCCAACCAACTATACTAAGAAAACCCCACCTCCCACCCCTGTTATTACTTGATAAAGTGTGTGGTGAGATGTGTTTCAGGAACGTCTTGATTGTTTACAGATATGTGAAAGATTGTTTGATGGGATAATAAACTTTTAAATGATCACTGTTGGCTATTGTTATATGACGACCATGTTGGCCTATGTGTATATAACAGAGGTGGTGTGTGTGTATATTGGTAGATGTGTGCATGCATCACAGTGTCTGATTGAACTTATGATGGCAGTTGTGTCTGTATATAATTGTGCCTGTGTGTGTGACTGTCACCTCTGATGTGATTCGAGTAAGCTTGGAATGTGACGTGTTTCGGCTATTCGTCGATTATATTTGGAAGTCTTTTGAATGATGTATAATTGTGTCACACGGTAGAGGACTGGTAAATAGTGGATATGTGAGTGTATGACAGTCATTGATATTTGATGGTGGGTGGATTACTATATTATGGTTTTCAGCGTGTCTTACTGTTGGTGTTTTGCATGTATGAAGGCAGGTCTGTTTTTATAAACATTTTGTATTGAATTTTAAAGATGTCATGACTAATACACATCTCACTTCATGCAGGTGTACATGATAAGATGACATAAATGACATAAATGAAGTTCATCACAAATTATCCCAGATTCCGAAGTACTGAAGGCAGGTGTGTTGGCGTATAACGGTGTGTGTGTTTGGTGTGTGTATGTGTGTGTATAGGATGGTGGCAGTGTGGTCCTTTGATGTTGGTTACCTATATATACGTTCGTGAGCATGTGTGTGCAAACCAGGCTTTGTGGTTGTGTGACAATAGTTGGTAGTTGTGCAGTCATATATGAAGTTAGGTGGGAGGCTTAATGATTGTATGTGGATTGAAGATGGATACAATATATGATGGTGTGGGTGGTGGTGCATGACTAATTCAGCTTTAACTCCATGCCTGTTAAAGCAATCACTGATTATGTTTATAAGTTTGTAACATCAGGCACGATGGTGAGACGGAGTGTTTGGGATGACACTACAGGGCATTACCCTGTACTGGGTGTATGATGGCTGCGTGTTAGTATATGATGGATATTATGTCACTGGTTGATGCTGGATGTGTACATGTACAATGGTGGGTGTTTAGATGCATGACAGTAAGTGTATTGGTGTATGAAGGTGACTTTGTGGGTGTAAGATGATGATTTTGTGGGCATGTTATTAAGTATGTACATATGTTGGTGGGTGAGTGAGCGTTGCGGTGTGGTTGTCTGATGGCGGTATATACTGTTGGTTGTGCGGCCGTATAATGGTGTCTTCCACAGTGGTTGTGGTTGATATGGACATTTGCTGGTGGATAAATTGAAGCATGATGGGTATCGGTATTTAAATGTGGCTGTATGATTGTCTGATGGGTGTCTGGACATATACTGGTGGTTTTGCTGCAGTCTAATGGTGGCCGTGCAGACATATATGATGTTGAGTGGGTGGCTAAGTGATGGTGGGTGTACACTACCAATGAAGGTAAGTAGGAGCAAGTATGAAAGTGAGTGTGCTAGAATTATGGTGCATCTGTGGGTTTAGCATGTTTGTATAGCCCTATGGCGGTGGATGTGTTTGCGTATGATACTGAATGTGTTAGCTATGATGTTGGTTGCTTGGACAGCTGATGCTAGATGTCTTTTGTTTGATGAAGGTTGCGTGTACATACAATGTTGGGTGTTTTGAGGTATGATGATGCATAGGTTGAAGTATGTCGGTGGATCTGTTGTCACAAGATTGTAGGTATGCTGGCAGATGATGTTGGTTGGACTGGCATATGATGGTGGCATATTGGTGGAAGATGGCAGGTGTGTGGGCGTATGATGTTGGTTGTGTGGCTGAATAGTGGTGGGCGTGTTGGCTTCTGATGGGGAATCTGTGAACCTATCAGGGGAGTGTATAGACATATAGGCCCTCATTACAAGCTTGGCAGGCGGTGGAGGCCGCCCACCAATCTTGTGCCGTCACCTGACCGCCTGTGTGGCCAGAACACCGCCAGCCCTATTACGAGTTCACCGCAGGGCTGGCGGGCGGAAACAGCATTTCTGCCCGCTGGCCCTGTGATGTTCAGGGCTTTAACACGAACGCCAGCTCGTAATCGAGCCGGCTGCAATGTGGCGGTGCGGTGGGTGCAGCAGCACCTGTCGCGCTTTCCACTGCCCATAAGTCGGGTCGTAATGAGGCCCATAATGTTCTTAGTGTTACCATCTGACGGTGGGTGTGATAGTATATTGTGTGCACATATGACGGTAGATGTGTTGGCAATGACAGCATGAGTGTTGTTGTATGAGAATGGATTTGGTGGCATATGACATAGGTTGTATTGGAGCCTTATGTGGGTGTGTTGGCATACGGTGTGGTTCTGTGTAGGTACGGTGGTGGGTGTATTGGCCTATGATGGTCGTGTGGGTGATGTATGATGGTGGTTGTGTGAACATATGATGGTGGTTGCGTTGGCCTTTGATGCTGGGTGTATGTATGATGGTGCGCGTGATCTCACCATTCTATAGTCTCTGTGTGATGACAAACCCTTGAGCCTTCCTGCAGCCTGTCTGTCTGACAGTGGTCACCCTGCAACTGGTCTGGTATGTCCCAACCTTGCCCTGGCCATGCAACTCCTCTGTGTGCCCTCAACTACAACACTAGCAAAACAAACAGGTCTGTCTGATAACTTAAAATACAGGCCAGGCCTATTGGCTTCGTCAGTTTTGTTCTTCCAAAGTCTTTCCCGATGTGCTTGAACATTGGTAGATTATATTTTTAAATTTGAATCTGGGGATTGTTGGGATGTTTCTTTCTTGCTAAACGCACAAGGAACTTTTCAGCACGTACTTTGAAATCGCAAGTTTCGTAAGTCATTGCTAAACACTGCGCCCCCTGAGGTCAGCGCCCCCCAATGCTGGCCAGCACCCGGTCAACAAAGGTCAGCCTGACAGACACTCTTCATGCTCAGGTCAGGCAGCCAGGAGTGAGACATGCGCGATTTGCGCAGATTCCTGGCTGCCTGAGCTGAACTTTGCTGGGCTGAGGAGGTCACAGCTCCTATGGGCGTGACCTCCTCGGCCCAGCAAAGGTGCCTCAAGGCCCTCCCCTGGGTGACGAGGAAAGTGTCACCAATTGACACTCTCCCTGGGCGCTTCAGTTTAAGTCCTGAAGCGCCCAGGGCGAGTGTCAATCAGTGACACTTCGTCACAGAGTGGGGTGGGGTCAGCAGTCTCACTGACCCCATCCCACTCTGTGACGAGGCTGGGACTGCTGCCTTCCCTCATTGGCTGACCTAAGGTCGGCCATTGAGGGAAGACAGCAGTCCCAACCCTCCTAGGACCTGGAGGCTAAAGGTAAGTGTGTGTATGTATGTGTGTTATGTTTTACATTGAATGTTTGGTGCGCGTGTGCATGTTTGAGTGTTATGAGTGTTGTTAATGGATGTGCGTGCGTCCGTGTGTGTGTGAAAGAATGAATGTGTGTGATCTTGTAAAATGAATGTTTGGTGCGTGCGTGCATGTTTGAATGGAATGAGTGTTGTTAATGGATGAGCGTGCGTGTCTGTGTGTGAAAGAATGAGTCTGTGTGTGTGTGTGTGTGTGCCCCGCCCGCCCCCCTCCCAAACCTGTCGCCCGCCACTGCACAGCGCTCTGCACTCAGCTTGAAGGAGTTTGATGTGAATGAGCCAAGCTCCGTGAGTGGCATCAGTTTGCGAAATTAGGGCCAGATGTAGCAAACGTTAGCGAGTCGCAAATGGCCTGATTCGCAATTTGCGACCCTGCAAAATCAGAAATGGGATGCAATAATCCCATTTCCGACTTGCAAAATGCGACGCAAGCCGTTACCGACTCGCAAAATTTGCGACCCCATTTTGCAACCCGCAAATAGCAAGTCGCAATTTGCGAGTCGCAAACCATATGCAATAGCAACTCGCAAATTGCGGCTAGTCGCAAAAAGCCCATTTTGCACTTTCAATTTACCACTAACTCAAAGCAGGTGGTAACCATTACCAAAGTATAAAAGGAGACCCAGAAGGCATCTGGGTTACTCAAGATGGCGGAGATATACCTGATAGCAGTGAGGAGGAGAGCCCACGCTGCCCAGCAGAGGAGGAGGAGGAGCCAGAGACAGGAGAAGATATACAGAACAAGGCAGACACTCTTCCAGCAAACTGAGGAGGAAATATATGATAAATATAGACTTAGCAGCGCAGCTATACTAGATTTAATAGAATTAGTCAAACCACAGCTAGAACGCCAGACTGTGCGCGGCTGCGCCATCCCTACGCATGTGCAAGTGTTATGCTCACTGCACCTCTTGGCCTCGGGTAGCTATCAGGGGGTAATTGCTGTAGCAGGTGGGGGATCCCAAAGTGCACTATCACGGTTCTTTAGGGCATTCCTAGGCGCCTTACTCACACACATGTCCCGATACATATACCTACCCAGGAATGAGGCAGAAATCAACAGCACCAAGTTGGAATTTTACAGGATTGCCAACTTCCCCCATGTCATAGGGTGTGTAGATGGGACACATATACAAATATGCACTCTTGCAAACCTGGAATATCTGTTCCGCAATAGGAAGTGTACCCACTCACTCAACATACAGGTGGTATGTGATGCCCATTATGTCATCACTGACATGGTTGCCAAATTTCCAGGCAGTACTCATACCTCCTACATTTTTAGGCACAGTGGGATACACCAACACCTGGAGCGTGGGGAGTTTGGAGACGGATACCTCCTAGGTAGAGCTGAATACACCTTGAAGACATGCACACAGGTCAATGTGCAAACCATCCATGCCCAGATAACATTGTACTTTTTTGTGCCAGACAGGTGACAGTGCATATGCACTAAGTCCATGGATACTAACTCCGTACTTAACACCCAGCAATTAGACAGAGAGACGATACAACAGTGCACATAAGAGGACCAGGAACATAATTGAACGTACCTTTGGACTGCTGAAAGCAAGGTTCAGATGCCTCCACCAAAGTGGAGGTGCCCTCCAGTATACCCCAATAACAGCTTTTAAAATAGTTGTTGCATGCGCTATACTGCACAACATTGCCACCAGACGTGGGCTACCTCTCACCCCTGAAGACCCTGATTCGGAGGATGAAGAGCAAGAGCAACCACATCGCCATCATGGGGATAGGAGCATCGCAAATCAAGGCAGACTGAGACGGGAACACATTGCAAACCAATACTTTGGAAGGTACGTGACAACTTTTACCATACTCACCAATGTAACAAAGAGTCCATGTGTTAAGTGGAAAGAACAAGTGATTTAATAAGTGCAAATAACAAAACTATGTACAATAGGAACAGTTCAGGGGCTTCAATAGTCCACCTGGCATGGGACACATTGACGTCATGTGCCCCAACCCCAAGGACAGTGTGGAGCTCACACCCTACGGCGGGCTCGGCCAGCCTGGCTGGTACTAGGGGGGTCAGCAGTGCTCTGCCTTGTGCTTCCACTGCGAAGCACCCTAGTGTGACCGGCAGAGACACTGCTGACAGTGGAGCCCTCCTCACTGTCCTGTGGCGTGTCGCCTGTGCCCCTGGCCACCTGCCGTGCCTCCATGAGGTCTATTGCATGGCTGAGACGGCCCAGTCCCCGTGCCACGTCACCAGCAAACTGACCCATGTCCACCTGGAGGCTGACTGTGCGCCTAGACAGCCCTATTGTGTTCACAGCCAGCCTTACTATAGAGGAGGACATCCTGTCCAGGCGTTGCAGCAGCAGGCTGTCCCTGCGCCGTGCACTGTCAGTCTGCGTTAGCAGTCCTGCCACTAGTTGGCGCATAGAGAGTGCAAGGTCACCCGTGTTGGTACTGATCACCTGCAACTCCGATTGTACCTGCTGCATACTGTTGGCATGATTGCGTTCAAAGCGCCGCAATGCCCCACTAATCCTCCGTAATTCTTGGTTTTGCAGGCGCTGACCCCGTAGGAGTGCGGCCTCGGTTGGTGATGTGGAGGCATGCCCTGACTCTGCCTACCGCTCTGCTGTTGATGTTCCACGTCGCCTGCGAAGCGGTGGAGGCCCTGTGTTGTCTCCCGTGGCACTCTGGCTCGTACCTGGTGCAGGCTCACACACCACTACTGCAACAGGTGTTTCCTGAGGGGACATGGTGTCGGTGGTGCAGGTAGCAGTGGTGGCTGGTCCTGTTCTCTCCTGTGTGTGCTGGCTGACCAGTGGCACCTGGCTGCTTGGGCTGGTGGGGGTGTCTTGTGGGAGACCTGTGGGACATAGGGGACACACTGTCAGTGTCTACTATCAGTTATCAACTTCCTAATAAACTATTGCCTATGAACTGCCTACTTGACTACATTGCCCATAATGCATCAGTCTGGTGTTTGCTACTCTGAAATGGAGCTATCTTGGTTGTCCATGCTCCTGTGTACAAGGTGGGTGGGGGTATGGCATTGATGAGGGTACATGCATGTCACATGGTACTCACCGGTTGATGGTCCTGGCTCAGAGGTGTCCAGATCTCCCATCCCGCTTACAGCCTCAGGCTCTAGGGTCTCTTCTACCCTTTCCTCCAGGGGTGTGGGTGGTGGTACCGTTGATGGTCCCCCTCCTGTGCCTCTCATCTCCCGGAGCCGCTCTGCCACCCTCTCCTTGGTCCGGGAGCGAAGGTCATACCACCTTTTCTTCAATTCTTCCACACTCCGGTGGCGGACCCCCAGAGAGTTGACTTTGTCCTGGATCTTCTGCCAGAGTCTTCTCTTCTCTGTCTCTGGCACGGTGAGGGCTGACCTGCCAAACAGCTCGTCATGGTGCTGACAGCACTCATCAGTCAGCACCTCCAACTCCTTTTCAGCAAACTTAAGTTTCCTCTTCCTTGGATTTTCAGCCATGGTTGCAGGAGCTCTGTTTGTTTGCTGTGCTGAAGTTGAAGTGGGTGTGGTCCTCCCTCCTCCCAGGTGTATTTGTAAACTTCCTGGCTGTGATGTCATCATGTGCCAGGAAGTGTTTTCCAGAGTGTTCTGAATTGTTTTCCAGAGTGTTCTGCAGCACCTGCATTCAATTTTCAGCACAGTCGCTATTTGCGACACCCACTCGCAAATTGCGAGTCCGTTTTTTGCGCGGTCGCAAAAAGCGACCTCGCAAACAGCGGACTCGCTATCTGCAGTGCAACTCCGTGTGCGAGTCGCAAATTGTCCTCGCACTTTCTACCTGCATTGCAGTTAGCGAGTCGGAAATTGCGAGTCGCAAATAATCGCAATTTGCGAGTCGCAAATTTTTAACTACCTACATCTGGCCCTAAACTTCACAGAGATTGCATTCCAGGAAGCCTATATCTCACTGTCTCTGGGAAGGGATGCAGGCTGTCCAAGGAAGCCTGCAGGAATCCCTGGAGCTGGTCTATTTAGGAAACAAACATCTTTCACAGGGGACGTTTGTTTGCTCATTGCCCTTTCACCAGTTAAAGTTGTGGTGTTGGTAAGGTATGGCTCTCAGAGCGCCTCTACTGTTTATTTCAGTTTCTGAAAGTCATAACTCCTTGCTGTGACATCACAACAGTTGATAACAAAATTGGTTAACAACTGTTGTGATGTCATAGAACCTTCCAGGCCAGGTGACACAGCTCTCTTACAGCCTGTCGTACTGCTCTGCTTGTCTGGTTTGACTTAAAGCAGGGAAAAGGTGGTGGGTTTTGGTTAAGCATGGCAGGTAAGATGCTTATTTTTCACTTTTGCTTCAGGAAGGAGAGGGCACGTTATGTATGGTTCTCGCACTGTCCTCTGCCCCTGAGCAGTAGTTGAAGGCAGGAGCAGATGATTTTGGGGGCCACACATAACATAAAATTATAGACAGCTAAAAGGTGAATTAAGGGAGTGCTTTTCACCTTGGGGTTCCCTCTCGTCTATTTTGTGTCACTCAGAACCCCTCTGCGAAAAACAATGCCGTAATTCAATTTTACCCATCTATAATTCTATATATTTTTTTGCATGGGTCAGTGCTGCTAATACCTGCAGGCTGCCTATGCATATCTGCTAAGGGGCCACACGTCATGTGCCATGCCGTCAGCACGTCTGCCTGTGTAGCCTGCAGCAGATTTCAGTCTGAGGCATGTAGTTTTGTTTCACACTTTAAACTTCCAACATGCCAAGGAAGGTAGGACTAGAAGAAGGTGTCACACAGAACACAAGGGAGCAAAGACTACATATCAAATGGAATAAAATACCCCCTTACTACACATTATAAGTGTTGGACCTGGCCCTTGTGGTAGGTACATCCCCTGACTTTTTGCCTCCTTCCTCCTATTTTTTCTGACCTCTTCCTGTTGGCCCTAGGACTCTGAGCACTTTATCACTGCTGATCAGTTCTAAAGCACAGGTATGATTGGCTTATACCTAATTGACCTATTTAATTTACCTGTACGTCCCTTGTACAGTGGTATCTCTATACCCAGGGCATGTAAATGAAATGCTACTAGTGGGCCTGCAGCACTGCTTGTGCCACCCACAGAAGTAGCCTTTCAAACCTGTCTCAGGCCTGCTAGCGCAGGGCCTGTGTGCGCAGTTCTCTTCCACAGGGTCCTGGCATCTAAATGAAATTACCAGGCCCAGAACTCCCCTTTTACTACATGTAAGTCATCCCTAAGGTAGGCCACAGCTAGTCTAGCCCTGTGGGCAAGGTGCTATGTATGTATAAGGCAGGACATGTGCCTAGTAATGAGGCCTGCCCTGGTACTGTCAAACAGCCTGTTTGGTGTCTCACTGCTGTGAGTGCTGTCTTCTCATAGGATTGCATTGGAAATTACCTGCCTTATGTCTAGGGGGTATTGTCTGATATATGAGGGGTAGCGTAGGCATGTTCGGTATGGTTGTAGTGGTAGTGAGAAATGCTGTTTACTGGTGGAAGTGGATTTTTTATTACTATTACGGAAATGCCACTTCTAGAAAGTGAGCATTTCTCTGTGCTTACGATTCTGGTGTTTTACAGCTTGACTCAAATCCACGTCTGGGCAGAGGGACAGTTGGGCTTTGTGCATACTTTTCAGATGGCATGTACACAGGGAGGGTGGAGGTGTCACAGAGGTGCATCTGCATAGCGAATGGTCTTCCTCGGCTGAGAGAAGGGAGAGGCAGGGCACCCCAACATTTGTAAAGGCAATGCCCTGGCCTCACACAAAAGGGTTGTTTACCCCCAACTAATGCTTGGACCTGTGCAGGAGGAGAAAGGGTGAACTCCCAGAACCAGCTGTAACTGGTTGGAACCTCCTCTCCCCTTCTTTGTGAAACACACTGTCAAACTGTTTATAAGTACAGGGGAGTTTCCCCACAATTTGATGACATCTTGGAACCGGACACAGAGTGCTGCTGGAGGGACTCACCAAGAACCACCATGGACTGCTGCTGTGCTGACCTGGGATCTGCTTGGTCACTTTGAGGCACTGCCTGCAACCCTTTAAGCTGGCCTGCAGCTGGGCCCTGCCGCCCTGTGCTTACTTTTTTGTGTCCCCCAGAGGCTGGGTGCAGTGGCCCCTGTCCTCTGCAACCTGTGAGCATCCACTGTCTAAGCGCATGAGGAGCGTTTGTCTTTCAATGGGTATTGCGCTTAGAGAGCGCTTTTCTTTATGGCCCTAGCGCCTGATGAGGGCCTGTGCGTTATTTGTGTAGCGCTCTGACAGCGCTTTTCCAACGTCAAAATCACCTCCGCAACCCGGGCACTATAAATTCCAAGCACGCCAAAGACGCGATGTTCCCAGTACCCCTGGGGCAAGAAGAAAAACAACTTGGAGCGAGTGTGCTCCTATCGGTGCCCCCGGAGCAGAGCACACTCAGAGGAGTGCCCCCGAAGCACCAACCAGCCCTCACTGGAGTCAAGTCACCGCTGCGGCCCGGGAACCACGAGGAACACTCGAACACCAGGTCAGGTGCTGGCGAGTGTGCGCGGACAGCCCCAGGAGAGAGGAAGACCTCATCAGAGGTCCCCTTTGCCCCCAGGGCCACCAAAGGGCCAGCGACGTGGCAAGGACGAGCTCGGGGGGAGACGTGTTGCCCTGAGAGCGCGAGAGGCAGCCAGAGCCTCTCCTCTCCCGTCGGAGAGCCGGAAAACTTCATCGGAGGTCCCGCCTGGCAGGACAGTTGTGCCCATGGTGCTTTGGCCACAGAGAGGCAGGACACGGGGAGTGAGGGTGAGTACCTCTCCCCCAGTCGCTGCATTTGGAGTGCGAACACTCCCATAGTGTTTGCTGGCCCTTGCTGTTTGTGTTGGCTTTGCCACCCCCCTGTGGAGGGCCAGTTGCAGCCCAAGGGGGGTCCCCTAGAGATCGCGGGCCCCGGAGATACCCGCTGTAGAACCGGAGATGGTGAGTGTCGCCCTCCCTCCTCCCCCAATCATCGGAGTGACCCCCAGAAGGAGCACGCAGAGCACAGGGGCCCCCTTTTGTTCTTCCTGGCACTGGAAGTGCCTTTCATCATAACAACAGGTACTTTTAAAGGACAGACATATTTCTTATGCTCCTAGTATGGACATTATGGATTTATATGTGAACCTGACTCGTTTTATGATATGCTACATATATGTTTGATAATGTTCCTTTTATGGGCATGACATATGTTTTCTTGACTTGCCATGTGTTTTATAATGCTCTTGGTAAAGGTACTCATGATACTTTAATGACAAGTGCATTTCTTGTGTAATGTGATTCCTGACTACTGCTTATGTTGCTGAATAATAAGTAACCTGTGTGTTATATGTGACTACTGCTGGCTCTGCAGAGTAACTATTGTGTAATGTTCTCACAACTGCTTGGGTAGCAGGATATTACTGGCATGTTGTGTTTGGTCTCATAATTGCCTTGTGTACAATACAGTTTATTTTCATATAACTTGATGTTGTGTTTCCTTTGTGGTGGGGATAGTGTGTCACGTGTGTTGTGTGTGTGGTGCAAACGCTTTACACATTGCCTCTGGGATAAGCCTGACTGCTCGTGCCAAGCTACCAAGGGGGTGAGCAGGGGTTATTTTGGACGTGTAACTCCCTTGCCCTGACTAGATTGGGTGGGCTCTGCCTGGCTTAGGTGCATACCCTCGCCAACCAGAAACCCTATTTCTAACACTAAGGATACTCAAAGTCACCTTAGAGTTACATGACCAATAAGGGCACGTGGCCTTGTGCCTCTGTACTCCTCTGTGACTTGCAATATCCTTATCATGTGAAGAAAGGTGTATTTTATCCCATATATAATGATTCAAACTATTGGGAAGACATAACGCCAGTGTTACATTTTGATACTAACTGGTTCCGTAAATGCATTAATAACACTTATGGTAATCTTCAGCCACACACTGGGCCCTCCTCGTGTTTTACACAAAGATTGTGTCAGATGCAATCACACGCTATTCCAAATATGCTGCAGCTGACAACATCAAATCCGAGTTCTAGACTTTGACACTCACCATGTGTTAGGTACCTCAGATGAAATTAGGTTACTTTAGCTTCACGAGTCAGAGGACGTTTACCACTATTTGTCCGATAACCGTTGCACTTGCACTGCACATCTCTCTATAAGCAGTATACGTGCAATGGCCTAGAAAAATACAGGATAACACAAACTAGCAACTAGGAAGGATTAAGCACAAATATAAATAGGTCTGTGTCTAACATTCAATTGCTATTGTTCTTTTTTTAAAACTTTGTGATAAGCAAGCACCAATAGCTATCAGAAATGCATTCTCTTTTACAATGGTCATGATAACTTGTAAGATAATGCAAATCTACTTTCAAAACAAATTAAAAATCAAAAACACTTAGAAAATAGTTGCCAACACTTTCTGAAATGAAATTTGATGATTAGTAACAATCTAATATCGGATTTGTCTGTAGGGAATTTAGACAAATGATCAGTGATAACCATCTTCTATGCTACTACCAGTCTGGCGCAAGATCATGCTGCAGCATGGAGAGTGCAACCTTACACACTGTAGAAGATTCCCACCTGACCTCAAATGACCTTTGCTTCTTGAGATTGCTGGACCTCTCATCTCCCTTCAACACAGTCGACCATCTCACTCCCATACACAGCCAAGTCTCAAATGGGATTCACAGGCAACATCCTTCACTGGTTCTCCTCCTACCAATCTAACTGACACCAGTTTGTTTACATGGGCACCTCCAGGTCACAAAGGATCCTTATTACCTTTGAAATTCCCTCAGGGTTACATTTTCCCTTCCGTCATCACCAACCTTCACATGGAGTCAATTGGTGCTCTGCTCACCAATAACATCAAGCTTCAGCAATATACCAATAATACACAACTCTTTTTTAAAGTTTCCTCTGCTTCAGACATTCAACACTTCAAACACAGCCCACACATCATCCAGACCTGAATGTCCAGTGCCTACCTAAAGCCCAACCAACAAAGAATTCCTATTGTTTGCCATGAACAACGAACAAGATACAGTACAAACCTGGCTCAATGACATGAACCTTGACGTCTTCGAACCTCAACTTTCACTGAATGCTAAATCACTTGGATTCACCCAGGACACCAACCTCATCCTCAAGGAACACAATACCAAAAATTGGTCTGGTACCAGCTCTCAGTGCTAAAGCAAGTCAAACCATTTCTTCCAGCAAGCAACTTCAAATTTGCTGTTCAAGTCCTATTAGTCTCGCATCTGGATGGTGGCAGTTCTGTAATCCATGGCCTCACAGACTCTACACTAGCACCTCTTAGCTACATCCTACACTCTGCAGTATATTTCATCCAGGGGCTTAAGAAATATGATCACATCACCCACATCCTGATGGAACTCCATTGGCTCCCCTTGCCTGTCCACACCATCATAATTTACAAAGCTGTCACAGCCGGTACTCTCAAGTATCTTCCAGCCAGGTTCACCATCTTTGGTAGTTCTCTGCACACCCATAACCAGAAACCATAAGACTGTAGTCTAAGAAGTGCAAAAAAGAGAGGATGTCCTTTCAATCTAGACACCCAGGATCTGAAACAACATTCTTGTATCCGTCACGACTATCCCAATTACTCTCCAATTTAGGAAAAAGTTGGAGACTCACTTCTTCGAAGAACACGTCACAATGCAGTAACTATCCACAACCCAGCTTCCTCTTGTATTGACTTTATACTTGTCTGTGGCCAAATACAGTGCACCACTGCCATTTGGCTAGGTTTCTGCTTCTTCTGCAGCAACTGCGAAAGATGCTGGCCATGCTTTAGCGTTCCAGCAGGAGCATCACCAGGAGCAGGAAGGTGGAGCCACTGACACTGAGGGACCAAGTGGCAATGAGGGTGATGAGGATGGTCGGGAGGCCAGTTCCGCATTTGAATCTGCAGCCTTCAGCTCTGGCCAGCTCCTCAAGGTGGTGACCAAAAATATCACAGTCCACTACATCTGTTTCTGTGGCCGCCGCAAACACTAGCACCAGAGACTCCTGTCCTCCAAGTACAAAGCCAGCACCCTGTCCATCATTTTTGACTGGGGTCTCCATCTCCCTGGGCACCTCACCTCTGACCCATCTCACCAGCACAGATATCAGAGGGCGGCACTGGAAATTCCTAAGAAAGTCCCTGTTGGACAGATGGCATTGTTGCATGCCGTCCAGGGTGTCACTCAGCAACTGTCTCAAGTGACTGACATCCTGGATGATGTGCGTTCTGCCCCATCTGCCACACAAAGAGGTCCTGTTTCTGCTAGTGCCTTCTCAGGCAGCAGTGTTTCTGACACACATGGCCTTTTTCCTCCTCCTGCCCTCATTCCAACCCCTGACCTCATTCCACCACCTGACCCTATTCAAAGCACTGACCCCGTTCCCCACTTTCTCATACATACCCAATTTTTCCAATATTCCATTTGTCAATAAATCACCCCATGCCCCAAAACTCTCCCATACCATGAAAGCTCACCGTTCCCACAGATATTCCTTCCCAGAAACCCCAGGCCTTGGCTCACTATTAAAATATCCTCAAGATCCACTGTGTCCCAAATTGTGGATGCCAAAACATCCTTTGCTCCAGAAAGGATAGCCTGATTTAGGAGGGCACTTCTGGTAAGCTGTGGCGGCAAGCTGAAGGCCTCATGCCTATATCTAATTCTGTGATCAGACACTAGTTTTTATTGACCAAACCCGGACTTTGACTTCTAGAATTTTTTGTTGCACAGACTTTTGAACACAGAGGAAGAATATTTATATTGTCTCTTTTTATTTTACTTTGAAAACATAATAAAACATTATATTTGAACATTTTGTGTCTGCTGTTTACTTGTATAATTATTGTTTTTAAATGTTATAACGTTTGCCATGTGTGATTGTGTATTCCATAATCATGCTTATGTTAACCACTAACTTCCATTAACAGGTCTTGCTATTTTCTATATTTTTCACCATGGAGGATGTAGTTCATTCCTTTCCCACATACATTAAAGGAACTGGGAGTGTTATTGTGAAGGCCTAGGGGCTGATTTACATCTTGACGATGTTACAGCCAAGCCGTGTTGGCAGCAGGCCTGACAATACCGTCAAGTCAACGGTGTTCCGCTCACTGTATTTAGATGTTACCACTGTGCAGGCAGTGTCCTGCCGGCGGTTTGCTGATGGAGGGATGATATTGCTGGACCCAATGGACTTTGGACAATGGCAGTGGCCACAGAATACAGGTAAGTCTCACACACACACACTCTACCCTTCACATATGCATCCCCCAGCATCACACACGACACAACCAAAACAACTATACACTCATCTACACAAACACATGCACACAGATCCATAACTACGCACATCAAAGCAGCAACCGCCACACAGCAACACTCACCTGAATTCTGCATGCAGCAACACAACACACAACACAACATACACAACACCCATGCTATATCCAATGGTGTATGAGGCCGGCCCTCTATGTAGTGTGGAAAACGTTGTACACTGTGCAGAGGGGCCGGGCAACCACATGTTAGTTTACAGAGGTAAAAACTAGATCACCTAATGCTCTAATTTTTATGGTAGCTTGGTCGAGCAGTTAGGCTAATCTTGGAGAAGTGCAGCACATTTGTTGTACTCACAGTATCAATAAATAAAAATACACATCAAAAAGATTAACTCAAGACCAATTTACAAAAATACTTCAGATTTTTATAACGTTTTTTAAGACCATAATAATCAAAATCGGGTAAGCACTTTTTAAGTTATGAATTTTCAAAGTTTAAAAAATTTCTCAGTTCTGTGCCTAATTACGCACCATAGGATTCAATGGAAAAATACTTTAAAAATTATTATAAAATGAGGCTATTCATTTACCAGTGTCTCCTCTCAGTTTTAGTTCAAGGTCATCGGTGGGCCCTGTGGATCAGCTGGAGAGTGTGGGCAGCTCCGGGGACCAGCTGCAGAAATTCTTTGGAACTGGTGCAAGGCACTGCACAGGTGGACTTCAAGGTGTTGAGGTCACAAGGGGTTGGGGACATTTGGAACACAGATGAATCGTCGGTGCAGGGCACAGGGCAGCCGGGTGTAGAGCGAATCGGTGAGCCAAGAGCTGTGCGCAAAGGTGCCCTTGGAAGCAGGAGGTAGGTCACTTGGAGGGTCGGTTGCAGATCAGCAGGGTCACTCTTTTGGGAGGTCCTGGTGTTCTCTGAAGTCCCTTGACTGGGGCTTCCTCCTTGTCTTTTTGCAGTCTGGAGTGGACTGTCCTAATGGGTGTCCAACGCTGGGGTCCCGTACCCCTGGCTATTCAACAGTTCAGCCACTGGAGGTCACAGTGCCACCAAACTTGGCACACTTCCAGGGTTCTTCCTCCAGGTCTGCCGGGTGAAACTTAGTCTGGCTGCGGAATCTGGTTCCTTGGTCAGCAGCTGATCAGTGAACTGAACTGCACTGGATTTTCGGTCTTTGCTGCAACAGAGTCATGCCTTCACTCTGACAGGAGATCTTAAGCGATTTTTAGAAGAGTGGAGGTCTTCTATGGGTTTTCAGAGTCTGTCCAATGTCCAAGAAACCCCTTAGCAGCAATTGTTGAGCCCTGAGTGCAGCAGGCAGGGTTTGGTACCTTTTCCTTGATGCAGCAGGAATTCAGTTATCGAGCCTTGGGTCTTCTTTGTTGCTGGTCTTCTTGTGTCCTTGGAATCTGAATCTCTGGTCTGGCCAGTGGCAGCTAAAGGTGTTGACAATTGTATCAACACCTTTGCAATTTTAGAGAAAGAACACTGGCACTGGGGACCTGGTTAGCATAATCCCAGTGCACTGCAGTCCAAGTTACATCCAGAAACCAGGCAAAACGTGGTGGGGATACTGCAACAGGGTGCCATTTAACCACAACTGGCACACATACTGACACAACCACATCACCCACAACACATCCCTCCACCACACTGCCAATCGCATTCCACAAACACATACACAAACTATGTCACACACAACACAATGCACAACATGACAGGTGCAGGCCCCCGGGCAATGTGCACACATGGACACAGTGGCCAAGTGTGAATGTACCGTCATTGTGGTGCCAGCAGTCATTTAGCAATGAATATTGACACCAAAATGGCAGTTGTGTATGTATCTGATATGTGTTGTGTACCAATGTGTTCCTGTCCATCTCTGACCGACCTGTGTTCCTGACATATGCATGTCACAGTCATTAAAAAAATTACTGTGACATGTTTATGTCTGCAGTGGCCTCGAGCCCATGTACAGTGACCACCCCCCCTTCCAAACATATACAGCCAATGCAGGTTGCCTACCTTCGTGTTCAGCGACGGGAGGGTCATGTTTTCTCTGAGGTCATGTGGCGTCAGCTACAGAGGGTCCTGTCCTGTCCAGTCGGAAACAGCAGTGGAATTGGGAGAAAAGGTGAGTTTTCACCCCTCGCCCCAATCTGCCAAATTAGAAGTGGAGACTGGACAGGCATTTTTTGTTTGGCTGTAAGGCACATCTAAGTCTACTTGGGGATAAGTCTATGGTACCACCAACATCTAAATCAGGCCCCTAGTGTGTATGGCATCGAGAGTGTGAGCGTGTGACTACATTTATCTTTATTATTTTGTGTTAAAATATATTAATTCCTTGACGTACTGGGATTCAAATGTAGTTCATGCAATACATGTATGCCTACACCTGGGTTAAGAATCTTAGTAGAATGCCTGGCATGTGAATGTATGTCGGGCAATTGCCATTATGTGCCACATTTAAAGACGGAAAATATCAGTGATTTGGTTGTGAAAATATCTACTTAGGGTACGTGGTTGTATCATATGTTTGTAGAGTGTGTGATAAGAGGGTAAAGTAGTAAGGGTGGGCTCCGAATAGTTGTGGGATTTATTTAAAACACTCCCATTTGGAGATATTATTATTAATATACATTTATTTTGTAAAGAATAGTTATACAGTGTTACCATTATGGCCAAGAACAGTTATAAAACACATGTGCATTAATTTATTAATTCACTAATGTGAAGGAGGGTTGAAAATACTGTTAGATGAGTATTTTATGTGGGTATGAAATGTGAGACAAGTCCCATACAAGGAAACAGGGTATGTTGATCTTAGATATGGCTTTGTGTGCATAAACATTACTTTAGTGCTATTGGCAGTTTAGATAGTGCATTTAAAATTGTTTAAAAAGTTGTTCTTTCCTTCAGCGTTGTTGTGCATTCTGTACTTCTTCATCCATTATTGCCAGGTAGAGTCCCAGGGCTTTGAGTAGCCGGGGGATGTTGATAGAGTAGATTTTGTGGTTATTGTGGGCAGGATTTGGCTATTTACGCTTCCCCCGCCATTACAGGTGTGGAGTATGGACAGCCATGTTTCCCGCAACTGACATTCACTGTATATAGACCGAATGGCATAGTGACTTCCTCTGTCGTGTTTAGGGTATACCATTATTGGTATAGTAAGGAAAATGCAGATAATGTGTCAGACAAATGATGGACTTTTGCCCATCAAACCACCACACTCAAATATCAAGGATGGACCTCCATGGCAGCAGATGGGTAAACAGGTGGTTTTGACAGCCCGTCTGCATCCGTCAAACTCTAAATCAGGTCCAAAACTCAGCAACAAAAGATCCGCACGGAAGGAGGCTTTATAGTCAGAAGTGACGACAGAGAAGAATCAGCACCACCTGTTGATCAGAAGAGGAAGTATGTTTCAAAAGAAGGGCTTTCTGATGTTCTTTACCATGCAAGACTTCAAAATGACCTCTCCTATGTAATTTCCATTCATCAGCATGTTGGAGATGTGGAATGACCATGTTAGGATTAATTTACCAAGATTTATAGCACACAGTATTCATTAGAAGATATGGAGAACAAGGTACTGGATATGGTCTGTCTTGATTTAGTAGTAACCAGTCTAGGGAGAAGATCCTCTATGGCAGAGGAGAATATCTTGAAAGACCCAATAGCGATGGTGGGCTCAATCATGAAAAAAGTATATTATCCATGTTTGCACCTAGCATTACATGGTCCCATTTGTGGATCATACACAGCACAATCGTTAATTACAGACTTCAAAACTCTGTTCAAGGCTATTTAGGAAAGGAATGAGTGTTCAAAGCTACTTGAAGGAATGGAATGTCAAGTGGAGTTCCTATCAGACATATCATTTGATGTAGTTCAAGCCTCAGCTTTTTCTAGTGGTGCACTAATTGCAGCACAAAAGACTGGAACATACTGACGTTGCTCAGATGTCTACAGCTCTTCTGATGCCATTTAAAAAATATATATATATTTGGGGAGAGTTAGAAGACAAATTGCATCGCATCTTCAAAGAGAAAATAATTATTAATTATTAGACAAAATGAAAATAAGCCCATACGCTCATCAATGTAGAAGTCACTGGTCAGAAAGCCTTCAAGGAGGCAATAGTCTTCGGACCAATATTCCAAATTTCCAGGGAAATCCTTGTTTGGTACATTTTTAAAAAGACAGAATAGGAGTCTACTAGCAATGGATAACATATACGATGGCAAGAATTGCCAGATAGAGGCTAAATTCACCATTTTCAAGGAGAATGGAAACTACCTACTTCAGAATCGTGAGCCTTGGACATTGTTGGGAGGAGATACTTGATAGAGGTCCTTTCGCTACTTCAGGATTCAGGGGCCATACCTAGGCCTTGGCCAAAATACCTGTACCAAAGGAAAGCAATGGTAGAAGGTGTGTGCCCATTAATGAAGAGTAAAGAAAGCATTACAGGTCCTAAGACAGAACAAGGAAAGGGAATCTATGTTGCGTCTTTTTGATTCCCAAAGTGACAGGGGATATCAGCTAGTCGTAGACATTTGGAGAGAGGAAAGTTATGTGATTGGCATCACATTAAAAACAGAGACACTTCAAATAATCATCCTTTGCATTACCGCAAATTATTACATGGTTACAATAGACCTGAAGGATACTTATTCCCAGATACATATTACCAAGTGTCATCAGAAATTCCTGATGTTCTGCATCTAAAACTTGCTTTGGCAAGGCAGGCCTCTACCTTCTGGTCTCTGATCAGCACAAAAGGTCACTGAAGTAGTAGCCCTAGCTGTGTTGCATCTTTGTCTGCAGGGAGGGTCCATTTATCTGCGTCTATATGAACCACCCTTCATCAGAATAGAAAGTTCTGCAGTTTCTGGACTTAACAAAGACATGCTAAAGTTGTCACGATTTTCTGTTGAACCATCCAAAATGTCAGTTCAAAGCATCAAAAGACATGATCTTCACTGACGCCATCTTCAAGATAGATCTGGGCAAAGTGTTCCTGCCTGATGAAAGTCCAGCCTGGTGTGTACGTACGTATCTATGTGGTATTTGTATAGCACAAACCTATAAAAAAAAAAGCGGAGTACAGTACGGGGTTAAAGGTAACTACACTGTGAGTGATAAGAGAGGTAGTCTGCAACTTCGACTGTCTACCCTGCTGTCTCTTCATGAAGTAATGGCAAGGTAATGGATGGAATCTCAGCGACGTGTGTCAGCTTGTGATTTACAGTGCAAAGACGAGACTCCATCTTCACCATCTTTTGTGGCATCTACAAAACTATTGCTCACCAGCTTCTCAGTCCATGTAAACTCTGATTCCAATAACACCAGAGGTCAAATTGCAACTTTGGAACCAAAGATTATATATGGTGGTCATTCTGACCTCGGCGGTAAAAGGCGCCTACCGCCGGTCAGAAATCCTCCATAATCCCGCCGCGGTCGCGGAAACCCGCCACGGTCATTCTGACCCGCAGAAGGCAAACCTCCGAAAATCCGACAGCCACAACAGACCGCCAGACCAGCGGTCGGCGGAAAAGTGGAGGTGACAAAACCTCCACCGTCACGCCAACAGAAATACGCCCATGCCATTACGACCCACGAATCCACGCGGCGGTCATTCAAACGCGGTATTCCATTGGCGGGACACACCGCCGCGGTCAGAATACACACAAGCGAACAAAACTCAACCACATTGGACGATTTGAATCCCACACACCTGATACACATACACACACCACTCCCACACACACAATACAATATAAAACACACACCCACATCACCCACAAACCCCTACGCCAAAAAATTCTGAAAGAAGGCCAGAGCGAGACACCACCATCCACAAACTAGCAGCCACAGCCACTCCACACCATCACCCACACACTATCCACACACAAAACAACACACACCACCACACTCAACACACTTAACTACACATACTCCACCCCACACATCATACACACCACCCCATGGCACCCCAAAGACACCCCCGCTTCTCAGACGAAGAACTCAGGGTCATGGTGGAGGAAATCGTTCGGGTAGAGCCCCAGCTGTTCGGCACACAGATACAATACACCAGCATTGCCCGGAGGACGGAGCTATGGCAGAGGATTGTCGACAGGGTCAACGCTGTGGGACAGCACCCCAGAAATCGGGAAGACATCAGGAAGCGATGGAACGACCTACGGGGGAAGGTGCGTTCCATGGTATCCAGGCACAACATCGCCGTGCAGAAGACTGGCGGAGGACCCCCACCTCAACCCCCACAATTTACATCATGGGAGGAGGAAGTCTTGAACATCCTGCATCCTGACGGCCTCGCAGGAGTCGGCGGAGGAATGGATACTGGTAAGTTGAAGCTTCACTACTGCTTCCCCCCCACCTGCATGCCAAATCATACCCCAACCCTCACCCCCATCCTCGAACCCCACCCTCACCCCCACCCCCATCCTCACCCCCACCCTCACCCCCACCACCATCCTCACCCCCACCACCAGCCTCACCCCCACCCTCACCCCCACCACCATCCTCACCCCCACCCCCAGCACACCTATTCCCTGCCAATGTCTCACCATCACAACCCACACATCCCAAAAACCTAGGCCTGCATGCGTCCACTAAGCATGGACACCCATCACCAAAGCATGCCCAATGCATATACACATCCCCCCCACAAGCCACCCTCACCAAAGCCCCCACACACGAATGCCAGCACCTGGGGACACGGGAACCCACAGATACACCCATATGGCAAACATTGAAACTATAACCATACCTCTATACCCCTGCAGGACCCGACCGTCAACACACCGCCGCGGAGGGCCCAGAATTCTCCACACCCCCCACCCAAGAGGCCGTCAGCGATGACAGCAGCTCTGTCGACCTGGACACCGATGACCAGCCCGGACCATCGGGGACCTCTGGACAGTCGGTTCCCCTCACACAGGCCCAGGCCACTATCGACCCAAACCCCTCTGGGAACACCAGCACAGCTCCCACCCAGCGGGCCCATGCCTCTGTCTCCAGGGCGCGTCAATCTGCGGTGTGTCTACCACTACAGGGCACCCAGGATAACCCACCACCCCAACAACAACAGGGACCTGGGGGCAGTGGTAGTGGGCACACCGGCCAGGGGGCAGAGGCCCAGGGAAACAGGGCAACTCGGAGGGCAGCTGTGCGACAGGGGGGGGACGGGCCCAGGGAACCCACTCTCCACGAGGCCCTCACCACCATCATGGGAGCATACAACCGCTCCCAGGAGACGATGGCGACGGTACTGGCCCGGTTCCAGGAGATCCAGGTACTGCAGGAGGAACACTATCGGGGGTACAGGGAGGACATCAGAGCCCTCACCTCCACCCTGGTTACCATGGTAGGGCTGCTGCAGGACCTCGTCAACACCAGGACGGACACTCAACAACACCCAAGGGCCCCTGCCACTAGCCTGGACCAAGAACAGCCAACCACCTCCACCGGCGCTAGTGGACAGGAGGCCCCCGCACAGCAGCAGCCCACCAGACCCCCACCTCCTGCAGGAGAAGAACCACCCCGCAAGAGGGCCCTGAGATCTCGCAAGAAGACAGAGTAGGATGTCAAGACCCCCGCCAGCAATGGATACCACCTGATGTCATCCCACTGTCCCACATTGTCACCCTGTCCATCCTTGAACTGCCCATGCTCCATCTCTCCACAGGCCTCTGGACAATGCACCTGTGTGACTGTTACTCTGGACTCTGCCATGAGCATTCCTTCACCATAGCCCCCACCCACTTGAAACCACCCATCCCATTTTGAGCACTTAAATAAACACCTATTTTGCACAAAACTATCTGGAGTCTGGCTGTGATTTCAATATATTGTAATTGACATGACAGTGCAAATATGTCCTTGTACATGGTGAAGTCAACAAACAGCTGCCACAAAGCTGTAGTCCATGGGGAAACGAAGCACAGGACTCGTAGTGGGGACCCCAGATCTGAAATAGGGAGGGAAAAGCCACAACTCAGTCATCATACAAATAGACAGGCAGCAGAGATGCAGGAGAGTAGTTCACATTTACTAAATTATCTTTGAATTGTTACCTGTGTCCTACTGGAAGTACTGTTCAATGATTCTGTCCCTGTTGTCTGTTTCAGCCCCGTCGTCTTCCTCCTCGTCACTCTCCTCAGGTTCCACAGCTGCCACAACACCACCGTCTCGACCATCCTCCTGCAGGAAAGGCACCTGGCGGCGCAAAGCCAGGTTGTGAAGCATGCAGCAGGCCACGATGATGTGACACACCTTCTTAGGTGAGTACATTAGGGATCCACCTGTCATATGCAGGCACCGAAACCTGGCCTTTAGGAGGCCAAAGGTGCGTTCGATCACCCTCCTAGTACGCCCATGGGCCTCATTGTACCGTTCCTCTGTCCTGGTCCGGGGATTCCTTACTGGGGTCAGTAGCCACGACAGGTTGGGGTACCCAGAGTCACCCACTAGCCATACACGGTGTCTCTCTAGCTGTTCCATCACGTAAGGGATGCTGCTATTCCTCAGGATGTAGGCGTCATGCACTGACCCAGGGAATTTGGCATTTACATGCGAGATGTACTGGTCAGCCAAACACACCACCTGGATGTTCATTGAATGGTAACTTTTTCTGTTCCTGTACACCTGCTCCCTGTCTCTTGGGGGAACCAAAGCCACATGGGTCCCATCAATGGCACCAATGACGTTGGGAATATGTCCAAGGGCATAGAAATCACCCTTCACTGTAGCCAATTCGCCCACCTCAGGGAAAATGATGTAGCTCCTCACGTATTTCATCAGGGCAGACAACACTCTGGATAACACCTTCGAAAACATGGGCTGAGACATCCCAGAAGCAATTCCCACTGTTGTCTGAAATGAACCACTTGCCAAGAAATGGAGTACTGACATGACCTGCACCAGAGGGGGAATCCCTGTGGGTTGGCGGATGGGGGACATCAGGTCGGGCTCCAGCTGGGCACACAGTTCATGTATAGTGGCACGGTTAAAACGGTAGGTCAGGATAATGTGGCGTTCTTCCATTGTCGACAGGTCCACCAGCGGTCGGTACACGGGAGGATTCATCCGTCTCCTCGCCAAACCCAGCGGACGGTGCCTAGGAAGGACAACATGGAGCACACAGTCAAGCAACCCACAGGTACGTACTCACAGCTAGCACAGTAAACGATTCTCTATGCAGTGAATGGCGTGTCTGAGTGGCTATGCAAGGCCTAGGCCTGTGTGACGCAGTTGAAATTGAGCCATGTGGGCCCTGGAAATGGCGGCTGCCTGACCTGTGAAGTGTGACAATGGGATGTGAGGTCAATGCGCTGGCGTGGCACACCGCGGCGGGCGGCGGGCGAAGACCGCGGCGCGAAGCCGCATTGGTTAACATTGAAGCCTATGGGTTTCAGGAGCCAATGGCGAAGGGCGCCGGCGGTGGCGGGACGCACCGCCGCGGTACGCACCGCCGCGGACGTGACCGCCATTTTCTATCTACTTATCCACTTGCGACTTGAACTTTCACAGGAGAGGACCTATACTGCAAGTGTTGCTGTGACCTCGGTCTGGAAGGGACAATGGCTGCTGCGCCTGGGGAAAGGGCCCCTGCCTTCACTGGAGAGGAGTTGGAGAAACTTGTGGATGGGGTCCTCCCCCAGTATGCGCTACTCTACGGTCCTCCAGACCAACAAGTGAGTTTAATTCAATCTGGATTTGGGGCCACTGGCTGGCTTGGGGGCCTGGCGGGGATGGGGGGGCATGTTGGGGCTGGCGGGGGGCCTGGCGGGGATGGGGGGGCATGTTGGGGCTGGCGGGGGGCCTGGCGGGGGGCCTGGCGGGGATGGGGGGCATGTTGGGCCTGGCGGGGGGCCTGGCGGGGATGGGGGGCATGTTGGGCCTGGCGGGGGGCCTGGCGGGGATGGGGGGCATGTTGGGCCTGGCGGGGGGCATGGCGGGGGGCCTGGCGGGGATGGGGGGCATGTTGGGCCTGGCGGGGGGCCTGGCGGGGATGGGGGGCATGTTGGGCCTGGCGGGGGGCATGGCGGGGGGCATGGCGGGGGGCCTGGCGGGGATGGGGGGCATGTTGGGCCTGGCGGGGGGCATGGCGGGGATGGGGGGCATGTTGGGCCTGGCGGGGGGCCTGGCGGGGATGGGGGGCATGTTGGGCCTGGCGGGGGGCATGGCGGGGGGCCTGGCGGGGATGGGGGGCATGTTGGGCCTGGCGGGGGGCCTGGCGGGGATGGGGGGCATGTTGGGCCTGGCGGGGGGCATGGCGGGGGGCATGGCGGGGGGCCTGGCGGGGATGGGGGGCATGTTGGGCCTGGCGGGGGGCATGGCGGGGGGCATGGCGGGGGGCCTGGCGGGGATGGGGGGCGTTGGGCCACTGGCAAGGAAAATGCTGACAAACTTGAACGTGGTATTTCTCCCTCCCTGTACGTGTCACATAGGTCCGCGCCCATGAGAAGATCGGGATTTGGCGTGCCATCGCCAAGGAAGTCCGGACCCTGGGGGTCCACCATCAACGGGGCACCCACTGCCGCAAGAGGTGGGAGGACATCCGCCGCGGGACCAAGAAGACCGCCGAGTCTCTGCTGGGGATGGCCTCCCAACGTAGGCGGGGTGCCTGCCGTCAACTGACCCCCCTGATGTTCCGGATCCTGGCGGTGGCCTACCCTGATTTGGATGGGCGCGTGAGGGCAGCACAGCAGACACAAGGGGGTGAGTACAAGCATTATCTACTCTGTTGTCGCGCAGTGGAGGTGTCTGGGTGGGGGAGGAGGGCTGTGGGTCCCGCCTAGGCCAGGGCGATATCTGTAGGCTGGGCACCCCCGTAAGCCCCTGTGTCCCCAGCCACCACCCTCAGTAGTTTGTCAGTACAGCCATCCCTGGGCCGTGTCATCCATGGGTGCAGTTGTCAACTCTAGGCGTGTAGGGCATGTTCCACGGAATGCGTAGCGGACCCCAAGTGCGCAACTTAGTGCAGGGGGCATCTGTGTCTGTCATGTCCGCTAACTGTACCGGAGATCCATGTACTCAATATCCCTTTATTTCTCTCTCCCCCCCCCTTTTTGTTTGTCTTTCTGTGCTTGTGTGCATCAGCATCATCAGGCGGAGGAGAAGTGGCATCGGGGCAGGAGGGAGCTGCATCTCACATGGCCCAGGAGGGCCATGCCACAGAGTCAGACTGGACCAGTGAGACGGAGGGCGAGGGGAGCTCCACGACGGGGACGACTGGACCCTGCAGCGACACGGACACGTCCTCGGAAGGGAGCTCCCTTGCGGGGGTGGCACCATCCGTGCCCCCCGCCATTACAGGTACAGCCGCCACCCAGCGCACCATCTCCGCCCTCCCAGCAGCCCCTCAGCGTTCGCCCCGTGCCCGCTCTGCCAGGAAGCCGGGCATCTCCTTCGCCCCAGGCACCTCAGGCCCTGCCCCTGTTACCCCCGCTGCCCTCAGTGAGGAGGTCACTGACCTCCTCCGAACGCTCATTGTTGGGCAGACTACCCTTTTGAATGCCATCCAGGGGGTGGAGAGGGAGGTTCATCGCAGCAATGCGTACCTGGAGGGCATTCATTCGGGTCAGGCTGCCCATCAGCGATCGTTCCAGGCTCTGGCCTCAGCACTGACGGCAGCCATTGTCCCTGTCTCCTGCCTCCCTCTACTAAATCCCTCCTCCCAGTCTCCTGTTCCTCTGCCTGTCCCACCCACACCATCAGACCAGCCTGCACACACCTCAACACCCAAGAGAAGCTCATCCAAACATAAGCACCACAGATCACGCAGACATTCACACACGCAACATTCCGATGCAGACATGCCAACAGTCACTACCACCTCTGTGACCCCCACCTCCTCGTCTCCCTCCTCCCTCCCTGTGACGTCTACACTCACACCTCCATTCACCTCACCATCAGCCAGTGTTTCCATCACCAGCACACCCTCCACTCCAGTCCGCACACGTGCAGTCACCACCCCCACTGCCATTTACACGTCCCCTGTGTCCTCTCCCACTGTGTCTGTCACCCCCTCTTCCACACCACACAAACGCAGCCACCCACCCACCCAACAGCCATCCACCTCACGACAGCCTATCCCTCCTGCACCTGCACCCAAAGACAGCAAACGTGACTCACCTACAACCACATCCTCTCCCTCCACTCCCATTCCCACTGTACCTACCACTCTCCATTGTCCCAAGAAACTCTTCCTCGCCACTGCTAACTTCTTTCCTGACCCTGAGCCCCCCCTCCTTCTCGTCAGGGTAAGAAGAGCACCTCAGCCACCACCAGCCCTGCAGCCCCCTTGACAAGGGTGCAGGGGTATTGGAGCCCACCAGTCCGCATGTCTGGATCTTCGCCCAGCAGCAAGGGGACAGCCAGCCCACCCCCTGGGAAGAGGAGCAGAAGGCGGAAGGGGCGCCGCAGGAGCCCGGCTTCTACATCCCCCCCGGACACCACCCAGAGACAGTCACCAGCCACAGCTCCAAAGGGAGGAAAGGGCCACAGACTCCCGACTAAGGAGGGCAAGGGCAGCAAGTCGGAGAGGTCAGGCAGCAGGCCTGCTGCCCAGGAGGAGCCCACCACCCCCATAGCCGCTGCCCAGGGAGGACCCAGCCCAGCTGGCCAGGAGGGCCCCACCACCCACAGCCCAGGTGGGCATTGAAGGAGCACCATCCCCGCTGCCCAGGAGGGCACCACCAGGCAATGAGCAGTTGGCCATAGACCGGCCGCCGTCTCAAGAACCGCTGAACTGGGCCCCGCCGTCTCAAGAACCGCTGAACTGGGCCCCGCCGTCTCAAGAACCGCTCCGCTGGGCCCCGCCGTCTCAAGAACCGCTGAACTGGGCCCCGCCGTCTCAAGAACCGCTGAACTGGGCCCCGCCGTCTCAAGAACCGCTGAACTGGGCCCCGCCGTCTCAAGAACCGCTCCGCTGGGCCCCGCCATCTCAAGAACCGCTGAACTGGGCCCCGCCGTCTCAAGAACCGCTGAACTGGGCCCCGCCGTCTCAAGAACCGCTGAACTGGGCCCCGCCGTCTCAAGCACCGCTCCGCTGGGCCCCGCCGTCTCAAGAACCGCTGAACTGGGCCCCGCCGTCTCAAGCACCGCTCCGCTGGGCCCCGCCGTCTCAAGAACCGCTGAACTGGGCCCCGCCGTCTCAAGAACCGCTGAACTGGGCCCCGCCGTCTCAAGCACCGCTCCGCTGGGCCCCGCCGTCTCAAGAACCGCTGAACTGGGCCCCGCCGTCTCAAGAACCGCTGAACTGGGCCCCGCCGTCTCAAGAACCGCTCCGCTGGGCCCCGCCGTCTCAAGAACCGCTGAACTGGGCCCCGCTGTCTCAAGAACCGCTGAACTGGGCCCCGCCGTCTCAAGAACCGCTGAACTGGGCCCCGCCGTCTCAAGAACCGCTCCGCTGGGCCCCGCCGTCTCAAGAACCGCTGAACTGGGCCCCGCCGTCTCAAGAACCGCTGAACTGGGCCCCGCCGTCTCAAGAACCGCTGAACTGGGCCCCGCCGTCTCAAGAACCGCTCCGCTGGGCCCCGCCGTCTCAAGAACCGCTGAACTGGGCCCCGCCGTCTCAAGAACCGCTGAACTGGGCCCCGCCGTCTCAAGAACCGCTCCGCTGGGCCCCGCCGTCTCAAGCACCGCTCCGCTGGGCCCCGCCGTCTCAAGCACCGCTCCGCTGGGCCCCGCCGTCTCAAGAACCGCTCCGCTGGGCCCCGCCGTCTCAAGAACCGCTGAACTGGGCCCGCCGTCTCAAGCACCGCTCCGCTGGGCCCCGCCGTCTCAAGCACCGCTGAACTGGGCCCCGCCGTCTCAAGAACCGCTGAACTGGGCCGCGCCGTCTCAAGCACCGCTCCGCTGGGCCCCGCCGTCTCAAGAACCGCTGAACTGGGCCCCGCCGTCTCAAGCACCGCTCCGCTGGGCCCCGCCGTCTCAAGCACCGCTCCGCTCGGCCCCGCCGTCTCAAGCACCGCTCCGCTGGGCCCCGCCGTCTCAAGCACCGCTCCGCTGGGCCCCGCCGTCTCAAGCACCGCTCCGCTGGGCCCCGCCGTCTCAAGCACCGCTCCGCTGGGCCCCGCCGTCTCAAGAACCGCTCCGCTGGGCCCCGCCGTCTCAAGCACCGCTCCGCTGGGCCCCGCCGTCTCAAGAACCGCTGAACTGGGCCCTTCAAGGCAAGACCCGCTGAACTGGGCCCTTCAAGGCAAGAGGCGCTGAACTGGGCCCTTCCAGGCAAGAACCGCTGGCCCTTTGGCAGACGTGGCAGGGCAGGATCTATCTCAGGCAGGGCTGCAGGATGTCCTCTGGCCAACATGCCTCCTCCAGTGGCAGTGGGGTCTGTTATGGACTGTTTGGACTGTGGCTTTGCACTCCCCAGGATGGCCCAGTGGGCAGGCCACCCACTGTATGGACTGTATGGACTGTGGCTTTGCACTCCCCAGGATGGCCCAGTGGGCAGGCCACCCACTGTATGGACTGTATGGACTGTGGCTTTGCACTCCCCAGGATGGCCCAGTGGGCAGGCCACCCACTGTATGGACTGTATGGACTGTGGCTTTGCACTCCCCAGGATGGCCCAGTGGTCATGGAGTCCCCTCGTGGATCTGGCGTCGTGTACTCAAGTGGCTGAGGTGCCCCCCCTTCCCTTCCCCCTGAGGTGCCTGTCCTATTTTCTTTCTGATGCCCCTGCAGTGTTCTCTCCGTGGAGTTCTTGTCGTGGGACTGGGCCTTGCCCCTTTGCACAGGACCCCTGTGGTCCATGGACAGTGGTTGGACTACATTTAGTAGCTGTATATATTTTGTACATAGTTTATTTATTTATTGGGATTACTGGTGTCCATATTTCAATATATCTGCCCGTTTATGATCTCTTCTTTTGGTCTTTGCATTATTTCGGAGGGGGGGGTTTGTGGGTTGTGACAGTGATCTGTGGGAATGCATTGATGTGTGTGTTGTAGTGGGTATGGGTGGGTGGGTGTGTGCCGGTAATCTTTTCCCTCCCCTGTGTCGTAGGTGCAGTACTCACCGATGTCTTCCGCGCCGCCGGGCGTGCTCCTGGTATATGAGCAGGTATAGGAGTGCGGGGATGACCTGCAACTCGGGTTCCATACTGCCGGAATCTCGCGTGGAGTGCGTAGAGGTGAGCGTTTTCCCGTTCGTAGTCTGTTTCCGCCGTGTTTTTATCGGCGGTGCTCCCGCCCCGGAAAAGGTGGCGGATTGGTGGGTCGTGATAGGGTGGGCGGTACATTGTCTGCCGCCTGGCTGTTGGCGGGGACCGCCGCGCTGTTTGTTTGTTCCGCCGTGGCGGGCGGAGTGTTAATGCGGCGGGCTGTGTTGGCGGTTCCCGCCAGGGTCAGAATTGCATATTTTGGACCGCCGGCCTGTTGGCGGCTTGGCCGCCGCATTATCACCGACCGCCAGGGTCAGAATGAGGGCCTATGTCCAGATGGTTGGTGATGTATTCAGAAACACTGAAGATACTAATGATGGATGCCAGTTCTCTTGGATGGATAACAAAACTGGATACCATCAAGTTCCAAGCCAAGTTATCTTTGACAATGAGTTACAAGTTCTCAAATTGAAGGGACTTCACAACAACCATACTAGCCTTCCATCACTTCAAGCACCAAGTACTTAATCACAATGTTTTGGCTCGATCAAACAACTGTGTAACAGTAGCATACATCAATTAAGGAAGGCATCGTTCCAAGGCACTGAATTGTGTAGAACAGCAAACGCCATCATGGGCTCACCTTGTTGCTACTTCAGTGATCCACATCAGAGGACACAACAATGTGCAAGTGGATCAACTTGAGCAGATTAATGTCTTCTTCTATGAACCTTTCATTATCCCAGGCATTTCAGAAGGTGTACAGGAAATCTGGCAGTCCTTTCTGGGACCTCTTTGCCTCCAATAACAATACTCTTCAGCCTAGGTTTTTCTCTCGCCATCCAAAAGGAGCCTGGGGTGGTGAAATGGCCCAAGAGGTGAATGGACACTTTCCCTCCAATTCCTCTAACTTTAAGGCCCCTTCTCAAAATTTAGGATGAGGGACCAAAGGTGATAGCTGCTTTTTAGCATGTAGCTCTTGCTTTCCTCTGCTTTGGGGTCTAACCCCCCTTCCACATTGAAATCTTCTCCTTTTCCCATCACCTCCCAGGCATTCACCTCTTCCTCTTTCTCTCAGACTATCTCTATGGGCCAGGGAGTTGAAAGGTAAAATTACAGAAGAATGGTGTGCTTCTCCATTTAGCAGGGACTATCCAAGGCTCTAAGAAACCATCAACTTTGAAGTCATTCTGTAGGCACTAAGTTTCTTTTTCCAAGTAGTGTAGTGAACATTTGATGTTTCTGGTTTCATTTTCTTTACTTCTATTCTACAATATTGTAGGGATGGGCTTCACCTAAATTTTTCTATGTCTACTTTTAAAACTCTGTGGTTTGAGATTAAGATAGTCTGGAAGTTCCATACAACTTTTCTGAATGCGGACATCTTGGTTTTCTCTTCGGGACATGCTGTTTCTACTCTATGGGCTTTCATCCCAACAATCACTTTTCATTGGTTCCTTTGTGTGCCTTTTTCAAATGTATTTATTTTAATTGGTGAAACCTTCCTATTTGCCCCGCCTTTGGATGTGTTTTTCACTTTCATGGTGTCTGTCCTTGTTATATATCCCTCACCTCTTTTGTTTATTTATGGTTTGTTGGAGCACTCTTTTTTCCTTTGCTCACGCGTATGTGTTCATGTTTGTTCACCTGATCCTGTACGGTTCATGAAGGGAGATCAACCATTGCCGTTGTTTCCTTTCCACATTTTGTTTCATTTCGCCAGAGTTCAACCATTGACATAATACAGCATTGTTTCCTTTCATATTTTCTTTCAATATTGTTTATGCAGCTACTTATAAGCATGTATATTTACTCTCCATACTGTAGTCAAATTCATTTCATCTTTGGTTCATACGCTGCAGATGCTCAGGGGATGTAAAACATGCCACAAGCTTACGGCGGTTTGTGCTCAGCTGTATTACAGTGCAGTCAGTGGCCTGCCAAAAATATAGCTGCACTGCAATTATGAAACATTGTGGAGTCTGCATTCCCCTAGTTTGAAAGTGTGAACAATAAAGATAAAAGATATGTGCAATATTTGGAAACAATCCATCGCATCAATTGCATAACAAGATGCATTGGTTTATTTGGAAGCAATGTGATACCAATGTAGCCAAGGGTGTCATTAGAATATACTAAACTGTGGTTGTCCATCACTATTGTTTGGTTAGTGCCACTTTAATACTCTCTAAATAACCAATAAAATTTGGCTACTGTGTTCAGCGTGTATGTGCATTGGACGGGCAGCACAGCACATCTGTAAAGACAGAGCACCACATTGTAAATTGCGCATTGGTTTATGTATGAAATAGCCGGAGACACTTGACGTTGTTAGGAACTTCCTGAAGCACGCTGCATGACCCAGTGTGAAGAACTTGTATAGCTCTTCAGTCCCTGACAGCACAACACCCAGGATAATGTGCTGCATGGATAAACACTTATAAGCCCCAAAGATGCGACCTATTGGCTATGCTAATGCCTGTTTTGCATGTGAGACGCATCTTGTGTAATTTCATGTAATTTTGTCGGCTACACAAAATTAAGTGATTTACGCTCACGCCTAATTCTTACATGTGTGTGTCACTAGGGCAAGTTCACTGTATAAAGCAAGCAGCGTCTAGTATACAAGTAACACTCCAGGTCAGTGGTTCCCAACCTTGGTCCGGGGACCCCTGGGGGTCCACAAAGCCTCGTCAGGGGGTCCGCAACGGGTTAGAAAATTATATGATATTAACCGATTAGTTAAGTGTATATAAAGAAATTGGCTAAATATACAATTTTACATTTTAAAACATAGTGTAAACATCAAGGAATTTGAAATTGAGGGTAAAAAATAAATAAGTATTCTCAGATTGATTCATGGGAGCAGGGCAGGTGCATCAAATATAGTGTGGACAATGTGTGGCTTTAATTGAATTTAGAAAAGCTCCAATCCTCCTATTAACATTTTTTATTTTTGTTATCTATATTTGTTTGCAAATTAACTAAAATGTGTTATATTGTGTTTATGTATTTGATGAATGCTTGTTTCTGTATTTTCTGTGTATTGTTTTGCATTGCAACTCAACGACAATGTTTAGGCCAGGGTCCCCGGCTTCCCGTTATGACTCAGTGGGGGGGTCCCCAGAATCCTATAATAACTCAGTGACGGTCCCGGGTTCCAGTAATGATAAAGTGGGGATCAACAAAAGTCATAAGTTTGGGAACCACTGCTCCAGATTGTAAAGGTTCAGAAAGGAACCTTCAACAAATAATCCTATCTCCAGTTAACAACAGACCTGGCTGTGATCAACCGTTAAATGTATGCACTCAGCTGAATTTAATGCATTATTATTTTAACTAGTTGCTGGGATGGAGGCATATTAATAAAAAGCTTTGGTCTAACCCGCGATGCATAGTACTAGGCACGTCTGTTCTCCCCAGGAGCATATGCAGTTCAATACAGAGGAAAACCCTTTGCAACACAGCATTGTGCTCACTTAGTTACACAAGTTTTGAAAAGGACAGCCTAGTTAAGAGATTGAATTTACAGTGCTTTTCATTTTCCGCAACATCAAACAGATATGACAAAAACATGGCACTGTAATCTCTCAGCCACACTCTGAAGTTTAATAGCAGAACAAAAGAAAGTATTAACCCCTTCTGTGCCGCGGACGTAGTGGTTACGTCCTGCGGCACGGTGCTGCTGTGCCGAGGACGTAACCACTACGTCCTCGGCACACAGCCCAGAGGGAGCGCTCTCGCTCCCTCTGTGTGCTTCCTCCCACCCCCCCAAAGTCAGGGATGGAAGGGGAAGCCCTTCCCCTCCCACCCCCAACCCCCCCTGTGACGTCAGCGCGCGAGCGCACGCTGATTAGTCACAGGGTCTCCGATTGAAAGAGAAATGCTTTTGCATTTCTCTTTCAATCCCATGGGGGAGGCCCCGAGAGGCTTCAAAGGGAAGGAAATGTATTTCCTTCCCTTTGAAGTCTCTCACAGGGTTTCAAAAGCCGGATTGCTTGCAATCCGGCTTTTGAAACCCCACTAGACACCAGGGATTTTTTTTTTTTTGAATGAAACTGTCAAAAGGGAGCGACCCCTTGGGCAAGGGTCGCTCCCAGGGGAGGCATTTTTTTAGGAAGCCCTTTTCTGCCCCCCCTGGGGGCAGATTGGCCTATTATTAGGCCGATCTGCCCCCAGGGGGAGCAGAAACCTCTAGGCACCAGGGAGGTTTTTTTTTTTTTTTTTTTTTTTTTTTTGTGATGTTTTCTTTTTTTTTAGGTGGGGAGCGACCCCTTAGGCAAGGGTCGCTCCCCTAAGGGGCAATATATATTTAGGCCATTTCTGCCCCCCTTGGGGGCAGATTGGCCAATTTTGATGAGGCCAATCTGCCCCCAAGGGGGGCAGAAACCATTAGACACCAGGGAGTTTTGTTTTTTTGCGAATTTTACGCAACGGGAGCGACCCCTTGGGCAAGGGTCGCTCCCAGGGGGGGGCATTTTTTTAGGAAGGCCTTTTCTGCCCCCCCTGGGGGCAGATCGGCCTATTATTAGGCCGATCTGCCCCCAGGGGGGGCAGAAACCTCTAGGCACCAGGGATCATTTCTTTTTTTTTTTTCTTTTTGTTATGTTTTCTTTTTTTTTTAGGTGGGGAGCGACCCCTTAGGCAAGGGTCGCTCCCCTAGGGGGCAAATTATATTTAGGCCATTTCTGCCCCCCTTGGGGGCAGATTGGCCTATTTTGATGCGGCCAATCTGCCCCCAAGGGGGGCAGAAACCATTAGACGCCAGGGAGTTTTTTTTTTTGCTTGAATTTCACGCAAGGGGAGTGACCCCTTAGGCAAGGGTCGCTCCCTGGGGGGGGGGGATTATTTTAGGCCATTTCTGCCCCCCAGGGGGTAGATCAGCCTATTTTGATTCGGCTGATCTGCCCCCAAGGGGGGCAGAAACCACTAGGCACCAGGGATTTTTTTGTTTTTTTGTTTTACAGATGGGGAGCGACCCCTTGGACAAGGTCGATTTTAGGTCAATCTGGTCAAACCACTAGGCACCGGGGATTTGTTTTTTGGCGTCAATGTCACACAGGGGGAGCGACCCCATAGGCAAGGGTCGCTCCCGGGGGGGGGGGGGGAGAGGGTTGGGGGGGCAAATTTATTTTAGGCCATTTCTGCCCCCCCTGGGGGCAGAAACCTCTTGTTGCCAGGGCAAATTTTTTTTTTGTTTGTTTGTTTTTTTAGAGATGGGGAGCGACCCATCAGACAAGGGTCGCTCCCCTGGGGGGCAACCTGTATTTACACCATTTCTGCCCCCCTTGGGGGCAGATTGGTCGATTTTAGGTCAATCTGCCCCAAGGGGGCAGAAACCACTAGGCACCAGGGATTTGTTTTTTGGCGCCAATGTCACGCAGGGGGAGTGACCCCATAGGCGAGGGTCGCTCCTGGTGGGGGGGTGGGGGTTGGGGATGCAAATTTATTTTAGGCCATTTCTGCCCCCCCTGGGGGGGGCAGATCGGCCTATTATTAGGCCAATCTGCCACCAGGGGGGGGCAGAAACCTCTAGGCGCCAGGGCAAATTTTTTTTGTGTTTTTTTTTTGTATGTTTTTTTTTTTAGAGATGGGGAGCGACCCATCAGGCAAGGGTCGCT
Organism: Pleurodeles waltl; assembly: GCF_031143425.1. NCBI lineage: Eukaryota > Metazoa > Chordata > Amphibia > Caudata > Salamandridae > Pleurodeles > Pleurodeles waltl. The sequence goes on from NC_090443.1 coordinate 1,052,708,252, forward strand.
CCCCTGGGGGGCAAACTGTATTTAGACCATTTCTGCCCCCCTTGGGGGCAGATTGGTCGATTTTAGGTCAATCTGCCCCCAAGGGGGCAGAAACCACTAGGCACCGGGGATTTGTTTTTTTGGCGCCAATGTCATTCAGGGGGAGCGACCCCATAGGCGAGGGTCGCTCCTGGTGGGGGGGTGGGGGTTGGGGATGCAAATTTATTTTCGGCCATTTCTACCCCCACTGGGGGCAGATCGGCCTATTATTAGGCCGATCTGCCACCAGGGGGGGCAGAAACCTCTAGGCGCCAGGGCAACATTTTTTTGTGTGTTTTTTTTTTTGTATGTTTGTTTTTTTAGAGATGGGGAGCGACCCATCAGGCAAGGGTCGCTCCCCTGGGGGGCAAACTGTATTTAGACCATTTCAGGTCAATCTGCCCCAAGGGGGCAGAAACCACTAGGCACCGGGGATTTGTTTTTTTGGCGTCAATGTCACGCAAGGGGAGCGACCCCGTAGGCAAGGGTCGCTCCCGGGGTGTGGGGGGAGGGTTGTGGGGGCAAATTTATTTTAGGCCATTTCTGCCCCCCCTGGGGGCAGATCGGCCTATTATTAGGCCGATCTGCCCCCAGGGGGGGCAGAAACCTCTTGTTGCCAGGGCAAAAAAAAATTGTGTGTTTTTTGTTTTTTTGTTTTTTGTTTTTTAAGAGATGGGGAGCGATCCATCAGACAAGGGTCGCTCCCCTGGGGGGCAAACTGTATTTAGACCATTTCTGCCCCCCTTGGGGGCAGATTGGTCGATTTTAGGTCAATCTGCCCCAAGGGGGCAGAAACCACTAGGCACCGGGGATTTGTTTTTTGGCGCCAATGTCACGCAGGGGGAGCGACCCCATAGGCGAGGGTCGCTCCTGGTGGGGGGCTGGGGCTTGGGGATGCAAATTTATTTTCGGCCATTTCTGCCCCCCCTGGGGGCAAATCGGCCTATTATTAGGCCGATCTGCCACAAGGGGGGGACAGAAACCTCTAGGCGCCAGGGCAAATTTTTTTTGTGTGTTTTTTTTTTGTATGTTTGTTTTTTTAGAGATGGGGAGCGACCCATCAGGCAAGGGTCGTTCCCCTGGGGGGCAAACTGTATTTAGACCATTTCTGCCCGGGTCGATTTTAGGTCAATCTGCCCCAAGGGAGCAGAAACCACTAGGCACCGGGGATTTGTTTTTTGGCGTCAATGTCACGCAGGGGGAGCGACCCCGTAGGCAATGGTCGTTCCCGGGGGGATGGGGGGTAGGGTTGGGGGGGCAAATTTATTTTAGGCCATTTCTGCCCCCCCTGGGGGCAGATCGGCCTATTATTAGGCCGATCTGCCCCCAGGGGGGGCAGAAACCTCTTGTTGCCAGGGCAAATTTTTTTTTTGTGTTTTTTTTTTTTTTGTTTGTTTGTTTTTTTAGAGATGGGGAGCGACCCATCAGACAAGGGTCGCTCCCCTGGGGGGCAAACTGTATTTAAACCATTTCTGCCCGGGTCGATTTTAGGTCAATCTGCCCCAAGGGGGCAGAAACCACTAGGCACCGGGGATTTGTTTTTTGGCGCCAATGTCACGCAGGGGGAGCTACCCCGTAGGCAAGGGTCGCTCCCGGGGGGGGTGGGGGTTCGGGGGGCAAATTTATTTTAGGCCATTTCTGCCCCCCCTGGGGGCAGATCGGCCTATTATTAGGCCGATCTTCCCCCAGGGGGGGCAGAAACCTGTAGGCGCCAGGGCAGAATTTTTTTTTGTGTTTTTTTTTTTTGTTTGTTTGTTTTTTTAGAGATGGGGAGCGACCCATCAGGCAAGGGTCGCTCCCGGGGGGGGGGTTGGGGGGGTCAAATTTATTTTAGGGCATTCCCCCCCCCCCCCCCCCCCCCCTCCACAGGGCCGGCTGAGCTAGAGGCCAAAATCCACAGGTAGGCACTCTCTCTTTTTCTGTGAAAAAATATGTTGTGTTTTGGGCCATTTCCTTTCGTGGGCGCTAGGCCTACCCACACAAGTGAGGTACCATTTTTATGTAGAGACTTAGGGGAACGCTGGGTGGAAGGAAATTTTTGGCTCCTCTCGGATTCCAGAACTTTCTGTCACCGAAATGAGAGGAAAAAGTGTTTTTTGGCCAAATTTTGATGTTTGCAAAGGATTCTGGGTAACAGAACCTGGTCAGAGCCCCGCAAATCACCCCATCTTGGATTCCTCTAGGTCTCTAGTTTTCAAAAATGCGCTGGTTTGCTAGGTTTCCCCAGGTGCCGGCTGAGCTAGAGGCCAAAATCCACAGGTAGGCACTGTTTTCTATGAAAAAATGTGATGTGTCCACGTTGTGTTTTGGGCCATTTCCTGGCGCGAGCGCTAGGCCTACCCACACAAGTGAGGTATCATTTTTATCGGGAGACGTGGGGAAACGCTGGGTGGAAGGAAATTTGTGGCTCCTCTCAGATTCCAGAACTTTCTGCCACAGAAATGTGAGGAACATGTGTTTTTTTAGCCAAATTTTGAGGTTTGCGAAGGATTCTGGGTAACAGAACCTGGTCCGAGCCACACAAGTCACCCCATCTTGGATTCCCCTAGGTCTCTAGTTTTCAGAAATGCACAGGTTTGGTAGGTTTCCTTAGGTGGCGGCTGAGCTACAGGCCAAAATCTACAGGTAGGCACTTTGCAAAAAACACCTCTGTTTTCCTTCAAAAATGTGGCTGTGTCCACGTTGCGCTTTGGGGCGTTTCCTGTCGCGGGCGCTAGGCCTACCCACACAAGTGAGGTATCATTTTTATCGGGAGACGTGGGGGAACGCTGGGTGGAAGGAAATTTGTGGCTCCTCTCAGATTCCAGAACTTTCTGCCACAGAAATGTGAGGAACATGTGTTTTTTTAGCCAAATTTTGAGGTTTGCAAAGGATTCTGGGTAACAGAACCTGGTCCGAGCCACACAAGTCACCCCATCTTGGATTCCCCTAGGTCTCTAGTTTTCAGAAATGCACAGGTTTGGTAGGTTTCCCTAGGTGGCGGCTGAGCTACAGGCCAAAATCTACTGGTAGGCACTTTGCAAAAAACACCTCTGTTTTCCTTCAAAAATTTGGCTGTGTCCACGTTGCGCTTTGGGGTGTTTCCTGTCGCGGGCGCTAGGCCTACCCACACAAGTGAGGTATCATTTTTATCGGGAGACGTGGGGGAACGCTGGGTGGAAGGAAATTTGTGGCTCCTCTCAGATTCCAGAACTTTCTGCCACAGAAATGTGAGGAACATGTGTTTTTTTAGCCAAATTTTGAGGTTTGCAAAGGATTCTGGGTAACAGAACCTGGTCCCAGCCACACAAGTCACCCCATCTTGGATTCCCCTAGGTCTCTAGTTTTCAGAAATGCACAGGTTTGGTAGGTTTCCCTAGGTGGCGGCTGAGCTACAGGCCAAAATCTACAGGTAGGCACTTTGCAAAAAACACCTCTGTTTTCCTTCAAAAATTTGGCTGTGTCCACGTTGCGCTTTGGGGCGTTTCCTGTCGCGGGCGCTAGGCCTACCCACACAAGTGAGGTATCATTTTTATCGGGAGACGTGGGGGAACGCTGGGTGGAAGGAAATTTGTGGCTCCTCTCAGATTCCAGAACTTTCTGCCACAGAAATGTGAGGAACATGTGTTTTTTTAGCCACATTTTGAGGTTTGCAAAGGATTCTGGGTAACAGAACCTGGTCCCAGCCACACAAGTCACCCCATCTTGGATTCCCCTAGGTCTCTAGTTTTCAGAAATGCACAGGTTTGGTAGGTTTCCCTAGTTGGCGGCTGAGCTAGAGGCCAAAATCTACAGGTAGGCATTTTGCTAAAAACAGGTCTGTTTTCTGTGATGTGTCCACGTTGTGTTTTGGGGCATATTCTGTTGCGGGCGCTAGGCCTACCCACACAAGTGAGGTATCATTTTCATCGGGAGACTTGGGGGAACATAGAATAGCAAAACAAGTGTTATTGCCCCTTGTCTTTCTCTACATTTGTCCCTTCCAAATGTAAGACAGTGTGTAAAAAAGACGTCTATTTGAGAAATGCCCTGTAATTCACATGCTAGTATGGGCACCCCGGAATTCAGAGATGTGCAAATAACCACTGCTTCTCAACACCTTATCTTGTGCCCATTTTGGAAATACAAAGGTTTTCTTGATAGCTATTTTTTACTCTTTATATTTCAGCAAATGAATTGCTGTATACCCGGCATAGAATGAAAACACACTGCAGAGTGCAGGTCAATTATTGGCTCTGGGTACCTAGAGTTCTTGATGAACCTACAAGCCCTATATATCCCCGCAACCAGAAGAGTCCAGCAGACGTAACGGTATATTGCTTTCGAAAATCTGACATTGCAGGAAAAAGTTATAGAGTAAAACTTAGAGAAAAATTTATGTTTTTTTCACCTCAATTTCAATATTTTTCTTTTTCAGTTGTTATTTTCTGTAGGAAACCCTTGTAGGATCTACACAAATTACCCCTTGCTAAATTCAGAATTTTGTCTACTTTTCAGAAATGTTGCGGTTTCTGGGATCCAGCGTTGGTTTCATGCCCATTTCTGTCACTGACTGGAAGGAGGCTGAAAGCACAAAAAATCGTAAAAATGGGGTATGTCCCAGTAAAATGCCAAACTTGTGTTGAAAAATTGGGTTTTCTGATTCAAGTCTGCCTGTTCCTGAAAGCTGGGAAGCTGGTAATTTTATCACCGCAAACCCTTTGTTGATGCCCATTTCAGGGAAAAAACCACAAGCCTTCTTCTGCAGCCCATTTTTTAAAAAAAACGAAATTTTCACTGTTTTTTGGCTAATTTCTTGGCCTCCTTCTGGGGAACCCACAAAGTCTGGGTACCTCTAGAATCCCTAGGATGTTGGAAAAAAAGGAAGCAAATTTGGCGTGGGTAGTTTATGTGGACAAAAAGTTATGAGGGCCTAAGCGCGAACTGCTCCAAATAGCCAAAAAAAGGCTCAGCACTGGGGGGCGAAAAGGCCTGGCAGCGAAGGGGTTAAAAAAATCACAAACCAATGTGGCTAATATACTTAAAACAAAGAACACACATTTAAATAACAAGGACCCCTATGTTAAAACACACAACCTATAATCTATAGGATTATTTAAATGGGTATTAATTGTGTTAGGAGGGACCATGTAGTCAGGATAGCGCCGTTCAGTATTTCTGATTGCCCCTCCCACGCGGTGTGCTGTGACATCTGCGCATGCGCACAACACAGCAGGGTTAGCTTGGTTTCGGCCGCGCACTGGGCCTTCCATAAAGCGCTCTCCAGCTGCGCCGCCATTTTGAAGGAGTTGTGCATGCGTCACAACTCTGCGAAGGTTCGTTGGCTGGGCCGAAGAAGCCGCACTTTTTTTAACCAATCGGGTGCGAGTCAACTCCGCGAAGGCGCTCGTTGGCTGGGCCGAGGCCGTCGCACCTTTAGTCACCAATCGTTTGCGTCGCTGCTCCGCGGGCGCGCTCATCGGTTGGGCCGCCGCAGCCCCCGTGTGGCGCCTGGCGCTACTTTGCGCACGTGGCTCGTGCGTCGGCGCCATTTTACGCCTTCGAATCTTCCAGAAGCGGCCCCGGGCCCGGTGCGTCAGCAGGGCCCCAGCCTCCTGCCGCAAGAGCTGCAGGCCGCCACACACACAGCACCGCACGGAGGGTAAGTGTAGCCCCCGGCCGAGCAGCGCTGCAGGTCCGTGCCACTGTGAAGGAAGTCCTCCTCCCGCTACGCTTCTGTTAGACAACTCCCCATTGACGCCTAGTCCGATGCTAAAGTTTCCCTAGGCCTCGGTGTAAGCTTCTCCATTTTCTTTGGTTGGAAGCAAGTCTAGCCAATTGCTTAAAACCCTCGTGGTGCTTGCCAGGCAAGCGGCATCCAGTGGGCTAAGAGGGCTTCAGCCTCCAACCTGGACCCAGAGCTGCCAGGTTTCCCAGGTCCATGCCTGATGTGCTGCTCCAGTCCATGTTTTTCATTTATATTCTGGGACTTGTGCTGTTTTTCATGAAATAAACACGCATAAAATTCCCAGAATTCTAAGAGAAAACCTGGTTATGAGCAGCATCGCCCATGACATGGGATACTTGACAGGGCAGTGGACCCCCCATCAGGTTCCATGGTAAGGCTGGCTGGGCTGGTGTTGGAAGGTCAGCTGGTATTCTCAATTTCCTGCTTATTCCTTATACTGGCATAATCAAGCCTGCAGTGTGTTATTTGAATAGTTCTGGTGAAGTTGGTGACATGTAAGTGCTCAATTGTTTTTGTTCGGAAATAACGAGCAGTGCATAAGGTTAATTAAAGTGTCTAGGGTATAAGTGTAAAATAACAGCAAGGTCGAAACCTGCCATTAATAAAAAAAATAAAAAACTTCATAATTTGCATTATGACAAGAGCTGGGTGCCATGCAACACCCCATTGCAAAAAAAAGCACAAGATTGAAAGCTCCCATAAAAAGATCAAAGGTAGTATGTGCTATCTAAAGCTGAATAATTTTTGCTTTCTAAAAGAAAGTTATGTAAAGTTAAAAGCATATGTAAACATAACACACTGAAGCAGTGGTTTGTTTTGTTTAAATTGTCATTTTGTCATTCAAATTGCTCAATGCAGAGGCAGCAATAGTTCATTCTTACATAGGGTAAACAATGAAATACTTTACTGCTAACTCTATTTAATACACAGCTTTATTCAGGTAGCTGTTAAATGTGACATTGTGTCCTCTGCAAACATTTTTAACATGCTCTATTTTTGAGTCTCAGCTGTGTAGTTCTGCTGTTCATTCTCTTGATATTAATGTACTAGGGATCATTGAATTGACAACACTTGCCATTTATAGAACAGTAAAACTACAAATGTTGCTGTGGGAAATGCTCAGTGGAAAACAAAATTATGTATTTGTAATTGAATATTCCGAGGTTCACACAAAGTTCAAGGTCAAAACAGCTGCAGAATACAGCAGAAAAAAAAAGTTAAAAAAAATATAAAAGCACATCAGTTAAAGTATATTTATTACAAAAATAAAAATCGAAGCATTATAAATCTTCCTAAATAGTGCAGAGTTGCACAGTGTGTTACCAAGTACTACAGGTGTTCAGTCAGAATTAAATGTTATCTATCGTAACAGGATATTGTTTATTAAAAAGCCCCATAACTGATGTATTGCAATACTTTTGTGAAATGTGTTTAATGCTATAGCCTACACCCAGCAGGCATGCATCTGCAGCATCTAAGCTTATGGCATTTGTTTCTCACCTGTGGCAACATCTACTTTCACACACCTACCAAGGATCGAGGACAATGTCAATTAAGATTGCATATATGATCTTCTATGGGTTACTGACTTGATTTCTGGATATTTATTTCCATTGTCAGTCACTATTCAGGGAACCACAGGACAGACAGGAGTAGATTCCGGTGCAGATTGCATTTGCCACAGGTTCAAATATGCAGTTTGATTTGTTCTTACCCCTGTGATACTTGCAGGTAGGAACGTCTTAAGTCCATGCTCTCTCAGCATGTTGCTGTTCCTCTGTCCAGATCACAGGCGGAGGCCCACCATACTTGCATATTGCTCCTGAAGCCATTGCAGAGGAGGTCAGTCAAAGGCTGCTTTTTCAAAGTGTGTGACCTCCCTGGAACAGGCGAGTGGAACTCAATGTGCAGTTTTGCAGTGATCCGCCTCCTTCAGCAATCACATCCCACTGCTTGGCTGGTGCTGTGTGCTTCCATGACAAGGCAGTTGCATCCTACCTACAGGCTGCTGCAGGCAGATCCCAGAGGTAAGGCAATTGCAGTCCACCTCCTAGCCAGTGCAGGTGGGTTCCACCAAATACAAGGTACTACATGGTAGGTGCAGCCCATTTCCAGGCAAGTGGAGACCGATATATGTTCTTAGCAGCCACAGCCTTCCTAAGCCTAATGGCTCTCAATCAGTGGCTTAGCAGCTTCTCAACCATCGGTTGTAGTACCAAATTGTGACCCACAGTAGCTGTGGAAATTAAAACATCAGTAGTCTTTTTAGGCTATTCTCAATGGGAACCAGAGAGACAGAACAGGAGACCAACTGCAGAAAGGGTTGCTCCTGGATTTGCACTCTCAGGCAGTTTACTTTCCCTGGTTGTCCTTCAGGCCAAGAACATGCTCAACTTCATGACAGTCGCTTCTCCTTCAGGGCTAGGAATATTCCTTCCCTGTCTCAGGAAGCAGGCAGGCAGGCATCTAGGCACCAGACAGACTCCCAGCAGAAAGTGCAGAATCCCGGTAATATTCTGCATGTTTGGTCGACTGGCTGTCAGGCAGACACCAGCTCTGGTGACACAGCAGTCCTTTGAACACTATGCAGTGCTTTCCTTTCCTTTGCCATGAAGTACTTGGAACTGGTACAAGGTGGTTTCGTTTGGTTCCCACTTATATGCATATCTTCCACACACAGGATGCAGATCAGAATGAATTTGGCTTGATTCTCTTTTAAGGTGTCATTCTATTGCTGCTCTCTACACACACGATTTGTGTAAAGTGATGCTTCTCTAAGCAGGTGGCAGCAGAGCTGTATCCTAGCAGAATCACCCACAACATGAACACAGTGACATGTAAGGTTTCTCATTTGTCTGCCATAGACCCTCTAACCACTAGACAGGGGTAGACAAAAAGATAGGCCGGACCTAAAAATTCTCCAGCTTGCACAACCGAAAATGCAATCCCTCCCTTCAATTGTACCATCAACCAAACAGCAGTGCTCAGGAAGAACTAGTCAGCGGTCCTTTGCTTGAAGAGTGTTCAATTAATTTCTATAGCTAGCCCTTTCTCCATCCTCCTCACATAAGTGCCTAGATGTTCATCGTGCAGCAATAGCAGTTTGGGCAATTCACTTCTACTGTCTGGTGAAGCTGTCATCATCTTTGATCTTGTGCCTTGCCAAACGAGAGGCATTCAAAATGGATCCCAGTAGCTTTTGTACGCAGACACACACACCTACATATGCGCTATATGCTCACTGTATACATGCATACTGGATATCTGTGCAAATCTCTGAATCTCACTTAAAAGTGGAACTTTACTTCAGAGTGGTAGTAGACCATGTTCCCCTGACATAGTTATAAAGGTCTAGTCACAATACAAACTACAAAACACAATTTACTGCTGTGAGCGGGGCATCAGTCAACCCTTTCTATGAGGACGTGTTTGGTGCATCCCTCCAGGTCACAAAACTGGTCCATGATCTCTTGTTAGGGACAGGCTAACGGCTTTCTGTATATGGTAGATTAGCGTGACTCCAGGGCCAAAATAAAAGAATGTCAGACACCTAAGCAGTCAGGCACTCAGGGCTGGGTGACACATCTGTATGTCGTGCAGAAGACATTCCCCTTCCAACACCCATCTGCTTCATTTCCACTGTCTTCCTGGCGGCACTCATGGCCAGTACTTTTGGGCTTGTCCTGTGACACTACTGAATCTTTTTCTGGAGTTTGCTGAAGTGCAAAGGCCTTCTGTGGCTGCATGGTCTCATTCTGTGGATTGAGTGTGTCTCTTGTGCATCAGGAACTACAATGATTTTCCTGGCTTTTAGATATTCTGGCAGCAAGGTCCATTCCTCTCACACTTTCAGGAATGTAGGGGTGATTGAAGAGTATTTACCATCTGCTACTACTTGAGCGTTTCTACTGCTTTCTTATTGCTGATTCAGAGCCTTTCTATCTTATTCCAACTGGTTTATCACACTCATTTTCTGTTTCCCTGTGGCGACGCACATCATTTCATTCAACTTTCCTTTATTCAGATTCTCACTCTAACACTCCGTTTAAAGGTGTGTGTTATCGTAGTGGGACATTTTGCTTCTTTGAAGAAATGCCCTGTTATAACGTGGTGTGTAAACTCTGTAACAAGTATTGGCAGAGCCAGTATATTTGACCTCTGTAAAATATATTGTTTGTCACAGTTTTTTTGGACATTACACAGTAGCACAAGCTGCTGTGCTGCATGGCTTGAAGTAAAAAAAAAAAAAAAAAAATGCTATGACTCCGTCAACACTGACCTCATGGCTCTTTTTTTAGATTTTGTTTTTAACAAAACCAGTTAATTTTGCAGAGGCAAAACCCATTGGCTTTGCCAACGCTTGTTTTACATTTCAAACAAGAGACCCACAGAAGGGGATTCATGGTATGCCTGCCTCTTTTGAATTGAAGCCCTTGACTAGCACTTGAAGCCGAATTTGAGGCTGTACGAAGAGTCTGCCTCTTTATACTTCTGGCTGCTTGTTCGGTCTTTGTGACAGCAGCAAGCTGAAGGATTTCTCACAAGCAGTGCAGCTTGCTATTTTGTAAATAAAAGGTCAGATTTAGTGGTCCTATTCAAAATTAGAAAATGTGCACGCTTACTTTAATGCAGTGGTTCCCAACCTTTGGACTTCTGTGGACCCCCACTTTATCATTACTGGAACCCGAGGACCCCCACTGAATTATTATTGGAATCCGGGGACCCCCAATTGAGTCATTACTAAAAGCTAGGGACCTAATCTGTTAATATTATGTAATTTTCTCAGCAGTCGCGGACCCCCTGAGGAGGCTTTGCGGACCCCCAGGAGTCCCCAGACCACAGGTTGGGAACCACTGCGTTTAGTGTGTGTATCAGTTGGTGGACAGCAGGCAGTATTGTAACTCGAGGCTGTGTACTGGGGCTGTGTACACCTACATAACAAACAGAAAGATGTGTGTGTGTGTGTGTGAGTAATGGTCATCAGATAATTGAAAGAAAATTTCACATTAGGGCACTACATGCACACTTGTGACCATGCAGCAGAGAGCGAAGTGAAAGCGTCATGTTGCAATAATGGACAGCACAGGAGTGCTCCTCCTGTCTGCAATTAAAACAGACTAAAAAACATATCTCCAGAAGCATGCAGTCAGTAGAAGGACACTGGCCATCAGAAGCAATATTTGGTCTGTGCTGCACTCTGCAGCGCTACGATGGAGGCGATTAGGTGGCGGGGACCAGCAAGGAAACAAGATTGACATGGGAGTTAACCAATAGTAAAGTCATATAGGATCCACGGGGAAACCAGCCAGTGGTAAGTAAATATTCTTAGCTCCTTTTAAGATTTTTTTTTTTTTAAATACAAGAGATTTGACAAGCCCAGCGCAAGAGCCGTTCAGGCGAAAGCTAAAATGGGCCAAATGCTAAGTGTTGTCATTCATTTAAAAGCACTATGAAGGTCAGTGAAATTTCTGAGTCCATCAAAGTAGTGGAGGATTGTCAGGAATCCCCAAGGAGCCTCCTGCGTTATCTGTCAGCATCCCCAGGGATTAGGGTTAAATCATACCTCTGTTCTTGGTTAAACCTTCATGTTTCTAAGTAAACATAATGGGCTGTGTTACACAATTGGTTTTATCAATGCTTGTTTTACCAATGCTTGTTTGCTAATGCGAGCAGGTGTAGACGTGCTTCTAATTGGGTGTGGTGTAGACATGTGCTTCTATTTAGGTGTGGTGACTCATCCACATGTGTAAACTCAACTGCTTTTCTGATTGGCTATAAATAGCAGAGTGAAGCATGCCTCCCTGCTTGGCTTTGTTTTGCTTCCTGATCTCAGCATCTGATTTGACAGTCCAGCCCCTACTGTCAGCCTCGTATTCAGGACTTTTGAGGCAATTCTTTTCTTTGTTCCTGTACCAGCTGACACCAGGCATTCCCCCAGCACTCCGGAATAGACTGCAGCTAAGTGACTAATATTCTCCAGAGACTTTGTTCTTTGAGAGCCGCGCTTTCTTAGAACAGCTGGTGTACTTCAGACCTCGTATTTTGGCAGAGTGCTTACCTTGAAGAGACAAATGCTTTTCTGAACGTTCTACATTATTATTGTATTTACTTGCCTAAAAGTGCTTCAGGAAATCTGCTTGAGCTCAAGTACTACAAAAAGTGACAGTGCAATTTTAAAAGAGCATTTACGTGACTTTTCTTTCTCTAATAGCATAACTCTTGGATTTAAATGGTGTCATTCATGCCTGTGTTTCAGGTTTGAGGAATTTGCTTTTGAAGGGTTTTTCACACACACACACACACACACACACACACACACACACACACACACACACAGTGAAACCAAAGCAAACTTTGCCATCCTAACTGTTTAAACCCAGAGTGGACATTTGTATTTCTTGGATTGTTTTTGTTCCTTTTAGTTTAACCCTATCCTGTGCATGCAGGAAAGTTATACATGATATAATTAATGCCCTTGTTTGTCTTTCTTTTGCATGATAAGTGCAACCACAGTTCTAATTGTAGTGTGCAACAGTGAATCTTTGTGAAGCCAGCCCTAGCGTCGCAGTACTTATTGTTATGGTACTCAGTTTGGGTTTTTGGTAATGTAGTGTTAGTAATTGTGCCAACGGTTATTATTATCCAAGAAAAGTGCTGGAGCATCCCTTTGTTCTTCTACCACTCCTGTGTCCATATCAGAAAGAGAGATACAGTTTTAAGGAAGTTGAGTGCACTAACTCTACCATCACTCTGTCAACAACGACCTGCCCCCGAAGATACAGGGTGCCTGGCTGGACCGGCAAGACGTGGCAGTGTTTTGTCTCTTTTTCTTCCACTCCCCCTTTCCTTTTGGGACACCTGCCTGGGTTTCTGTGTTCACCAGGTGGTGCCGAGAGGTATTCCAGGAGGTCGGGACATACCATTGCCCCTGCAGACATCGTGCTTTTCAGGTGAATGGCCCCGTCTCGACAAGGATTGTATTTTATCCATTTCGACTAATGCAGGAGAGAAGAACCATCCCAAAGATGTTATCTCAATATATGGTTTGTATATGGAAACTTTTATAGATTCAAGAACTTGGTTGACTTTGATATCCAATGATCTGTTTGGCAAGGCGTTTTGCCATAAAATAGAACTAAAGGAGTCAGATGTTATACCTGGGGCTGTGGAGACAAACCATAGAACTAAGAGGATTTTGTGAAGCATTAATTGAATTTCAAGGAAATAAGATTTTTGGCAAAGTCTGTGTACCAGTCAAGGGTGATATTGTGATGAGCTTACCACAACAAAGGGATCTTGGAATGTTGCTAGACCCCAATGCGTCTCCTCTGGTTAGACTGAGGGAGGTTTATATTAAAGAAATACAAATGAATGATGTGCTGGGAGTGGTAGAAAGTAACACAAAAAATTCAGTTTGTGAATTAATTTCCAGATGTTTTTACCAATAACATAGGATGTATAAAAGGGTATGTGCATCAAATTAGATTAAAGAGAAATCAAATACCAGTGGCTAGCAAAGTCAGGTCAATACCTATTTCGATGAGAGATTCTGTTAAAATAGAGCATTGTAGAGCTAGTGAAGAATTCTGATTGGAAGGCTCACATAGTTGTTGCCAAGAAACCATCAGGGGAAATTAGATTATTTGTGGATCAGAGGGCTTTGAACAAACCTATGATGGTTGATTGTTTTCCCCGACCAAATATATCTGAAATGGCCACCATTTTGCTTGGGGCAAAAATGTTTTCATCTCTTGATCTAGCGGCAGCATTTCACCACATTAGATTATACCCTGACTCAAAAGATTTAACTACTTTCATAATTCCATTTGGTGCATGCGGATATAGGTGCATGCATTTTGAATTGGTATCAGCTACAGTTGTTTTCCAGTTTGTCATGTATGAGTTGTTTGGCAACATGGAAGGACTTAAATGTTTTCAAGATGACATTTCAGTTTTTGGAGAAATACAAGAATTACACAATGTGAGAGTGAGACAGGCCAAGAATGGATTGACCCTAAAGCTTAGTTAATGCAAGAGAGCTTGAGTATTTAGGACATTGTATTAATCATACTGATTAATATTAGTATTAGTATATTAATATTAGTATTTTCCCTTCCATCTACAGTAAATTAGATCCCCAACCCTCCAACATCCCATCAACTTCCACGGTCGACCACCCAGCACACCGAACACGATCACACTCATGAGCTTCATCTACTCGAAAGCACCCACTGACTCCGACCCCACAGGATCTTCAACCTTAGAAGAAACAAGATCAACCGCCAGCTGACCACCATCCTCAACACCTCGTTAACTACAGCCACTTTTCCAGAAGCCTGGAAACATGCAGAGATCAGACCCCTCCTCAAAAGCCCTCTGCAGACCCCAGTGAGCTCTGGAGTTACTGCCCGATCTCTGTACACCTGTGGCTGCCCATCAGCACGAAAAAGACAGTGCTGCATGCCCTCATCACCAGCAAATTGGACTATGGCAATCCACTCTACGCAAGCACCACCACTGAAGTCATGCAAAGACTCCAGATAATCTAGAAGTCAGCTGCCAGACTGATCCTCAACCTGTTAAAGAGAACCCAAATCACCCAGGACCTGAAGGACCTCCATTGACTCCCAATCCAGAAAAGATGCCACTTGAAGCTCCTGACCCATGCCTAAGAAGCCCTCCATAACCAAGGGCCTGCCTACCTGAACCACTGCCTTCGCCCCCACCAGCCAACCTGGAACATCCGCATGCACACATCCCCCTTGCAAAGATACGCATAAGCCTCTGCTGTATCAGAGGAATCTCCTTCTCCCACCTCACCACCAAAGTCTGGAACGCCCCCCACCTCTGCACCACACCTTTGCTCACCCATTTCAGAAAGGCACTGAAAATCTGGCTTTTCGAATAAAAATCTGCAGCAAGTGCTTGGATACACACTCGGGTGACAAGCTGCACTATACAAATAACACCAGATTGATTGAAGAGAGAGTTGGTTTTGAATGCTTTACGCTTGTGTGGCCCATTGATAAAAGAGGAGTTGATGTCTTTTCTAGAAATGCTGGTTTTTCATGCCAGATTCAGTCCTAATTTGGCATCAAAGACAATTAGTTGAGCCAGTTACTTAAGAAGGGGGAAGGAGTTTTTGTGGAGTGAATATTGAGATAAAAAGTTTGTAGGAGTGGAGGAAGATTTCGAATGTGTGACAAAATCTGAAATGTTTTTATCCTTCTCAGCATTGTTTTATGAAGACATATGCTAGTGCTGTAGGAGTCAGTGCTGTTTTGTTGTAGAAAGAATATGGTTCTGATGATAACTCATATTTGTCAGAGCTTTGCATGTAGCAGAAGTGAATTATTCAACCATGGGAGAAAAGACCTGAAGTGTTTACAAGAGTATTATATGAGACTAGCTATGCCCCTGGTTCTAGTAACAAAGTTGCTGACTGTCTTTCAAGATTAGATTATTAATACTACAGATGTTCCAAAGGTAATTATTTAAGAAAGAATTAACATGCAGGGGAACAAAGTGCAATAAATCCTGTTTTCAAAATGACAAATATGAAAAATTATTCAATTTTAATGATTCAATTACTGATATTCATAGGGTGACAGTTTCGAACAGTGTTGAGGTGCTGCATGTTACTTATCAGCCGACGTGGTCTTGAAGATCTTCTGTGTAGGTGCATGTGATATCACAGGCTTCTCTTAACACAGTCTTTTGGAAGAGAGAGGGTCTAACCTTAACTGAAGCTTACTTTATTGTTGCACTTTTCACCCTTTGATTGTTAAATATAAGTGAGCTGGTTCACATCTGATGTAGTTATAGGGACGTACACTGGATTTTGTGGGTAACTCTAAGTTTTTACCTGTGATTATATCACAAGGTTTTCTCTTGGTACATGCAACCCTTCTTCTGTGATTGTCTAATTTGTTAGACATAGCTTCATACTAAGTCATGTGAGCCGCCAGCCATTATGTATTTTTTGGGAGATCTCTCTCTTGAACCACACTCTGTTTACTCAAGCTTGACAGTTTCTATTTTCTTCCCGGTTGCTGCATCTGTCCTGAGGAAGACTCTGTTAAATCATTCCTTTGGGGTTGAACCGTCGACTATCATGTCTTAACCACATATTCATTAATGAAAAAACTCATTTTGAACAAAAAACGTAATTTAATTGAATTCAATGCTTCTCTATACCTACGTTTTGTCATGTTGGTTTAGACAACTCTGTGCTATGTGCACTTGTGAGAAAAGGCCTCTTTTTGACATGGTTAGCCCCCCCCTCATTGTTTGCCTGATGTATGATGTAGCCTAGAAATTATAGTGCCCAGGGCCCCTGCTAACCAGGTGTCCTGGGTCAGAACTTTCCCTAAAACTATTGTGATGCATTGGCACAATTGAATACACCTTTAGCTACCACTATAAGTCCTGAGTAAAAGGTACTTAGGTACCCAGGGCCTGGGGTACTAAGAGTAGGTCCCCCGAGGACAGAAGCACCAATTGTGCCACCCTCTATGGCCATGCATCCAGATGTCCCCAGCACTGCCATTGCAGGCTGGTTGCCCTGGTGCAAACCTAAAACAGAAACTCGGCATGGCACACTGCCTGTGTGCCCTGTCCACCATACACTGCATAAACTATGGATAAGACACCCCTCTGGCAGGCCTTCCAGCCCTAAGGCAGGGTGCACCATATTAAATGTGAGGGCATAGCTGCATGAGCAATATGCCCCCACTGTGTCCTTGCCAAACCCACGGTATAGTGAGTAAACAGAGCAGCCATTTTAATGCATGTGCTGGACACTGGTCAACATAAGTTATCCAGCTACATGATGATCACTCTGAGCCCTGGGTTGTTTTGTATCAAACAACTCAGAATGATAAATCCAAACTGGTACCAGTATTGGATTTATCCCTAAATGTACCCAGGGGTTACCTTAGAGTTGCCCCCTGCAAAAGCTAACTACCCTGGCATGGTTGCTGACTGGTCCTATCCAGCCTGCCACCTCCAGACACCCAGTCTACTAACCTTGAGGGAGAGATACGTCTCTTTGGTTTGTAGAACAATGCCCTTCCTGGGTGGAGGCGCTAACACCCCCTCCCTCAGGAATGTGCGCTGCCCTGGCGGTGAGATTCAAAGGGCTTACCACCTTCGAAACTTGACCCCCAAGCCTGCTGCTTGCAGCAGATGGTGACCCCCTTTGCAAACACCCACTTTTGGCAGGAGCAAAGGTGGGAAACCTCACAGAGGGTAGGAGTGGCCTCACCTAGCCTGCAACAGCCCTAAGGTGTTGCCTGCGAGGTGGGCATTCCATTTAATTTACCTCCATCTTGGATGGAAGGAAAATAACCAATCAAGGATAGGGAAGTGACCCTTCCTACAGACAATATTCACTTTAGTGGGTGTAGCCACCCAAAGGTAGGTGACCCAGTGGTCACTACCAGGTTCCCCCTAAAACGCCCACTAAATTCAGTATTTAGTGGGCCCCTCTAGACCAGGTAATCAGATTGGACGGATAATAGAAGACCAGCACCAAGAAGACCCAGGGCATGAGCACTGTGGACCTGCTGCAGCAAAAAAAGGCACCAGACCCTGCCTGCTGCGCCCAGGACCGAACAGTCGCAGCTGAGGAGCTCCAGGACAACTGGAAAAGCCCTAAAGAACCCAAGAGGACCTCCAGGCTTCGAAAAACACCATAGAACTCCCTCCAGAGTGGAGGTACCACTGTGCAACTGCAAGAAACCAGCAAGCCAGTAAGGTTCACTTCACTGACCAGCCGCTAACTCCCGAACCGGAAGTCGCAGCTGGACCCATCAACACACCGACAACCGCAAGGACAAACCCTTCAAGTGTGCCAAGTTTGATGGCACCTCGTCCTCCAGTGGTCAAACCGTACCAGTATCCTGGGTATTGGTCAGCGACACTCGGAAAACCAGACCTCCCGGACTGAAAAAGGACAAGGATGAAGCCCCAGTTGAGGGATTTCAGGAACACCCCGGACCTCCTGCCAGTGCCCCGGTTGTCCTGCAAACGACCCTTGAACCAACTCCTGCTCCAGATGGCATCTTTGCACATAGCTCCTGGCTCACCGATTCGCTCTGCCCCTGGCCACCCTGTGCCCTGCAGTGAAGAACCTGGCGTGGCCTAAGGGTCCCCCCCCCCTTGCAACCTGGACACTGCAAGTGGACCCCAAGAAACCACCTTTAACTTACCTGTGCAGTGCTTTTCCAAGTGGTCCCCCGCAGTGTCCCTGCACCAGCTCCAGAGACCTTTCATTGTAGCTCCTGCTGGAACCGGGAGCCGCCCGAACTTCTCCAGCTGGCACAGTGTGCCCACCGATGACCTCAGCAAAACTGCAAAAGAAGAACTTGGTAAACTAACTGTCCGATTTTATATGTATTTTTAAAGGTGACTTTTCATTGATTCCTATGGTGGGTAATTATGCACAAAAGACCTTTGTTATTAAACTGTGAAAATTCATGTCTCAAAAAGTACTTAACCTACCTTGATAATCTTAGTCTTAAAAATTACATACAAATCTGAAGTCTTTTTTTAAATTGGTTTCGAGTTATTCCTTTTGAGGGTGTGAGTTGCATGATTGCCATTGTGAGTATAACAAGTGCTTTGCACTTCTCCAAGATTAGCCTAACTGCTTGACCAAGCTACCTTAAAAATTAGAGCATTAGGTGATTTATTTTTTACCCCTGTAAACCAGTGTGTGGTTGCCTGGACCCTCTGCACGGTGTGCCTAGCTTTGCACACTAGATAGGTGGGCTGGCCTCCTACAGCATTGTATATATTCTTTCACCTTTTTTTTGTCACTTACCTTCACTTGCACTGCGTTGTCACATGGTGCACCTCATTATTGTTTGAAATTGTCAGACAATGAATATGAGTAATCAGATCATTAAAATGTTAAAACTTTTCATATTTGTCATTTTCAAAGCAGTACTTTGTTCCCCTGCCTATTCATTAAGGGCCTCATTACAACCCTGGTGATAAATCCAGCCTACCGCTGTGCTGAAGGCCGCCAACGTACCGTGGCGGCGGCGGAATTCCGCTACAGGTATTATGACCCACATCTCGGAATCTGCCACAATACAGACACAACAGACACAATACAGACACCCACACAAGTCCGCCACAGCAAAGGTCAGTGATAAACCTACACCGTCACCTACACCATCACGCCAACAAAAATACGCCCACAGTATCACGACCCACGTGGTGGTCTTTCAACCGCGGTAATCCATTGGCTGTACACACCGCCGCGCTCAACATACACACGCATTTACAAAACACAACCACATTGGACAATTTGAAATACACACACCTGATACACATACACACACCACACCCACACACTCACAACACTATAAAACACACACCCACATTACCCACAAACCCTTACAACGACATTTTGTTGAAAGAGAGAGAATAGCAAACACAACACCAGCATCCACAGGCACACAACACCATCACTCATACAACATCCACACACCTCACACAACACACCCCAACACAACACATCACACAGCACAAAAAACAGCACCTCACACATCACCCACACAACTTCATGGCACCTCAAAGACACCCCAGGTTTTCAGAGGAGGAGTTCAGGGTCATGGGGGAGGAAATCATCCGGGTAGAGCCACAGCTTTTCGGATCTCAGGTGCAGCACACCTCCATTGCTAGGAAGATGGATCTATGGCGGAGAATCGTCAACAGGGTCAACGCAGTGGGACAGCATCCAAGAACACGGGATGACATCAGGAAGAGGTGGAATGACCTACGGGGGAGGGTGCATTCAGTGGTATCCAGACACCAGATTGCTGTACAGAAGACTGGCGGTGGACCCCACCTCCTCCCCCACAACTAACAACATGGGAGGAGCAAGTCTTGGCAATACTGCATCCTGAGGGCCTCGCAGGAATAGCAGGAGGACTGGACTCTGGTAAGTCATATCTTATTTACCATAACCCCCCACCCCACCTGCATGCCATCACATACCCCTACCCACATCACTCCAACACCTCACATATGTCCCACTATCACAACCCACACATCCCAATACCAAGGCCCTGCATGCAACAACAATGCATGGACCCCCATCACCAAAGCATGTCCAGTACAGATACCCACACAGACCCCAAACCAACTATCACAAAAGGGCAAACACAATAATGCAGGAGTAGAGGGTACCTCACCTAATGCAGAAGATGGCGCACACACAGATACTAAAACTATGCATTTACACCCCAACAGGAACCATACCCAACGCCACCGGGCAGGAGGTGCCAGACATATCCGGTCCACTCACAGAAGAGGCCCACAGTGATGACAGCAGTTCTGCACGCCTGGATCAAGATGACCAGTCCGGCCCATCAGGGACCTCTGGACTGTCGGTTCCCCTGCCACTGTCACAAACCACCAACGACCCTCCCTCCTCAGGAAACACCAGCACAGCACCCACCTAGCGGGCCCATGCCACTGTCCCCAGGACATGTCAATCAGCAGTGTGTCCACCACTACAGGGACGCCAGGCAAACCCACCAACCCAAGACAATCAGGGACCTGGGGTCTGTGGCAGTGCGCACACAGTTCAGGGGACAGAGGCACAGGACAACAGGGAAGCTGGGAGGACTGCTGTGCGACAGGGGGAGGACAGGCCCAGGGAACCGACCCTCCACGAGGCACACTCCAACATCATGGGAGCATACCACCATTCCCAGGAGACCATGGGCACGGTACTGGCCAAGTTTCAGGATACCCATTGGTTGCAGGAGGAACACTACCTTGGGATCATGGAGGACTTGAAGTCCACCCTGGTCACCATTGCAGGGGGTGCTGGCAGACCTGGCCATCACCATGAGGGACACAATGGCACACAAACGGGCCCCTGACACTAGCCTGGGCGATGAATAGCCCTCCACCTCCACGGGCGCTAGTGGACAGGAGGCACCGCCACAGGAACAACAGGCCACCAGCACCCCACCCCCTGCAGAAGGAGAACCACCCTGCAAACGGTCCCTGAGATCCAGGGACACGACAGAGAACATTGCCAAGACCCCCCGCCCGGAAATAAGACCCTCCTGAATGTCACCCTTCTGTCCCACTTTGTCACCCTGTCCACCTAAACTGCCATTGCTCCCCTTGCTATGACCCCATGGACAATGCACTTGTGAGACCAAGAGACTGAACTCCACCATGGACATTCCTCCATCATCACCCCAGCCCATTGAACACCCCCCTCCACTTAGCACAGAAATAAACACCCTTGAATCTCAAGTCAATCTGGAGTCAGTCTGAACTTTCACAAATGTGTAATTGCAACCTCTCAGAAATATAGCAGTGTCAATGCACATGTTCACATACCAATGTTACAGAGTTGTTGGCCAGCAGTAAACATAGCAGAGAGCACACAGTGGGGCCCATATCTGTGAAATGGAAAGCCAAAGTGACATATCAGGGTCCATACACAGAGCTAAAAAGGCAGATTTATGCTAGGTCCTACAATAGTATGAGATGTGGGAAGCAGTTCCATCCTCTTACCTGTGTCTCACTGGAAGTATTGCATGATGATGTTGTTACAGTTGTCTAAATCTTCTTCTTCCTCCTCTTCTTCGCTGTCCACAGGCTCCACAGCTGCCACAAGACCACCATCAGGCCCATCCTCCTTCAGAAAAGGCATCTGGCGTCGCAAAGCCAGGTTGTACAACATACAGCATGCCATGATGATCTGGCACACCTTCTTCGGTGAGCAGTATAGGGAGCCACCTGTCAGATGGAGGCACCGGAATCTGGCCTTCAGGAGGCCGAAGGTGCGCTCTATTATCCTCCTAGTTCGCCCATGTGCCTCATTGTAGCGTTCCTCTGCCCTTGTCCTGGGATTCCTCGCTGGGGTCAGTAGCCATGACCGGTTGGGGTAACCAGAGTCACCTGCAAATATCGAGGGACAACTGTTAGACATCCTCCAACCATTAGGGAATCTCCCAGACACCTAATTAAACTGTGTGGGGACCTTGGGCTCACCTATTAGCCACACACGGTGCCTCTGGAGTTGCCCCATCACATAAGGGATGCTGCTATTCCTCAAAATGTAAGCGTCCTGCACAGAGCCAGGATACTTGGCATTCACATGGGAGATGTACTGGTCTGCCAAACACACCATCTGCACATTCATTGAATGGCTTTTCTGGTCTCTGTACACCTGTTCATTCCTGTGGGGGGCGGGGGGGCAAAATGCCAATTGTGTACCATCAATGGCACCAATGATGTTGGGGATATGTCCCAGGGCATAAAAGTCACCTTTCACTGTGGGCAGATCCTCCACCTGAAGGTAAACGTTGTAGCTGTGCATGTGTTTCAGCAGGGCAGATAACACTCGGGACAACACATTAGAGAACATTGGCTGTGACATCCCTGATGCCATGTCTACTGTTTGAAAAGACCCACTTGCCAGGAAATGGAACACTGACAGGACCTACAGTAGAGGGGGGATTTCTGTGGGATGGCGGATAGCTGACATTAGTTCTTGCTCCAACTGGGCACACAGTTCCCGGATTGTTGCACTATCAAGTCTGTAAGTGATAATGATGTGTCTGTCTTCCATTGTCGACAGGTCCACGAGGGGTCTGTACACCTTAGAATGCTGCCATCTCATCCCCTACCCCAGCAGACGTGCCCTATGGAGGAGAACGGTGAGCAGAGGGTCATACACCTCATAGGTTTCACAAGGCTGTTTAGCACAATCGTTAAATTATCTCTATGTGCCTTTGTCTGTATTCCTGGCCTAAATAAGTGTGACGCAGTTAGTTGGCCTGCCATGTGGCCCCCTGAAATGGCAGCTGCCTGACCTGTAAGGTGGGACAAGGGGAAATGAGGTAACTGCACTAGCGTTGTGCAGCATCGCGGTAGGCAGTCGAAGACCGCTGCGCAATTCAGCATTGGTTATCATTGGGCCCTATGGGTTCCAGGAGCCTATGACGATGTACGCCAGCGGTGACGGTACGCACCGCCGCGGACGTGATTGCCATTTTCTATCTGTTCCCTCACTTGATACCTGACCTTCAACAGGAGAGGACCTACACTGCAAGTGCTGCTGTGACCTGCGTCAGGAAGCGACAATGGCTACAGTGTGTGGGGAAAGGGCCCCTGCCTTCACTGCGGAGGAGTTGGAGAAACTGGTGGATGGGGTCCTCCCCCAGTACACGCTACTCTACGGTCCTCCAGACAAACAAGTGAGTGAACCGTGTGCATGGTGGATGGGACATGATTGTATGGAGTGTCGTGGATGGAAGAGACGGGGGGTAGACAGGCCAGCATGTCAGGATGGAGAGTGTATGTTTTTATGGGACAGGGTGGTAGGTTTGGGTCCAGTGTGTGAGAAGAACTGTATGGGAAAGTAACATCCTTTTTAACTTCACTATTCCTCTAGGTCAGCACGCACCAGAAGAAGGGTATTTGGCGTGCCATCGCCAAGGGAGTGCGGACCCTGGGGGTCTGCCATAGACGGAGCACCCACTGCCGGAAAAGATGGGAGGACCTGGGCCCCTGGGCCAAGAAGACAGCAGAGGCCTATCTGGGGATGGCCTCCCAATGTGGAAGGGGTGCCCGTCGCACCATGACCCCCCTGATGTACCGGATTCTGGCGGTGGCATATCCTGAGTTAGATGGGTGCTTGAGGGCATCACAGCAGCCACAAGGGGGTAAGTACACTCTCATTCAGCTGACTCTACACGCTTGATGAGGTGTCTGGGTGGGGGAGGTAGGCTGTGGGTTCCCCTAGGCCAGGGCAGACGCGCAAAGGTAGATCCATTGATTTGCAGGCTGATTCCCACTCCAACCCCAAAGGTGGTATTTGCCCTCTACACCTAGTCAGACTCCCATGGGTTCCACGTGCACATGAAATGGGTCTAGACAGAGTCCCTCATGGGCATGTCCTTTTTCCCTGGCCTGTTAGTGCATGGCTTAGTGCATAGGGCTGCCCCCTGTGTATTGTGTCCGCCAACGGTAGTGGCGTTGCAGGCATTGACCATGTGTCTCCTCTGTCTTTCCTCCCCTTTTTGTTTTGTCACCCTGTCCTTGTGTGCATTAGCATCATCTGGTGGAGGAGAAGTGGCACCGGAGCAAGAGGGAGCTGCATCCCACATGGCCCTGGAGTGTGAAGTAACAGAGTCAGAAGGCACCAGTGGGGCGGAGGGTGAGGGGAGCTCGATGGCAGGGACAGGAGGAGACACCAGCGACAGCGGCGACTCCTCTGATGGGAGCTCCCTTGCGGTGGCCGGCACCTCTGTGCCCACCGCCTCAACAGGTACAACTGCCATCCCCCCCTACCAGCACGGCCCTCCCAGCAGCCCCTCATAGTTTGCCGTGCCCGCTCACCTTGGAGGGTGCGCATCTCCTTTGCCCCTGGCATCTCAGGCCCTGCCCCAGTCAGCCCTGCTGCCCTCAGTGAGGAGGCTATTGACCTCGTGAGATCCCTCACTGTTGGGCAATCAACCATTTTGAATGCCATCCAGGGTGTTGAGAGCATTTGCAGCAAACAAATGCATACCTGGAGGGCATTCATTCTGGTGTGGCGGCCCAACAGAGAGCATTTCAGGCTCTGGCCTCAGCACTGATGGCAGCCATTGTCCCTGTGTCCAGCCAATCCAACTTCCTCTACCCAGACCCAATCCCCTGTACCTCAGCCTATCCCAAGCACACCATCAGACCAGCATGCACACTCATCAACACACAAAAGTGGACATGGCAAACATAAGCATCCCACAGGCACTCACACAAGCACAATACCCATGCAGACACAACAACATCCACTGCCTCCACTGTTTCCCCCCCTCCACATCCTCCTTTTACCTCCCTCTTGTCTCCACTCACACCTGCATGCACTACATCCTCACCCACTACCTCCATCACCAGCACGCCCATCACCACAAACCGCTCATGTGCAATCACTACCCCCACAACCAGGCACAAATCCCCTGTGTCCTCTCCCAGTGTGTATGTGAGCCCTCCCCCAAACTACACAAACTCAGGCACACACCCACCCAACAGCCTTCCACCTCACAACAGCCTCCGGCTCATGCACCTTCACCCAAATTCAGCAGACGTACACCTCCTACAACCATTACCTCTTCCTCCACTCTCAAACCCCCTCCATCTTCCCGTCCCAATGTGTCTAAGAAACTCTTCCTGGCTAACATTGACCTCTTCCCAACAGCTACCCCCCCACCCCGTCCTTCCCCTAGGTCCAGGCTGTCCAGGTCCCAGCCCAGCACCTCAGCCACCAAATCATCTAGCACAGTGGTCTCAGCAAGTCCAGTCACATTGCGGGCGGCACCCATCAGGGCTGCCAGTGTGCCACCTAGCGAGGCCAAGGATCAGCCCATTCCGCCACCTGCCAAGGTGAAGAAGGTGCCCACATGCCGCAGGGAGAAGCTGCACCAACCACCAAGCAAGGGCTCCTCCAAACCAAAAGGGGACAGTGCCAAGGGACCAGCAGCGACATCAAAGGTGGGGAAGGGACACAAGGCGAAGAGCAAGTCAGGACAGGTCACGGAGACTCCGGCTGAGGGACCAGATTCACCCCTTCTATCAACCAGAACATCAACCTGTACGGCGGTGGACACCGCCACCTGCACGTCTGCTGCCTCAGCAACAGTCCCCAGCATCATCCCCAGTGGGCGGCCGTCCGAGGCTGCAGGAGATGTCCTGCTGACAAATGCACCACCGCCAGCACCTCAGACACTGCCGCAACCACCACCACCACCAGCCCCACGACAGTGCCACCGCAGGTGACATGGCTATCAACCCCAGTGGGCAGCCGTCCGAGGCTGCAGGAGATGTCCTGGACCCTGCACAGCTTACATGAGGCACGACACCCAGCACTGTTTGTACCTGCATGTGGCAGACTAAGTCGCAGAAGGGTGGAGTGTGTCTTTGGCTCCATGGAGTATCATGCTACCTGTTCCCAGGCAATCTCGTGGCACACACACCCAGGTGAGGGAAAGAGACCTGCCACACTGCAAGTGTAGCTCTCTGGGCACAATGCCCCCTCCAGAACCAGTAGAGAATCACATCCACTACCCCAGACCTTGGCAGGATGAAGCACTCTGGGCACAATGCCCCCTCCAGAACTAGTGGAGAATCACATCCACTCACCTGATCCTTGGCAGGATGAAGCACCCTGAGCACAATGCCCCCTCCAGAACCAGTGGAGAATCACATCCACTTAGTGACTGTGGCTTTGCATTCCCCAGGATAAAGCAGTGGGAAACCACCCAGTGGAGAGACTTGAGAGACTGTGGCTTTGCACTCCCCAGGATAAAGCAGTGGGCAAACCACCCACTGGAGAGACTTGAGAGACTGGCTTTGCACTCCTCAGGACCAAACTGGGGGCATTGAGCCCCCTCGTGGAGCAGTGGCGTCCTCCGTTCATCCGCCTGAGGTGCCCCACCTCCCCCTGAGGTGCTTGTTTATTTTTGTTCTGATGCCCCTGCAGTGTTCTCTCCGTTTCAAGTCAGGTATCTTGTGTGGGCTTCGCCCATGCATTTTGGGACCACTGGTCCACGGACCATGATTTCATTAATATCCGGACTTGTGTAGTTGGTGTACATATTTGTATATACTTATATTTTAATTTGGCCTATCTGATTTTTCAATGATTACACTCGTTTACAATCATTTCATTTGGTCCTTGCGTTCTTCCAGAGGGTTACAGGGTGTATATGTAATGTTGCTGCATGTATTTGTGTGTATGGTGTTGGGGGTGAGGGTGGGGGTGTTGCGTGTGTGTCACTCTCTTTCCCTCCTCCCCTGTGTGCTAGGTGCTGTACTCACCGTGATCGTTGCCGGCGTCTTTGCTGCTACTGATACAAGAGGAAGTAAAGCAACATGGGCAGGACCTGTAACTCGGGCTCCATGGCGTCCTGGGTCCTCGTTGGGTGTTGAAAGGTGAGTGGTTTCTGTTCCAAGTCCTGTTTCCGCCATGCTTTTGATGGCGTTGGTACCGTCCCGGAAAAGGTGGCTGATAGGCCTCTTGTAATACAGTGGGCGGAACCTTGTCTTCCTCCTGTCTTTGGCGGTTACTGCTGCGGTGTTTGTTTCTACCGCCGTGGCGGTCGGAGTGTTAAAGTGGCTGTCTATGTTGGTGGTCTCCGCCATGATCGTGATCTCATTTTTTTACCGCCGGCCTGTTGTCGGTATTACCGCCACTTTAACACCTACTGCCAGGGTTGTAATGAGGGCCTAGGTCTTTCTTAAAAAATTGCCTTTGGAACATATGTTGTATTAATGGCATTTATACACTAGTTCCATCGGAATACAGCCCCCTCCCCGTTTTATTTGTCTTTCAATATTAAGCAGAGCTGTGGAGGAGGAAGAATGTGAAATTGATGAAGTGAAAGTGTGTAGTGTTACTGAGGGAGAGATTTCACAAGAAGAGTGGTCATGTGCAGTTTCTAATGATTCAGAATTGAAGAAACTGTGTGAAATCATACGGAAGCGATGGAATTCAGCATTGAACAAATGTTCTCTCCTGGAGGTGTTTTGGTAGGTGAGATATGAATTATGATGTGTTTATGGTATATTGTGATTGACTAGACTGGTTGTATTGGGTACTCTCCGAGATAAAATCATGAAGCTGGGGCATGAAGGTCACCAAGGTATGAGTAAGACCAAGGCGAGAATAAGACTCCAGTATTGGTGGCCTGAAATGGATATTCAGATTGAGAGGATGGTCAGAGAATTTGTGGACTGTGTGAATAGTGATAACGTTTATACAGTGCTGACTCTCTCTGTGGAGTGAAGTGCCTGGTAAACCATGGGAGATGATTGGACATTGTGGGATCTTTACACTGTGGAAGGTTGTGCAGTTACCTTTTGGTGGATCACTTGTCTTGTTGGACTGAGATAGGGACTATAGGATGAACAAAGTGAAAAGTGAAATATTTTACAGAGAAGGTTTACCTAATTCTATTCTCACTAATGATGGACCAAAACTTGTATCAAAAGAAATTGAGATTTTCCTCTTTAAAAAGAGAATAGAACATATAAAGTGTTCCTTGTATCATCCCTGTATCATCCTGAAGATAATGGGACTGTGGAGAGGTTTAATAGAGCATTAAAGAATTGTGTACAGCTGGAAATGAATGCCGTAGGAACTGAAAGGAAGGCTTGAAGAAATTTCTGTATGCCTACATATTCTCTCCTCATTCCACGATCAGTAAAGTACATTTTGAGTTCTTCAGAGGGAGAAAACATATATACATATAAAGTGTGTAGTGTTACTGAGGGAGAGATTTCACAAGAAGCGTGGTCATGTGCAGTTTCTGATGATTCAGAATTGAAGAAACTGTGAAATCATACGGAAAGGATGGAATTCAGCATTGAGCAAATGTTCTGTGCGGGAGGTCTTTTGGTAGGTGAGATATGAATTATAATGTGTTCATGGTATTATATTATGATTGACTAGACTGGTTGTATTGGGTACTCTCAGAGATAAAAACATGAAGCTGGGGCATGAAGGTCACCAAGGTATGAGTAAGGCCAAGGCGAGAATAAGACTCCAGTATTGGTGGCCTGGAATGGATATTCAGATTGAGAGGATGGTCACGGAATTTGTGGACTGTGTGAATAGTGATAACGTTTATACAGTGATGACTCTCTCTGGAGTGAAGTGCCTGGTAACCCATGGGAGATGATAACTTTGGACATTGTTGGACCTTTACACTGTGGAAGGTTGTGCAGTTACCTTCTGGTGGATCACGTTTCTTGTTGGACTTAGGTAGGGACTGTAGGATGAACAAAGTGAAAAGTGATTTTTTTTACAGAGAAGGTTTACCTAATTCTATTCTTACTGATGATGGACCAAAATTTGTATCAAAAGAAATCTAGATTTTCCTCATTAAAAAAAGAATAGAACATAGAAAGTGTTCCCTGTATCATCCTGAAGATAATGGGACTGTGGAGAGGTTCAATAGAGCACTAAAGACATGTGTACAGCTGGAAATGAATGCCGTAGGAACTGAAAGGAAGGCTTGAAGAAATTTCTATATGCCTACAGATTCTCTCCTCATTCCACGATCGGTAACGTACATTTTGAGTTCTTCGGACGGAGAAAAGCTAACACATACATATCTCCAGGATGAATGTGTTGGGGAAAGTAAGGTAGTATGAAATGGGGTGTGTGGAGAATCGTAAATGTAATTATGATGTGTAGAAAGCAGTCACTTTTCATAAATCAAGGTTGGTGACATGGTATTGATGAAGAATCTCAGGAACCTGGAAGATAGATACACATTTTCTGGTCTGCATGAAGTAGTGAAGGTGTTCCATAATGCAGTCAGAGATGAAGATAGGAGGATATGAATTATCAGCAGGGTTGTACCCTTCAATGGTATGTTGTAATGTTGTTTTTATTTTTTATTTTTTTTAAGTATCCTGCATGTCCATCTTGTATGTTTCTTAGGTTGGGACATTGTTTATTAATTGTTGTCTAAGGTACTTTATTATATGTCCTCTACTCTTGTATCATATTTTACTTCATGTCATGTTTTGTTTTTGCATATCATTTTTCATTTTCCTGTGTTTTTATGGGGGGGGGAGGTGTGTGGTAACTATTGCCATACCCATAGAGTGTAGTAAGGATAGTGTTAGCATTTCCTGATTGGTAATTATCTGAACCAGAATTCTAGCTTGGTCTGTGGGGCCAGATCCAGAAAGAGCGTAATAATGTGGATGAGGTGCTTTTAGATAAACTTGAACTGAACCCTTATTCGTGGATTTTGGATTTTTATATGTTCCCCTCAAACTTTGAGGAACTTGGGTGATTGAAGAGTACTTACCATCTAATACTATTAGGGTGTTTCTACTGCTTTCTTATTGCTGACTCTGGACCTTTCTGTCTTTAATTCTTGTCTGCCTTTTCTATTTAGAATGTGTACCTTGTAATCTGCTGACATTTCTCCAATGTTTTCAGCTGTCAGGATTTGACCCTTCACATCACCTTTCATTAGCTGAAAAGAGATGGAGGCATAACTCCTTG
The DNA here is from genome assembly GCF_031143425.1 of Pleurodeles waltl. NCBI lineage: Eukaryota > Metazoa > Chordata > Amphibia > Caudata > Salamandridae > Pleurodeles > Pleurodeles waltl. The sequence goes on from NC_090443.1 coordinate 1,052,738,023, forward strand.
TGAACTTCGTTTTTGCGAAGGAGAAATTTCTATCTACATTCAACAAGTTTATCACAATCATTTTCTATTTCTCTGTGGATTTGTGCTGTAGTTCACATGCCTTTGCATTATGTTTTTTCTCAATTATGACATGTTATCTATCACTTATGCACCAGTTACGTATATATTGCCTCCATGGAATTTTGGAAAGTGGTGTGGATAAAAGTACTTTAGCAAATATGCTAAAATGACAAACAAATATGGGCAGGGTATTTACTGTCTTAGACTAATAGCTTCTTCCTTAGAAGAGACAAAACTCTACTTCTTAAAATCAACCAGGTTGGGGTTAGGTTTGCAACACTTATCGATCAAACCCAAGTGTAAGCCTGCTGCAGCACAGAAGACAGTAATATGTCTATAACTCAGTCCATTTATCACACTAGTGTTGTTTACCAAAAACACTTTTTTTAATTGTTCTGAGTTAGTCCAACATTCCTGTTAGAAACCAGTCAGTTTCTATGCATTTGCCATTGTTTTTTGAAGATCTTTTTATGCTGATACCAAGTACTCCTCCCAAGAAAGTTTTTATTAAATGATTCTTTTTCTCAAACAAGAATTCCATCTAAATATACTCAAGAAGCCCTCTATGAAAACAAACATGCAAATTTCAGACATAAGTTGTATAAGTAAATTGGCATTCACAGTTGCTAAATATGTTTACAAAGGCTATTCCTTTTGAACATTCTTCAACTGCTAGAATTCAATTATTCAATGCTATCCTAGTATATTGAGTATCATTTCTGTCCTGTCATAGATGTATGTAGGAAAATGCCACTGTTGGCATGGTCACCTCCACGGTTTGACTAGTGGTGATGCCAGCTTTGATTGGAAGTGTTCTGGGACCCTGCTAACCAGGCCCCAGCACTAGTGTTCTTTCCTTAAAACTGTACCTTTGTTTCCACAATTGGCACAGCCATGGCACACAGTTAAGCCCCTTGTAAAAGGCACCCTTGGTCCCAAGGGCCCTGTGGCCAGGGAAGGTCCCTAAGGTCTGCAGCATGTATTATGCCACCCTCAGGGACCCATCACTCAGTGCATGCACACTGCCTTGCAGATTGTGCGTGCTGGTGAGGAGAAAAGGCAAAGTCGACATGGCACACCCCTCAGAGTGCCAAGCCCACAAACTACTACCTGTGACATAGGTAAATCTACAGCCCTAAGGCAGGGTGCACTATACCACAGGTGAGGGCATAGTTGCATGAGCACTATGCCCAAACAGTGTCTAAGCCAATTCTTAGACATTGTAAGTGCAGGGTAGCTATACTGAGTATATGGTCTGGGAGTTTGTCATTACGAACGCCACAGCACCATAATGGCTACACTGAATACTGGGAAGTTTGGTATCAAACTTCTCAGCACAATAAACCCACACTGATGCCAGTGAGATTTATTGAGAAATGCACACAGAGGGCATCTTAGAGATGCCCCCTATATGTTAGACCTACTGTTAGTGTGTGACTGACCGGTCTGTGCCAGCCTGCCACTTCCAGATGAGTTTCTGACCACATGGGGTGAGTGCCTTTGTGCACTCTGTGGCCAGAAACAAAGCCTGTCCTGGGTGGAGGTGCTTCATACCTCCCCCTGCAGGAACTGTAACACCTGGCGGTAACTGTATGAGTTTCTACCCCAACCTGACTGAATGGAGTTTCTCTCGCAGCCTGCCCCGCAACCCAGCTCAGGTGAACACCTTCCCCAAGTTGGCATGAAGCCCTGATGCTATCCTGAACGTGTGCAGCCCTTCAAGCAGGCTGGGGACAAATGCCTTCTGCTGTCACCGGTATTATAGCACATCATCTGCATATAGTGAGATAACATGCTCTGTGTCACCCACACAAAGTCCTCATCACCCAAGCACCTTTGCCAACTGAATAGCCATCAGCCTTGTTGCCAGTGCGAATAGGAGCAGGGAGAGGGGGCAGTCCTGCCTAGTGCTGTGTTCAATTTGATGACCTCACCCCCAATCGGACCCAGGCCTTGGAATTTAAATATATCGGGCTCTTTCCGCCTCTAAACTTTCGGCCAAATCCCATCCTAGAGAGAACCTCTCACATGTACTTAAAGCCGACTGTGTCAAATGCATTTTTGATGTCCAAGGCAATTAGAACTGCCTGAATCCACAGTGGTCCTCATCGACCAGTACTTTCACCACCCTCCACAACCTCTTGACAAGCACTTTAGATGGTACCTTAGTATCTGAATTCTTCTTGGATAGTGGACGCGAAGAGTCAGCTAGGAGGGTGGTCCCTATCTGACTTTCAGAGCATCAGAGTCACAGCCTCCCGCATGGACTGCAGCAGAGGGCGCCTGGCATTCGCCTCCTGAAGTGCCTCAAGCAGCCGATCTGCCAACAAATCCCTGTATACATTGTAAAACTCTAGGGAAAGTCCATCAGACCCGATGGACCTATTCCTAGGCATGTCCTTAATGGTCACTTTCAATTCTTCCTGGGTCGGTTCAACCTCTAAAGCCTCCATGTTTGCTGTTTGCAGTCTGGGAAACATCACCATTTCTAAAAACTCCAGCTCCCCCCCTCTCTGCAACCTGGTGGCCACCAGTAAAGCTTCTTCAATTCCGCACATAATGTAGCATTAACTGCTGCTTCAGGGTCTACCACATTGCCCACTCGGTCCCTCAGCTTCAGAATTAGGGATACCGAACTCTTTGTTTCAGCAACCAAGCCAGCAGCCTAACTGGCTTGTACTCCCTGTCTGTATTCCGTAAGGGTGAGCTTGACCAGTCTGTCCAAGGGCTCTCCTAAGGACTGCCGCACCTCCAGCGTGCCTGCCTCTGCCCAGGAGTCCCCCTGTCCGACTCTCTGAAGACTCGCCAGCTTATCCTCCTTGCTACGCAGTTCACTTTATAGTTGTTGTTTTATGCTGTAAATCTTATTAAGGCATGCCTCCCTTAAAACCATTTTCAGTGCATCCCATTCAGTAGCTCTGGACTCTGTTGACTTCCCAATTTTCCTTAAGGCCCAGCCTAAAACCCTATCCCTCAGTGTCTCTGGGCCAAGCCACCAAGTTGGGATGGGAGGCTGGCATGAACTCAGGTGTAGACAAGACTCACTGGTGCCTGATCAGAGTGGAACCTACCGAACTGGAACACCAACAATACCCCCTTAACCAGTGAGGGTGTAAGCATGATCCAAGTTCCATTCACTGGTGGACAGGTGAATGGACCGCAAACTTCCTCAAAGAGGATTGTTTGACCCTCCCGGTGTCCACACAGTCCGCCCAGGCCATTGCCTCTACCAGTACTTCCGTCATCTCGACTTTAGTGAGCAACCACGGCGAGGACCTGTCCAAATTTCCATCCACCTCACAATTAATCTCTGTCCCATATCACAGACATCCCCAGATAGGGCATTAGTATGTCGAGTATGTCTACTTAAAACCACCTGTTGTCTTGGTTGGGGGTGTAAACATTCAACAGGCATAATTCCCGGCCATTCAGTAACCTGTGAACCAGTAGGTACCTGTCCACCATGTCAGCATGTGCCCCAAACTTGATCACTGTAGCCATTCATATTGCATAGGAAGAGTAAGTAGTGGAGTAAAACTGTGCCCTCAACTTTTTCTCAACTTGTAAGCCTCCAAAACCCTTAAGCGTCTCTCCTGGAGGAAGGCGATGCCTGTCATGTGGCTTCTGATTTGTTTGTACCCTATACCTCTTAGTGTAGTCACATTCCACAAAATTATGTTAGCTTCACCTGCCAAATCCACCCATGGTCATCTGCATCCCAGGCCCTTGGGGTGTGGAGGTGCCCACCTACCACATCCTTTGCAGTAAGTCTCCGCCCACTTCTCTGGGACTTCTCTGGGAGTCCCAAGTATCCCCTCACTTCTTAGGGAGACGTATGACATGTTGAGCCTGCATCAGGAAATTATGATTGTTTCTCAAGAATAGCCAGTGGATAAACAACAAGAGCCCCCGACCCCACCCATCCCCCAGGTAAACACCCTGAACTGCGTAAACATTGTCCCCCTGTCCTCCTTGCCCCCTATGGACTCTCAAGGGCCTTCCCACCAGGTCTGTCATAGTTGTCCACCATCATATGGCTGGGTCTGGCAGTGTGTTACCAGGGGACAGAGGTGAGCTGGCATCTGCTGCATCTCCAAGCATACCATCACTTTAAACTTCGATCCGGGGCCTCGGATGGTCCACCTCCATGCCCCATCTCTGTCTCTAGGCCGACCCACTAGGCCTGGGCCTCATCCCTCACTTTCTGCTGGTGCCACGGGTGCCTCGATGCGAAGCAACAACATGGTTATGCTTAGCCAGTCCCAGACCTCTTCCTGGCGGCCAAAAAAATGTGAGCAGCACCTGTGCACTACTGGTAGTTTTGCAGGAAATGGGAGCATGTATTTAATAAGAAGGATGACTAAACTTCCCATCCAGTAGTGTCCCCGAGGTATTTCTCAAGGAAAACCTCACGGTGCTCACCGTCCTGCCCTTACGGAAACCCCACAAATTGCTAATTGCACCACCGGGGCCTACCCTCCGCATCATCAAGGCGGTCCTCAAAGTGCTTTGCCTTGTCGAACAACATCTCAACTGTGATATGTAGCTCCGGCATCTCTGTAGTCAGGTGCTTTACTTTTTACTTTGTATCCTGGTATCATTCATTGACTTTTCAAAGGTGCGCTTGCCGCAAGTTATCTTCCATAGATATAGTAACGTTTGTGTTCCAGCATGTGCCTGGAATGCTCTATGGCAGCCAATATCTACGCCTTTGTGGGTGTAGGCAGCTCCACTGGTGAACTGCCCATGCTCTCCGCCTGTCAGACAGGCAGCTTGCTGTTCCCAGTAAACTGATCAATCTTGGGTTGCTGTGAATGTTTGGCACTACCACCCTATGGCGTATACAGTAGTTCCTCTCCTCTTCTTTAGGGTCTGTGTGCAGTCAAAATTCTATGTTGTTTCCACACTAGTCACAAGGAAAGTTCTATCCAGAGTCTCCGGGGCCCTCCGGTTGACTCCCTTTGGCAACCACGCTTGCTCCCCTCAGCTGGACCTAGACTCAAGTGCCAGGACGGACTGCCTCAGCTTGGGGCTAGTGCGTGCTGTCAGCCATATTGCGTGGCCACACCCCTGTCCTTCAGTGTTTGGTGTTCAAAATATATATTTTCAGTTATACACAATAAGACTGCACCTAGTGCAATTTTTTAAATAAAAGTTAGAAGGGCACCCTCTAGAATTCAGCTGAAACCTTCCTTTCATTGCCTCTCAAATGGATTATTCTTTGTCACCATGAAGCCTCAAATGACCCCGCTAATTAAAGCCATATTCTGGCCATATTCTCCTATAGTTTTGATGATTAACCAGTTTCACACATTTGCATTTCTTTCAAATACCAGGCACCCTGAGGAGAAGCTGTTTTTCTTCTTTCTCTGTCTACTTCTCTCTTGGTTTCACAGAGCAAGAGAACCCTGTGACTCCTTCTCTTTCAGTGAGAAGCACCTGAAGGTTGGCATTATTTGCTCTGGAACTGTTGTTTTTTAACAAAAGTAGTTACTGTAGAATGAAACAAGAGTGGGACTGTTGTTCCCAATAAATCCCTCCAACTTCAACTACTGAGGTAATCTAAAAGCCATTTACAGGTGGAGGAGGCTTTATTTGGTTTTCAAGCTTCTCATACCTTGCCCTGTCTGCCTATTCAGCTCACTTACAAGGTGCCCAACTGAGAACTGTGCAGTGCTGAATTCTAATCTTGAATTCCATTCAACACAACTAAAACAGGTCCAGTGTTCCACTTTCCACATTCACTGGGTGCGATAGCAATGAACCCAACTTTACCAACCAGAATATTCAACAGGTAAAATTGCTGGTGGAAAAGAATGCTTGTAATCCAGGACCCCTTCCATGACTTCTGCCCTAACCTCGGACAAGGCACATGATAGCATTTCATGCTCTCCACTTCCAGCCAACATTCTCTCTTTCTCGCTTCCTTCCTTTACACTTAACGCCCCTTCTCACCGCCATCACTTTACAATAGTCCTCCCTCACTTTTACCACAGTCTCCTGTAAACTTTCAGACTGTTTTCAGGGCACCGACTGGGCAAGCTTCTTGCACTGAGAAAATAAAATCTCAAAGCAGAGGTTTATTTTCTGAATACAAAACACAGTTGGCCTGACGTGTACGTGGAGGCATTTTATGTTTTTCCTGTCTGTATCCACCACGCCTTAGGCAGAGAAAATTAGTGGTGGTAGCTCATTGGTACTTGGCGGCACCTTGTCAGATGGGCAGCCAGGTCGGATGTTTCTCCAGGAGAGTTAGCAGAGGTCCACAAGTGTGAACATGGCCCCTCCAGTGAACTCCAGATAGAGCAGATGAACAGTGAGTTTGGTGAGACAGAAGCACCCCAGAGTTATGGTGGTGGCCTTGCTCTGCCAAACTTTAACTGAGGTCCTAAGCTTGATCTGTCTTTGCTCTTGGCGCCTTGAACCTGCCATCATGCGTTATATAGTGCTAAAGAAATTACCAGAAATAAATAGCAAACCATCATTCTTTAGAGAGGAGGACTGGATGGAAGTAGGTTATGCATCTTTGTATATAAAATATGTACAATTGTGCATTTAGCAAAATACAAACTTGTAAGTTCACGTACATACACCAGAGTTTGAAAGCATCACATAAATATCAACAACTCGGGCATTACAAATTGTCTGTTAACCTCTTGGATGCCTAGGACGTAACCGTTATGTCCTGCCCTCGGGGAAACCTCTGGTGCTCCCCCTGAGGGCCTCCCTCCCACTCCCAGCAGGGCTGGAATGGGAATTGCTTCCTCTTTCACTCCCACCTCTCCAACCCCATCTAATGATGTCAGCGCGCGATCATTGGAGGCCGCCCGACGCGCTGGAAGCCATTTGCTTCCAGCGCATCTTGAGGAGATGAGGTAAGTTTCTTCTCCGACTGGGGAGCCGGAATGCCCACTAGGCACCAGGGATTATGCTTGTGTATGTGTGTTTTTTGTGCAGGGGCAGGCCCTTGGGCTAGGGCCACTCCTCCAAGGGGGCATAATCTTTTATGCTGTTTGTGACCCCCCTGGGGGCAGATCGGCTCATTATTTTTAAGCCGATCTGCCCCCAGGGAGAGTAGAAGCCAGGATGGCACCAGGGATGTGCTGCTGTTTTTTTTTTTTTTTTTGGGTGGGGGGGGTGGCCCCTTGGGCAAGGGTCGCCCTTCAAAGGGGGAGAAACACTTTTGGGCAGTTCTGCCCCCTTTGGGGGCAGATTGGCCTTTTTTTTCTTTTTTGCCCCATCTGCCCCCAAGGTGCTCTCCGATCGGGCATAATATTTTACACTGTTTCTGCCCCCCTTGGGGGCAGATCGGCTCATTATTTTTAAGCCTATCTGCCTCTGGGGGGGGGGGTGGTGTAAGAAGCCACAATGGCACCAGTGATGTTGTGCGATTTGTTTTTTTTGTGTGTGGGGAGGGAGGCCTCTTCGGCAAGAGTCGCTCCCCAAAGGGGAAGAAACACTTTTGGGCAGTTCGGGCTAGTTTTTTGAAAGTTTTTTTTTTAGGCCCATCTGCCCTGGAGACCACTAGACACCAGAGAAAAAATTTAACAGTTTGGTGGCGGAGTATTTCTCAACTGGCAAAGTATTTGCATTTTTGATGATAACAGTTTATTTCTCTTTTTTGTTCTAGTTCAAAGCTTTTGCTGTGGCTCGTTTTGGCAGTGGTTAACCTGCGGTTTGCGTAATTGCATGTTCTAGGTAAGTAAATTTACTCCAGAGGCGTATTGTTGCCATCCATGAATGACGTGTGTAGGTTGTGTACTAAATGCAGGATTGTGTGTGAAATTGTCCTTGGATTTGGGCACAATGATATTTGTGTTGTCTTATGTCTAATATGCTTTTCTTTTTTCTTTTTAGTGGGTTATCATTGGTGATTGCTGTACCTGTGCAGATTAGTTGCTGGTGAGTCTAGCTTTTTCAGGCAAGTGAGCAGTATAGTTTTTGAGTACATAACTCTTTGTGATAAAGCCACACTTTGTTTATTACTTAGTTTAGACAGTGCTGGGTGTTGTTGGCGCATTTGTCACGTTACACTTCTTAGAAAGGATCATGGCTAGCCGCAGAGTGACCGCTCAGCAGGTTGTTGGCATGCTTTTTGAGACGTCTTCTGACCATGACTATGAGACGGACTCTGCATCTGAGGCAAAGGAGGAAGAGAGAGATTCTGGCAGTGAGATTTTTGTCCAAGAGGAGTCTTCTGATGAGGAAGCCACTCTCAATGCAGATGAAGGGCCTGTTTATGAGGAGGACATTGATGTGCCAATAGTGCAGCAGCCAGCGGCTGAAAGGCTTCCCATTGGAAGACCTGAAACCTGGTTTGCCCCAAACATGGAGCAGCCACAGTTGCCTGCCTTTACTAGTCTCCCAGGGTGTAGAGTAAATACGGAAAACTTTTTGCCTGTCAATTTCTTTGAGTTGTTTATGGATGATGTGTTTTTGGAAGAGATTGTTGAGCAGAATAATTTGTATGCGGAGCAGTATTTGAGGGACAACGCTGACCGACTTAGGCCTCAGTCTAGAGCTACCCACTGGATTTCCACAAATTTGGAAGAGATGAAAAAGTTCTTGGGTTTGGCTTTATTGATGGGGTTGATAAGGAAGGCAATGGCAATTGGAATTGCTTCCCCTTCCACTCCCGTTTCCCACCCCCATTCAATGACGTCAGCGCATGATCATTAGAGGCCGCCTGATGCGCTGGAAGCCATTTGTTTCCAGCGCGTCTTGAGGAGACGAGGTAAGTTTCTCCTCCGGCCCGGTGGGGGAGTGGGGGAGGGGGGATTGCAGGGGATTGCTTCAAAAGAGGCATTGGGGGAAAGGAAAGCCTTTTCCTTTCCCTCAATGCCTTTTAGCATTCCTGCTGCCCACTAGGCACTAGGGATTATGCTTGTGTATGTGTGTTTTTTGTGCGGGGGGGCAGGCCCTTGGGCCAGGGACGCTCCTCCAAGGGGACATAGGGGGTCATTCCAACCCTGACGGTCGGTGCTAAAGCGGCGCCCAACCCGCCAACAGGCAGGCGGTAAAAAAAATGGAATTCTGACCCTGGCGGAAACCGCCAACACAGCCCGCCACTTTAACACTCCGACCGCCACGGCGGGACAAACAAACAGCGCGGCGGTCACCGCCAACAGACAGGCGGCAGACAATGTACCGCCCACCCTATCACAACTCACCAATCCGCCACCTTTTCCGGGGCGGGAGCCCCGCCGATAAAAACACGGCAGAAACAGACTACGAACGGGAAAACGCTCACCTCTACACACTCCACGAGGAATCTGGACAGCATGGAACCAGAACTACACATCCTACCAGCTATTGTCTACCTGCTCCTCTACCAGGAGCACGGATGCCGGCGCAGAAGACAACGGTGAGTACTGCACCTATGACACAGGGGAGGGGGAGGAGAAAAGATTACGGGCACACACATACGCGACACACCCAATCAATGCAGAGCAACAACTCAGAGTGACACCCACCAAACCCCCCGGAAGAATGCAAAGACAAAATAATATGATCATGAAATTCAAATATATTGTAAGGCGAAGAAAAAAATAATTAGAACATCTCATAACTATATACACATATGTAAATTGTCCTGGAAAAATAGGTTTACAGTCATTGTACGTGGGCCAATGGTCCTCAACACATGGGCAAAGCCCACACAGGAGACCCGATTCCATTGGAGAGAACACTGCAGGGGTATCAGATAGCAAAACTACAGGCACCTCAGGGGGAAGGGAAGGGGGGTCACCTCAGCCACATGAGTCCACGACGCCAGATCCATGAGGGGCCTCCATGGCCACTGTGCCATCCTGGGGAGTGCAAAGCCACAGTCTCAAGTCCCTACAGTGGGTGGGCTGCCCACTGTCATATCCTGGGGAGTGCAAAGCCACAGTCTCAAGTCCCTACAGTGGGTGGGCTGCCCACTGTCATATCCTGGGGAGTGCAAAGCCACAGTCTCTCAAGTCCCTACAGTGGGTGGGCTGCCCACTGTCATATCCTGGGGAGTGCAAAGCCACAGTCTCTCAAGTCCCTACAGTGGGTGGGCTGCCCACTGTCATATCCTGGGGAGTACAAAGCCACAGTCTCTCAAGTCTCTACAGTGGTTGGTTTGCTAACAGTGCCGTCCTGGGGAGTGCAAAGCCACAGTCACTCAAGTGGATTACAGACTCCACTGGTACTGGAGGAGTCTTGGTGGCCAGAGTGTATCGTGCAGCCCTGCCCGACACAGATCCGGGCCTGCCCCTACTGCCAATGGGCCAGCGGTGCTTGAGAGGAAGGGCCCAGCGGAGCGGTGCTTGAGAGGAAGGGCCCAGCGGAGCGGTGCAGAGACGGCGGGGCCCAGCGGAGCGGTGCAGAGACGGCGGGGCCCAGCGGAGCGGTGCTTGAGAGGAAGGGCCCAGCGGAGCGGTGCTTGAGAGGAAGGGCCCAGCGGAGCGGTGCAGAGACGGCGGGGCCCAGCGGAACTTTTTAGGAGCAATGGGAAGGGTAGGGGCAGTGGGTATGGGAGTGGAGGAAGAGGATGTGGTTGTAGGAGAGTCAAGTGTGCTGTCTTTGGATGCAGGTGCTTGTGCTGGAGGCTGTCGTGAGGTGGATGGCTGTTGGTTGGGTGGCTGCCTGCGTTTGTGTGGTTTGGAAGAGGGGGTGACAGACACAGTAGTAGAGGACACAGGGGACGTGTAAATGGCAGTGGGGGTGGTGACTGCACGTGTGCGGAGTGTTCTGGTGGGTGTGCTGGTGATGGACGTAGTGGCTGATGTTGTGCATGCAAGTGTGAGTGGAGACGTCACAGGGAGAGAGGAGGGAGACGAGGAGGAGGGGGACACAGAGGAGGCAGTGGCTGTTGGTATGTCTGCATGCGGCTGTTGCTTGTGTGAATGCTTGTGTGATGTGTGGTGCTTATGTCTCGATGAGCTGCCCTTGGGTGTTGAGGTGTGTGCAGGCTGGTCTGTAGGTGTGTCTGGGATAGGCAGAGGAACAGGGGAGTGGGACTGGGTGGAGGGAGTTGGAGGAGGGAGGCAGGAGACAGGGACAATGGCTGCCGTCAGTGCTGAGGCCAGAGCGTTGAACGATCGTTGATGGGCAGCCTGACCCGAATGAATGCCCTCCAGGTATGCATTGCTCCGGTGCACCTCCCTTTCTACCCCCTGGATCGCATTCAAAAGGGTAGACTGCCCAACAATGAGCGTCCGGAGGAGGTCAATGACCTCCTCACTGAGGGCAGCAGGGGTAACTGGGGCAGGGCCTGAGGTGCCTGGGGCGAAGGAGATGCCCGCCTTGGTGTGCGAGCGGGCACGGGACGAACGCTGAGGGGCTGCTTGGAGGGCGGAGCTGGTGTGCTGGGTGGCGGCTGTACCTGTTGTTGCGGTGGGCACGGATGTTGCCGCCACCACAAGGGAGCTCCCTTCCGAGGACGTGTCTGTGTCGCTGATGTCTGCACGGGTCCCCGTTGTGGAGCCCCCCTCGCCCTCCGTCTCACTGGTGAAATCAGAGTCCATTGCATGGCTATCCGGGGCCATGTGAGATGCAGCTCCCTCGTGCTCCGATGCCACTTCTCCTCCGCCTGATGATGCTAATGCACACATGAACAGGAAGAGCAGCAAAAAAAGGGGGGGGGGGACATAAAGACATGTTGAGTGCATGCATTGGCAACACAGTTGGCGGAGAGGACAGGCACAGAAGCCCCGTGCACTACGCCGCGCACTTGGGGTACACTACTCAATCAGTGAGACTTGGCCTACAAGCCAATGGACGACAACTGCACACATAGGTGACACAGGGCCATGGATAGCTGTACTTGGCACCCTACAGAGGTGGGGGACGGGGGCACAGGGCCATGCCTTACGGGTGGGACTAGCCTACAGAAATCGCCCTGGCCTAGGGATACCCACAGCCCTCCTCCCCCACCCAGACACCTCCACTGCGCGCTAAGATAGCAGAATGTGCTGGTACTCACCCCCTTGTGTCTGCTGTGATGTCCTCACGCGCCCATCCAAATCTGGGTAGGCCACCGCCAGGATCCGAGACACCAGGGGGGTCAATTGACGAGTGGCACCCCTCCTACGTTGGGAGGCCATCCCCAGCAGAGCCTCCGCGGTCTTTCTGCTCCCGCGGCGGATGTCCTCCCACCTCTTGCGGCAGTGGGTGCCCCGTCTATTGTGGACCCCCAGGGTCCGGACGTCCTTGGCGATGGCACGCCAAATGTCGACTTTCTGATGGGCGCTGACCTATGTGACATGTAAAGGGAGAGGAAATAAAATATCATCATTTTCTGCATGCTCGATGTGAGTGGCCCCCCCTCCCCACCCTTGCCATATGGCACATGCTCTCATCTGTCGTTTGAAGCATGCCTCATTCGCTCCCCTCCCCACCATCCTTCATTCACCCCACTCAACCCACGCATTGCCGTAACGCATGGTCCCAGTGTACTTACCTGTTGGTTTGGAGGACCGTAGAGTAGCGCATACTGGGGGAGGACCCCATCCACGAGTGTCTCCAATTCCTCAGATGTGAAGGCAGGGGCCCTTTCCCCAGTCGCAGCAGCCATTGTCTCTTCCAGACCGAGGTCACAGCAGCACTTGCAGTATAGGTCCTCTCCTGTGGATGATCAGGTCTCGAGTGATTAAGCAGATAGAAAATGGCGGTCACGCCCGCGGCGATGCGTACCGCGACCGCCGGCGCACATCGTCATTGGCTCCTGAAACCCATAGGGTTCAATGTTAACCAATGCGGATTTGCACTGCGGTCTTCGACCGCCTACCGCCACGGTGTGCCACGCCAGCGCATTGACCTCACATCCCACTGTCACACTTCACAGGTCAGGCAGCCGCCATTTCAAGGGCCCACATGGCTTAAATTCTACTGCGTCACACAGGCCTAGGCCTTGCATCGGCACTCATACAAGCCATTCAATGCATAGAGATTCGTGTACTGTGCAAGCTGTGGGAACGTACCTGTGGGTTGATTGACTCTGTGCTCCATGTTGTCCTTCCTAGGCACCGCCCGCTGGGACTTGCGAGGAGATGGAGGAATGTTCCCGTGTACAGACCGCTGGTGGTCCCGTCGACAATGGAAGAAAGACATGTCATACTGACATACAGACTTGACAGAGCCACTATACAGGAACTGTGTGCCCAGCTGGAGCCAGACCTGATGTCACCCATCTGCCAACCCACAGGGATTCCCCCTATAGTGCAGGTTCTGTCAGTACTCCATTTTTTGGCAAGTGGGTCATTTCAAACAGTGGCCATTTCATCAGGGATGTCTCAGCCTATGTTTTCCAAGGTGTTGTCCAGAGTGTTGTCTGCCCTGATGAAATACATGCGGAGCTACATTGTTTTCCCTGAGGTGGGCGATTTGGCTACAGTGAAGGGTGATTTCTATGCCCTTGGACATATTCCCAACATCATTGGTGCCATTGATGGGACCCATGTGGCTTTGGTTCCCCCCAGAGGAAGTGAACAGGTGTACAGGAACAGAAAAAGTTATCATTCGATGAACATCCAGGTGGTCTGTTTGGCTGACCAGTACATCTCCCATGTAAATGCCAAGTTCCCTGGGTCAGTGCATGACACGTACATCATGCGAAATAGCAGCATCCCTTATGTGATGGAACAACTACAGAGGCACCGTGTGTGGCTAATTGGTGACTCTGGTTACCCCAACCTGTCCTGGCTACTGACCCCAGTGAGGAATCCCCGGACCAGGGCAGAGGAACGGAATAATGAGGCCCATGGGCGTACTAGGAGGGTGATCGAACGCACCTTCGGCCTCCTGAAGGCCAGGTTTAGGTGCCTGCACATGACAGGTGGGTCCCTAATGTACTCACCTTGTGTCATATCATCGTGGCCTGCTGTATGCTTCACAACCCGGCTTTGCGACGCCAGGTGCCTTTCCTGCAGGAGGATGGTCCAGATGGTGGTGTTGTGGCAGCTATGGAGCCTGTGGAGAGTGAAGAGGAGGAAGACGACGGGGACGACACAGACAACAGGGACACAGTGATACAACAGTATTTTCAATAACAAACAGGTAAGAATCAACACCGCCATTTTACAATTACTTTCAGTCTCCTGCCTCTCTACTGTCTGAGTTTCCCCCCAGTGTATGTTAACTGAGTTGTGACTTTCCCATCTGTTTTCAGAGATGTGGGCCCCACTGCGTGACCTCTGCTTTGTTTCCCCATGGACTACAGCCGTGTGACAGTGGTATGTTGTCATCACAATGTAATGAACATTTTGTCAACGTTATGTCTAATACATTTGTTCAAAATACAAGCAGACTCCAGATTATTTTTGTGCAATAGGTGGTTTTATTTAAGTGCTAAATTTAGGGACATGGTTGAAAATCGGTGATGGGTGTTGGTGGAGGAATGTCCATGGCAGAGTCCAGATTTTCAGTCTCACAGGTGCATTGTCCATATGCCTGTGGAAGGATGGAGCAGGGGCAGTTTAAGGTCGGACAGGGTGACAATGTGGGACAGTGGGATGACATCAGGGGGTATCCTTTGCTGGTGGGGGTCTTGGCATCCTACTCTGTCTTCTTACGAGATCTCAGGCCCCGCTTGCGGGGTGGTTCTTCTTCTGCAGGAGGTGGGGTTCTGGTGGCCTGTTGTTGTGTGGGGGCCTCCTGTCCACTAGCTCCGGCGGAGGTGGTTGCCTGTTCTTGGTCCATGCTAGTGACAGGGGCCCTTTGTGGTGCCACATGGTCCCGCAATGTGGTGACAATCTGGTTAAGTGCTACGACGATGGTCCCCATTGCGGAACTAATGGTTCGGAGTTCTTCCCTGAACCCCATGTACTGTTCCTCCTGCAGTACCTGGATCTCCTGGAACCTGGCCAGTACCGTAGCCATCGTCTCCTGGGAGTGGTGGTATGCTCCCATAATGGAGGAGAGGGCCTCGTGGAGAGTGGGTTCCCTGGGCCTGTCCCCCCCCTGTCGCACAGCAGCCCTCCCAGTTCCCCTGTTTCCCTGGGCCTCTGTCCCCTGGACCGTGTGCCCACTACCACTGCCCCCAGGCCCCTGCTGTTGTTGGGGTGGTGGGTCAACCTGGGTGCCCTGTAGTGGTGGACACACCGCTGATTGACGTGTCCTGGAGACAGAGGCATGGGCCCGCTGGGTGGGAGCTGTGCTGGTGTTCCCAGAGGGGGTTAGGTCTGCTGTGGCCTGTGGCTGTGTGAGGGGAACCGACTGTCCAGAGGTCCCCGATGGGCCTGGCTGGTCATCTGGGTCCAGGGAGACAGAGCTGCTGTCATCACTGTGGGCCTCTTCTGGGGGTGGAATGGACATTTCTGGACCCTCATGGGCGGTGTGGTGGCGTTCGGGTCCTGCAGGGGTATAAGAGTATGGTTATTGCTTCTGTGTGTGCCATAGTGTGCAATGGGTGGGTGCCCGTGTACCCCAGTGCTGGCATTCCCTTGTGGGGGCTGTTGTGACGGTGGCTTGTGGGGGAGATGTGTATGTGCAGTGGGCATGCTTTGGTAATGGGTGTCCATGCTTTGTGGACGCATGCAGGGCTAGGTGTTGGGATGGGTGGGTTGTGATGGTGAGCCATTTGCAAGCAGTTGGTGTGATGGGGGTGGGGGTGAGGGTGGGGGTATGATTTGGCATGCAGGTGGGGTGGGGGGAATGAAGTAGTGAAGATTTGCCTTACCAGAGTCCATTCCTCCAGCTACTCCTGCGAGGCCCTCAGGA
Source organism: Pleurodeles waltl (assembly GCF_031143425.1). Classification (NCBI taxonomy): domain Eukaryota; kingdom Metazoa; phylum Chordata; class Amphibia; order Caudata; family Salamandridae; genus Pleurodeles; species Pleurodeles waltl. Next base: position 1,052,753,770 of record NC_090443.1, read on the forward strand.
TGCAGTATGTTCAAGACTTGCTCCTCCCATGCTGTGAATTCTGGGGGAGTAGGTGGGGGTCCGCCGCCAGTCTTCTGCACCGCGATGTTGTGCCTTGATACCATGGAACGCACCTTCCCCCGTAAGTCGTTCCACCGCTTCCTGATGTCGTCCCGATTTCGTGGATGCTGTCCCATAGCGTTGACCCTGTCCACTATCCTTTGCCATAGCTCTATCTTCCTGGCAATGGTGGTGTGCTGCACCTGTGTCCCGAAGAGCTGGGGCTCTACCCGAACTATTTCCTCCACCATGACCCGGAGTTCAGCGTCTGAAAACCGGGGGTGTCTTTGGGGTGCCATGGGGTGGTGTGGATGAGGTGTGGGGTGGTGTATGTGTTGTAGAGTGTGGTGAGTGTGGTGGTGTGTGGTGTTTTGTGCGTGGATATTGTGTGGGTGATGGTGTGATTTGCCTCTGTGTGATGGTGTTCTCTATTCTGTGCTGTCTCTCTCTGGCCTTCTGTCGGATTTTTTGGTCGTAAGGGTTTGTGGGTGATGTGGGTGTGTGTTTTATATTGTATTGGGTGTGTGGGAGTGGTGTGTGTATGTGTCTCAGGTGTGTGTGTTTTAAATTGTCCAATGTGACTGTGTTTTGTAAAGGTGTGTGTATTTTGAGCGCGGCGGTGTGTACCGCCAATGGAATACCGCGGTTGAAAGATTTGTGGGTCGTAATGGCATGGGCGTATTTCTGTTGGCGTGACGGTGGAGGTTTGGTCATCGCCAGTTTTTCGCTGGCCGTTGGTGTGGCGGACTTTTGTGGATGGCGGTTTGCTAGTTGTGGGTCAGAATGACCGTGGCGGTTTACCGCGCCCGCGGCGGTGTTGTGGCGGTCTTCTGACCGGCGGAAAGCGCCTTTTACCGCCGAGGTCAGAATGACCCCCATAATCTTTTACGTCATTATTTTTAAGCCGATCTGCCCCCGGTGTGGGGGGGAGGGGTGCTTTTTAGAAGCCACAATGGCACTAGGGATGTGTTGCTGTTTGTTTTTTTGTGGGGGAAGCGGCCCCTTGGGCAAGGGTGCCCCCCCCCCAAAGGGGGAGAAACACTTTTAGGCAGTTCTCCCCCCCCATTGGGGGCAGATCGGCCTTGTGGCAGAATCCACTAGGCACCAGGGATTTTCTTTGTGTGTGTGTGTGTGTGTGTGTGTGTGTATGTTTGTTTTTTGTGCGGCGGGCCCATTGGGCAAGGACCGCTCCCCCAAGGGGGCATAATAAAGTTACTAAGTGTGAGGGCACCCGAGGACTAGCCAAGGAGCCCCCACATAGTTCAGGACAATTTCCCCGGACTTTGTGAGTGCGGGGACACCATTACACGCGTGCACTACATATAGGTCACTACCTATATGTAGCTTCACAATGGTAACTCCGAATAAGGCCATGTAACATGTATAAGGTCATGGAATTGTCCCCCCATGCCAAATCTGGTATTGGGGTGCTAATCCCATGCATCCCCAGGGCTCCACTATGGACCCCGGGTACTGCCAAACCAGCTCTCTGGGGTTTTCTCTGCAGCTACTGCTGCTGCCAACCCACAGACAGGGTTCTGCCCTCCTGGGGTCTGGGAAGCCCAGTCCCAGGAAGGCAGAACAAAGAATTTCTTCTGAGAGAGGGTGTTACACCTGTGTCGACGTCGATGGCTGTGTCGAAGTCGAATGGCGCCCCATCGGATGCTCGTGCCTCGACGTAGAGTGCCTCGACGTCGAACGTCGATCTTTGGACCTCGACCTACTCGCCGTCGTGTGCCTCGACATGGAGCGGTGGGAGGTCGACGGCGGATGTCTCTCATGCCGTTGTGGCGATTTCGACGCCGCGTCTCTTGACGTCGGGGGGCGTATGCCCTTTGGCGGCGACCGGGCACGCCGGCGATGGCTCGACGTCGATCGGCGGGCTGCCGTCGACGGAGATCTGCCCCTGCGATGGTGTTCCCTCGACGCCGTATCCTTCGACGTCGGGTCTTTCGCCGTCGACGGCGATCTATGCCGGTGAGACGGTGGCAGCGACGACGTCGACGGGGAACAAACAGGTACTTTCCTACCTGCTGACGTCGACCTAGCCATTCTCTCCTGAGAATGGCCTGCTGGTTGCCTGGGAAGAGAGGAGGACGATGTTTTCTGCCTCTCATGAAGCCCATGTAGCCTGATCTTCTCTCTGTCCTTCAGAGTCCTCTTTGACATATTCTTGCAGTGCTTGCAAGTGTCAGGGCAGTGACTCTGAGGCAGGCACACAATATAAAGAGAGTGTGGGTCTGACTGGGCCTTCTTCTTCCCACAAGAAGGGCATTTGACAAAAAGTGAAGGCATTTTTCTGTCAGGAAAAAACTGCCAAACACAGACAAAGATGTTATCTGTCGAATGAAACAGGAAAAAACGCTTTTTAAAGGATTTTTCTGAGAAAAAACTGAGAGCTCAATGCTCCAGGATCCTCTCGGAAGAAGCCGGAAAAAAGAACTGACCTAACTGTGAACCAACTGTCACCTTTCCTTCACCCCTGAGGCATGGTGGGATACTGGAGGTGCTCAGGGTCTTAAAGGCACGGTGCCAAAGTTTTTATGGTTCTCCTGTGTTAACCTGCATGCAGCCTATTGGCTAAGAATGCTCCATTGTTTTTCAATGTAGTTTTTTCTCTTTTTCTCTAGAGTTTACTGCTGCTTACTTCCCTAAGTCCAGTTTTGGGGGCTTAGGTAGATATTTATTCTCTATTGTAATTTTATAATATATAAAAACAAAAATAAAAAAAAAACTTAATAGAAATAAAGCATTTTAGCCTGTTTTAACATTATAGTCTGCATTGCTGTTTTTACACATGTATAATATGTGTGTATTTTATATATGCTCCGGGGTCCCCGCACAAGGGCGGGAATATTCAATGTTTATGACGTTGATGAGGATACCCGTGGAAGAGAACTAGGATTTACAGGTAAGTAACTTATCCTTACTGCTCCAGGACGCCTGCAAAACTGCAACAAAGTAGCAAGAAGACTACCAGCGACATTGTAGCACCTAATCCTGCCGGCTTTTTCAACAGTTTCCTGGTGGTGCATGTTCTGGGGGCTGTCTGCCTTCACCGTCCCCTGGAAGCCAAGAAGAAATCTCCTGTGGGTCAACAGAATCTTCCCCCTGCTCCAGCAGGCACCAAACTTCAGCGTCACCGGTACTCTGGGACCCCTCTCATTCCGACAAGCGTGGCCCCTGGAACACAGGTGGTGGACCCAAGTGACCCAGACTGTCCAGTAGTCCAACTGTCCAAATTTGGAGGAGGTAAGTCCTTGCCTCCCCTCTCCAGACAGTAATCCTGTGCACTGCGTGAACTGCAGCTGCTAGGGCTTCTGTGCACCTTTGCAAGGAATCCTTCGTGCACAGCCTAGCCCAGGTCTCCAGCACTCTGTCGTGCATTGCTCAACTCGCTGAGTTGACTGCCGGCTTCGTGGGACCCTCTTTTGTAGTGTTGAGACGTCCGCCGTGCTCAGTTTTCTTGAACCCATGTTCAGGTACTTCTCCAGGTGCTGCCTTCTTGTGCATGGGCTCTCTGTGTTGCTGGGGGTCCCCTCTGTCTCCTCTTCCAAGTGGCGACCTCCTGGTCCTTCCTGGGCCTGGGCAGCACCCTTTATCTTCAACAGCGACCTTTGCAGCTAGTAAGGCTTGTCTGTGGTCTTTCTCCGAAGAAACAGCTCTGCATCCTCCAGCACTCCGTTGGACATCTTCTGCACAAAGGAGAAGCTCTTGACACCTTTCATTGTTGCAGAATCTTCAGCTTCTTCCACCCGGAGGCTCCATTTTCCACCTTCATCCTGGGTTTAGTGGGCTCCTGTCCCCCCCGGACACTTTAATGACTCTTGGACTTGGTCTCCTTCCCTTACAGGTCCCCAGGTCCAGGAATCCGTCTTCAGTGCTTTGCAGTCTGGTGTGGTCTTTGCAGTATCTCCTATCACAACTTTAGTGTGTTTCTGGGAAAGTAGTATCACTTTACTCCTACTTTTCAGGGTCTTGGGGTGGGGTATCTTGGACACCCTTAGTGTTTTCTTACCCTCCCAGCGACCCTCTACACATTACACCAGGCCAGGGGTCCCTAAGTGGTTTGCATTCCACTTTCTTAGTATATGGTTTGGGTTTCCCCTAGGCCTGTTGCATCCTATTGTATTCTACAGTGTTTGCACTACTTTTCTTACTGTTTATTTACCTGGATTTGGTTTGTGTGTATATTTTGTGTATTTTACTTACCTCCTAAGGGAGTATAGCCTGAGATATTTTTGGCACATTTTCACTAAAATAAAGTACCTTTATTTTTAGTAACTCTGAGTATTGTGTTTCTTATGATATAATGCCTATATGATATAAGTGGTATAGTAGGTGCTTTGCATGTCTCTGAGTTCAGCCTAAAATGCTCTGCTATAGCTACCTCTATCAGCCTAAGCCAGTGGTTCCCAAACTTTTTTGACCCGCGCCTCCCTTGACCTATTGGCTATTGGCCGCGGCTCCCCATTATGCTATTTTTTTTTTTGGGCCGGTGGGGGGATGTGAGCCGGGCCTCAGGAGTACTTACATTTTTCACGCTGAAAATAATTGGGATAAAGCCAATTAAGGTATTATAATCATAGATGTAACAACATAAAAATATAACAGTTGTTTAATTAAAAAAATATATAATTGGTTAAGTCAGAAACAATATAAACTATGCTTAGAAATCTGTACTGAGGGGAATGTCTCCAGTACTAATCCTATGCTAGACAGCATATGCTCTCCTCTGCGCTCTGATGTTTGACTGTGCGTCGCACAAAGCAGCCTATTTGTGTGCTAGATCTGGGAGTGACACCAGCAGCATGCAAAGTTTTGCATATATGGTGCTGCACTCTGTTTTCTCTTTAATGCAACAATGCACAGCAAAATTTGAAGTTTCATCACATTGTGTGAAATCTTAGTAAACTTGAGCCTGCAGGTTTTTGTGAATAGAACTAGTGTGTACTATAATTACTACCACTAGATGGTGTTTGAGGATTAAACTTCAAGGCCCTTCCTTGCTGTATTTCAATTTCTCACGCAAAATTCCACAATCACGAGCTGTGCACTCTAAACAGAGAAAACGGCTTCTGACTTTTTTTTAATGGAGGAGATTATCTAAGTTCTAGTATGCAGCTGCAGAATTAGGTCACTACTATCGGTAATGATGCAGCTCATGGCGCCCCTGTCTTGTTTTGATGGCGCACCTGGGTGCCGTGGCGCACAGTTTGGGAACCACTGGCCTAAGCTGCTAGAACGCTACTAATCTACTAATAAGGGATATTTGGACCTGGCACAAGGTGTAAGTACCATCATGTACGCACTGTAAGCCAGGCCAGCCTCCTACAGAGGGAAAGCCGAATGTACTGCCCGGACTGTTCTTCAAAGCCTGGGCTGTGTGTGGCAAGCAGTTTCAGGAGTTACCACACACAGAAGAATTACTGGGAACTTCAGTGAGCGTAAACTGCCATTTTATATTTTCATATGTTCAGTTTCACTGTTAGCATTAGTGTCATGTATTCAGTTCGAGTTTTTGTTTTTGTAGTTTTGTACTTATTTATAATTAGTTAGTTGTTTCTTTGTTTTTTTTAAAACCCAAAAAAGTGATGGCGGTGTATGTGGAGTGGCGCTTGGCTAGCGGTGTATGTGGAGTGGCCCTTGGCTAGCGGTGTGTGTGGAGTGGCGCTTGGCTGGCGCTGCCAGCCAAACGCCAGTCCACACACTCCCATCAGCTGGTGTGATTGCTGTATCTGATAGAGACTTCTAGTTGCAGATTCCTTACCGGAGAATTTTTCTTCGAGCAGTACCTCTGCGCGCCGTCAGGTAGCGTTGGTCGACTCCGCGGGCGTCGTTGGCATCGTGCTCGTGATGACGACGCAGTCGTATATAGACGCTACCTCGGTGCGCTGACGTCAGTTCACTTCTTCCCGTGCCTGCCTACGCGCAGATCTGGAGAAGAGCTACCGCAGTAATTTTTTGACTACGTCGACATTTTTGTCGTATTTTTGACGAGTTTGTGGATGCGTCAAGGGATGTACCGCAAGACTGGATTCAAACCCTCGACTCCTGTCACCGAACTATGTTGGTGACGGACTCGCATCTCATGTGCTTATGGTATTTAGAGCGCGATCACGACCCAAAGTCGTGCTCCGAGTGTCTGGCCATGAACCTGAAGTCTTTGAGGGAGCAGTCCCTAAATCTCATGGCGGCCCAACACTCAACCCCACGGCATTCACTATCCCGTTCGAGAGGAAGGTCTTGCGATCGGTTGCGGAATCACTACCACTCTTCGTCCTCCAAGTCATCGGCACATTCGGGTTACAAGAAGAAGTCGAAGAAAGACAAGTGTTCATCGACTTCACCCCGTCGATCGGATGATACGACGTGGGAAAAGCGTTGAGGCTCTAGGCCTCCGTCAATAGAGCCTTTCTCTGGGTCGGCTTCGCAATTCCATGACTTCCCGGGAGCTGGAGCCACCCCCGCCCAACTCAGTTTTATGAGGCCATGTGCCTCATTTTGGGCAGTCCGACCCACCTTCAGAGCCTTCGGGCATAGGTGAGTTGGTTGGGGTCCCTTCGGTGTCGAAGCTGTCGGGTTCGGCCTCGGCTCCGGAGGGCCCCTCCGGATCCAATCACGGATCCGTCCTGACGCCGGTTGTGCCACGGCGACCTTCCCTGGCGTCGGGTCAGACGTCGACGCTCCCTGCGGCGGTTGGGCCCACAATTGACGTCGATCCCATATTCATGACTGACGACCCGGAGCCGGAACGACATCGACCGACGCCGATTCCTTTTTCTATGGGCTCTCCTGGGCCCAGGGTTGATCCAGACCCTTATTCTTGTGGGTATGGATACGGTGAGAGTATGGAGGGGTTGCTGGACCCTTTAGAATACCAGCTTGACCCACAAATGGACTGGGTGCAGGATTTGGGTGATGCCAGTGGACTAGACACATCCCTTGACACTGGTATGCTCTCTCCTCCTAGCGTGGCTACGGAGGAGGGTGCTTCTTACACTATGGTGGTGAGAAGGGCAGCTGAGGTCTTTGACCTCGAGCTTCCTTCGGTGGAGGTTAGGCCTAACATCCTAACCGATGTACTTCAACCAGGGTCTTCCTCTTCCGAGCCCCTTTTACTCTTCAGTGACGCACTCACAGGTGTCCTTTTGGGTACTTGGTCCAGAACCAGCACAGGGGCTCCTTTGAATAGGACAGTTGCCCGCCACCATTGACCTGCGCCGTCAGACCCAAATTTCCTGACTCAACATCCCGTGCCTGAGAGCCTTGTCATCGAGGCTTCTTCTTCATCTGGCGCATTCCCTGCCGCACCCCCGGAGAGGGAATCAAAAAGACTGGATAATTTGGGGAAGAAGTTGTTTTCTTCCAACAGTCTAGTGCTGCTGTCTGTGAACATCACATGCCTTTTGGGCCGCTATTCCCATACTCTCTGGGATACAGGCGCGCAAGTGCTGCCTGCAGTTCCTTCCGGAGGCCTGGGCTGTCCTGTCACAATCCGTAACAGCTGGGAGGGATTCAGCTCAGTTCATGATTCGTTGTGGACTGGATACGACCGACTCTCTGGGCAGATCGGTTGCATCGGAGATGGCATTGAGATGCCACGCCTGGCAGAGAATATCTGGCTTTTCAGGGGATGTCCAGCAATCCTTGATGGACATGCCCTTTGGCACACGTCTCTTCGGAGACAAGGCGGACTCGGCGCTCAGGCGCTTTAAGGATTCCCGAGCCACAGCCCGGTCTCTTGGCCCCGCGCCTACACCTAGACCAGGGGCACCCAACAGCATCCTTTTCCACCTGGCCACAGACCCTGCGCGGACCTGGGATTCCACGTTCCTGGGGATCAGGGAGCCAGCGGGTCGCCCAGGCCAACCCTGCCCCCTCCTCCGCCTCCAAGCCTTCCTAGTCCGCAGGTACATCAGCAGCCAGTAGGTGGCAGGATACGCCATCACCTGCCCCAATGGCACGCCATTACCTCGGACAGGTGGGTACTCTAACTTGCCCGAAAGGGCTACTCCCTCCCCTTCGAGACTTCTCCTCCAGCCATGCCACCTTCATACAGCCAGGTATCGGAGGATCATATGGCACTTCTCTGCGAGGAAGTCCAAGTCCTTTTGACCAAAGGAGCTATAGAGAGGGTTACATTGCCAGAAGTAGGTTGTGGTTGCTATTCCCGCTACTTTCCAGTTCCGAAAAAGGACAAAGCTCTTTGACTTATATTAGATCTTCGGTCCCTCAACTTCTTCCTAAAAAAGGAGAAGTTCAAAATGTTAACATTGGCTCAGGTCCTGTCTGCCCTGGATCCTGGAGACTGGATGGTAGCGTTGGACTTGCAAGATGCATACTTCCACATTCCCGTCTTGCCGGGCCACAGACGTTACCTACTGACCGTGGTAGGTCACAAGCACTTTCAGTTTACCATGCTCCCCTTTGGCCTTACCAGTGCCCCTCGGGTTTTCACAAAAGTGATGGTAGTGGTGTCAGCCCATCTGTGCAGGTTAGGGGTCCCAGACTTCGGCTACCTCGACAATGGGCTGTTAAAGGCGAACTCGCCCCAGACAGTCGTCTCCCACCTCCAGACTACGGCGAATCTTTCTTTTGCATTCACTGGGGTTCACTATCAACTTGCCGAAGTCACACCTGACTCCTTCTTAGATTCTTCCTTTCATCAGAGCTGTTCTGGATACAGTGCAGTTTTGGGCATATCCTCCCGAAAAGCGAGTCCAGGATATTCTGGCTATGATACCTTAGGACCACCCGACACCCACGCACGCAATCTCGCCATCATACTAGACTTGTCTCTCTCCATAACTCAGCAAATCAACGCCATATCATCCTCCTGCTTTAACATCCTCTGCATGCTACGCAAGACCTACAAGTGGATTGCAATAGAAACCAGAAGAACAGTCACCCACACCCTCATCAGCAGCAGACTGGACTACTGCAACGCCCTCCACACAGGGACCACAGCCAAGCTTCAGAGAAAACTCCAGCGCATCCAGAACGCCGGCGCACGTCTCATCCTCAACCTCCCTCGCCACGAGCACATCTCCGTCCACCTCAGATCCCTACACTGGCTGCCCATCAACAAAAGGATTGTCTTCAAAATCCTAATCCAAGCTCACAAAACCCTCCACGATACCGGACCGGCCTACCTCAATGAACGAATCAACTTCCACATCCCGACCCGCCAGCTGTGCTCCTCTGACCTCGCCCTCGCAACAGTCCCCAGCATCCAACGCACCACCTCTGGCGGCAGATCCTTCTGCCACCTCGCCACCAAAACCTGGAACTCCCTCCCCATCAACATATGCAAGACCCAGGACCTCCTAACTTTCAGAAAGGGCCTCATGACATGGCTCTTCGAGCAGTAACACCCCCCCCCCCTCACCACCCCCAGCACCTTGAGACCATACCGGGTGAGTAGCACACTTAAGAAATTTTATTGATTGATACCGATGTTTCAGCCTCTATCCTGGATTTCGGTCAGAATGACTGAGGCTGCTGGGCCTCATGGCCTCATGGCCTCCTGCATCCTGCTGGCACAAAATGCCAGATGGCATATGCGGGCTCTGCAGTGGGACCTGAAGTTCCAGTGGGCGCAGCATCAGGGGAATCTCTCCGACAAGGTCCAGATCACGGAAGGGACTGCGAAAGACCTGCAGTGGTGGTTAACAAATCAGGATTTGGACAAGGGCAGAGCTCTCTCCCCAACCAGATCTTACGATTGTGACAGATGCGTCACTTCTGGGATGGGGTGGCCACATGGGAGAGGCAGAGATCAGAGGCATCTGGTCTCTGGCGTAAACCGGTCTCCATATAAATCTTCTGGAGCTCCGAGCGATTTGACTTGCATTGAAAGCATTTCTTCCCTCCCTCAAGGGGGAAAACAGTGCAGATGTTCACAGCCAACACCACCGCCATGTGGTATTGCAACAAACAAGGCGGCGTGGTGTCGTGGACCCTTTGTCAAGAGGCCCTTTGCCTCTGGACTTGGCTGGAACATCAGGGCATTTCCCTGGTGGTTCAACACCTGGCAGGCTCCTTGAATGCCAGAGCAGACAAACTCAGCCGATGATGCATGGTCGACCATGAATGGCATCTCCATCCGGAGATGGCGCAAGGTCTCTTCCCGCAAACTCAGCCGATGATGCATGGTCGACCATGAATGGCATCTCCATCCGGAGATGGCGCAAGGTCTCTTCCTGCAGTGTGGGAGAACCTTATTTAGACTTTTTGCCTCCTTAGAGAACGCGCAATGTCAGCTGTTTTGCGTGTTGGAGTTTTCAAGGCGGCACTCGTTCGGCGACGCTTTTCGTCGCGAGTGAAGTTCAGGCCTCCTGTACGCCTTCCCGCCAACACAACTTCTGCCACGAGTTCTGAAGAAGATCAGGCAAGACCAGGCCCAAGTAATATTGGTGGCTCTGGACTGGGCACAGAGAGTCTGGTATCCCGAGCTCTTGAACATGGCCATAGTTCCTCCGATCAGACTGCCTCTTCGGGAGGATCTTCTGTCGCAGCAGCAGGGGAAGGTCCTCCACCCGAACCTGTCAACTCTGCGACTTCTTGCATGGAGATTGAGCTGCGACAGTTGACGTCTTTTGATTTGCCACCCGAAGTCTGTGACGTTATTTTGGCAGCCAGGCATCCCTCAACCAAAACTGTATACGCCTGTCGTCGGAAGAAATTTGCGGCATGGTGCATCGACAATTCTGTCGATCCTCTATCTCTCAGGTCCTTCTTTTTATTCTTTCCCTTGCCCGTCAGGGTTCCTCCTTGGGCACTCTTAAGGGATATCTCTCTGCTATCTATGCTTTCTTAAGGTTACCTGATCAGCCTTCTTTATTTAAATCTCCCATAGTTGGGAGGTTTCTTAAAGGCCTCACAGATATCTTTCCTCCTATCCCATTCATCATGCCCCAATGGGATCTCAACCTGGTCTTAACTTATCTTATGTGTACCCCATTTGAACCGCTTCGCAGCTGTCCTCTAAGGCTCTTAACTATAAAAACTGTCTTTCTAGTCGCCATTACTTCTGCCCACAGAGTTAGTGAACTCCAGGCCCTGTCATCTAAGCCACCTTTTCTTGCCATACACTCTGAGAAAGAGGTGCTTCGCACGAGGGCTTCTTTTCTACCCAAGGTAGTGACACCCTTCCATGTCGGACAGTCCATCACCTTGCCTACCTTTTGTGCACCCCCACATCCTTCTCATGAAGAGGAGAGACTCCACCGTCTGGACCCAAAAAGAGCATTGGCATTCTATCTTGATCGTACCAAAGACTTCCGGGTGGACGATCAACTCTTTGTGGGATATGTTGGTGCAAAGAAGGGCAAGGCGGTGCAGAAGAGGACCATTTCTAGATGGGTACTTTTATGTACCAAAATGTGCTACGCTCTGGCTAAAAAGCAACCCCCTGAAGGCTTGCGAGCTCACTCTACCAGAGCTACTGCTACTACCACAGCGCTAGCACGGGGCCGTTCCAGTCCTGGATATTTGTCAGGCAGCAACGTGGGCATCTCTGTACACTTTTACCAATCACTACTGCCTGGACAATCAGACCCGAAGGGACGGCTAATTTGGCCGTTTTGTCCTGGAGGACTTTTTGGTGTGATCTTAGTTTGCAGGCCCACCACCAGGGATGATATTGCTCGGGTATCTATTCAAAGGTAAGGAATCTGCTACTAGAATTCTCTATCAGATGTACAAGTTACTTACCTTCGGTAACAAAATATCTGGTAGAGACATATTCTAGTTGCAGATTCCTTACTGACCTGCCTATCTTCCCCGTACTGCAAACTGATTTCTAGAAACACAAACTTTCCCTGGAGGGCCCTAATTTTGGCGCGCCACACTCAGGGGGTCATTCCAATGTTGGCGGGCGGCGGAGGCCGCCCGCCAGAATTCCCCCCTCCGAAATACCGCGCTGCGGTCAAAAGACCGCGGCGGGTATTACAAGTTTTCCCCTGGGCTGGCGGGCGGTTGCTGAAAAACCGCCTGCCAGCCCAGGGGAAAACGACCTTCCCACGAGGATGCCGGCTCGTAATCGAGCCGGCGGAGTGGGAAGGTGCGACGGGTGCAGTGGCACCCGTCGCGTATTTCAGTGTCTGCAAGGCAGACACTGAAATACTTTGCGGGGCCCTCTTACGGGGGCCCCTGCCGTGCCCATGCCATTGGCATGGGCACGGCAGGGGCCCCCAGGGGCCCCGCGACCCCCCCTACCGCCATCCTGTTCATGGCGGCTTTCCCGCCATGAACAGGATGGCGGTAGGGGGGGTCGGAATCCTCATGGCTGCGGAGCGCGCTCCGCAGCCATGGAGGATTCACACGAGCAGCGGAAAGTCGGCGGGAGGCCGCTGACTTTCCGCTTCTGACCGCGGCTGAACTGCCGCGGTCAGAATGCTCGTTGGAGCACCGCCAGCCTGTTGGCGGTGCTCCCGTGGTCGGTGGCCCTGGCGGCCACCGGCCACCAGGGTCAGAATGACCCTCTCAGTGTTCTTCATGGCTCCGCGCTACTGACGTGGAAAGTCGTGAAAAGAAACTGACGTAAGCGCATCGGGGTGACGCCTATGTATGACTGCGATGTCATCACCGCGCCCGCGGAGTCGACCGACGCCACCTGACGGCGTGCAGAGGCACTGCTTGAAGAAACATTCTCCAGATCCAATTTGACACCTGGGGAAATTCAAAGGTAAGGATCTGCAACTAGACTATGGCCCTCATTCTGACCCTGGCGGTCGGCGGAGAGACGGCGGTCGGACCGCGAACAGACCGGCGGTATTAAAAATGGCATTCTGACCGCGGCGGTCCCCGCCGCGACCGACCGCTACTTCTCCACTCCGACCGCCACGGCGGTCATGACCGCGGGGCTGGAGTTTGCGCACTCCGGCCCGGCGGTCGTCCCAAGACCGCCAAGGGTATTATGACCCTGCCTACCGCCGCGGTTTCTTGCGGGCGGGAACCGCCGTGCGAACCATGGCGGTAAGCACTATCGGGGCCAGGGAATTCCTTCCCTGGCACTGATAGGGGTCTCCCCCACCCCCCACTACCCACCCGAGTCCTCCCCCCACACCCTCCACCCCCCTGCCACCCCCCAGAGGTGGTACGAACCCCCTCCCCACCCCCACCCCGACATGCACATACATGTACCCCGACATGCACACACCCCCAACATGCACATATACACACCCCCTACACACACATACACAACGGGGACACATACCCGCACACATACATGCCGACATGCGCACCTGCCGAACAGCACACATTACCCATAGACACAGCAGCACCCCCCGCCCGCATACACGCACTCACACACTCCCTCTACACACTCACACGCACACCCCCATGCACGCCCACATCACACAACACCCCCCCACCCCCTCCCCTCACGGACGATCAACTTACCTTGTGCGTTGGTCCTCCGGGAGGCGACGGGAGCCATAGGGACGTGACCGCCAACAGAAGACCGCCAACAGAAGACCGCCACACAGAAATGTGGGTCGTAATTCTGTGGGCGGTGTTCTGCTGGCGTGGCGGTGGAGGTTGACCAGTCTCCACTTTCCCGCCGACCGCCAGTGTGGCTGCTGGCGGTTTTCCGGCGGAACGCTCCCAGCGGTCAGAATGCGCACAGCGGCACACCGCCGCGGTCGGCGGTCTTCACCGCGGCGGTAACTCAGCGGTCTTGCGAAAAGACCGCCAAGGTCAGAATGAGGGCCAATGTCTCTACCAGATATTTTGTTACAGAAGGTAAGTAACTTGTACATCAGGCATGTGGGTGTATGAAAGTGATGGGCCCTTGAGTGGCGCTGTCTGTCGATGCGAGTGTTGTAATGTGCTGGGCCCGTGGCTGGCGGTGTGAATGGTCTTGTGTGTGTCATGTATGAAAGTTGTGTGAATGGACTGTAAAGAGGTTGGTACCTTGTCGCGGCTTTACAGCTCATGAGCTGTGAGTCATTGGTTCAGTTTTTTGCCTTTCAGTTATTAACAGTGCATTTCATTTTTGTGAAAGCTCTTGTTAGTAAAATTTGATCCACTGAACCATCACTCACCCTCGTGCCAAATCCAACCAGTATGTGTGGTAAAAATGACAAAACCTGCTCCGCTGCGCACCTGTGACACGCTAGGTGCCTCAGGTGGGACCCCGATGATGAAGCATGCCATCAACTTGGTTGGTGGGTAAGGGGTCTTTTTCACATAACCTAAGTGCGTTTCTTTTCAAAATGTTATTGTTTGGCACATCACGGACGTATGTGGACACATCAAAACGATATATTACAAAACTACCTGTGTTTGGGGGGGAGAGGGCACCTATGTTTTTGGTCCTGTGTGCGGCCTTCATCTAGGGAAACCTACCAAACCCAATCATTTTTTAAAACTAGACACCCCAAGGAGTCCAGGGAGGTGTGGCTTGCGTGGATCCCCCAACATTTTCTTACCCAGACTCCTCTGTAAACCTCAAAATTTGCTTAAAAAAGCATATTTTCCTGACTTTTCTTTGTAGGATCACCACTCCAGCACAAAATTCCTACTCCCCAGTGTTCCCCTCAGTCTCCCAAGTAAAATGACACCTCACTTATGTGGGTCCCCAAAGCAGAGTCAGTCTAAAGATGTATAAAAGAATATGTCCTTATAAACTCGCTGTGCTATCCCCTCTATCTCTACAAGTTTTGGGCCTTATTCTGTTGCAGGCACCTGGCCCACCCACACAAGTGAGGTATCATTTTTATCGGGAGACTTGGGGGAACGCTGGGTGGAAGGAAATTTGTGGCTCCTCTCAGATTCCAGAACTTTCTGTCACCGAAATGTGTGGAAAATGCATTTTTTTAGCCAAAATTTGAGGTTTGCAAAGGATTCTGGGTAACAGAACCTGGTCAGAGCCCCGCAAGTCACCCCATCATGGATTCCCCTAGGTCTCTAGTTTTCAAAAATGCACAGGTTTGGTAGGTTTCCCTAGGTGGCGGCTGAGCTACAGGCCAAAATCTACAGGTAGGCACTGTTTTCAATGAAAAAATGTGATGTGTCCACGTTGCGTTTTTGGGCATTTCCTGTCGCGGCCGCTAGGCCTACCCGCACAAGTGAGGTATCATTTCTATCTGGAGACTTGGGGGAACGCTGGGTGGAAGGAAATTTGTGGCTCCTCTCAGATTCCAGAACTTTCTGCCACAGAAATGTGAGGAACATGTGTTTTTTTAGCCACATTTTGAGGTTTGCAAAGGATTCTGGGTAATAGAACCTGGTGTAGTGCTTTCCTCTTATCTAGTTTCTAAGCACTAACATAACACAACAGAAATGCACTTCTGAGGTCAAAGAAGACTTTTATTGTTGTTAATTCTTCCCCAACCACAATATTTATGAATGACGAATTAGTAGCTTTCAAGTCCGCGTTAATCAAACAAAATATATCAGTTTGCAATATACACAGCAGGTTATATTTATAAGATATTGAATGCAAAGCAAAACAAATACTTCACCGTGTGGGAACTATCTACAGCTTCATCTTTCTAAGGTCTGCAAGCTGCTGACCCCTGTCAGCCGCAAGAAAGAGATTCATCTACCCACACGGGATTGCTGGCAGCTGGTGCCAAGCTCCAGCACGAGGTCCGGCAGATTCGAATCTGAATCTCTGCAGCCTGTTACATTCGTTACAAAGGTGTGCCCCCTCCTCTCAGACCTGGGAAACTGAGCAAGCCTTTTGGAGACTGGCCAGGTCTCCAAGACTACTCCTGTTCCCAAGCTCAAGCGAAGAAAAAACAACACCCATGTACTCTCTCTTATCATGTCTAGTCTACTGTGAGAAAAACATCTTGGTTCTCTGGTGCAAAAACACAGCTTGGAAAAATACAGCTTGGATTCTCAACTGCAATGTCTAACTCCACGTTAAAGGCAATAGGCAGCTAACCTAAATATCCAATGCAATGTCTAGTGTCATGTCAAAGCCAATAGGCAGCTGAGCTGAATATAAAATGTAATATATGATATCATGTCAAAGCCAATAGGCAGCGGAGCTGAATACAAAATGTAATGTATAATATCATGTCAAAGCCCATAGGCAGTTAAGCTGAATACAAAATGCAATATATAATATCATGTCAAAGCCCATAGGCAGAATATCTAATAGCATGTCAAAGTCAATAGGCAGCTAAACTGAATACATCATGTCAAAGCCAATATGAATGCAATGTCAAAGCCAATAGGAATGCAATGTCAAAGCCAATAGGCGGCTCAACTGAATACAGAAAGTAATGGCTAATGCCATGTCAAAGCCAATAGGCAGAATACAGAATGTAATGACTAATGCAATGTCAAAGCCCATAGGCGGCTAAACTGAACAAAACATACCATGTGCTACTGGTGAACATTGAGCAACTAATATGCGCAGTGGTGAAACACAAAGTCATTGGTCAAAACAAAACTTATCAAATGGCAGTACACCTGGTCCGAGCCACACAAGTCACCCCATCTTGGATTCCCCTAGGTCTCTAGTTTTCAAAAATGCACAGGTTTGGTAGGTTTCCCTAGGTGGCGGCTGAGCTACAGGCCAAAATCTACAGGTAGGCACTTTGCAAAAAACACCTCTGTTTTCTTTCAAAAAATTGGATGTGTCCACGTTGCGCTTTGGGCCATTTCCTGTCGCGGGCGCTAGGCCTACCCACACAAGTGAGGTATCATTTTTATCGGGAGACTTGGGGGAACGCTGGGTGGAAGGAAACTTGTGGCTCCTCTCAGATTCCAGAACTTTCTGCCACAGAAATGTGAGGAACATGTGTTTTTTTAGCCAAATTTTGAGGTTTGCAAAGGATTCTGGGTAACAGAACCTGGTCCGAGCCACACAAGTCACCCCATCTTGGATTCCCCTAGGTCTCTAGTTTTCAGAAATGCACAGGTTTGGTAGGTTTCCCTAGGTGCCGGCTGAGCTACAGGCCAAAATCTACAGGTAGGCACTTTGCAAAAAACAGCTCTGTTTTCTGTGGTGTGTCCACGTTGTGTTTTGGGGCTAATCCTGTCGCGGGCGCTAGGCCTACCCACACAAGTGAGGTATCATTTTTATCAGGAGACTTGGGGGAACATAGAATAGCAAAACAAGTGTTATTGCCCCTTGTCTTTCTCTACATTTTTCCCTTCCAAATGTAAGACAGTGTGTAAAAAAGATGTCTATTTGAGAAATGCCCTGTAATTCACATGCTTGTATGGGCACCCCGGAATTCAGAGATGTGCAAATAACCACTGCTTCTCAACACCTCATCTTGTGCCCATTTTGGAAATACAAAGGTTTTCTTGATAGCTATTTTTCACTCTTTATATTTCAGCAAATGAATTGCTGTATACCCGGCATAGAATGAAAACCCACTGCAGGGTGCAGGTCATTTATTGGCTCTGGGTACCTAGAGTTCTTGATGAACCCACAAGCCCTATATATCCCCGCAACCAGAAGAGTCCAGCAGACGTAATGGTATATTGCTTTCGAAAATCTGACATTGCAGGAAAAAGTTACAGAGTAAAACGTAGAGAAAAATTTATGTTTTTTTTCACCTCAATTTCAATATTTTTCTTTTTCAGGTGTTATTTTCTGTAGGAAACCCTTGTAGGATCTACACAAATTACCCCTTGCTGAATTCAGAATTGTGTCTACTTTTCAGAAATGTTGCGGTTTCTGGGATCCAGCGTTGGTTTCATGCCCATTTCTGTCACTGACTGGAAGGAGGCTGAAAGCACAAAAAATCGTAAAAATGGGGTATGTCCCAGTAAAATGCCAAAATTGTGTTGAAAAATTGGGTTTTCTGATTCACGTCTGCTTGTTCCTGAAAGCTGGGAAGCTGGCGATTTTAGCACCGCAAACCCTTTGTTGATGCCCTTTTCAGGGAAAAAACCACAAGCCTTCTTCTGCAGCCACTTTTTCCCATTTTTTTGAAAAAAGCTAAATTTTCACTGTATTTTGGCTAGTTTCTTGGCCTCCTTCTGGGGAACCCACAAAGTCTGGGAACCTCTAGAATCCCTAGGATGTTGGAAAAAAAGGACGCAAATTTGGCGTGGGTAGCTTATGTGAACAAAAAGTTATTAGGGCCTAAGCGCGAACTGCTCCAAATAGCCAAAAAAAGGCTCGGCACAGGAGGGGGAAAAGGCCTGGCAGCGGAGGGGTTAAAGTGAGAGATAGTGTGCACAGAGTCCAAGGGTTCCCCCTAGAGGTTGATAGTGGCAATAATAGATAAAACTAATGCTCTATTTTGTGGTAGTGTGGTCGAGCAGTAGGCTTATCAGAGGGTAGTGTTAAGCATTTGTTGTACACACACAGGCAATAAATGAGGAACACACACTCAAAGACTTACTCCAGGCCAATAGTTGTTATATAGAAAAATATATTTTCTTAATTTATTTCAGAACTACAAGATTCAAGCTTTGAGGTAAGTACATAAAATGCAAGGTACTTCACACAGGTAAGTATAGAACTTTGATTTAAAACAGTAGTACACACTGTTTTGGTTAAAATGGCAATAAGCTATTTTAAAAGTGTACACTGCAAAAATCAACAGTTCCTGGGGGAGTTAAGTTTGGTTAGTTTTTGCTGGTAAATAAAGCACTTACACAGTCGGTCTCCTGGGCATAGGCAGCCCACCGTTGGGGGTTCAAGGCAACCCCAACGCCACCGCACCAGCAACGCAGGGCCGGTCAGGTGCAGAGGTCAAAGGAGGGCCCAAAACACATAGGCGCCTATGAAGAACAGGGGTGCTCTGGTTCCAGTCAGCTAGCAGGTAAGTACCTGCGTCCTCGGGAGCAGACCAGGAGGGTTTTGTAGAGCACTCTGGGGGGACACACACAAACCCACAAAACACACCTTCAGCGGCACAGGGGCGGCCGGGTGCAGTAGGCAAATTGGATGTCGGGTTTGCTATAGAAAGCAATAGAGGGACCTGGGGGTCACTTAGGTGATGCAGGCAGGGCACAGGGGGGCTTCTCGGGCCAGCTACCGACTGGGCTAGGATGAGGGCCGCCTGCTGGTCACTCCTGCACTGGTAGGTGGTTCCTTTCGGTCCTGGGGGCTGCGGGTGCAGTGCTTGGTCCAGGCGTCGGGTTCCTTTGTTACCAGGCAGTCGCAGTCAGGGGGAGCCTCTGGATCCACTATGCAGGCGTCGCTGTGGGGGTGCAGGGAGGTCGACTCAGGGTGTCCACGTCGTTGGAGTCGCCTGGGAGTCCTGTCTGCAGTGTTGGTTGTCCTAGACTCGAGCCGGGGGCCGAGTGTGAAGGCTCACGCTTCTGGCGGGAAGTGGAGTCTCTTTAAAAGTTGTTTTAAAGTTGCAAAGTTGTTGCAGTTTCTGAACAGTGCCGCTGTTCTCAGGAGTTTCTTGGTCCTTTAGGTGCAGGGCAGTCATCAGAGTCCTCAGAGGTCGCTGGTCCCATAAGATGCGTCGCTGTGCAGGTTCTTTGAGTCTGGAGACAGGCAGGTAGGGCTGGGGCCAAGTCAGTTGGTGTCTCCGTCATCTCTGCGGGGCTTTCAGGTCAGCAGTACTTCTTCTTTCTTCCGGTTGCAGGAATCTGATTTCCTGGGTTCAGGGTTGCCCATAAATGCTAAATTTAGGGGGGGGTTTAGATCTGGGGGGCAGTGGCTACTGGCTAATGGCTACTGTCCTTGAGGGTGGCTACACCCTCTTTGTGCCTCCTCCCTGAGGGGCTAATGGCTACTGTCCTTGAGGGTGGCTACACCCTCTTTGTGCCTCCTCCCTGAGGGGAGGGTGGCACATCCCTATTCTTATTGGGGGAATCCTCCAAACTCAAGATGGAGGATTTCTAAAGGCAGGAGTCACCTTAGCTCAGGGTACCTTAGAGGCTGTCCTGACCGGTAGGTGATTCCTCCTTGTTTTTCTCATTGTCTCTTCCGGACTTGCCACCAAAAGTGGGGGCTGTGTCTAGAGGGGCGGGCATCTCCACTAGCTGGGATGTCCTTGGGTGCTGGAACAACAGGCAGGAGCCTTTGCGGTTCACCGCCAGGTGTTACAGTTCCTGCAGGGGGAGGTTAGAAGTACCTCCACCCAGTACAGGCTTTGTTCCTGGCCACAGAGTGACAAAGACACTCACCCCATGTGGCCAGAAACTCGTCTGGTTGTGGCAGGCTGGCAGCGACTGGTCAGCCTAGCACTAGGAGTCGGACTGGTAGTCAGTGGGCATCTCCAAGATGCCCTCTGGATGTATTTTACAATAAATCCCACACTGGCATCAGTGTGCATTTATTTCAGTGTAGCCATTATGGAACTGCGGAGTTCATAATTGAAAGACTCCCAGACCATATACTCTTTATGGCTATCCTGCACTTACAATGTCTAAGGGTTGGCTTAGACACTGTAGGGGCATAGTGCTCATGCAACAATGCCATCACCTGTGGTACAGTGCACCCTGCCTTAGGGCTGTAAGGCCTGCTAGAGTGGTGACTTAACTATGCCACAGGTAGTGAGTGGTGGGCATGGCACCCTGAAGGGAGTGCCATATCGACTTAGTCATTTTCTCTCTACCAGCACACATAAGCTGTGACGCAGTGTACATGTGCTGAATGAGGGGTGCCCAGGGTGGCATAATACATGATGCAGCCCTTAGAGACCTTCCCTGGCCACAGAGCCCTTGGTACCAGGGGTACCATTTACAAGGGACGTATCTGGTGCCAGGGCTGTGCCAGTTCTGGGAACAAAGGTACAGTTTATGGAAAGAACACTGGTGCTGGGGCCTGGTTAGTAGGGTCCCAGCACACTTTCAATCAAAGCTGGCATCAACAAAAGGCAAAAGGTTATGGGGTAGCCATGCCAAGTGAGGCATTTCCCTACACAACAACTCCCCCCGGCCCCCCCAATGAAAGAGGATGAGACTAACCTTTCCCAAGAGAGTCTTTATTTTCTAAGTGGAAGAACCTGGAAAGGCAATCAGCATTGGCATGGGCAGTCCCAGGTCTGTGTTACACTAAAAAGTCCACTCCCTATAGGGATATGGACCACCTCAACAGTTTAGGGGTTTCTCCTTTAATTTGCATCAGCCATCTGAGAGGTCTGTGGTCAGTTTGAACTGTGAAGTGTGCACCAAAAAGGTATGGTCTCAACTTCTTCAGGGACCAAACCACAGCAAAGGCCTCCCTCTCAATAGCACTCCAACTCTGCTCCCTGGGGAGTAATCTCCTGCTAATAAAAGCACAGGGTGGTCAAGGCCATCATCATTTGTTGGGACAGGACTGCCCCTATCCCATGCTCCGAGGCATCAGTCTGCACAATGAACTGCTGTGAATAATCTGGAGCTTTCAAAACCGGTGCTGTACACATAGCGTGCTTCAAGGTGTCAAAGGCCTTTTGACAGTCCAAGGTCCAGTTAACTTTTCAGCTCATTTTCCTAGAGGTCGGTTCTGTGAGGGGTGTCACTATTGATCCATATCCCTTCTCAAACCTCCTGTTGTACCCAGTTAAGCCAAGGAATGCCCTGACTTGAGTCTGGGTTTTTTGAGCTTCCCAGTCCATAACAGTCTGGATCTTGGGTTGGAGTGGCTGAACTTGGCCTCTACCTACAAGGTGTCCCTGGTAAACCACAGTTCCCTGCCCTATCTGACATTTAGATGCCTTGATAGAGAGGCCTGCTGCTTGCGGGGCCTACAAACCTTCCTCAGGTGGACCAGGTGATCCTGCCAGTTGGAGCTAAAGACAGCAATATCATCAGGATAAGCTGCACTAAAGGACTCCAAGCCAGCAAGGACTTGATTCACCAACCTTTGGAAGGTGGCAGGGGCATTCTTTAAGCCAAAGGTCTTAACAGTAAACTGACAATGCCCATCAGCTGTAGAGAATGCTGTCTTTTCTTTTGCTCCAGGTGCCATCGTGATTTGCCAGTACCCTGCTGTCAAGTCAAAGGTACTTAAGAACTTGGCTGCACCTAATTTGTCAATGAGCTCATCTGCCCTTGGGATCGGGTAAGCATCTGTCTTCGTGACTGAGTTAAGCCCTTTGTAGTCCACACAAAACCTCATCTCTTTCTTGCCATCTTTGGTGTGAGGTTTGGGGACCAAGACCACTGGCTAGCACAGGGACTGTCAGAGTGCTCAATCACTCCCAACTTCAGCATCTTGTGGACTTCCACTTTAATGCTTTCTTTGACTTGGTCAGACTGTCTGAATATTTTATTCTTGACAGGCATACTGTCTCTTGTGTCCACATCATGGGTACACAGGTGTGTCTGACCAGGGGTCAATGAAAAGAGCTTAGCAAACTGCTGGAGGACTTTCCTGCAGTCAGCTTGCTGTTGGCCAGAGAGGGTGTCTGAATAGATCACTCCATCTACTGAGCCATCCTTAGGGTCACTGGAGAGGAGATCAGGGAGAGGTTCACTCTCTGCTTCCTGGTCCTCATCTGGAACTATTAACATGTTTACATCTGCCCTGTCATGATAGAGCTTAAGGCGATTAACATGGATCACCCTCTTGGGGGTCCTGCTAGTGCCCAGGTCCACCAGGTAGGTGACCTGACTCTTTTTCTCTAGTACTGGGTAAGGGCCACTCCATTTGTCCTGACGTGCCCTGGGAGCCACAGGCTCTATAACCCAGACTTTCTCCCCTGGCTGAAACACAACCATAGCAGCCTTTTGGTCACACCACAACTTCTGGAGTTGTTGGCTGGCCTCAAGGTTTTTGCTTGCCTTTTCCATATACTCTGCCATCCTTGAATGTAGGCCTAGTACATAGTCTACAACATCTTGTTTAGGCTCATGGAGAGGTCTCTTTTACAAGTGCCAGTGGTCCCCTTACAGGATGGCCAAACAGAAGCTCAAAGGGGGAGAACCCTACTCCCTTCTGTGGCACCTCTCTGTAGGTGAAAAGCAAGCTTGGCAAAAGGACATCCCATCTCCTTTTGAGTTTTCAGGGAGCCCCATGATCATGCCCTTCAATGTCTTGTTAAATCTTTCCACAAAACCATTGGTTTATGGATGGTATGGTGTGGTGAACTTGTAAGTCACCCCACACTCATTCCACATGTGTTTTAGGTAAGCTGACATGAAGTTGGTACCTCTGTCAGAAACCACCTCCTTAGGACATCCCACTCTGGTAAAAATACCAATGAGTGCTTTAGCTACTGCAGGAGCAGTAGTGGACCTAAGGGGAATTGCCTCAGGGTACCTGGTAGCATGATCTACTATCAGAATATATTGGTTCCCTGATGCTGTGGGAGGTTCTAGTGGACCCACTATGTCCACTCTTACTCTCTCAAAGGTGACCCCCACCACTGGAAGTGGAATGAGAAGGGCCTTTGGATGCCCCCCTGTCTTTCCACTGGCTTGACAGGTGACACAAGAGGCCTTTACCTTCTGGGACATATTGGGCCAATAAAAATGGTTGACTAATCTCTCCCAAGTCTTGGTTTGTCCCAAATGCCCAGCAAGGGGAATGTCATGGGCTAAGGTCAGAATGAACTCCCTAAACTCCTGAGGCACTACCACTCTCCTAGTGGCACCAGGTTTGGGATTTCTCACCTCAGTGTACAAGAGTCCATCTTCCCAGTAGACCCTGTGGGTTCCGCTGACAGTTCCTTTTTCTTGCTCAGCTGCTTGCTGTCTTAGGCCTTCAATAGAGGGACAAGTCTTTTGCCCCTTACACATCTGTTCCCTTGAGGGTCCCCCTGGGCCCAAGAGCTCAACCTGATAAGGCTCCAGCTCCATGGACTCAGTTCCCTCAGGGGATAGAACATCTTCTGGGGAAGAGAGGTTCTGTTTCTGTTGCTGTGTAGAAACTGGTTCCCCAGTCTTCTTTCCTTTTCTCTTGGAAGGTTGGGACATTATTCCAGACTCCAACACTTCTTTTTCACCCTGAGCCCTACTCTGTGCCCTTGTCTCGACACACACCAGTTCAGGGAACCCAGCATGGCTGCATGGGTCTTGAGCTCTACCTCAGCCCATGCTGAAGACTCCAGATCATTCCCTAGCAGACATTCCACTGGAATTGCAGAGGAGACTACCACCTGTTTCATGCCAGTGACCCCTCCTCAGTCTAAAGTTACCATTGCCATGGGATGAACTTTAGTTTGATTGTCAGCATTTGTGACTGGATATGTCTGTCCAGCCAGGTACTGTCCTGGAAAAACCAGTTTGTCTGTCATCATTGTGACACTGGCACCTGTATTCCTCAGGGTTTCTACTCTAATCCCATTGATTAAGAGCTGGTGCCTGTATTTTTGCATGTTAGGCAGCCAGGCAGCAAGTGTGGCTAAATCCACCCCACCCTCAGAGACTAATATAGCTTCAGTGTGAACCCTGATTTGCTCTGGGCACACTGTTGATTCCACCTGGAGACTGGCTATTCCAGTACTAACTGGAGTGGTTGTTGTTGTGGAACTTTTTTTGGACAGGCCTTGTCTCCAGTTTGGTTTCCATGCTGTCGACAGCTTTGACACCAGGCCTTCTTGGGATTAAAGTTTTTACCCTTATACCCATTTGTGGACTGTGAAGAGGCTCGGGCCCACCCTCCTGAGGAGGTTTTTGGAGCCCTGTAGAAGACTCTTTACTTTTGCCCTTGGATGTCTCACCACTCTTTCCCTGGGAAGGCTTTGTGACCCCTTTCTTTTGGTCACCCCCTGTGGAAGTCTTGGTCACCCTAGTCTTGACCCAGTGGTCTGCCTTCTTTCCCAATTCTTGGGGAGAAATTGGACCTAGGTCTACCAGATGTTGATGCAGTTTGTCATTGAAGCAATTACTTACCAGATGTTCTTTCATAAACAAGTTATACAGCCCATCATAATCTCTTACACCACTGCCAGTTATCCAACCATCTAGTGTTTTGACTGTGAAGTCAACAAAATCAGCCCAGGTGTCTGGCTTGAGGATTTTTGAGCCCACCTGAACCTAATCCTGTACTCCTCAGTTGAGAATCCAAAGCCCTCAATCAGGGTAGTCTTCATGAGGTCATAGGATTCTGCATCTTTTCCAGAGAGTGTGAGGAGTCTATCCCTACACTTTCCAGTGAACATTTCCCAATGGAGAACACCCCAGTGAGATCTTCTTACTTTTCAGGTTGCACAAGCCCTCTTAAAAGCTGTGAACCACTTGGTGATGTCATCACCATCTTCATATTTAGTTACAATCCCTTTGGGGATTTGTAGGATGTCGGTATTCTCTCTGACCCTATTTAAGTTGCTGCCTCCATTGATGGGAGTGAAACCCATCTCTTGTCCTTCCCTTTCTATGGCTAGGAGCTGCTTCTCCAAAGCCAATCTTTTGGCCATCTTGGGTAACAGGAGGTCCTCTTCATTAAAGCTGTCCTCATTGCTTCCAGAGTTGCTGGTCTCCCCTGCGGGAGAACCAGGTTCTCTAACTATTATTTGTGGAGTCAGGGTTTTGGGAACCCTGTTCTACCTTATTAGGACAGGAGGGAGGAGTTCTTCTTCCTGTTCACTAATTTCCACACCTGAAGGAGTATCCTCTAACTCAGAGGGGTGGTCCCTTGTGAACTCTGCCAAAAGCTCCTGGAGCTTTACTTTGGTAGGTTTGGACCCAGTCTTTATCTTTTTTAGCTTACAGAGAGTCCTTAACTCTGACATCGGTAGATGCAGGTAAAGGGTGCGGTTGAGTTCCACCACCATCTCATCTGTACTAGACATTATCACGCTAAAAGTTAGGATAACTTTTTATGAATATAAAAACTACTTCTAGAACTTAAATCCAAACTTTTAAAACTTTTAAACTCTAAAAGAACTGCTAACAGGGACTTACACAAGGCCCTATCAGGACTTTTAAAAATGTAGAAAAATAGTCAAATTGCTAAAATCAGTTCCTAATGTCAATTTTTGGAATTTAGTCGTGAGATCAGATATTGGCTGAGTAGTCCAGAAAATGCATAGTCTTAGACCCCACCGCTGATCCACCAATGTAGTATGTTGGCTCTGTATATACTATCTCAAAGTGAGAGATAGTGTGCACAGAGTGCCAGGGTTCGTTCCCCTTAGAGGTTGATAGTGGCAATAATAGATAATACTAATGCTCTATGTTGTGGTAGTGTGGTTGAGTAATAGGCTTATCAGAGGGTAGTGTTAAGCATTTGTTGTACACACACAGGCAATAAATGAGGAACACACACTCAAAGACTTACTCCAGGCCAATAGTTTTTATATAGAAAAATATATTTTCTTAATTTATTTTAGAACCACAAGATTCAAGATTTGAGGTAAGTACATAAAATTCCAGGTACTTCAGAGGTGAGTATAGAACTTTGATTTAAAACAGTAGTACACACAGATTGTATTGCCAAGCTTCGGTTTCATCCGGTCTCGTGCAGCGTACTTGGGGCCCTTTGCCCTTTTTGTCACTCCTGTGACGGCTCTCGTAATGATTAAGGAAAAGGAGAAGGTTTTCTCCTTATTTTCTTCCCTAAAGCTGGGCTCCCCAGATAATATATGTACAGTCAAGACACCTGCTTTTTACCTTCACATTTGTTTTCAATTGTCAGTGTCGGCACTGAATTTACAGAAGTAGGCCAGGAGATCATTCTACTAGAAAATAATCCACAAACTGCCTTTTAGCATGAGCAAATTTGCATGTGTAGAGTTGCTCATGTAAAAATCTGTTCAGCATTTACAAGTTCACTTTCTCTTCAGCTACTTTTTTCCCAACCCTGGAAGACATTTTACTTCTGCCCTTGTCGGGAGTAAATGTCCAACCTTTCTCATTATGAGAAAAGGTTAAAAAAGAGCTGGTGAAAACCTCTAAAACATGCAAGCTAGTAGGTTTGCACAGACTCCAAAGGACATTAACCCTGGAACTATTAGTTACCGCTACCTCTAGCCCTAGTATTTAGATCTGAGGAAAGGTGGCAACATAAGGGATAAATATTCAAACCATAATATAGTATGAGCCCTGACATAATCAGAGAGGCTATTATCTGAGCTCTTATATAATGAGATTGCTGCCATAATTTGACCCTGCTTTATGTGGCATCAAAGGGACAAGTGGAGTTTTGTTTTTACAGGACAAGCAGAGTTATGAAGCAAACTGTCCGACAGAGAAGTAGCTACTTTATTTTGTTCCACACCCCTGGTGTACTGAAACACAGAACCTATATAGATTGCAGCCAGTTATCTACATGCTCATAGATCTTCCAAAATACAGAGGCAGTTTATTTTTCTACTGTTTCCTTTCATTTTCATTCTTACCCCTATTCTCTTTTTTTCATCTTTCCCTTTTTTAGGTCGAGCCTATACAGCGTGCATGCGCTGTCTGCAAGACCTCAATTCAATTCTCTTTTATTCGGTCAAAATTTAGACCATTAGAGTACAATCAACCATACATCAGTACATAAAAAGAAAAAGAACAAGAAAAGAATATATGAAAATAAATGATAAAACTCTTGATAAAGACCTGTTGGGATAAGTATAGGACTTTGCTCCCGCCTGCCGTTGCCTGCCGCTCACCATAGGTTTAAGGCAGTGCCGCTCTTGTTTTGCTGCCTCCTAACTGATTTGGCAGCCAATACATCACTGCCTGTACTTGGCTGAGGAGCACAAGCCAAGTACAGTTTAATGAAGCCTGGAATGTTTTTCTACTGTTTGGAGGAACTCTTTTTGTTAATTGTCTCCTGCCTCGGCTCTGTGAGTAAGCACTTGTGTTCAGACGCACGGTTCGTTTTCTGAATTAGCATTTTCTTGTTCATTACTTTACACAATCAGAAAATGCACGTAGTTGTGTCTAATGTGTGTAGTTTTTTTGGGTTCATTTTCTTTTTTTCATGGCTTCATGTAGCTTGAAATCAACTGGAAGATATTAAATCCTAAACGCATCTCTCTAGCTGATACTACAATATTACCTGGGAAATTTATCCCAAAATGCTTTGTGGGGCATTCCTTTATCCACAAACGTTCGCATCCTGTGAGTGAACCTTATAAATTTAAGAGGCTGTCCCTGCACAGCGGGAGAGATGATACTGCAAACTTCACTTGGAAATTCATCCCCTAATGTTTTCAGAATGTTCTAATAATGCAGAGAGAACACAATTATGGCCGTTCCGTCAACTCAATAGCTTTACAGTTATCTTACTCCACACCACAGATCAGTCCACATTGGTAGGAAAGTGGTACCTAAAATCTCCAGCTGACCTTCATTTCGTATATGTAGTGTTACGGTTTTAATGAGTGCGTAGAACTATTAGCATCTCCGGGAAGATTACCTGCGTATTTTCTATAAATATTTCACAATGTTTACTCTAATCCTATTTGGGCGCCTTGCTGCATGGTTACCAGGAATCCCGTGCTTCAGCTGCAGCAGAGGACAACTTTCAGAGTCACGCTCATCTTTTTTTCTCTTGTGGTTATTAAATTAGACTTTGAATTGAATGACATCCTCACTTTTTGCTGCTGATTCAGTAACATGCCATTTCCGTGTTCTGCCCTTTCCAGCAAATATCCATGTAGCACTAATTATTTTCTTCAAGGTGTTACAAAGGCAGCGGCAATGAATGAGACCGAGACATGGCGTTTGTCACCTGTTCCTCAGTGGAGACAATTGTCATGAATTTCTAGGAGAGCGCTGAATGCTAACAAGCACAAGTTCTTTAGCAATCAGTTCAGGAGTCCTTGTGCCCCAGGGCGATTTTTAGTAACTGTATCTCTTGCAATGAAAATAAAAAATAATTAAAAACCCAACCTGCTGTGTGGCTACAGATTCGTAAAACTGGAGTTCATTTTTGTCTTGAGAATGGGGGAAGTTCCGATTTACAAACTTCAAAGTGCATAATTAAAACATTTATTTTAACCTTGACTATTGGCTTACTCCTGTTTTGAAACAGTATCCAACGGGGATCCCTGGAGTTCTCTTTGAAATCTAGGACATTTAGGCCTCGCATGCTACGTAAAAAAAACAAAAATGACACACGTGATAAAAATCTGAACATAAAATGATGCCTTAATATGCATGTGAACGCTGAGCATTATTACCTAAAGAGGCAAAATTCTGTTTATTTGTGGTGAATTCACTTGCCTTTGCACGCAAAATAAATATGAGAATGTTCCCTCCCCATTTCCACCTTGTAAAAGGAAGAGCAATCCAGCATGCATTTCCAAAACTATTGGCAAGACTGACAAACCTAGGAGTGTGTGGGTCACCCAAAAACCATACCACCAGAACAGCCACATTAGCAAATATATCATACATAGAATTACACCACTCCTCGTTCTGTGACTCAAAAGGTGAAGTTATGATAATTATTTTCTTTTTTTTGTTAAACTTTTTTTATTGGCATTTTTGTGGTACATTATAATATGCATTTTAAAAGAACATAGGGGATGACATCTCACTGTGTGTTGCAGCCGCCCATATCATCCACTGAACACGACTTACAATGACATCTTCTCGAGAAGCAGTCTGTATATTTTGCATGATCAAACCATATAGTAGCATGAAAGCTCAAGTGCCAAGTAACTAATATAAACAAGAAAAACAAAACAGAACAACAAATCTGTGTGTCATATCTCACTCAGTGTGGTCAATGAACCCCAGGATGTTCCACCCTGGGAGTCGCTCATCTTTCTTCAGGTGCTTCTTGTTCCACCGTGCCCATCCCACACAAAGGCACTCCCCCCCCCCCCCTACACATGAGAGATGCAGAGCCTTGAGACGTGGGCTACAGGCTGTAAGAGGCAGGCCTCTGGAGAGGAACCGCACCAGGGGGTCCCATATATAGTCAAAGCTTCTTCTCAATTCAGCCAGTTTATCTGTTAAGCGTTCCATGGAGAGGCTGTGCCATAATCTAATGCACCACAGTGCTATAGGGGAGGATCTGTTTTTTTTGTTGTTGTTTTTTTTTCCTCAATATGATGCTTAAGCTGTCTTCACAGCTCCCAATGCTAACCACATAATGGAGCGGTCTCCCAGAATTTGGTATTGCAGGTCTGGGGCACGTATACCTAGCAAAATGTGAGGTGGAGATGTTGGGATGGGGTAACCCAGAATCTCTTAAGTGTGACAAAATTTCCTCCCAGTAGTGGTGAATAGCTGGGCAATCCCACCAGCTATGTCGGAAATCACCCAGCATACCACAGCCCCGCCAACACCTATCGGACACGTGAGGATACATTTTGAAAAGTTTTTCTGGGTAGAGGGACCAATTGTAGGGTAGTCTATAGTGTGCTTCTCTAGCCCCCATAGAACGCTTACATTTAATTTTATCATGGAATTATAGGCTCCAGTGACCATCCTCTATTATGGACCCCAACACTTGCTCCCAAAAAGTAATATGTCGGGGGGTGAAAGTGCGCTGTGCCGAAGTCAGTAGTGTATAAAATGTGGAGATGCTACCCTTCGCTACCCCTCCTTGTTGGACACATTTTTCAATCGGAAGAAGATCCCTGGTGGCCGCGAGTCACATGTGAGGCTGTGTGACCCAGTGTTTCAATTGAGTGTAATGGAAGTGTTCAGATTGGGGCAGCCGAAAGTCTCTGCAGCAGTTTTCAAAAATGCATATATTTTCCCCATGATACAAATATGCGATCCGCAGACACCATCCCTCCCTCCATCTATCAAATGGTCCTGGTGTCACTCCCGGGGGGAAGGCCACGTTATAATGGATGGGGGTGTGCGGTGTAGGAAAAGTCGTTACCCCAAGGGCTCTTGTTACTGTCTCATACTTTGTGTGGTGGATGTAGGGGTACTGAAGTAAGCGTTCTTTGGTCGCTCCATTCAAGGTTTCCACAGTATGTCCCATATTGTCCGTCCCGTCACTGCCCTGTCCATGTGCAGCCACAATTTGTCTGATTTGCGGAGTGACCACTCGGCGATGATGCAGAGTTGGGACGCTCTGTAGTACACTAGAAGATCTGGTAGTGCCAAGCCACCTTACTCTCTGGAGCATGTAAGCAGGCCTCTATAAAAAGTCTTTGGGGATACAGATAGGCAGGTATTAGAACAGATCTAAAAAAACAAGGGAGTACCGTCATCTCAATGGTATTGATACGTCCCAGCCAAGTGAGCCAGAGAGACAACCATCTCTTAAAGTCTGTTTGCATGTTTTTGAGGAGGGGTGGGGAGTTGGCTTTAAACAAGTCAGCGACCTTGGAGGTAAGTTTGATGCCTAAGTAAGTGATCTCCTTTCTGATGGATAAAGCTACCTATGGATTCCTCACCTAATGAATACCCCCATTGCGCCAGCACTCGACTGAAATCTTCTGCACGTCGACGAGGACGTCACAGTTGCCCACGCGACGCCGACTGACGTCATAGAGGCAATAAGAGGTCCTCGCCGACGTGCCGACGTCAGTTCCCTTTTTTCCGTGCCATTCGAAACGGTTATCTTCGAGGGAGCTACTGTTGCTGTTCGACAGTTACAGTGTGTTTTTTTGGATCTATTTTTTCTTTGAGACTACAATGTCGCAGAGAAAGTCAGGATTCAAGCCCTGCCGTGAGTGTGGGGGCAAAATGTTGGTAACGGACCCACATTCTGACTGTTTGTGGTGTCTTAGTTCCGATCATGATGTTGACAAGTGCGATTCTTGTCAACATATGAATCCTAAGGCCCTGAAAGAGCGCGAGGCCAAGCTTTTTCTGGCGAAGTCGAAAAAGAAGGAAAAGAGACATCATCGAAAATCCTCATCACCGAAGTCTCATCGGCGTCATCGGGACTCCCGGTGTCGTCGAATCACGGCGCCGGTCGAGTAGGGAGAGGTCTCGGTCGAGGTCACCATCAACTCGATGTCGGAAGACTTGGGAAGTCAGTCCCACTGTCACTCCCCAGCCGTCGACGCCGTTGCCTTTTCCAGCTTCACCGACTTCGCCCGTGTCATCTGGCCAACCACCTTCAGTGTTTGAGGTTCCGCAGCCTCAGATGTTTTCTCCGTATTCGCAGACGTCGAGACTGGCGTTGGGGTCGCCTTCGAACCAGGCACCCCAGTACCCGGCTTTCCCGGCCCCTGGAGCTAATAGTACCGCATTTTTAAATGTGATGTTTTCCATCTTCCAACAGATGGCTCCAGGTGGTGGACCGGCTGGTCCTTCGGGCCCTTTGGCTTTCAACATGGGTGCTCCGGCTCCGCTTCGACCAGCACCCTTTATGCCCTTTCTCCCCTTGGGGAACGTGGGCTCGGTGCCGGTATCGGCTCCGGTGGCTCCTGAGACTTCGGCTCCGACCGCTTCGGCTCCGGCGGCTTCGATGTTTCAGCCGGTGACGCCATCTAGACCTCCTACGACTCCGAGGCAGTCTTCACTCCATCCGGTTCCTCGTTCGGCACCGAAGAGGCCTGTGGCGCCTGTAGACCCGGCGTCGGACGAATCCGAGGATCGGCGTCGTTCCTCGATGTCCGCTGACGCCATGTCGACGCCGAGAATAGAGGAGAGGCTGCACTCGAGGAGGCTTGCCCTCCACCTTCTTGAAGAGCAGGAGTACCAGAGACAAAACCTGGAGGAAGGAGAGATTGAGGACTCTCGTGAGGGTCTCCATGGGCTGGACACGGCTAGTGGCCTAGATACCTCCCCCGAATGGGACTTGTCATCTCCTGGGGAGTACACAGAAGAGGCGGACACTTTTAATTCTGTTATCAGGAAGGCAGCTGGCTTCCTGGACCTCCCTTTGCCGGTGACTGAAGCCAAGCAGAATTTGTTGACAGAGGTGTTGCACCCTGCCTCTACATCGGCAGAACCACTTTTGACATTCAATGAAGCGCTACTGGACCCTATAATGGAAGTCTGGAAGAAGCCGGTGTCTTCTTCAGCTGTCAATAGATCTGTGGCTAGGAGGTATCGGGTTGCACCGGCTGACCCAGGTTTTCTTACCAGGCATCCAACACCTGAAAGCTTGGTGGTCCAGGCTTCCTGCTCGGCAAGGTCTGCTCCTGGGTCTTTTCCAGCTGTGCCTTCGGATAGAGACTCCAAGAAGATGGACATGGCATCCAAAAAGGTGTTCTCTTCATGTAGCATGGCATTGAAGTCCACCAATGCTACATGTATCTTAGGAAGGTACATTTATGCCCTGATGGACGAAATTGCATCAACGCATAGAGAGGTTCCTCAGGGACTATTAAGTCTGGTATCGGACGCTCAGGCAGCTGCAACTCAGGTTATCCAATCTGGGTTGGATACAACTGACTCGCTTGCTAGGGCAATGGGCACTGCTGTAGTTACGAGAAGGCAGGCTTGGCTTCGTAACTCAGGATTTTCCTCGGATGTGCAGTCGACCCTACTGGACCTTCCTTTTGATGGGAACAAGCTATTTGGTGCCAAGGCAGATTCGGCCTTAGAAAGGTTCAAAGAGAGCAGGGCCACGGGCAAGTCGCTAGGCTTGCAAGCCACTTCTACTTCCCCCAGATTTTTTAGGAGGTTTTGAGGATTTGGTCGTGGCTCTTCCTCCTCCTCCTTTCGAGGGAAATTCCAGCAACCTACCTCTGCTCTCTCCTATAGATCTTTTAGAGGGAGGGGTAGGGTCCGTACCAGGGGAGCCGCTCAGCAGCACTCTGCCTCTTCCTCTGGAGGGGTGCAGCAGGGGAAGCAGCCTTAGGCTTCCACCAATTCCCACTCACTCCACTCCTGTAGGGGGGAGGTTACTGAATTTTCTCCACAAGTGGGAGGTCATAACATAAGACTCCAGGGTTACCAGCATTGTGAGAAACGGCTATACTCTTCCCTTTCGGGAGTTTCCGCCCCCATCCCGCCCCGCCCATCTTATTGTTCAGAAGAGCACCTCCTGTCGTTAGAACAGGAGGTTCAAGTCCTCCTTTCAAAGGGCGCAGTGGAGTTGGTCCCAGAGCAGGAAAGGGGTCAAGGTTGTTATTCAAGGTACTTCCTGATTCCCAAGAAGGATGGTCGGTTGAGACCAATCCTGGACCTAAGGATCTTGAATTGGTTCCTCAAACAGGAAAAGTTCAGGATGCTGACCCTAGCTCAGGTGCTTTTGGCGCTGAACAATGGAGATTGGATGGTGTCTGTCGACTTGCAGGATGCTTACTTTCATATCCCGATACTCAAGTCGCACAGGAAGTATCCCCGTTTTGTGGTGGCGTCTCAGCACTATCAGTTTGCGGTCCTCCCGTTTGGTCTTACTTCAGCACCCCGAGTCTTCACGAAGGTGATGTCGGTGGTTGCAGCAGAGCTCAGAAGGAAGGGGATAGCAGTATTTCCTTATCTAGACGACTGGTTAATCAAAGCCAGGTCTCCGGAGCTCGTGTTGCATCACCTTCAGTCGACAACCCAGTTGTTGTTCGACCTGGGCTTTTCGGTGAACGTGCCCAAATCTCACCTAGAGCCCTCTCAGTGCCTCCTGTTCATAGGGGCAGTACTGGATACAATCCTCCGCCTCAGCGGGTTCAGGACATTCAGGCGTTGGTTCCAATGTTTCAAAGTGGAGCGGTCATTCCAGTCCTCAAGGTCCTACGTCTGCTCGGTCTGTTTGCTTCTTGCATACTGTTGGTCACGCATGCTCGCTGGCACATGAGGGCTCTTCAGTGGTGCCTCCGAAGGCAGTGGTCTCAACACAAAGGGAATCTCGAAGGCTCGGTGAGAATCTCCAGAGATGCTGCCATGGATTTGAAATGGTGGATTGCGGACGGCAATCTTTCCCGAGAAAGGCCGTTCTCGCAAGCTCCGCCTGTGGCCACAGTAATAACGGATGCTTCCACTCTAGGGTGGGGAGCTCATCTGGGGGACCTGGAGATCAAGGGGCTTTGGTCTCCAGTGGAACAGGTGTTTCATATCAATCTGTTGGAGTTACGGGCTGTACGTCTGACTCTCAAGGCCTTCCTCCCATCCCTTCGTGGTCAGTCGGCTCAGGTCCTGACGGACAACACTACCGCGATGTAGTATATAAACAAACAGGGAGGGGTAGGGTCGTACCTTCTCTGCAGAGAAGCTCTTCGGCTATGGTCCTGGGCAAAGGACCATCAGATTTGCTTGGTAGCAAATCATCTGGCCGGAGTCTTGAACGTACGTGCGGACAGTCTCAGTCGCCATTTCTCGGCCGATCACGAGTGGCGTCTCCATCCAGATCAAGTCCGGCTAATCTTCCAGATGTGGGGGTTTCCTCGGATAGATCTGTTTGCCACCCGGGAGAACTCGCACTGCCCGTTATTCTGCAGCCTCCAGTATCCGGTACAAGGAGCTTTGGGGGACGCGTTTCAGATAACCTGGTGCGACCAGTTGCTTTACCCGTTTCCTCCCATACCCTTGATTCCTCGAGTGTTGAGGAAAATTCACCAAGACCGGGCCCAAGTCATCTTAATAGCTCCGGATTGGCCAAGGAGGGTGTGGTACTCGGACCTTCTCCAACTCTCACTGTGCCCTCCGCTCTGTCTCCCTTTCAGGGCAGATCTCCTCTCGCAGTCGCAGGGGCAGGTTTTACACCCCCACCTCCAGAGCTTGCACCTTCATGCCTGGAGATTGAACGGGGCAACCTGAGTTCCTTTTCTCTTCCGCCTGATGTAGTGGATGTTATCTTAGCAGCCAGGCGACACTCCACTAAATCTATCTACGCTAATAAGTGGTCTAAATTTGTGGTTTGGTGTGGAGAGAGGCAGATTGATCCATTACGTGCTCATTTGTCAGATGTCTTATCCTTTGCTTTGTCTTTAGCACAGAGGGGTTGTGCAGTAGCTACTGTTAAGGGTTACTTGTCTGCCCTGTCAGCCTTTATTTGTCTTCCAGACCAGCCTTCTTTGTTTAAATCTCCAATAGTGCTTAGATTCTTAAAGGGCCTTATGAATAAATTCCCTCCATCTCCTTTTGTTATGCCTCAATGGGATTTGACCTTGGTTTTAACTTTCCTTATGGGGTCTCCTTTTGAGCCTATGCATTCTTGCCCCATAAGATTATTAGTTCTTAAAACGGTATTCCTGGTTGCAATTACCTCTGCAAGGAGAGTGAGTGAGTGAGTTGCAGGCTCTATCTGTAAAACCCCCTTATACATCTTTTTATGGGGATAAGGTGGTGTTGAGGACCAAGGCTGCTTTCCTTCCGAAGGTTGTTTCACCCTTTCATATGGCCCAGACGATTACTCTATCCACGTTTTATCCTCCGCCTCATCCTTCAAAGGAAGAAGAGAGACTCCACCGCTTGGACCCAAAGAGGGCGCTAAGCTTTTATATAGACAGAACAAAGGATTTCAGGCTGGAGGATCAGCTTTTCATCGGCTATGTGGGAAAGAGGAGAGGAAAGGCAGTCCACAAGAGAACACTCTCCAGGTGGGTTGTTCTTTGCATTAAAATGTGTTACTCTTTAGCAAAGAAGGAACCCCCTGATGGTATAAGAGCTCATTCCAAAGAGCTAAGTCGGCCTCTTCGGCCTTGGCTAGGGGTGTTCCTGTGGTCGACATCTGCAAGGCCGCAACTTGGTCATCCCTTCATACTTTTGCGAAGCATTACTGCTTGGACTCTGAGGTCAGAAGGGATGGCCATTTTGCACGGTCGGTGCTGCAGTATTTCTTGGTTTGACCATTCAGGCACCCTCCACCGAGTGCGGTACTGCTTTGGGACTCTATTCATTAGGTGAGGAATCCACAGGTAGTTGTATCCATCAGAAGAACGAGTTACTTACCTTCAGTAACGACTTTTCTGGTGGATACCTTAGCTACCTGTGGATTCCTCACGGTCCCACCCGCCTCCCCGTTGCCTGTCTGGTCTAACCAAGTAGTTCTTGAGTGTGCTCCTCTTGGTTTTCAGGACTTGTATATATTCTGTACATATGTTCATATTTATATATATATATATGTTGTTCATATAATTATATATTTATTTTAGAAAGAAAAAAAAAGGACTGAATTTTCAGAATGATGTGTTTGGTTGGAATAACGTAAAATATTTCTATTGTTCTTTCATCTCAATGGATTATTATTCTCAGACACGTAAAAAATGTTTGTACTGATGTCGGCGGGACCTCTTATTGCCTGTATGACGTCAGTCGGCGTCGCGTGGGCAACTGTGACGTCCTCGTCGACGTGCAGAAACTAGGAAGAAGATTTCCGTGGAGTGCTGGCGCAATGGGGGTATTTATTAGGTGAGGAATCCACAGGTAGCTAATGTAGCCACCAGAAAAGTCATTACCGAAGGTAAGTAACTCGTTCATTTGGCCCAAACAAATCATGTTTCAGATGCTGTCTCCCCATTCTCAGATGCAGGAGTTGTCAAATTGAGCAGATATGATTTCCCTTTATTCACCTTAAAGCCCACTACTTGCTCGTAAAGAGCAAGCTGCTCCTGGATTGTCGGGAGGGTGGTTCGGGGATCAGTAACAAAAAGTAAAATGTCTGCAGACAATGACATTTTATGCTGGTCGCGACCAAACCGGATTCCCTGGAATCTCAGATGTGCCCTCATCCTCACTGCTAGGGGTTCCACACTGAGTGCAAACAGCAGTGGGGAGAGAGGACAACCCTGCCTCGTTTCCCGTGTCAGGTCAAAAAAGTCAGACACCACCCCATTTACCAATATTTGTGATCTGGGCAGAAGTAATTGCTCTGAACCCAAATTGCCACTGAGTAGCCACCAAGAAGGACCACTCCACCCGATCAAAAGCCCTCTTGGCGTCCAACGCCAGTAGCATCGCCGGTATCTGTTTCTTTGTTACTTTTTACACATGATGAATTACTCGTCTTAGGTTATCGTGCGTTTGGCAGCCTCTAATGAAATCTAATTGTTCAGGGTGTATCAAGCCTGGTAGCACCTCCTCAAGCCTCTTGGCCAGGATTTTAGAGTATAATTTTGCATCTAGATTTAGTAGTGCAATAGGTCTGTGGGAAGCACAGTGCTGAGGTTCCTTCCCAGCCCTGTGAATAAGTGTGATTAGGGCTTCTCCCATAGTGGGAGACAATGTATGCCCTGATCGAACGTGATTGAACAAATCAGTGAGGTGCTGTGTTAGCTTCGTACTGAAGGTTTTGTAGAAGTGAGCATTAAACCTGTCTGGACCCGGTGCTTTGTGTAGAGGGAGAGAGTCGATGGCTGGCTGCTCTTCGTCTGTTGTAAAAGGAGCCGTCAAGGTGTCATTGGTATCTTGGGATACCTGCGGAAGGTTTGATTGCTGGAGGTATGTGCCTTGTGTTAGGGTGTCTGGCCTGTCTGACTTGTACAATCGGGTATAGAAATATCTAAAGGCTCGAGCTTTTCCCTCGTCTGAATAATGTTACCCTGACTTGTCATGTATTTGAGCTATGTAGTTTCTAGCTTTTTTGGTGCGTAACTGTCTTGCCTGAAGTGTGTCTATCTTATTCCCCTTTTCATAATGAGTTTTGAGTCTTAGCATTGCGATTTCTGCTCTATTCATGTATATGAATTGCAGTTTTCCTTTGATGGAGGGCACCTTCTGCGAAAGCCAAGTGGGGGAATGTTTGTGGGCCTGTTCTGCAACCATCAATTCATTTTTATAGAGTCTGTCTTTCGTTGGCCTTTAAATGGTGTAGCGAAGTTGCTAATGAAATGCATTTACCCCTAATGACTGCCTTGAATGCATCCCAATTAGCGTAGGGGGAGGTGCCCGCAGTGATATTATTCTGGAAAAAGTCTCTAATAGCCCTCATCAATTCGTCCCGGAGAGTTGGGTCGTGAGTTAGAACGTTTGGGAAATACCATCTACGAAATTTAAAGCGTGAGGTGGGCCAGTCAAGACCCCAACGGAGCATGCTCAGATATAATAATTGGGTGAATATTTGCCATTCTCAGTGCCTGTCGAAGGGGTTGACTCATGAATATATAGTCTATCCTTGAATAGCATCTGTGTGAGTGGGAGAAGAAAGTATAGTCCCTCACCGTGGGGTTGAGTGTATGCCATGTGTCGAAAAGACCCAACCTGTTGAGGACCGTTTTAACAGTCTTTGCAAAGGAACTTGTTTGTGCTCTCTGAGGATGGGTTGTATCTTGGGTATGGTCCCATATCAGATTGAATTTGCCCAGTAATAGAATATCCCCCTCGGCGAAGCCCTCCAAGCTATCCAGAAAATCCAAGAAGAACTGCGTTTGTCCACTGTTGGGAGTGTATAGCGTGGCCACCGTACAAGTCCTCCCTCCAAGATTGCCCATGGCAATTAAAAATCTGCCCTCTTTATCCTGTTTCGTTCCCAAAACCTGGAAGTGGATGGATCTGTGAAACATCAGGGCAATCCCACAATGTTTTGTTGTCGCTGAGGTGGTTTATTTCTGCGGGTAGCGTTTGTGGTGTAGTCGATATCCCCTTCCCCTTCCCCTTCTTGAGATGTGTTTCTTGCAGGGCAACAATATCAAAATGATGATCATCAAAGAACTTCCCCAACTGCGACCTCTTGTTAGGGGAGTTCAGCCCCTTGACATTCCATGATAGGAGTTCTAGCATTCTGCAGGTCTAATAGGTTTTGCCTTATTTTGGTCAGCCCTTTTCCCTGGTTGCCCCGCGGGCTCCTCCAACCCCCGCCTCCCCCAACAGGACTCCAGAGATATCGTGCACCCCCTTGTAAGCCTATCCACTCCAAGTAAGTACACAAAATAAAAATAAAGAACATAGAAGAACATCAGAACAAATATAAACATGTAGAGATGTTGTTGCTGGTTCTCAAAGCTCCCTGTGATCTTCCTAGAGAGGAGGGAATACCCATCCACTCTCGCCCCCACAGAGACAGCTTATTGAAGCCATGAAAGCGTACATTGTGAGGATCTCCAATCTTTTTTGCCTGTGGAGAGAAAAGGAGAACACATTGGCTATTCACCTTGCATTCTTGCAAGCCTCCAGTTGAGTTTTCTTGGTCCCCTTCATTTGGGATCCCTCCCATTCCCAATAGGAGATCTTGTGTGTCCCATGCTCGTGTCTCTCGCCTAGCCCATAGCAGATCCTGATCTCGCTCTCGTTCCTAGTGGGATGGTTTATTTCTTGGGAATTGTTTTCCCCCTCTTCGATAGCTTCCACTGATCGGTGGAGGTTGAAGGCGTTCCCCCTGTCGTTGTGTTCCGCCTGGTGTCTTGGCCGACTCTTCTGAACCACTCTCCTGTAAGCCCAGTGAGACTGCCGCCTCTTCTAAGTCCGTGAAATGATGTGACTTGTTGAGTTCAAAAGCTAATCCGAAAGGAAATGTCCATCTGTAACTAACATTTTTGCAGTGCGTCCGTGATTGGTCGAAATTTCAGGCTTTTGGGTCAGTGTTGCTGGAGCAGTGTCCTGGAATAATGAGCACTTTGCACCCTGGAAGGATACGGAGTCCTGCTTTCTTGCCTTTTGGAGGATTTGTTCCTTTACTTTGAATGAACTCTGTTTCACATGGATATCTTGAGGCTTCCTCCCCACCCTATGCACCCGCTCGAATTGGACCTCTGAATGGTCATTGCCCAGGATGGTGGAAAAGAGACCAACCACGAAGGCCTCCAGATGCACACCTTCGCTGCCTTCCCCCAGTCCCCTCAATCTAATGTTGTCTCTATGTGAGCGTTTTTTCAAGACTTCGCATTTGAGAAGTGATAATTGGAGTTGCGTCTTGAGGTGAGTGACCTCTCCCTCCATAGGATCCAATTGCTGTTTCATCTCCTGAACCTTCGCTTCTAGATCCAGCGTGCTGGTCCCCACTGAATCCAAATCAGCTTGAAGAGAGGACAACCGGGTGTTAATGTCAGTTTTGAAAGCATCAAATGTGGCCTTTTATGTTGGCCGTGAGTTCTTCACGCAGCTCTTTTTGGGATGTTAGGAGGTCCTCCTTCATTAGTGCCATCTAACCTGTCTGTGGCGAGGCAGATCCACCTGCTCTGGCGGGTGCAAAGTAATTGGAGACCCTATTAGTTTGTGGCTTCCGTTGAGGCATAGGCGCCTCCTCAGGACATCACCACCTTCGTGCTCCCCACTCAACCTACAATCTGAGTCTGAGTCTGCGGCTCCGGTTGCTTGTGCTCGTCATGCTGGTCAGAGCCGGCTCGTTGTGTCTCCGTTTCAGGTGAGGGGGGTGAGCTATGCCTCACCGGGTTCCTGGACGCCCACGGAGCCTCTCCTGGTGCTCCCCTGTGCCTCGCTGATAGGCGCCATCTTAAAATCAGGTGGTGTCACTGGTGAGTGCCGTCCTTATGCACCTGAGGACTCACCCTCGCTCCTCACCCTTCACCCGGGGGGATGAAGTTCCCCTCTGGCGTTCCCTCGATGGTTCCCTGGCCGCCGCCCATTGTCCGAGAGAGGCCGGGCCCCGCTCTGTTCACAGCATTGCTGTGCTGCTTCCTCCCCTCATGATCGCCCCTCTTCTGAGAGGAGCCCCGTGGCCGCTGCTAGTCATATAAGGGGGCCGCCGCACCTCTGCTCCGTACCTGCTTCTGTTGCACACAAAGCACCATGTGCCGCGATCAACTGGCCGCCCCCGGCTTCCACGCCGGCCCGTCTCTCTGCCGCTGGGCCTCAGGCTGTCAGTGCTCCGGCACGGCACCCAGACCAGGGCGCACCGCTATCTCCCGCACTCCGCACACCCTCCCCGGGGCAGAGAAAATGTTCGACTCACATTTAGACGCTGCTTTCTGCGTGTCTGTGGGGGGTTTGAGCGAAGCCTCCGCCAATCACATCCGGACGGCCATGTTGGTTGCCACGCCCCCATTATTTTCTTTTTTTTGCGTTAGTATAGCTTAAGGCATCAATAACATATATATGAACTAAGATATATATGCACTTTATATACAACGGAAACATTCCATTTACATTACTTTATAGATTCCTACTGGGATTCCTCAAACTATAGCATCTCTATGTGCGGTAACAAACTGGTGAACAAAAGTAAGTGAATTTGATATAGTTACGAGTAGTTATAATTTGCAGAACAAAGGTTTAGACAATAGATCATATCACAGAGTTACACTGAAGCACTCCAGCTGCACTTCTTACTCTGTACTGTTCGCATGGCAGCACTCCTATCGGATTATTGCCAGCACCGCACTAACCATGGACTGCCCTTCTTGCGCTCAAGCCTCTGTTACAAGCTAACAGTGCAGCCTTGATCGCCTTCATTCCTCCATTGTCCAGTCCTCACTTTTTCCAAGAAGACTTTACTTGGACATTGTGCACAGACCATTGTACAGGCTGTGCAATTTGTGCATGTTCTTTAAATGTACGCTTTTTGGCAATAATTACATGATCATGTTGCTTACAAATGCTATTTGTATTGTGGTGCCTTCTAGGGGATGTTCTGGCCATTACAGTCTAATGCCAAGTGTATGAAGGAATGCACAAACGCAGTTAATTTCTGATAAAGATTTAAGGTGCTCCATGGCTAAATACTTATAAGATCCCAAAGGGGAGATTGTCATTTACAACGCCAACAGCTCTAACTCTTGCTAATGTGAGACCTATTGCATTGCAAATGCTTGTTGTTGATTCCTGTCCCTTTATTTTATTATTACTTCTCTCTGTGTTCTGATTTTTGTATCTACTTTCATCCGTCATCCTTTGTAAATCTTATGTGTTTTCTTTCTTTTTACACTTGTCCACGTTCTTTCCTTTTTGACTTCCTTTTTCTAGCACTGCCATTTTTCAGGCATTGGTTTTGTTTTTCTTTGCTCTTGTTTACTATTTTTCTGCTGTTGTGCCACGGTAGTAAGAGAAGCCCGTCCTTTAAAATGTGCGCTACTAAACCATACACCACGACAAGAGCTGCTACCCACCACATTGACAACCCTTACGCCCATCTTATTTGATGTACATGTTCAGCTGCCTTCATTGGTGCTTGCTAATTAAGAGCAATAGCCTGTTCTTTAGTTATCACTGGATTACATTCACAAGATTTTACTAGCCTGTTGAAAATGCCAGATTGCGCATTGGCACCACTCTTCTGAGAGCACCGCTCCAACTCTGA
Organism: Pleurodeles waltl; assembly: GCF_031143425.1. Taxonomy (NCBI): domain Eukaryota; kingdom Metazoa; phylum Chordata; class Amphibia; order Caudata; family Salamandridae; genus Pleurodeles; species Pleurodeles waltl. The sequence goes on from NC_090443.1 coordinate 1,052,796,548, forward strand.
TTCACTTGTTCACAATTTCATTGAAAGTAGATGCAGTCAGAGAGCCGAAAGTCCCCTTTCCTACCAGGACATAAGTGTAACAAACTGCAACTTATCTTTTTTGTGACTTCAAGCAGGTGGCTTTCTAAATTCTTTCTCTCACTCCACGTCTAAGTGTAAACTTGGTATTCATCACTATGCTGGATTATCACTCTGACCACTTACCTATCATACTAGTTCATTGACACCATTTATTTCATCCTATGGATGTAAAATCGGGTTAGTCGTTCCTTCATCTCTGACCAGCCAAGTCTGCGCACTAAGTCTATGGGAGTGCAGCAGACATGACTTTTACATGTACGTGAGTTTAATCCCAGCTGTATGACCACAGATGAGATTGGACAGTGGCGCTCCCTGCCACATTCTAGACCCTTCGTGGTCACTATCTTAGATTACCTGTCAATCAGTGTGCCTCAGTCTCACCCATCCCTGCCACTAACTTGGATCTTTTAATTCATATTACTCCTTTTAGCTGTGTGTCTCCAACTGTGTTATTTCTATGGCAAGAGCATCGCCAGAAGGCAGGGGGCACTGTACAGGGTCAACGGCAAGCCTAGCGTCAACAAGTGATAGGATTAGTAGCTGGGGTGTGGACGGTTAATGTTTTGTGATATACTGTTCTTTTAAGAGGTGTGTCTTCAACTCCTTCCTAAACTGGAGCAGTGTTGGGGAGGACCTGATGGATAATGAAATGTTGTTTTTGACTAATCCTGCCCTCGACATTGCCTTGCTGGGTGACTTCAGCTGATGAATCTTGTTTTCTTTGCCTCCTTCTAATCACAAGTTTGTCACAGAGTTGATTTGGGATGTAAATTACTTTCTTGTATCCCTTCATGTCTTTATTTAACCCCAGCTCAACCAGTCACACTTTGAATCACCAGGCTGTTCTCTGATCTGTACTGCTACCACTCACAGTTGATGCATCACTCTCCCCGATTGGCTATCCTATTTGCTGACAGTAGGACAACAGGCAGTAAGTAACCATAAGAACATGAAGCGACTGAGCAGAAGGAAATAAACATGAATCTCGGAGATCACAATTAAATATCCATGAACTTCAATTAAACTAACCATTAAAACAGTAGTGAATAATAAAATGTTGTGTCGTTATGTGGTTACGCAGTCTGTGATTTGCAAAGTCACAAACTGAAGTCCTAAACATTTAAGCCAATATTTCTAAAAGCATACTATTGCAATCTTGTATCTTTGTACATTTTTATATATAATTCTGTTGAAAAAAAGGAAAAAATGTGTTGGGGTATTTAAGGCTTGAACTTGTCTCTACCAGTGTTAAAGCAACAAAAGATAATGGAACTGGGATGCCCCAAGGGAAAACCAATTAAGGGATGTGGGAGCAGAAACAAGGAATAGTAAATAGAATTTGTAGATTGAGTATAACCTAGTGAAAAAGAAGAAACAGGATGAGTTGAACCTCCTTAGCTGCTTACTAATCTCATTACTCCACCTCCCCTAAAAACATAACAGAAAATATAGTGGTTTGGATATTATGGGTTTTAGGTTTTTCACTTAAGATTAAATGACACAAACCACGTAAATGAGATTGAGAATTTGTCTTTATTTCATAGTTTGTCATCCATATCTAGTTATTAAGTCTGTGTATAATACTAAACATATAAATCTATGTACATGTTAAATTAAATATATATTAACAAATATAAATATTATACAATAAACATATTAAAAGCTTGATGTAGCGAGGGGTTTCATATCAGGATTCTTTTAATAAGAAATGGCACACTCCTTGGGAGTATTGGCTTTTGTATTGGTACATCCTGGAGAGGGGTCAGTGGTGATCTTAGGTTTCTACTGTAATATGGGATGGGTGTACTAGAAATCATCCAAAATGCAGTTCCCTGCTGACACGTGGTGGCAACAGCAAATGGTCAGAACCTTAGGATCCTACTGGTTTATCTGACAGATGCTGGTGATGGTCAGACAAGCAGCACTGGATGGCATTTTGATGACCCCTGGACACTTGGTGTCTACTTTTGTCTCATTCGGTGGTTACACCAATGATCTGTATGTGATTCAACTCTTCTACTGGCACAAGGAAGGGATAGAGAGGTGTCCCAGGTCTCCCAGCAAGTTCTGTGCCAGTCGCCGTCCATCGTTGACCTCCAGCCAGAGGGTTTGTGTCCGGGCGTGAAATGTCCCACATTCATGCCTATGAAATGGCCGCTGTGAAGAAAAGAGTCAGAGTCCAGGTTATAGTATAATTTATTTAATCGTGGACACTATTGAGTGCTACTCATCGAAAATAGCTAATCATCCATCTTCTCAACCAGTCCCAAACACTTATTGAAGCATTATTTCTCTTTGAATAATTAAAAACATTAAGTTAGTCCAAGCCACCAACCCGTGTCAAACACCTGTCTCATCTAAACCAGCTACTTATCATTGACTTATCTGAATAATCATCATGTGCCAAATCTCTGGATTTTTAAATACACAGTGCCCCACCCCAAAACATAGACTCAGTCCAAAAAATGGCTTGTCCAAACCAAGCAAATTGTCGCCAACCAGTAAACTGTTCCATACCTGTCACTCATCTACACTTTAGGCTTCCCCAATACATAAACACTTTGCATATCACTAATACCTCCCATCAGTTAACAAATGCTTGTCTTGTGAGGCATCTTTTTGCACTTTTAAACAACCATTGACAAAGTTAATAGATCTTGCTTTTTTTAAAGTAAAAATGTTTGCGTATCTGAGGGGTGTTTTATGAAAGGCTGTGTGAAGTTGATGGGATCATTGAGGCTTTTGGAGCATTACTACAGTGGTGTGAGGAAAATACTAGAATCATTTTGCAATGTTAGAGGTGATCAGAATGATCATGTGGTGGTCGTACAGTTCTGAGCAATGGACGTCAGCACTCTGGGGGTGGTGGGAGTGGTTTGTGATTGGGGTTTCAGGTTTTCTGGTATTTATATGTTTAACATTTACATTGTATTTATCCATATTTATTTCTTGGTCATCTTACTAGTTATTATCCATATTTATTATGTCGTTTGCAAATAAGTTCAGTTAAAAATGGTACATTTCCTCATTTATTTAACTGATAGACATGCACTCATACTTTATTGCCTGCTGTGTTTTAGCAAATTCAGCAGTCAATTATAACAAAATACTACACCCACAGGTGAACTTTAGCAATTTACTACAAATGTATTTCAACATGTGCCTGTATCTAAAGATATCCTAACCAGCTTTTTTAACCCCCTCCCCATTCCGTCTATCTGTTCTACTATTCTCTTGGAATTCACAACAGACAGCATGGAAAGTCACTCATTAGAAGCACAATTTTCCGTATTTTTCACTTTTAAAAATAAATGCAGACGGGAAGCACATTGTTTTCTGTCTGTGCATGTACAAATCAGTGAAAACGGAAAACTGTGAGCCTTAGTTGTGGTGCTGTGAAACCTGTAGTGGTGGTGTGGTGCTGCGGAGTCGTAGTGAGTGTCTTGGGGATATTGGTTTATGTTACTGTGCAGGTGTTGGGATGGTAGTGAGGTGTGAGGGGTCACTATTTTGCATGATAAAATATTTAATGCACTGTACTGGGGTGTGGTGGAAAGGTAGTGCAGTACTGGTGTTCTGTAGAGCGGTGGGTGCTAGTGTTGGCGGGTTAATAATGCTGCTTTGTGAAGTGCTAGTGTGGTCAAAGGAGCGATGCACAAGCGAACTGTGGCAGTGCAGTACAGTGAGAGAGGAGTGATGGAAAAAGTAGCATGACTGTTGGGTGGTGGGTGAAAAAGGTGTGATGCCGCGAGTTGTTAGTGTAGTGATGAGGTAATAGTGGTTGGCATAAGAGTGTAGCGGTGAGGGTGATTGTGTGATGATATGGAATGGGGATTGTGGGTGAAAGAGCAGTTAGGGGGAGACTGTTGTGCAGTGCTGTTGGTGGCAGTGAGTCACTGTGGGAAGACCCTAAGTGTTGTTATTCAAGAAGGTGAATTGTGACAATGATCCACCATTTCCGGAATTTACATTGCTATATGAGATCAAGAACACAAGACGCAAACAGTGTGTTTGCTGCGAGGTGTAGTGTGGTGACTACGGGCCTATCTGTTGCTGTGAAAGTAGTACTGTAGTGACGGGGTTACTGACGTGGTGGAACAGAATGGAAGCCGGTGCTTGGAGAGTAATGAAATGAGGTCAGAGTGAAGCTGTGAAGGTAGACGTGCAGTCATATTGGGTGCCTTGATGTGGTGGTAATGTGGGGGCATGCGTTAAATGTGTAATGGCGGGACATGATACTGCGGTGGTGTTGGGGGGAGGGAGGGCTCCAGTCCAGTGTGCTGGCTCTGTTGCTATCATGCACTTGGGCTAAATACAAATGGCCAAACGTTGTTAGACTGAAACCAGCATGACACATGACTGCCGTAATTGGCAGGAAATCTTCAGTTTGCACTCGTCAGATGCTCCCAAAGGTTGGGGAGCTGCGGTACCACTGTTGTATGTGCTGTTTTTGTGTCTTTTAAAATATGAGACCTGCAAAGAGTGTATCTAAGCCATGCAGATTACAAGTAATACTCCCTTTTGGGTATGCCTTTGTCTATACTCAGCAACTCATATGTCTCCCTAACTTTTCGCTGTTACTGATTACCGTGAATCAATTGATCCTTGTAATTACAGTTAAACAGTTCGTTGTAGCTTGTTAACGCACTCTGAAAACTGTTAGCCTTCAGCTCCTTTTGTGAATATTGAAGAATCAGCAAATGGCCATTAAATACACTGGTCGAGTGCCCTAATACATTTACTCTACTCGACCCTGGTTGCTAAAAGTTTTTTTTATTTTGTTAAAGTTACTGCATACTTAATTGTAATAATTTGCTGCAGTGTTGGAGCAAAGTCAGTTAGAGAGTACTTGGCACTTGACTGACTCGGCCTCAACTGGATCTCACTTTCAGAAGCAAGCAGTGCTTCATTTGAGCCATTGGTTTCCGGTGCCCAGCACCAGCACTGAGTTGTCAATACTGGCACTTACGACAGCCTGCCACATGGTGGCGCTGTTTGTCTGATTTAGAGATTGGCACAACAACAGTTTGTTATTAATAAATATACATTAAAATGACTAGTATATGCCACTCAGCCCATCCTTATAGCTTTGGGGGCTTGGAATAGTCTGAATTGTCACACGTATACGAGTGTGATGGTCAGTAGTTGTTCTGGTGCTATCGTCGACAGCACTAGCCTGGGCAATGGGTGGATCAAGCTACAGTGGCCTCCTTATGAGGGCCCTGGCACTTTAAAAAAATGTTTTAATTAAGCACTGGAAGCAAGATAACATGACTGAAACCGCCAGAGCCCTGTTAGTCTTTCAGATGTGAGTGATATTTCAGTGACAAATTTGTCATATGCCCATATCGTGTACTAAAGTCTTTTAGCCATCCCAGCAAGTGTCTATTTCTCAGTCCAACCAGCTTGCCTCGCTAATGCTGACATGAGCTGTGCTCTTGACAAAGTATATCCACTTTTCAAAGATAGTAGTGACAGTTGACTACAGTGCTTTCAAGTTGTCCTAGGACACCGTCAGCTTAAAGATAATAGTCACAGGTGATTACATTGCTATAAAGTTTTTCCAGGGCACCATCGGCTACTGCATCCGTTTAAGCCAGTAATTCTCTACTATAGAAACATGTTTTGGGTTTCTTTATAACAAGTGTGGGCTCCAAAGTCTCAGCATGAGAAATGCTATTGGCTAATAAACTCGAAGTGACTGCAGAGACAGCTCCTAAGATGTGGCCACTTAGCAAGTGTCTGACTAACTGCTCTCCACCCCTAGTCTTTCAGAAGTACTTTAAGGAGAGGCAGTCATACATGCAATAATATACAAGTTACCTTATTAGCAAGACAAGTCAGGCAACTATTGCTTAAGTAAATGAATGGACTACTAAAATTAGACTCAAATAACAACTTTGCGCATTTAATTTTCATCTGTGGAATGATTGCTTAGCTGGCAGATGGAAAGTAAACACACAAAGAGGTCACAACCAGGTGACTGACAACTGTCTCTCAACGGTTCTAAAAGTTCGAACAGTCACTGACAAAGTACATGCTTTTGCCACTAAAGCGGCTATAAACTTGATCTTCATTAAATTGTAATCACTTATGCAAGTGACACATTTTTTTTTTCCAAGCCTTCTACAATAGCTGGCCACGTAATCTAACCAGGATGGTACAGTCAGTTGACACTCAAAGATGATGTGAAATGTTGTGTGCAGGCCACAAGTTTGAATCATAATCTGACTCAGTCTTCTTTCATTCTGAGATTGGTAAATTGAATATGATTACATGGGATAAGAGTAACACCTGTTACTTACCGAGCGTAGATATGGCAGAAGAGTCGTTTGAAGTGTTACACAAAAGAGGCCGCTTATTCCAAGGGCATATTCTTACCTTCATCTTCCTAAAAGCTGCCAGCAGATTGTCCAGGTAGATGTTGGATATGATAAGCTCATTCCGTATTTTATGGAGGCGCGGGTATGGAAGCAAAGCCTGCTCTACCTGCTGAAAGCAGACTTTATATTGACATAGACGATGTACGACTGTATCCTAAGACATGGGAGAGAGAAAAAGTGAGGGAGGTGAGCAGAGAGGTACAGAGAACAAGATAGAATACATGAAGGCGGAAAATGCATAATCTTCAAGCACCCATTTCAGCCTCTGATAGGATCGCAAAATTGTTTTGAACAGAATCGTATGTATAACAATCAAAAGCAAAAAGCCAAGGGCCGTACAGTTAGGTTTAAAATCTTGTCATTGGCAGGCAGAACATAAATAACTATTCATTCTGTAGTGATTCACACTCCTTGTACTTGATACTTGAGAAAGGATTCCAAGCTCTCTGCACCAATGGATTGTGAGGAAGAACTGCCTTGTTGACACACTGTTTCGAGGGCATTGTCTTGAGCAGTTAGCTGGACCAGGAAACATGAAGGTGCACACCCTTGCAGAGCCATTTGAAGCTGTGGTGGGCACCTTGCAGTCTACACAGTTGTAATGACTGTCAGTGCAAGTGGGAGACAGAGGGAGTGATATTGTGTAACACGACTTATTATCTAGCTGGGGGGCCCTTTTTATCCAGAGTACGTCTCAGATGAAAACTTGTTTGTGAGGCAATGCCTCACACATGATTCTCCATCATTCCTTGTTTTGTTTTAAATCATTGTTTATGATCTAGGAGCTGGGTATTTGCATTTATGATACGCGTGGCCCCAACCCCATAACCTGAATTAAACATGACATTTTGCAGTGATGGAGAGACAGATTCTCCAGTATTTGATCTTTCATAGATTTGCATGCTTGAATCATTCTCCATCGTCTAAGTGGGAGTCCCATGGTATCATAGAAAGCTGTAGAGAAAAAACCTACAAAGAAGTCAGTGTTACTTGACATTCAATTTAACAGCTTAATAATCTCACTTGAAAAGACCCAATGTCCAGCCTATCAGGAGACAACACCTTTTAGAACCTTCACCACAGGGGCTCCAGTCTCTCAGATTTTTACCGCATGTTGTGAGATGAAGAGTATTATGAACATCAAACTTGTACCCCGTAACCACAAACAAGATATTATGAGGAGGAATATGTAGGTTATGGCCAGCAAGAGCAGTCTATGCAAATATCGCTAATCAGCAATTCAGCAATTTACAAACGCTTCTGCAGGACTTCAACAAAAGATTCCTGGGCTCTACAGCTGCTGCTCCCTCAGCATCAATCCATTCTCCTCACATCTCCACACCATTCCCACACCCATCACGTGTTGTGATTGCACTAGCTTCCCCATTGCCCACACTTGCTCATACCTTAGCTGATCCTCCAGCAGATGATGCAACTTCCATGGATGATGACAGGGAGGAAGGTGAAATAAGGGACACAGCCTCAATCCCAAATGAATGGAATGAGTACTTAATACCAACCCCAACCCCTCCACTACCTCCACCTGTGGATTCTCCGCCAGATGACATCAGTGGCTTTCATTATCTAATGGAGAGGGCAGCAGAGAGGTTGCAGTTTCCTTTGTGCACAAAACTGTCTGATTGCTTCCTCTATAATTTTAAAGAGCTGACGAAGAAAACAATCAGAGCCATATATATAGTAGATTTTATCTGGGATGAGGGTCTCAAAGTAATGAAGAATCCAGCAACAGTTTTGGCTGGATAAAAAATACAAAGCTTTGGAGGATTCTCCAGCATGTTTTATTGTCAGCCTCAACCGTACTCGGTGTTCTCCCATGCGGCTCAACGTAGCTCTAAAAATCCAACTACACCTATCTCCACACCGCCAGATAGGGATGGACGTCGACTTGACAGTGCTGGAAAACACTTCTTATCCAGGGCTGCCACCACAGTTAAAGCTGCAGACTCATTGGCACTCCTAGGCCTCTACGATCACCAAATGTGGACGTTGCTCCATATATTGACCTATTACCAGATGATGTCAAAGAGGAAGCCAGAAACATTCTCCTGGGAGGAGAAAGAACATCTTTGGAGAATATCAAATGTGCCATTGATATTTCCTTGACCGGCTTTAGGCAACTGGCAAGAGCAGCTGTCCTCAGAAAACAAGGCTGGCTAAAAATCACATCCTTCCGACCAGAAATTCAAAGCAGGATTCTTGATATGCCTTACTATGGGGAAGCACTCTTCGGAAAGCTATTGGCTGACACCCTTCAGACCATAAAAGCTGACACAGACACTTCTAAGTTACTGGGCACACTGCAAATGAAGAGACAGCCCTTTCGGGGAGCCAGGGTCAGAAGGGTTTTTTTCCTATAGAAGGAGCTACCAGTGTTACAGGCAACAATAACAGTAATACCAAACCAAATATTGCCCCCAATATTAACAGCAGCAGTACGGACCACTGCCTTCAGCTGCCTACAAGCATCTACCTAGATGCAAACAACCGTCCAGAGGAAGGGACACTGCCAGGAAGCAGTGATCTTTTAAGAGTGCCCGCTATCTCCCACAATCTGCAACAACTTTGGGGGGCGAGTTTCAAATTATGTTCATCAATGGTCCCTTCATAACATCAGACAAATGGGTATTAGACATAATCGCTCGTGGACACATGCTAGAATTTGTACAGTGGCCACCAAATGTTTGCCCAAAATGAGCATCACCATCCCAACTCAAGCAACTACCGCTCCAAGTGTTAACCATTCTGAAAAAACAGGAGCAATAGAGGAAGTCCCAAAAGCTGGCTCAGAGGGCAATCTGTTTTCATAACCACTTCTTCCTCATCCGGAAAATGTCAGGAGACTGGCACCCTATTTTGGATCTTCGCAGACTCAACAAATATTTAGGAAAACAGTCCTTTTGCATGGTTATCCTCAAGGATGTGCTGCTGCCTCTCAATTGGGGCAATCACATGATAGCTTTCGATCTCCATTATAGATACTTCCATGTTCCAATTAACCCAAAACACCGCATATTTCTGTGACAGTAGCCGGCACCCATTATCAGTTGAAGGTACTGCTGTTTGAACTGAACTCAGTGCCACTCATTTTCACCAAATGTCTCACTGGGCTCGAAAAATCCACTCGACCACTCACATTGGTGAGTCTTATTTGATCAGGTCGAGCTATTTTTAATAATTACTCGTCCTTTCAGGTGAGTTGACACTGAACAGGCGTTCTGTTCAGGTGGAAAGTGGAGGGGCAATTAAAGATGCCTCGAAATCTTGTGCTTATGTCACATTTGCTCTGTATTCAGGGACAGAGGTGAAAAGTCAGTTTTTCTTATGATTAATTTTCCTTCTGACTGTGAAGTTCCAGGACTTTGTAAGGTGAACTGTGTGACCTGCTGCTTATAATGTAAAAAAAAAAGATATAGGGTGTCAGGTATTTCCTAACACACAACATTTAAATGACTAAGTCAACTGTGCAAACAGTTAAAAATATATTTCAGTAGCTGTGAAATCCCTTTTTTAAATATTTCTGTGTAATGAAAAAATATTTTAATGGGATGAAAACAAATCAGAATACTTTACACGTTGATGTGCAAAGGATATGTTTTCTGAAACCTAATTTTCACAGATTGTTAATACACTATATAGTTTTATCAGTAAAGCAGCAAATTAGTGGAGAGGTTTTTGGACATTTCTTGGAAAGTTACTGTGTGTAGATAACAATATGTTACCACATCATAGTTTAGTAATATATTTATTAAAATTGAGTGTTTAAACAAACTGAGAAACACTCCTGCCCTGATGGCAATATTGTTAGTAAACTAAAAGAAGTCCTAGGTTATGTGAGCTAGATTCTTGTGATGCACGCAGCAAACTTTAGTCTACTTAAACAAAATAGTTTTTTTTATACTGCAGAAATGCTTAGCTCACATATTTGAAGGTGCAATCATATGTGAGAATTAACAAAAAGGCGACTCTGTAAACTATTTGCCTAGGATCACACAATTTGAGACATGTTTACCGGTCAAATACATTACAGTTAGGTCGAGTAGATTATTTAAGTCGCTCAACCTGCAGGTCTAGTAACTATTTTATGATTTTTTGAGCCCTGTCTCACTCCAGTAGCAGCCTATCTCAGACAGAAGGAAGTCAAAGTATTTCCGTACCTAATTGACTGGCTCATAAAAGCTCCTACTTCTCTACAAACAACAAAGGGCACAGTGGCATGCCTCCCTCTTTTCAACAGTCTAGACCTCACTATCAACAGTCAGAAATCTCATCTTACCCCCTCAACAGCCCTAACCTTCTTGAGTGCGCTGCTAGATACCGTCAAGACCAAAGCTTTCGCCTCGCAAGAGAGGCAGGCAAAAACTTAACAACTAGCATGGAAACTAGAAAGGAAAAAGGTCAGTTTCTGTCCGACTTTACATGTCATTTCTCAGCATGCTCTCATCTTGCATTCCACGAATCCCAAATTGCTGACTTCATATGCGTCTGCTACAAGAGGAGTTGGACAGACAATGGCTTCAAACCCAAAGGTCGTTCGACCACATCATTCAAATTATTCCAGCCATGAAAAGCCATGCACCGGTGGGAACAGAAAACAAACATCCCCAAGGGTCCGACATTCCTAGCACCAATTTCCGATTATGTACTGACAACAGGCGTTTCCGTGGAAAACTGGGGTGCCTATCTCTGGGACCTAATGATAAGTGGCCAATGGAATCTTTTCCAAAAGAATATGCACATCAGCCTTCTGAAATTTAAAGCAATAGCTCTGGTCCTGGTCTCTTTTCTTTCCAGAATAGTGAAATCATCAGTGCTGATAAGAACTGACAATACCACCAGCATGTATTACATCAGCAAGCGAGGTGCGCACGTTCACCATAGCTCTCACTGCAAGCGCAGGAAATCCCAAAATGGACTATTCAACACCAAATTACGCTCAAAGCGGAGCATGTGCCCAGAGCCACCAATGTCCTCGTAGACGCATTGAGCAGGTCAGAGACCACCTGTCACGAGTGGGAGATGGATCAACACACTCTAGACAACATCTTTGCTCATTGGAGCAAACAGAATGTAGATCTTTTTGCGACGAGGGCGAGTCAGAAATGCTTCACAAGCTGGCGTCCTCAAGAGGGATTGTGGGGGAATGCGTTTTCAATTAGATGGTCAAGGATCTATGCTTACACTTATATCCCGATCCTGTTAATCCTGAGATTCCTCAGGAAACTGAAGAGGGAACCTTGTCAGATACTCCTGCTTGCCCCCATGTGGCCTAGATGATTTTGATTCACAGAGATCCTGCTTCTCTCAGAACAAGCCCATATTCAACTGACACCGATTCCACCACTTCGTCCTTCATCCTGACCTGACGTTGCTTCATTTATCGGCCTGGCTCCTGAGTTCCATGAATTTGCCACATTACATATTCTTTTAGATTGCAGAGAAATCCTACTGAATACCAGGGCTACCACTAACAAAACATACAACCTGAAATGGAAACGCTTCTGTCTCAGGTGTATTGACTCTAAAGTTCACCCTCTTTTGGAACACCCTTCTCCCATACCTGCTTTAAATGGCCAGATCTGGCTTGCCCCACTCTTCCATCAGAGTGCATCCAGCAGCAATCTCTTGATTCCGAAGAACAAGTAACACACCATCATTATGGTCTAGCCCAGTGGTCTCCAAACTTTGTTATGTTGTGCACCTCTTCCTTCTTGGCACCTCAATGTTGTACTGGTTTAGTTAATGAGGGTGCCGTTTGAGCCTATTCATAAAATAGATCTAAAACACCTAATGTGGAAAACAGCAACCCTTACAGCGCTCACCCAACTAGGAGAGTCAGCGACATTTAAGCTTTCACGACAAAAAGAAGCCATTCCTTCAATTCAAACATGATAGTGTGGTGCTTCAGACCAACCCTAAATTCCCTGCAGATTTCCATCTGAATTAACCCATTGTATTAAGAACTTTTTTTGCCAATCTGCACATCGTAGCGGAGCAATCTTTGCATACATTAGACATCAGAAGGTGCATAAAATGTTATTTATACAGGACTAGTCAGATACACAAAGCGGAACAGCACATTGTTGCCTATGGAAGCTTACTAAAAGGATTACCAGTTTCCAAACAGACCATAGCTCGATGGGTTTCAGCTATACAGTTCTGTCACAACCAAGCGAAAAAAACTATTGACAAGCAAGGTTAAAGGTCATTCAACCAGCGCTGTCTCCACCCCCACATCCCTCTTTGCTGGTGTGCCTATTCAGCAAATATGCTGTGCAGCTACATGGTCCAATAGGCATACCTTTACACAGCTTTATCGTCTGGATTCTGTGAACAGGAGCCATGTGGCGGTGGGACAAGAAGTAGTGGATCATCTGTTTCAATAAGGTGAGCCATCTTCACATATCTTTCCCACCATCCGCTATGTTGTATTATGATATTGTCTACAAGTGTTAACTGTTAGCTGTTCTGATTCAAGCTTGTGAATCTATGAAAGATCCAGTGCTGAAGAAAAGAAGTTACTTAACTGTAACTGTAAAAATGTAAAAAATGAAAATTAGCACTTGTATAGCGCACTACTCACCCGTTAGGGTCTCAAGGCACTGTACTCATACCGCTATGGAACCCCTCCTGGCTTTTCCCTGTGAGGCACCCACTCCTGAGCACCCCCAGGGTGAAGCCAGGCATCCAAGCGCTGTTGGGGCCGTTGTGGAGATTAAGCAAGCTATTTCCCAGAGTTGGACCCATGAATTAGATTAGGCACCGAGGCGAGAATTATCTGGTCAAGGGGAATTGAGCCCAAGACCTGCTGAAGCGGGACTTGAACCCTGGTCTTGAGCCAGATCTCTGCTTTAGGGTCTGCCGCTCTAACCATTGAGCCACACTTCTCCACGTAGTTGTCAACTGTAGTTGTCCAGTGTTGATATATTTCATAGACTCACATGTGACCCGCCCTCCTCCCCATAGAGGCTCCCCTTATTTCTATATGTATTATGTCACATTGTGCTGGAACATCTGAGAGACTGGGGCCTCTGTGGTGAGGGTTCTAAAGGGGCTGTCGCCTGATTGGCTGGACTTTGGGTCTTTTTAAATGAGGTTAATATGCTGGTAAAGTCACTGTCATTTAACATCGACATTTTTTTCTCTACTGCTTTCTGTGATACTGTGGGTCTCCCACTTCAATGATGGGGAATGACTCAAGCATGTGAATCTATGAAAGATACTAATACTGGAAAACTACAGTTATGGGTAAATTACTTATTTTCATTCAGCACATCTATTTGAGTGATATGAAGACATATATATTCATCTCCATTTCATTCAGAGCATCCATGCAAATTCACAGGTACTTTTTTGAAACTGCAGTGTATTGTAGACCCAGAAATTGTATATTATGTGGATTTGGCCTGTAACTTGGTGAGGGTGTTTAAAGGGATCCAACTCAGAAGAAAAACATTTTCTCTTTACAATGAATGTCTATGAAAGATGCAAAACAAAGTAAACCGCTGAATCTTGGCTAACAAATAGCAAGTATGTATTAAATCTTGTAGATCCACTAGCCATTTCGACTGTTATTTTGTTTATTTTGTGTACCGTTTTGTGAATAAACTAAAGTATTAGGTTCACTGAATATCCTGAAAGAGAGAGTATCTGTTAAAAAAAACCATAATGATCACGATTTTGCACGGATCTCCAAGCTACACTTGCCTGTTCTAGAGAATCTTCAGGGCAGCAAGAATTCACTCAAGTGGGCCCAGTGATACCTGATAAATGGGCACTCTATTTTCGGGCCAAGGACACAGAGATTAAAGTGAAACTCTTATCCTTCAACTTACCAGTTGTGTGCTCCAGTCAACTGAGTTAGTCTCTTCTGGGACACAGACACCCGTCTCACTCCCAGGAATTGCTTCATTCTAAAATCAGGAGTTGGGAAAGAGGTGTCAGAGATCTTCAATCAGTATTTTGCATTTACAGAGACAGTGAGATAGAGAGAAGATAGGGTGAACAAAGGAAGGATGGTACATAAGGTGGAATGCACAGGGCAGAGTGGGGGAGGGAAAGAAGGGAACTACAGGCCAGAGTTTGAAAGTGAAGGAACCCCTAGGATATTGTGAGGAGACCCCGGAGAGCATGCTGTTGGAACAAACTAGCATTGCGAAGAAGGCCTCTAAAGCAGAGCTAAGAAGGCAAATTCTAGCTACACCCTGTGAGTTGGTAGGGAGGGAGTAGGGTGCTGTTGGAGAAAAAGAATGAGAAGTAAAGACCCAGCAACATAGGATGAGAAGAAAGGACACCAAAGGGGAGGGTGTGAAAGGAGAGAAACCCACAAGGCAGTGTGAGGAGCAATGTAAGAAGAGTGCCATCCAACTACCATAGTACCAATGAAAGAAGCCTACTGAGTAGAGACTAGAAGCCTGTTACAGCAGTGAAGAAGTACACCAAACAGTCTGCCCAAAGGAATGGCCCAAATAGACAGCATGTCAGAGAACATAATCAACCAAGACATTTAGCAAAGGATATGTGCAAAAAGGGAAAATGTAAGAGAAATGGACCCCATAGGACATGGTATGCACAAATGATGCCCTTATGACAGGAGCTAAATAGCAAGGTCTTGAAAGGGCAGGGAAAACAGAGTACAAGAAGAAAGGTCGACATATAACAGTTGTTAAAGTGCAAGGACTGTTAGAAGGAGAATACACAAAGAACTGTGTGCCAGTTGAGTAGGAGCCCACTGAGCAGAACTCAGGAGTGCAGCCTCCACATAGTCGGATGAAGACAAACTCCCCTCCAAACCCTCCCCCCGCCCCCTACCCAGCAGGGAGTAGTAGGCAGGGCACCCACATGGGAGGCCTGATGGAGAAATCCCCCCATTGAAGACAAAGAGAGGAAAGATGTTTTCTTAGGAAGATGTGTGATAAAGCCTTCCCAGATGGCAGGTTTCAGGCAGGATGGTGCTTGCGGTGGCTGTGAACAGTCCCCTGGGGTGTTCTCAGAGATATATACACTTACCTGGAAAAAGGGAGAATACACGAGTGAAGTCACCCACTGGTCAGTGAGCTTGAGTGAAAAGAATGGCTCTACAGGGAGTGAATGTCCCCACAGGGAACAATGAGAGGAAGGAGAATGATTAACTGTGAGGAAACGAGTGACCTCAGCATGGCAATGATCATTAAAACTGATGAAATAAATACCTGATGACAGGAAGTTAGTACAGAGTAAGATGAGAAGTGGGTCCAGTATTGACTTTTTGTGCAGAGGCTGGAGGAAGGGAGAAAGCCTTTCTATGGAGCAGTAAAGGAGGAAACTGAAAGAAAAGAGCAAACCCAGGTCAGTGTAGTATATTTATCCCCAAAAGAAAGAGAGAAGTGTAGAGTAATTATCATATAGAAAACAGATTAATACCAAAGTGTCATGACAGATCACGATTTGTGATGGTAGGACTGGTGTACGCAATTTGAAAAAGGCAGTAGATATGTTTAAAATGTGACGTGCAAGAATGCCCAACTCATTCCATAATCACGGAGAGTTAAGATAGACCAGAAAGTTAAGTGTAAATAATAAGAGAGCAAGGACAGCAGCTTTTAACCCCTTTGGTACCCAGCTGGGGGCCATCGAACACCGAGGTTCGCGTGTGTCCCGGACGAACCCGGGCTGTCCTAGCACCCACCCATGGGGGAAGCGCTGGTGCTTCCCCTGTGGGAACCCTCCCTACAACAAACCCACACTCCCCCTCCCCACCAGGAGGGATGGCTGTGGAAGCGCTTCTGCTGACATCCTAAATTCCCTAAAGCCATTTGCTTCCAGCACAGCGAGAGAGACAAGTACGTTTCTCTCGGGGAGGGGATTTTTTGTTTGAAAAAGAGGCATTGAGGGAAAGAAAAGAGTTTTCCTTTACTCCGATGTCTCTTTGAGCATTCCTGCTGCACGATCGCACAGTGCGATGGTGCAACAGGAATGCCCACTCGACACCAGGGATTTGTTGATTATTTTTTTTGTTTTGATTTTGATGACTTTGTTGGGGAGCGGCCCCTTGGGAAAGGGTTGCTTCCCTTTGGGGAGCATTATGTTGGCCCCCTTGAGGGCAGATCGGCCATTTTTGTATGCCGATCTGACCCAAAGGGGGCAGAAACCACTAGACACCAGGGATTATTTTATGACAGAGTTAGGATGTTTGGGGAGCTGCCCCTTGGGCAAGAGTCACTCCTCTTTGGGGCAGTTTACTTAGGCCTTTCTTCCCCCCTTAGGGGCAGACCGGCCTCTTTATTTTAGGCCCATCTGCCCCCAAGAGGGTCAGAAACCACTAGGCACCAGTGAGTATTTGTTGTGTTTAGTTTTGATTAGGGGGGGCAGCCCCTTTGGCAAGGGGTGCTCCTCTTTGGGTGGGCATTAATTTTGGCTGTTTCTGCCCCCCTTGGGGACAGATCGGCCTCTTTGTTAGGCCATACCACTAGGCACCAGGGATTATTTGTGGCACATATATTTTTTGTTTGGTGAGTGGCCCCTTGAGCAAGGGTTGCTCCTCTTTGGGCAGGCATTAATTCTGGCAGTTTCTGCCCCACTTTGGGGCAGATTAGCCATTTTTTTGGGCTCATCTGCCCCCAAAGGGTGCAGAAAACCACTAGGTACCAGGGAAGGTTTGTGAATGTTTAGTGGTGGGATGTCTGGCACATTGTTTGCATTTGTGATTATAATGTTTTATTTCTCTTTTTTGTTCTAGTTCAAAGGTTTTGTAGGTTCTGGTGAGTCCTGCTGTCTCAGGGAAGTGAGTGGTATAGTTTTTGAGTGTATAGGTCTTTGTGATAAAGCCACCGTTTGTTTATTACTTATTTTTCACAGTTTTGGTTGTTGTTGACGTATTTGTCAAGTTAGTTTACTAGTGCAGGATGACCGCTCAGCAGGTTTTTAGTATGCTTTTTGAATTTTGCTCTGACCAAGATACTGGCAGTGAATTTTCTGTCTGAGAGGAATCATCTGATGATGAAGCCACTCTCAGTGCAGAAGAAGTGTCTGTTTTAGAGCAGGACATTGATGTGCCAATAGTGCAGAAGCCTGAGGCTGAAAGGCTTCTTTTTGGAAGATCTGAACTCTGGGCTGCCCCAAACATGGTGCAGCCGGCGTTGCCTGCCTTTACTGGTGTTGCAGGGTGTAGCGTGAATACTGAAAACTTTTTGCCAAAAAATGTCTTTGAGTTGTTTATGGACAATGTATTTTTGGGTGAGATTGGTGAGCAGACCAATTTGTATGCTGAACAAAATTCATAATGCTGGTCCTACATCAGACATGATTTTCTCAAACTCCACCTTTAACTTGTGACACCCCATATCAGCTAATATGGTTGGATCATGCTGCCATCTTCTTTACATGTTCTTTTTGCTATAAGCCCAGTAATGCCAAATGTACTGAAACTAGACTTCAAAGACAGTGGTCTAGAATCTCTCCTTCATCCTTTGCTGACGTCTATCCATTGCCAGATTTTGGAAATATAACTGATGTTGAACCAGGTTTAGCTACGTACCAGAGTGTGCTGATATCAGCTTTTGATAAGTTAGCTCCTTTACAACCTCTCTTTATTAGAACATTCTCAAATGGTCACACACCCTGGTTTACCTCTTCTTAACAAGTGGAAAGAGCATTTTGTAAAAAGCTGGAACAGTGCTGATGTAAGGAACCTGAGAGAAAGGAACTGTGTTGCTCAGCATTGACAAAATATCATCGTAGAAATGCAAGGAAGCTATATTTTGCGAACCATATTGATTCTTCCTGCATTGCAGCTAAAGAACAATATGAAGTTCTTAATTCCTTTACCAAGCCACCAGCTTGTAGTCAAAAGATCCAGCCTTCCCAAGTCTTGTGCGATTTTCTCGCTTTCCACATTGAGGATAACATAAATAAGATCTATTCAAACTTTGCAGATCCCATGGAACAAGCAACTAAGGTAGTCATTACCTGCCAGTATAAATGTTGCGGTCCCACTGCCAACAGGCTGGTGGTGAAGACTGCCACATTATGAGTGTGGCGGGTTGGTCTCTGCCTACCCATCACTTCTCCGCTCATACTGCCATGGCGGTCGGAACCGCCCGGCCAGAGATGATCATCTCCGACCCGGCAGTCCACAGAAGACCATGGGCGAAAGGCTACCGGTGACAGGGAATTAATTTCCTGTCACCTGTAGACGGCTCCCTAACCCCCAATGCCCCCCCCCCAGCAAGCACTAGACCCCCCATTCAACACCTCCCCTACAGTCCTAGCACCTCCTACCCCCTACAGTCATAGCACCACTACTACAGACACAGCGCCCCCACCCCCCTACAGTAACAGCGCCCCCTACAGTTACATCACCCCCTTCCCTGCATACATGCACACAGACACCCACACGCACCATGCATACACCAATTCACCTACACTTCCAAACATACACTTAGGGGGTCATTCCGACCCTGGCGGTAAATACCGCCAGGGCCGGGGTCGGCGGTAGCACCGCCAACAGGCTGGCGGTGCTCCGCCGGGCATTCTGACCGCGGCGGTACAGCCGCGGCCAGAAGCGGAAAGCCGGCGGTGTACCGCCGACTTTCCGCTGCCCATGGGAATCCGCCATGGGGATTCTGACACCCCATACCGCCATCCTGTTCCTGGCGGTTCGCCCGCCAGGAACAGGATGGCGGTATGGGGTGTCGTGGGGCCCCTGGGGGCCCCTGCAGTGCCCATGCCAATGGCATGGGCACTGCAGGGGCCCCCGTAAGAGGGCCCCACAAAGAATTTCAGTGTCTGCTTTGCAGACACTGAAATTCGCAACGGGTGCAACTGCACCCATCGCACCTTCCCACTCCGCCGGCTCCATTCGGAGCTGGCTTCCTCGTGGGAAGGGTTTTTCCCACTGGGCTGGCGGGCGGCCTTTTGGCGGTCGCCCGCCAGCCCAGTGGGAAACCCAGAATGACCGCCACGGTCTTTTGACCGCGGTACGGTCTTCTAGCGGTTCCCCCTTGGTGGGCGGCTCCCGCCGCCCGCCAAGCTTAGAATCAGCCCCTTAGTCACACGCATCCATACATGCATTCACCTACACATACTAACACGTATCAGGCACGCATACTCACAGACATCCAAACACGCATACTCACATGCATGCACACTTACATGCCAACACGCACTCACTTGAACATTCAGACACACATTCACTCACATGCATACAACCACGCATACACCACAACACTCACAGTCGCATACACACTTACATGAATACACGCACTTACTTCAACATTCATACAAGCATAGAACCACCCAAACACACATTCAAACACACACGCAGACATCACACTTTCAGACACGCACAGAGTACACCCCCCACCCTCCCACTCCCCTGTCGGACGATCACTTTACCTGTTCTAGGGAGAAGGTTGTCTGGTAGGGACTGGGAAGGGGCGCTTCCACCGCTAGCAGAGCCCCGCCAGCAGGACACCACCAGGCCGTATTATTTGTCATAATACGGCTGGTGGAGTCCGTCTGGTCGGGTGGGGTATGTGGAGGAACCGCCAGAGTGCCACCGACTGCCAGCACGACTACTGCCGGATTTCCACCCAAAGTGTGGCGGAAATCCGGCAGTACCCATAATATGACGGGCGGAACACCACCAGCACTGGCAGTCTTCTGGCGTCTGTGGCTTTTGCGGTCTGGTAAAGTTTTTAGAGCCAAATAAAGATATGCCAATGAGCGTCTCCCATTTGTAGCAGTTCTCTCTTTTTCCCCATGATCAAATTCAGTGGGCTCTCTTCTCAGCCAAATCGGGATCTCCTCTAGAAATATGCCCTCCTAAAATAACATCATCTTTAACTAATATTTTAACTCCTGCAGTGGCTTCTCTTTTTAATTTATCTGTCATTAATTGAAAAATTCCAGCAGCCTGAAAAGCAGCATGTGGGAAAGTCTCGTCTTTCTGGCATGGTTGCCCCCCACTTTTTGTCTCATGTCAGTGTGCTTAGACTGTTTTCACAGGGATCCTGCTAATCAGGACCTCAGTGATGGTGCTTTCTCCTCTAAATGTGGTTGTCTTGGTACTTCTTACATCCCACAATTGGCATACTGGTGTGCCTCTGTAAGTCCGTAGTATATGGTACTTAGGTACCCGGGGCATTAGTATATCAGTGGTCTCCCATTGGCTGCAGCATGTATTATGCCACCCAAGGGAGCCGATGCAAACTGTGTCTGCAGGCCTGCCCTTTGCAGCCTGCGTGGAATGGTGCATGCACCCTTTCACTGCTGGTCACTACACCAGGTCACCGTAAGTCACCCTATAGTAGGCCCTTTCCGCCCAAAGAGCAAGGTGCTGGTCCCTGTGTGTGTGGGCACCCCTGCATGAGCAGAGTTGCCCCTTAGAACTCAAGTTCCAATTCTCTGGACTTTGTAAGTGCAGGGAAGCAATTTTTATCTATGTACTGGCCACTGTCACTACCTATGGCCCAGCTACATAATGGTAACTCCGAACCTGGGCATGTTTGGTATCAAACATGTCGGAATCATACCCAAGTACTGATGCCAGTATTGGTGGCATGATTCCATGCACTTTGTGGGGTCCCTAAAGGATCCCCCAGTTCTGCTCTTACCAGTCTTCCAGGGTCTGCGGGCAGCCTGCTCTGCTGCAGCCTCCCAGACACAATTCTACACTCCTGCTGCTTGACCAGCTTGAGCAGGGGACAGCAGAACAAAGGATTTCCTGTAGAAGAGAGGTGCAACTTCCTCTCCTTTGGAAATAGGTGTTACTGGGCTGGGGAGGGGTAGCCTCCCTGCGCCGCCGGACTGCATTGAAGAACATATTTAGGGCCAGATGTAGCAAAGGGTTTTTCCCATTCTGTGTCAATGGGAAAATGTGTTCGTACATATGGCCCTTAGTGCCCTCTTTGCATAATCTGGTTTGCACCAGTCCGGGGATTAATGGTCCGTGCTCTGGCATGAAACACATAAAGGAGAAGGGAGTGTCCACTCCCTTGTCTGCTCTACTCCTAGGGTGGTGCCCAGATCTCCTCCAGGTGGTCACTTGGTCCTGCCATCTTGGAACCAAGATGGGCAGAGGCATCTGGGAGCATCTGACTGGGTAGGCCTGGTACCTGACATCAATGACCCCTCCTGATAGGTGTTCACCCCAGACAGTGAAGAATCCCCCTTTTTGGGCTATTTTGGGTGCGCCTTGAGGGTGGGTCCCCAGATTTGTTGTGCAAGACTCCACCAGGACCTCTCTGCTAAGCCATCTTCTGCTCCTGGCCTCCGGAACGGCTGCTGGGCTGCACAGGAACTGAACAAGACTGCACCCCCCGAGACTACCTCTCCTTGCAACATTGTTCTGCAGCTCCTGTCAGCACTCTGCAACGTCTCCAAGGCTGTGCATCCTCTGGGGTCGGCAAGACTTCAGCTGCACTAAGAAGCAAGAAGGAATCTCCCTTGGAGTGAAGCAGTCACTCCCCTGCAACCGCAGGCACCTAAAGCAATGGCATCTGGCTGGTGGATCTTCTGTCCCACTGATCTAAGATTCTCCAACACAGGTGGTGGTTCTAGTGGATCCTTTGGGTCCTCTCTACATTCTTTCCAACATGGGAGACTGTGAGCCCTTGCCTTCCACCTGGACAGAATCCCTGTGCACCACGACTGTTGCACCAACCAAGGTTTGTTGACTCGTGCTCCGAGGATCTTCAGGCTCCAAGTAGCCCCAGCCACACTGCAATTTACTGTGCCTGATCCCTTTGGGTTGCTTGTGGGGTCTCCGACTGCTTCTGCTGGTTCTCCTGCCTTCTGAGGGTCAGTCAGGACCTTGCTGGTCCTCCACAGCTTTGCAAAACCTCCAACAACTTATTTTGCAGTTGCCTCTGCTTGTTGGTGTCATGACCACTGACCCGTCTGCAGTCCGGCAACCAGCAAGGGAGAGTTCATAGGCGACTTCAAGGACTCCTCTGCAGCTCCTGGACCGCCCAGCTGGACTTCATCCATTAAGGTTGATCCGTATCTTCAGCTACAGAAGGGCGGGCATTGGCTCCTGCCCACCTGGACAGTCCTGCATGGACTGGACTCTGTCCCCTTCTTTTGCAGGTCCTCCTTGCCCGGAATCCACCCTTGGGTTCCATTGGTCCGGTCCTGCTTCTGCATTTTCCAACCACGATGTCCCAATGTTTGCCTATGGGAGATCTGGGTAACCTACCTCTCTGCAACGGGTCGCTGGGGATCTTCTAGGTACTTACCTTTTGGGGTTCCATTCCCCCCAGCCCTTGTCTAACTACTCCATACGCTGTGGTGGGGGACACCCGTTCGTATTCCATTTTTTTAGTATATGGTTTGGCTCCCCTGTAGGGCCCCTGCTAAGCTATGCTTTTCCACTTACCTGTGTATATTTTGTGTGTTTATACCTCCTGAGGGAGTTATACCAATGGTAGTCTAGTTTGGTGTGCCTGTAAAAAAGTACCTTTATTTTTTCAACACTGTGTGGTTCCTTTCATGTTTTGTAAGTTACTGTGGCATTGCAAGTGCTTCACATGACATCTAGATATGTCATGGCTGCTCACCACAGCTACCCTAGAGAGCCCTGGCTGTCTAGACATTGTAACACTACTTATTTGGGGTTTGCCTGGCCCCAGTAAAAGGTGTATGTAACAGTCAAGCTGTCCAGCACACACTGGACCAGCTTCCTACATTGGTGGTGCAGCGGTGGCATAAGACACTTGCAATTGCTTTACCACTCTGTCACCAGTGACTTTCCACAGGAAAAGTCACTAATAGCCCTTGGGGGACACACTACACTTTAGTAGCAGGGATTTCTGGACTTTTAGTTTAGCTAAATTGAGGGTCAAGCATAGCCCTTCCTCTAAACTTTTAGGAAGTCTAGAACTGTAAGAGTAGGTAGGTGCACTCACATTACTCTAGGTAACATGCTTTCAGCAGAGGACACCACTCAGGCCTAAGAATCTAAGTATGAGGGCCTCACCTTTCAGGAACTGAGGGAGTTTTGTGCCTATAGGAAGCTGAAGTTAGGGAGAAATCACAACAAAACCCTACACCGGGGATTACTGATCCAATCTTATCTTCAAAACTCAGAGGGCTAGGAAGAGTAGAAAGTAGAGACTGACCCACCAGTGTTAGACAGGATAGACGTAGTCCCCACTGAGGAGGGTCAGGAAGATTCTTGGGAACACCATAGTCCTGTAGGGAGCACTTATGGTAGTGAAAGGGGGGGCATACAAGTAGACCCACCTTTCCTCCTAGGGGCTGGTGCGAATGGTCCTCAGGAGGAAGGATAAATCCTCCTCATCTGTCCACACCCAAGTCTCAGCAGCTGCTGATGAGACTAACCACTCTAGTTCGGGGGGAGTCCCTAGACAGGGAGTTCAGTAAACTGAAACTAGAACAGGCCAAACTGAGCCTACAACTGCAACAGTTAGCCCTAGATAGGGAGGCCCTGGCACTGGAGAGGGAGAGACAGAATTTGGGTTTGGCACCCCATGGTGGCAGCAGAAACAGCCATAGAGAGACTAGGGCCAGGGAGGACTCTTATGACTATAGGAATCTTAGCAAAATAGTCCCACCGTATAAGGTTGGAGATGACATCCACAAGTGAATCACTGCTTTGGAGAGGGCCTGTCGAGTTTAGAAGGTCCCTTAGAGGCAGTGGGCAGCCATCTAGTGACTTTCCTTTACTGACAAGGGGAGGGACAAACTCCTCACTGTCAGGGAGGAAGATGCAGAAAATTACCAGGTGCTTAAGGATGCCCTTATTGATGGGTTTGGGTTGACCTCAGAAAAATATAGGATCAAGTTTATGGGAAACACATAAAGAGTCCTCTCAAAACTGGGTAGATTTTGTGGACAGCACTGTCAATGTTCTGGAAGGCTGGCTACATGGCAATAATGTGCATGACTGTCAAGGCTTGTATAATCTTAACGTGAGAGAGCACATTCTTTACAACTGCTATTCTGCCAAACTGCATCAATATCTGGTGTACTGAGATCTGACCTCTCCCCAAGAATTGGGAAAGATGGCAGATAAATGGGTTTGTACCAGAGTGGTAAGGAAAAATCGCACAGGGGGTGACCAGAAGAAGAAAGATTCTTTCAAGAATCAGGAGAAAGTTGGGGACAAATATAAAGATAAAAATGAGTCTTCATCAGGCCCACAAAATCCTTCTGGGAGTGGGTCTAAATACAGGGAGTGCAGAATTATTAAGCAAATGAGTATTTTGACCACATCATCCTCTTTATGCATGTTGTCTTACTCCAAGTTGTATAGGCTCGAAAGCCTACTACCAATTAAGCATATTAGGTGATGTGCATCTCTGTAATGAGAAGGGGTGTGGTCTAATGACATCAACACCCTATATCAGGTGTGCATAATTATTAGGCAACTTCCTTTCCTTTGGCAAAATGGGTCAAAAGAAGGACTTGACAGGCTCAGAAAAGTCAAAAATAGTGAGATATCTTGCAGAGGGATGCAGCACTCTTAAAATTGCAAAGCTTCTGAAGCGTGATCATCGAACAATCAAGCGTTTCATTCAAAATAGTCAACAGGGTCGCAAGAAGCGTGTGGAAAAACCAAGGTGCAAAATAACTGCCCATGAACTGAGAAAAGTCAAGCGTGCAGCTGCCACGATGCCACTTGCCACCAGTTTGGCCATATTTCAGAGCTGCAACATCACTGGAGTGCCCAAAAGCACAAGGTGTGCAATACTCAGAGACATGGCCAAGGTAAGAAAGGCTGAAAGACGACCACCACTGAACAAGACACACAAGCTGAAACGTCAAGACTGGCCCAAGAAATATCTCAAGACTGATTTTTCTAAGGTTTTATGGACTGATGAAATGAGAGTGAGTCTTGATGGGCCAGATGGATGGGCCCGTGGCTGGATTGGTAAAGGGCAGAGAGCTCCAGTCCGACTCAGACGCCAGCAAGGTGGAGGTGGAGTACTGGTTTGGGCTGGTATCATCAAAGATGAGCTTGTGGGGCCTTTTCGGGTTGAGGATGGAGTCAAGCTCAACTCCCAGTCCTACTGCCAGTTCCTGGAAGACACCTTCTTCAAGCAGTGGTACAGGAAGAAGTCTGCATCCTTCAAGAAAAACATGATTTTCATGCAGGACAATGCTCCATCACACGCGTCCAAGTACTCCACAGCGTGGCTGGCAAGAAAGGGTATAAAAGAAGGAAATCTAATGACATGGCCTCCTTGTTCACCTGATCTGAACCCCATTGAGAACCTGTGGTCCATCATCAAATGTGAGATTTACAAGGAGGGAAAACAGTACACCTCTCTGAACAGTGTCTGGGAGGCTGTGGTTGCTGCTGCACGCAATGTTGATGGTGAACAGATCAAAACACTGACAGAATCCATGGATGGCAGGCTTTTGAGTGTCCTTGCAAAGAAAGGTGGCTATATTGGTCACTGATTTGTTTTTGTTTTGTTTTTGAATGTCAGAAATGTATATTTGTGAATGTTGAGATGTTATATTGGTTTCACTGGTAATGATAAATAATTGAAATGGGTATATATATTTTTTTGTTAAGTTGCCTAATAATTATGCACAGTGATAGTCACCTGCACACACAGATATCCCCCTAACATAGCTAAAACTAAAAACAAACTAAAAACTACTTCCAAAAATATTCAGTTTTGATATTAATGAGTTTTTTGGGTTCATTGAGAACATGGTTGTTGTTCAATAATAAAATTAATCCTCAAAAATACAACTTGCCTTATAATTCTGTACTCCCTGTACTCATCTTCCTCATCCCACAATAAGAAACCTTGGTGCTACTTGTGTAGACCACAGGGCAGGTGACAGCGCTTGTCCTAACAGGAGCACCAAGCCTGCTACTACCACTTCCACCCTTATTGCCCCTAGCATTAGCACTGGTAGGAGTAGTCAGTCCAAGGGTGTAGCTAGGTTCACCTTGGGAACCGCAGTGGGCTTTGAGAACTGCAGTGGGCTCTGAGATAGTCAGGAAGACCACTGAGGCAGGTTTGGTCTCTGAGGGTGGTATTGACCTTAGCACTCTGGCTGCTTGTCCCCTTAATGTAGGTAAGTACAGGCAGCATCCCCTTATCAGTGGTGTAGAAGCTGAGGCCTACAGGGACACAGGTGCCAGGGTCACAATGATGACTGAAACATTGTGTCCCCTGAACAACACTTACTTGGTCACACGTACCAAGTCACTGACACTCACAACAACACTAAGTGCCACCCCATGGCTGTTGTTGAACTTAGCTGGTGGGTGGATGGGAGGGGGCAGGGCGGGGGGTACTGGACCAAAGAAAGTTGTGGTATCCTCTGACCTGCCTCTGGAGTGTTTACTGGGCAATGTTTTGGAGACTTCAGCCTGGGCTGAAGTGGAGTTGGAAGCCCATGCAACAATGCTGAGCATGCCAGGGCACATTTTTGCACTGACTAGAGCACAGGCCAAGAGACGGGGAGAGCAGGGAACACTGGAGCCTAGAAAAATGGCCCAGGAGTTTCTCAAAAACAGAGGCAAACAGGGTCAGAAATTGCCCCCTGTCCAGACTTTAGGCGAGGATCCCACTCCTCAGGGAAAGGAATCTGCCCCTTGTGTGGAACCTACACCAGAGGAGCTGATTGCTGATACAGCTGAGCTCTTAGGTACAGGCAGACTTACCAGGGAGGAACTAAGCCTAGAACCGAAGTGCTGTCCTTCTCTTCAAAGCCTGAGACAGCAAGCTGCTTCTCAGGAAGCAGGGGATATCAGTGGGGCCCATAAGATCTACTGGGACAATAGCCTCCTTTAAGCTGACAAAGAACCAAGTCTGGTACCACCAAGAGGTTGGGCATCCCCCAGATGTTAAGGGAGTTACTATTGTCACTGGCACATGATATTCCCCCTATAGGCCACTTGGGGCAAAGCAAGACTTGGGACAGATTTGTCCCACACTTTCACTGGCCCCCATATGTCTTAACACACAAAGGAGTTTTGTCACTCTGGTGTCACCTGTCAAACCAGTGGTAAGTTAGGTGGCACCCAAAAGGTCCCCTTAGGTCCACTTCCAGTGGTTGGGGTACCCTTTGAGAGAGTAGGGATTGATATTGTTGGTCCCCTAGACGCCTCAACTGCATCTGGGAACAGAGTTATACTGGTGGTGGTGGACCATGCCACTGGGTACCCAGAGACAATTCCCCTTATGCCACTACAGCCCATGCAGTGGCCAAGGCCCTCCTAGGAATCTTTTCCTGGGTGGGTTTTCCAAAGGAGGTGGTGTCAGACAGGGGTGCAAACTTATGCCACCCATTGGAGTCCATGCAAACTGTGTCTGCAGGCCTGCCCTTTTCAGCCTGCGTGAAATGGTGCATGCACCCTTTCACTGCTGGTCACTACACCAGGTCACTGAGTCACACCACTGGTAGGCTCTTTCAGCCCAAATGGCAGGGTGCAGGTCCCTGTGTGTGTGGGTACTGCTGCATGAGCAGAGGTGCCCCTACTAACTCCAGTTCCAATTCCCTGGACTTGGTAAGTGCAGGAAAGCCATTTTTAGGTTGACCTGTTGTAAATCTTGTGGGCATTTAACCACGCCTTCACGCGCCCATCACTTTCAGTCATTTGTGGGCTTGCCTTTCAAAAATCCCGTTACAATGTTAATAGCTTTTACTCGAGCAAACATGAGACCCATTGCATTGCAAATGCTTGTTATCTGTGTACTGGTCACTACCCTTGTCCCAGCCCCGGTGGTAACTCTGAACGTGAGCGTGTTTGGTATAAAAAAATGTCTGAATCACCCCTCAATACTGATGCTGGTATTGGTGGCATGATTCCATGCACTCTGGGGGGTTCCTTAGAGGATCCCCCAGTTCTGCTCCTACCAGTCTTCCAGGGTCTGCGGGTAACCTGCGCTGCTGCAACCTCCCAGACACAATTCTGCTCTCCTGCTGCTTGATTAGCTCGAGCAGGGGACAGCAGAACAAAGGATTTCCTGTAGGAGAGGGGTGCAACCTCATCTCCATTGGAAGTAGGTGTTACTAGGCTGGGGAGAGGTAGCCTCCCGCACCACCAGACTGCTTTGAAGGGCACATTTGGTGCCCGCCTTTCATAATCCAGTTTGCACCAGTCCATGGAACACTGGTCCCTGCTCTGGCATGAAACATACAAAATAAAGGGGAGTGTCCACTCCCTGTCCAGCTCCACCCCAGGATGGTGCCCGAAGCTCCTCCGGGTGGCCTCTTGGTTCTGCTATCTTGGAACCAAAATGGGCAGAGGTCTCTGAGAGCATCTGACTGGATGGGCCAGATAGTTGATGTCAGTGACCTCTCCTGATAGGTGGTACCCCA
The DNA here is from genome assembly GCF_031143425.1 of Pleurodeles waltl. Lineage (NCBI taxonomy): Eukaryota > Metazoa > Chordata > Amphibia > Caudata > Salamandridae > Pleurodeles > Pleurodeles waltl. The sequence goes on from NC_090443.1 coordinate 1,052,825,323, forward strand.
GAGAGCGAGCAAACCCCCATTTTGGGCTATTTAGGGACTCCCTTGAGGGTGGGTCCCCGATTCGTCATGCAAGTCTTCATCATGACCTCTCTGCAAAGACATAGGGGGTCATTCCGACCCTGGCGGTCATGGACCGCCAGGGCCGGGGACGGAGGAAGCACCGCCAACAGGCTGGCGGTGCTTCAGGGGCAATTCTGACCGCGGCGGTAAAGCCGCGGTCAGAAAAGGGGAACCGGCGGTTTCCCGCCGGTTTTCCCCTTCCCCAGAGAATCCTCCACGGCGGCGTTGCAAGCAGCGCCGCCATGGGGATTCCGACCCCCTTCCCGCCATCCCGTTCCTGGCGGTTTTTACCGCCAGGAACAGGATGGCGGGAACGGGTGTCGTGGGGCCCCTGGGGGCCCCTGCACTGCCCATGCCACTGGCATGGGCAGTGCAGGGGCCCCCTAACAGGGCCCCATTCAGATTTTCAGTGTCTGCACAGCAGACACTGAAAATCGCGACGGGTACCACTGCACCCGTCGCACACCAGCTACTCCGCCGGCTCCATTCGGAGCCGGCTTCATCGTTGCTGGGGCTTTCCCGCTGGGTGGGCGGGCGGCCTTTTGGCGGTCACCCGCCCGCCCAGCGGGAAAGTCGGAATGACCCCCATAGTCTGCTCCTGGCATCCAACGGCTGCTGGGCTGCACAGAAACCGAACAAGACTGTACCACCTGAGAAGATCCTCTCCTTGCAACATTGTTTCTGCGGCTCCTTTCATCCCTTTGCAACATCTCCAGGGCTGTGCATCCTCTGAGGTCGGTGAGACTTCAGCTGCACCAAGAAGCAAGAAGGAATCTCTCTTGGAGTGAAGGAGTCACTCCCCTGCAGTCGCAAGCACCTAAGGCAATGACATCTGGCTGGTGGGATCTTCAGTCCTCCGGAACAGCGAAGATTCTCCAACACAGGCGGTGGTTCTGATGGATTCTCAGGGTCCTTTCTGTCTTCTTTTCAACGTGGGAGACGGTGAGTCCTTGACTTTTCCAATGGCACAGAATCTCTGTGCACCGCAACTGTTGCACCAACCAGGGCTTGTTGACTCCTGCTCCAAGGGATGTTCAGGCTCCAAGTAGCCTCGGCCCCCAGCACTCTACCTCTGCAAAGACAGTCTCCTCTGCTGCTCCAGTGACGTGGGACTTTTTCTTCAGGTGTGCTGACTGGGGCTCACTGCAACTTACTGTGCCTGCTGCCAGTGGGTTGCTTGTGGGGGCTACGACTGCTTCTACTCGCTCTACTGCCTATTAAGGGTCAGCCCGGACTGCCCTCCAAGGGTCGAGTCCCCAGGCCCTTGCTGATCCGCCACAGCTCTGGAAAACCTCCAACATGTTATTTTGCATTCGCCTGTGCTTGTTGGCGGTCCTCCTGACGACTGACCCATCTGCAATCCGGCTGTCGAGGGACAGTTCATAGGTGACTTCAGGGACTCCTCTGCAGCTCCTGGACCCTGCAGCTGAACTTCATCCATCACCGTTGATCCGGATCTTCAGCTACAGAAGGGTGGGCATTGGCTCCTGTTCCACCTGGACACTCCTGTGCGGATTGGATTCTGTCCCTTTCTTTTGCAGGTCATCCTCACTCAGAATCCGCCCCTGGGTTCCACTGACCCGGTCTTGCTTCTGCATTCTCCAACCATGATGTCCCCATGTTGCCTATGGGAGAACCGGGTAACTTACCCTCCTCCCCCCCCCCTCCACCCAAACCCCAATAGGCCCCTTGATAATTAATGCTTTTCCGGAGTACTTACCTTGTATATTTTGTGTGTTCATACCTCCAGAGGGAGGTATACCAATGGTAGTCTAGTTTGGTGTGCCTATAATAAAGTACCTTTATTTTTCCAACACTCTGTGGTTCCTTTCATGTGTGATAAGTTACTGTGTGACTACTGTGTCATTGCAAGTGCTTCACATGATGTCTTTATAAATCATGGCTGCTCACCACAGCTACCCTACAGAGCCCTCGCCATCTAGACACTGTAACACTGCCTAATTGGGGTTTCCCTGGACCCAGTAGAAGGTCTAACACCCTAGGTGTCCACCACACACTGGGCCAGCTTCCTACACAGCACAAGTGATTCCAATCCAGAATGAAGCTAATATGCCTCTCAATGATTTAAACAACTATCACCCAATCTTGTTACTTCTTTTAAATCTCATACAGTTCACTTGGATAAGGGAGTCCTGCAGGGCTCCTGTCTCAGCCTTACTTTATTTAATATTTACATAGCACCTTTGGCAATGTTAGTCAGACAGTTTGGCTTAGAAATCTACTCGTATGCTGATCATTCCCAACTGTTACTGTCTTTCGGTGACGTACCTTCCAAAGTGAAAGAACATTTTGGTTCTGGCCTTAGGGCTATTCCTGACTGGATGATGGTAAACTGTCTCCAGCTCAACGCAATCTTAAGATTTTGTTATTTGGGAAGGCAGCTTCTCATTGGAGCCCAACTTGGTGGCCTTCCGAACTTGGGATGCCTGCCACTCCCACCACTGTGGTAAACAATATTGGTGTCCACTTGGCTGAATCCCTCACCACGGCCGACCACGTACAGAAAACCACAGATTTTTGTTTCCACCTACTCTCTCTGTTGGACGGGTCTTTCCCCTTCTTCTAGGAAAACAATGGTTCAGCCTTTAATCAGGAGCCTTCTGGACTATAGTAGCGCCTAGTATGCTTCCATAAATGAGTCTTACTGACCGATCTACAGGTGGTACAGAATACAGCAGCACGCCTTATTTGTAATGCTCCTGCAAGGACATTAGCTTCTCCTCTACTGCGTTCTCTTCACTGGTTACCAGTTCGCAGTAGGGTCACTTTTAAAATCCGCTGTATTACTCATAAAGCATGAATTGGACAAGGACCACTATATCTATCCTTGAGGCTTCTTCCCGATAACCCCATTAGAAATATGCGATCTTGTGATAAAATGTGGCTCATGATTCGTAGAGTAAATAGAATCAGGATGGGTGACAGATCTTTCTCATATGTGGCCCCTCTATACTGGAATGCTCATCCAATGTGCCTTATTCAATGTACTTATCTCCTTACTTTCAGGAAGTTTCTTAAAACGGTTTTGTTTTAATAGTATTAACTACTCTTGTTTAGTTTCAACTACTTGAGCGTACGGCTGAGATACCTCTTGGGGTGAGTCATTAGTGATATAAGCAACTTTTTAACATAACAGGAACAACAGTGCCAGACTTGGGTCCCACTCTAGAGCTACCCTATGAACTCCCACAAATCTGGAAGAGTTGAAGAAGTTCTTGGGTTTAACTTTTTGGATGGGCTTGATAAGCAAGCCATTGCTGTTTTCATATTGGTCTACCAGTCCCTTAATGACAACGGCCATATTTCCTGCAATCATGAGTCAAAATATGTATGTGCTTCTGCTTTGGATGCTGCATTTTGTTGATAAGTCTTTAGTGTTGCCACAAGATTACCTTGATTGTGACGTCTTTTTAAGATTCGGCTTGTCCTTGATCACTTTAAAGATCGATTTCAAAGACCTGTGTTCCAGGGCAAGAAATTGCTGTGGACGAGTCTTTGGGCGTGTTCAAGGGCCGTTGGGTATTTAGGCAGTACATTCCTAGAAAGAGGGCACATTATGGAATTAAGATGCATATGCTGTCTGAGGGTAGTACAGGGTATGTCTATAATTTCTGGGTCTGCACTGGTAGGGATTCCACTATTGACCCCCCTGGTTCTCTGTCCACTTTTGGAGTTAGTGAGAAAATTGTGCGAGGACTTGGTAGACCAAGGTCACCATTTGTACCTTGATAACTTCTACACTGGTGTGTAGTTGTTCAGGGATTTGTTCAAAGTGGACACTGTTGCTTGTGGCACAGCCCACTCAAACCATAAAGGTTATCCAAAGGAGCTTGTGTGTAAAAAAATAAAAACCTTAGCGGGGACAGTGCAGTGCCTTACGTAATGTGCGTAATGATGATATGCTAGCTGTGAACTTTGCAGACAGGAGGAATGTCTACATGCTGACTACCATTCATTATGAAAGTACTTCACCTGTGGCTGTTTGGTGTCAGGTTGCTGAAGAGTGCAAACCTGTGTGTGTTTTAGACTACAATAAGCATATAGGTGGTGCAGATAGAGTAGATCAGAGGTTGGAACCTTACACTGCTGTTCGTAAGGCTTACGTCTGATATAAGGAGTTGGCTATACATCTCTTCCCTTTCTGCCTCTAATGCTTTTGTTGTGTTCATGGATTGTTCTCCAGAGTCAAAGATGACTTTTGTTCAGTTTCAGGAATCTGTGATAGGCAGTCTTGTTATAGTGGAACAGGCAAGTGTTCCTAGAGTTCGAGTGGTGGAGGATGTGGCTAGATTGAAAAATCGCCACTTTCCTGGTCACATTCCTTCCACACCCCAAAAAAAAACTATCCCTGTAAGCGATGTAGAGTGTGTGTGCGAAGAGGCATGCAGAAGGAGAGTTATATGCAGTGCCATGATTGTCCTTCTAAACTTGGACTGTGTGTCAGCCTGTTTTCGAAAATACTACACCAAAAAATCTTTTTGGGGGCACCCGTGAGTGTTGTCTGGTCTTTATTGTTTTAGTTCTTTTGTTCATTTTCACAGTTGGCATTAGTGTGATGTATTTAGTTAGAGCTGTTGTGTGTGTAGTTTTGTATTTACTTAAAGTTGGTGTGTGTTTTCTTTTTGGTAAAAAAAAATGTGATGGTAAAATGTAATGGCTGGTGGTGTGTGTCGATTGGTGCTTGGCTGGTGGACTTGGCTGGTGGTGTGTGTGAGCTGGTGCTTGGCTGGTGGTGTGTGTGAGCTGGCTCTTGGCTGGTGGTGTGTGAGTAGTGACTTGCTGCTGGTCACTACAACACACTACTAGCCTTACGCAAGTCCACACACTCCGTGAGATAATGTGATTGCTGTGTCAGGCATGTCGGGGTATGAAAGTGATGGGCCCTTAAGTTGCACGGTCTGTTGATGTGAGTGTTGTAATGTGCTTGGGCCGCGGCTGGCTGCATGAATGGTCATGTTCGTGTCACTTATGAAAGGTGTGTGACTGGACTGTAAAGCGGCTGGTGCCTTGACGTGGCTTTACAGCCCACTAGCTGTGAGTCATTGGTTCTGTTTTTTGACCTTTCAGTTATTAACAGTGCATTTAATTTTTTTGTGAAATCTCTTGTTACCCCCATAGGTGCCTTGGACGAGCTGGTCTCTCCCTCGGCCACGGTTGCTGTGTGCCGTGGATGAGAGCAGCTCATCCTGCACCCGGCCCACGGGGGAAGCTCTAGCGCTCCCTTGTGGACCTCCCAACCCCCTTCTCTGGATCTGGATGGAAGGGTAATCACTTCCGCTTCCACTCCTGGCCCTTTGGCACCCCCTCCCCCCCAGGGACATCTGATGACATCAGTGTACGATCGTGCACTGACCTCATCAGAGGTTGCACCCATTGTGCTGGATGCTCAGCTTCCAGAGTGATAGGAAGAGAAATGCTTGCATTTCTCTTCCGATCTGGGGGTGGTGAAGATCAGAGAGGCATCAAAGAAAAGGAAAGGCTTTTCCTTTCCTTTGATGTCTTTCTGAGCATTTCTGTGATCGGGCTGCAGGAATGCCCACTAGACACCATGGAGTTTTGATTACTTTTGTAAGTAAATAAGGGGAGCGATCCCTTGGGTAAGGGTCTCTCCCCAAGGGGGGGAATTTATTTCTAGGATATTTCTGCCCCCCTTGGGGGCAGATTGGACTATTTTAATTAGGCCGATCTGCCCCCAAGGGGAGCAGAAAACACTAGACACCAGTTTTTTTTTTTTCTTTCTATAATTTCATAAGGGGAGCGACCCCTTAGGCAAGGGTCACTCCCCTGGGAGGCAAATTTACTTTAAGCCATTTCTGCCCCCCTTTGGGGGCAGATCGGCCTATTTTAATTAGGCCGATCTGCCCCTAAGGAACACAGAAACCACTAGGCACCAAGGATTTTTTTTTAACAGATGGGGAGTGACCCCCTTAGGCAAGGGTCGCTTCCTGGGGGGCAATTTTATTTTAGGGCATTTCTGCCCACCTTGGGGGCAGATCGGCCTACTTTTTTTTTTTAGGCCAGTCTGCCCCCAATGGGGCAGAAACCACTAGACACGGGGGATTTTTTTGCGCCAATTTCACGCAAGGGGAGCGAACCCTTAGGCAAGGGTCGCTCCCCTGGACGACAAATTTATTTTAGGCCATTTCTGACCCCCTTGGGAGCAGATCGGCCTGTTTTAATAACGCCGCTCTCCCTCCAAGGGGGGCAGAAGCCACTAGGCATCAGGGATTTTTTTTTTTTTTACAGATGGGGAGCGACCCCTTGGGCAAGGGTTGCTCCCCATGGGGGCATAATACTGTTTGCCATTTCCGCCCCCCTTGGGGGCAGATTGGCCTATTTTTGTAAGGTCCATCTGCCCCCAAGAGGGGCAGAAAGCCCACTAGACACCACTGGGTAAGATTTTTTTTCAAAAACAGAGGGTGGGGGTATGGCCATACCCTCTCCCCAAATAAATGGGGACAAAGTTGTCTGCCCACTGGTGGGCAGATGGGGCAATTACCCTGATCCACTTCCCAGGGGGACAGAAAGCCTACTAGATGCCAGGGAATTGTTAATAAAATAGTGTGGTGGTGGCTACCAACCAGTATGGGCATGGTTATGCCCCCACCCCAACTGAAGGGGGTTACAGTTTCCCCCTGCACACTAAAAGATCTTATCCCAACGGCAAGCAAGATGACATTTGATTATTTTTGGTTTTTGTTTTACATTTGGGCCATGCGAGCTTGTCTAACTCTCAAAATCGTCCCACTTGGAATGGTGAGGGCTGCACTTTTTGGACTTTGGGATGCTGCCATGTAGAAATATCTACGAGACCTAGACACATCTGAAAACTAAACATCTCTGTGAGTCTAGAGTGGTGTGCTTCACATGCAACTGCACCATTTTCTTACCCCTAATGGCTGCTGAGCCCTGGACCAAAAATGCAAGTGCCCCCACCCCCCTTCAAAAAAACAGGTAGTTTTGTAATTGATCATTTTGATGTGTCCACGTAGTGTTTTGGGGCATTTGCTGTCGCTGGACCTAGGCCTACCCACACAAGTGAGGCACCATTTTTATTGGGATATGTGGGGAAATGCTGGGTAGAAGGAAATTTGTGGCTCCCTTCAGATTCCAGAAGTTTGTAGCACCGAAATGTGAGGAAAAAGTATTTTTTTACAAACTCTGAGGTTTGCTAAGGATTCTGGGTAACAGAACCTGGTGAGAGCGCCGCAAGTTACCCCACCCTGGGTTCCCCTAGGTGTCTAGTTTTCAGAAATGTCCAGGTTTGCTAGGTTTTCATAGGTGCCATATGAGCTAGAGGACAACATCCACAGATATAAATGCGAAAACAACAGATGATGGATGGAATGCAGAGCAAATCAAACATTCACCCCAGTCACAGATCTGGGTTTAATCCATCAGTTGTTTTGCTTGCCATGCCATTCCAGACCCAACCATATGCAAATCAGTCTTGACCCTGTTCCCCATGGGAACAGTCCAGTCCAAACCGGCAGGCCAGGTCCTCCTGGACCAGAAACAAGCATCCTAGGACCAGTTTCAGGGTATCACCCTTCATCAGCCAGGCTAGCTTGAATGTGGTGGCATAGCAAGCACGGGACCCACATCTGGGCATACCCTTCCCACTCAGGGCGACAAATGCAAATGCAATGTCCAGGTTTGCTAGGTTTTCCTAGGTGCCAGATGAGCTAGAGGACAACATCCACAGCTATAAATGCAAAAACAACAGACGATGAAGGGAACGCAGAGCAAATCAAACATTCACCCCCACTCTCCAGGGAGGACCTGGCCTGGCAGTTCAGGCTGGACTGTTCCCATGAGGAACAGGGTGAAGACTGATTTGCATATGGCTGGGTCCAAACTGGGCTTGCATGATGAGCAAAAGAACAATGGATTAAACCCAGATCTGTGACTAGGGGTGAGTGTTTGCATTGTCTAACACTCCGTCCATCATCCTTTTGTGTTGCTTAAATCCACAGCTAGGCACTTTGCAAAAAACACGCCTGTTTTCTTTGGGAAAATGTGATGTGTCCATGTTGTGTTTTGGGGCATTTCCTGTTGCGGGCACTAAGCCTACTGATACAAATGAAGTACTGTTTTTATCTGGAGACTTGGAGGATGCTGGGTGGAAGTTAGTTTCTGTCTCTCCTTTCAATGTCTTTTTTAGACTAATTTTGAGGTTTGCAAAGGATTGTAGGTAACAGAACCTGGTGAAAGCCCCACAAGTCACCCCATCCTGGATTCCCCTAGGTGTCTAGTTTTAAAAAATGCACAGGTTTGGTAGGTTTCACTATGTGCCAGCTGAGCTAGATCCCAAATTCCACTGCTAGGCACTTTGCAAGGAACTCATCCATTTTTCAGTGGAAAAATGTGATGTGTACATGTTGCGTTTTGGGGCGTTTCCTGTTGCGGGCACTAGTCCTACCCACACAAGTGAGGTACCATTTTGATCGGGAGCCTTGGGGAACACAGAATAGCAGAATGAGTGTTATTAACAATTGTCTTTCTCTGCGTTTGTGCATTCCAAATGTAAGACAGTGTGTAAGAAAGAAGTAATTTTGAGAAATGCCCTGTAATTCACATGCTACTATGGGTATCCCCAAATTCAGAGATGTGCAAATAACCACTGCTTCTAAACTCCTTATCTTGTGCCCATTTGGGAAATATATAAGTTTCCTTGCTACCTATTTTTCACTCTTTATATTTTGCTGTATAACCAGTACACAATGAAAAACAATTGCAAGGTGAAGCTTTGTTATTGGCTCTGGGTAGCTAGGGTTCTTGGTGAACCTACAAGCCCTAAATATCCCTGCAAATAGAAGGGTCTAGTGGACGTGACGATATATTGCTTTTGAAAGTCTGCCATAGCTGGAAAAAGTTGCAGGTGATAATGTAGACAAATGCCTGTTTTTTTTTCAACTCAATTTCAATAATTTTTATTTCAACTGTTACTTCCTATCGGAAAACCTTGAAGGATCTGCACAAATGACCCCTTGCTGCATTCAGAAAATGTATACCTTTATAGGATCCTCCATTGGTTTCACACTCATTTCATTTCTGTCATTAACTGGAAGGGGGTTTAAAGGATAAAAAACTGGAAAAATAGGGTATGTCCAATTAAAATGCCAAAACTGTGTTGAAAATGTTGGTTTTCTGATTCAAGTCTGCCTTCTCCTGAAAGCTGGGAAGATGGTAATTTTAGCACTGAAAACCCTTTGTTGATGCCATTTGCAAAGAAAAAAACTGATGCTTTCTTCTGCAGCATTGTTTCCCATTTTCCCCAAAGAACCCAAATTGTAGCTGTTTTTTTGGCTAATTTCTTGCTCCCCACCAGGGGACTCCAGAAATACTGAGTACCTTTAGAATCCCCAGGATGTTGGAAAAAAGGCACAAATTTGTCTTGGATAGTTTATGTGGAGAAAAAGTTATGGGGTCATAGTGCGAACTGCCCCAAATAGCCAAACAAATCCTTGGCACAGTAGGGTGAAAAGGCTTGGCAGCAAAGGGGTTAAGGAAAGTTGGTAAATATCAAAAGATGGGTACAAGAGACTGTTTGAAGAAAAGAGACTCTGTGGGTTTTACATAAGATAGACAGATGCTACATAAAGAAGCAAAGATGGGTAGGTATTAGAGGAAATAAGGTAAGAGTACAGTAGATGCAAAAGAGTTACTACAGAGAGATGCATGAATGAGATCAATTCTGGTGGTACCCTACTGGGAAATTGAAAAACTTGCCATAGCGTAGCTGTAACTGCTGCAGCCATCTTTTTTTAGCTCAGTGCTAACCAGTGCTACCACGTTGTGCCCATCTCTGACGTATAAATCCCACTCTCATGCCTGGCACTGTAGTCTACATTTCTGTATCAGTTTGATTGTTTTATGCATTCCTGTGACTTCAGATCCTGCACGTGTGTTAACGCCTTTGCTTTGATCTTCTCACTATCTTCATTGGAGTCCTATATATGAAAACATATAAATTGATCCCATGTTTCTCCTTGGAAAGCTTTTAGGATCACAGGCCAGTTTTGATGATTTGGATATTACTCTTTCTTTTGTTAACAAACACTTGAAGGCTTTCATTGGTGTATTAGCAGAATTTCTTTAACAATAGGTGATAACATTTTGTGATGTACGATTGGAGGAACCGGATTAATCAAACAAGCAGGAGCGGCTTGTGGGCTTTGTTGAGGCGGGGAGTTGTGGAGGGGGGTGCGGGGAAGCGCGGGGCAAATTAATTAAAAAAAAATAAATAATAATAATAACTTCACTGCTTCTCTGCTGCCGCTGCGCCACTCCTCTCCTGCACTGCAGGCACAGGCTCCCAGCCTGCCCTGCAGCCAGTCCTGACGCTGTTCAAAGCCTCGTTCCGATTGGTTAGGAATGCCCTGCCAGGATGCTCTCTCCAGCCCGGCAACTCTGTTGCTGGGCTGGATAGAGCCTAGTGCGCATGTATGTTTGGCCTGCCAAACATGCATGCCCACTGAGGGGGAGTGACGTGCACTCCCCCTCAGTTCTCGTCATCCCTAGCGCACCGCCCCTTTTACTACAAAACAATAATAAACCTAGTTTATTATCGTTTTGTAGTAAAAGTTTTGCAGCTGATGCTGCTGCTGGTGGGGGGCGACCCTCCTCCGCCCTAACGGAGGAGCTGCGCCTGCAAACAAGCAATCTGGGTAGTATGAAAAAAGGCACAACATGCTTTAAAAGACACAACACAGGCACCTACTCTTCTATAGCAGTTTAATCAAATTAAACTAAACTATCTGACATAGTCAAAATAGGTGAGGTGCAAGTACATCTTGTGTAGAACCGTGGCTGCTAAAACAACAACAAAATGATCTGCTCAGCATTGTTCTTTGTGACAGAACTGTCTCCTAAGAGAATCTCGTGGACCTAAGCACTTACCTGGAATAAGATCTGAAGGTCATGCAGGCTGCTTTTCAGGTGCTGGGAGCTTTTCCGAGCCAGGGTTGTCTCCTCATAACACAATGGGCGTGGTGTCCGTGGCATACAGGTGGTCATCGTCCAGAGGGAGGCGAAAATTTGACATAGACACGAGATATCTATAAATCCTGAGCAAAAGAATGGGGAAAAAGAAAGACTCTCAAATCAGTGCTTAAGTAGCTAGGACATACTAGACTTTTTGCTAGTCGTCATCTAACACAAAGGCATGGGCCATGTGACTGTTTAAACTATTTTAAACAAAGAATACCAATACATATGCTGTCTCTGCAGAAGTGCTGAAATGTTGGTTATGGGAAAATAAAGACCACAGAGGCAGTGCTGGAATGAAGGTTTGAAAGAAAGACAGATTATGTAGTATCCATGTTGTGGCTTTGAATATGTTCAAAATGTGTTTGTTTGTGGTGTTTCCGGTAGACAAGAAGAGGCTGGAATGCATTTGGATGGTGGACTCCGATCTAATTGAGCTGAGTAATACAGGAGAAACTTTCTTTCATGACCATCTGAGCTGAACTCCCAAGTTAAGGCCTATCTGTATCTGACCGTATCATAGTCCCTCCTTATTCGATCAGAAGAGGGTTACCTATGCATTGTGCCAGTCAATGTACAGATTCCAAGCCCAAGAGGTCTAAAGTGGCAGAGATGTTGACTCTATTATTTTCAGGCCCTATATGGGGGAAGGAGGGCACAGGGCAGAAATGGACTACTGTGGTGGTTGAGAACGTTTGCCACTGGTGTCCTTGTGATAGTCCTACTATACCTCTGCAAACTGGGCCAAGTACAACCCTTTCCGCGCTTCACCATCCCAGTAGCGAAGGTGACATTCATATACTCCTCATGGAGGTGGTTGGGGGGCGAGGGGGACTAGATCTCTGAACTGAACAGTCACCCTACTCACACAATAGAGTACTGTCTAGCCCAATGCTAGTCTTTTAAGCAAAAGAAAGTACTTTAATCACAAAGTATTATTAAACATTGCACGTTCCAAAGTGAATAATTTACAGGGCTTCATATCTGTACAGGATCTAATGAAATGGAGACACCCCCTTGGTGTCTGTTTCAATCCCCCTTTTTTCCCCAGTGTGACTTAGGCAAAGAAATAGGTATTAGCATAGGCTAGACGTAGGTCCTTATCCCTAGTGATTATTCCAAAGACTGGCCAGTAGGTCAGTTTCATTGTATTTTGGCCAAACAAATCTGTGCTGGCATTTAGGCACAGTCTCAAATCAAATCAAATCATTAACATTTATAAAGCGCGCTACTCACCCGTGCGGGTCTCAAGGCGCTAGGGGGAGGAGGGGGTTACTGCTGCTCGAAAAGCCAGGTCTTGAGGAGTCTCCGGAATGCGGAGTGGTCCTGGGTGGTCCTGAGGCTGGTGGGGAGGGTATTCCAGGTCTTGGCTGCCAGGAAGGAGAAGGACCTCCCACCCGCCGTGGAGCGGCGGATGCGAGGGACGGCAGCGAGCGCGAGGCCAGAGGAACGGAGGAGACGGGTGGGGGCGTAGAAGCTGAGGCGACGGTTGAGGTATTCCGGTCCCTTGTTGTGCAGGGCTTTGTGTTCGTGGGTGAGAAGTCGGAAGGTGATCCTTTTGCTGACTGGGAGCCAATGCAGGTGTCTCAGGTGTGCGGAGATGTGGCTGTTGCGGGGTACGTCGAGGATGAGGCGGGCCGAGGCGTTTTGAATACGTTGCAGGCGTTTTTGGAGTTTAGCGGTGGTCCCAGCATAGAGGGTGTTGCCGTAGTCCAGGCGGCTCGTGACGAGGGCGTGGGTCACGGTTTTTCTAGTGTCGGCGGGAATCCAGCGGAAGATCTTGCGGAGCATGCGGAGGGTGAGGAAGCAGGCAGTCTCTGTGTTCGTGCAGACACAGTACCATGCTTCCTGTTCAGTAATACTGATGAGTCCCAGGCACAGAATGATGTGATCTGTGTGTTTACACTCTTTTGGGGCTTTGGCACCAGGGTGGGAGACCACGGATGGCAGACTAGCCCTCTTCAGGACCACTAGTGCTGAGCAACACGGTTGGCAGGCTTGTTGGGAGATGCAGCTTTAAGCCAGCACAGGTGGGCGTTTGATATTTGCGACTTGTGGGACGATGCAAGTGCTCATTTTTGGCAGTTGCTGTCCTAGTGGCTAATGCAGATGGATGCTCATATTTAGCATTTGCAGCGCTAGAGGCCAATGCCTCAGATGCTCATCTTTGACCGTTGTGGCCCCTGTTGGTTGATGCAGGAGCTCCTTTTGTATTAGCACCTTGGTTGGCAGTGACAGAACTAGGCCCTTGGACTTGATGAGGGTGTCACTGCCGCACAATGACAACTTGGTGAATGGTTCTTTATATAGCCTATGGTCAGAGCTACAATAGGAGACCAGACGACCATGCAGACTTGGGGTTAGGATTGGCTTTGTTCCTCAGTAGTCAGCTGCTTCTGGGTGCCTTACTGCCCAAAAACATACTTGGCTTCTCCTCCTAGACAGTCTCTACCTCATGCGGAGCCAGACAGGCTCCTCCCTTCTCTGAGCAGGCAGGTAGCCTTCTAGGTGCTTAGACAGCCCCACAGCTTCTCCAGCACGTTGCAGAATTCAGGTGAATTTTCTTTGATCACTGGGATAATGGCATTCGGGCACCAGCCCTGGTCACACAGCAGTTGTCTGGGAAGTACTCCTTTTCTTGGTCATTAAAAGCTTGGAACGGGAATCAAGTGAAGTGACTTGCATCACACTTTTTATACTTTTTTTGTAGAAGGCGTGTGTCATTTTCAGGCTGCTCTCCACACACAGTTTTTGTGTGAAGTGATGTTTCTCACAGCAGGGTGGAATATGGCCCTCATTACGAGTTTGGCGGGCGGCGGAGGCTGCCTGCCAAACCCGTCCCGCTATCTGACTGCCTGTGCAGGCAGAATACCACCAACCCTAATACAGGTTTCCCACTGGGCTGGAGGGTGGAAACAGCATTTCTGCCCACCAGCCCAGCAGGAAACAGGGCTTAAGACTGACGCCGGCTCATAATTGAGCCGGTGGCAATGTCGTGGGTGCAGCACCACCCGTTGCGCTTTCCAATGCCTGTAATTCGGGTGGTGTAAAGTGAGATCGACCTGTCCATGGGGGGGGACTAGCACTGCCCATGCCAAGTGCATGGTCTGTGCAAGTGCCCCTGATGCCCCTATTCCACCAGCCTTTTCATGGTGGTCCAAACGCCATGAAAAGGCTAGCGGATTGGTGAGTTGTAATCCGCAGGGTGGCGCTGCAGGCAGCACTACCCTGGCGAATTACAAACTGCTGAGATGGCGAGGCTGGCGGCAACCTGGCGGTGTCGGCGGTCCGACCGAGGCGGCTCCGCTGCGGTCGTAATGTGGAGGCCAGACCTCTGCTTTGGCAGTGGTCCGACCTCTACTGCGGCCCTGGCAGTCTCGTGACCGCCAGGGTCATCATGAGACCCAGAGTCTGTCTTTAAGCAGGAATATCTTAAACCTATCCACAGCGGAGTGACTTTTCTGCATCTGGCTGTCATCAGCTTTCCTGAAGCAGTAATTGAAGACAGAAAAAAAGTTAGGCCCTGTCTAGAAACGTCCTCACCTTGACCAGTACATATCTCAGTTGACACCCCTTACCCCATCATTTATCAAATGGCAGTGCTCAGGAAGGACTAATCAGCAGTGCCTTGCTAACAAGGCGCTCTTGAAATTTCCAAGGGTAGATTTGTCTACACCTTCTTCAGCTCAATATCTGGGTCCCCACCCTCCAGCGCCGCAGGAATGCAGGCAGTACATGCCCACTGTCTGATTGAGCTGTAGCTACCCTCCGTCTTCAGGAATGCCAATTCAGGGGCATCCAGAATGGATCTCACTGGCCCCAGTAATCAGACTCACAAGACAGATTGCTGCTACATAGTTGTGCAACATATGCAATGGACACACAAACACACACTCAGGATGCACTTGAAATGTCAGTGCAAGGTTCTGGGTTTCACGTGCCAGGGACCTTTACATGATAGGGGTTTGTAGACTGCACTCAGACACAGATACAAATTCATTAAACACTGCGCTGCCACCACCACGTTATGAAGTGTGCTCAGGGCAAGGGCAGTAGTCTGTTGCCAGACATGGACAGGCTTGACACACCCCCTGTATATCACAGGACAGGTTGTGGACCTTGTATTGTCCGGGACATTTGGCCTTTACCCACGCTAGGTTAGCTTGAGGCCAGGGCCAAAATAAGCATCAGGAGACCGGTTTCACAGGCAGTGGTGCCTTGTGGCAGGTTACACGCTCGTACACTGCAGGGGACATTCATGTCCAAACATTTAGGGGGTCATTTTAACCCTGGCGGTCCAAGACCGCCAGGGCTAAAATGACGGGGGCACCGCCAACAGGCTGGCGGTGCCCCGCTGGGCATTCTGACTGCGGCGGTTTGACCGCGGTCAGAAGTGGAAAACCGGCGGTCTCCCGCCGGTTTTCCGCTGCCCATTTGAATCCTCCATGGCGGCGCAGCTCGCTGCGCCGCCATGGGGATTCTGACAGCCCATACCGCCATCCTGTTCCTGGCGGTTCGCCCGCCAGGAACAGGATGGCGGTATGGGGTATCGTGGGGCCCCTGGGGGCCCCTGCAGTGCCCATGCCAACGGCATGGGCACTGCAGGGGCCCACGTAAGAGGGCCCCACAAAGAATTTCACTGTCTGCATTGCAGACAGTGAAATTCGCGACGGGTGCCACTGCACCCGTCGCACCTTCCCACTCCGCCGGCTCCATTCGGAGCCGGCGTCCTCGTGGGAAGGTAGTTTTGCACTGGGCTGGCGGGCGGCCTTTTGGCGGTCGCCCGCCAGCCCAGTGCAAAACCCAAAATACCCTCAGCGGTCTTTCGGACGCGGAGCGGTATTTTGGAGGGGGAAGTCTGGCGGGCGGCCTCCGCCGCCCGCCAGACTTAGAATCACCCCCTTAGTGATCTTGGATGAGCACGAGGAGTCTACAGGTCCAGGCTCACGTGGCGTGTCTAGCCGGACATTGTCAAAGCGTGGAGTGTAAGTGATGAGGCAGGTGTTGCATGATGTGCAAGGAGAAGAGAGGGCCAATAGCATGCCCCCCCAGGTAAATACAGGGGGGTGATGTGACTACACCCAATTATATTTCAACGTAAACAATAAATGGAATATTCCTTATAGTAGGAACATGGCAATGTTGTATATTAGGTAGCTTTACAGTTGTCTTGTTTCAACTCTGAAAATAGTATTTTCCTGTTTAGAGCATGTGAGGGCTGGGGATACAGATGGAAAGTCGGGATTAGAACGGACTTCCTGTTTGACAGAAGCGTTAGCAGAAAGAGTGTAAAGGAGGAGGGCCGGGAATGACTCTGGGAACGCAGGGAGGGCAGGAATGGTTAGAGAGGGATAAGAACGGAGGCGGGGGCTGCTGGCGAGACAGAGTACTATACACAGGTGGAGAGAGAGATACTGGGGTTGAGAAGAGAAGCAGAGAGAGGGGTGCTAAGGAAGATGGAGGGTGAGGGTGATGAGAGAAAAGAGACAGAGGAAACGGGAGAGAAAGAGATAGCCGTGCCGAGAGAGCATTGTGTAACGGAGAGGGGGGAGAAGGACCGGTTAGTCTCAGGCAGAACATTAACTGAGAAGAAGAGAGAAGACGCTCAGGCACAAGCGAGAGTGCGGGAAAGAAAGGAAGGCATTGATTCCTGGTGGGAGAGCGTGGCTGGCTTTAGGGTAGCGCGACTGGTGCAGCCGCACTGGGCGCTGACCTCGGCGGGTGTGGGGGGAAGGGGGAGCTGTGTTTAGCGGTAACTCCACCTCGTGCACAGTTCCTTGTGCCTCCAACTTTCAGACAGCGATAAAAATGTCAAGATAACTTGTGCTTAATGCTGCTACTGCTAGAGAGAGAGAGAGTTTTGTCTAGTGGAAGTTTTGACTCGCCATAAAGTAGCGCAGAGGGTTAAAGCGCCTGCTGCAAAGAGCAGATCTGTATTTTCTGTGGATAGCTCAGTGGGATACTGATTTTGTCTCAGAGGTTCGTTTGTTACAGCAGTTCGTAAGATACAGCCCTCATATAGACCAGTAACTGTTATGGACTGTCAACAAACTGCATAAAATAGGTTAGAACGTTATGTTTTTCCCCAGATTTTCATTATTTGTTCCTAATGTTGCTAAAATGTTCCTTTTGGATAGATATTCATACTTATGAATAAAACCACCCTTTACCAGTGCGTTAAAACCAATGAAATGTGGGGGAGGGGCTATGAGGAGATGAGGGGCACTTTAGCCGGGTGGTAGTGAGAGAATCCGAGTCATCAGGGTGGAGGTGGGGATGGGTCAGAATTGATTGTCGCTCAGGGCGAGAGGGATTGCAGAGAGGCCGAAGGGACGGGTCTGGGCCGGCCACGGGCTCCTTGCGGCAGTCCTCAGCTGGCCTCATTGCCACCTCCGCCCGTGCCTCGAGTGTCTGTCCTGGCTTGTGTGTGTGTGCACTGCCTTCCTCCTGTACACGTGTGCCTCCTCTCCTCCCCCGGCCAGTGCTCCGGCGGGAAGGAGTTCCCTCTGTCCTATTTTCAGAAGCAGGTGTGCGCAGATTCCTCAGCGGACACTCTGGATCGGAATTCCCCTCATCAGCTAGGCAAAACATTCGAGGGCGGCCGCACGCCAGCCCCGGAGCTGCGGGTGATGCCGACTGGCATTGTGCAAGCGGGAGGTGTCATCTCGGGCCGGCAGCAGGGAATAGGCTACTGTGGAGGCCGCCCACGCAGGACCAGCCTTCCTTTAAGTGTTCCCCTGGGTCAGGAAATCTGCAGCCTTTGGTCCCCATGCAGAAGTGGGCACAGCTGTCCCCAGATGTGCAGCAAGCGCACTGGGGTGTGGTATTCTGGAGTAGCGGCCATCTCTTAGGCTAGTTTGTCCCGTTTGGGGAATTCATTTCTTCAGACAAACTACCCCGCTCGTTGGGGGACCTGTCAATGCTAAACCTGTGCCGCCTTTCTGCACACGGAGAGTTTACTTTCAGCCGGAGGCAGGCAGCCCTTCTGTTATCCCGAAGTTGGGCGGAATGTGTAAACGCCCAGTGTTTGAAGACAGTTATTTCATTGTGACCGTCGTCCTCTCCATTGCTTTAATACTCCTTTCTGAGGCGGGTTAGTCAGCCTGCGAATTATTAAATGTTCTTCCTTTTTCGTCCTGTGCATATCATTACATTAGTCGCTTATTCAACCGACTTCGTGTATTGTTTGGCGCCGTAGAAGCGCTGTACATATAGTAAGATAACTAACTTTTAATGAGACATGCAAAGCACTAGAGGCTCAACAGCAAGCCCATTTGTTCCTCTGTGGCTGAGGATCACCTCAGAGCCTCGGGTGCGCCTTTTTAGCCCCGTGGACAAGAAGTGTGAACAGGCAAAATGGGTACAGGGAAGACCGACCCCAGCAGGAAAGAGGTGGGAGGACAGATCCGAGCCAGGAGATAAACAGGAACTCAAGTAGCGAAGAAGAGGGGTAGAAGGCCTGGGTATTAATTGTGGCAAAAGCGAACATCATTAAATATAAATCTGCACCACCACCGGGCAAAGCTTAGACTAAAAAGCATGATTCATTATTCGTAGTAGTCTTAGATTGACAAGTGTGTCACCTCGTACTGTGGGGCTGGGTAACTGTGAGATAGCCAAGGATGAATGTGCGCTTTACAAATACACGTTATGACATCTGTGGCGTCCATCTCTCTTGGCAATCACACAGATAAATGTTGCGTGAATGTATTTATGCATCTGATGTCAAGATTCCCAAGATGCGAAAATTTAAGGAGCATATCACCAGTCCTTATGTTTTCATCACAGAAAAATATATTTATCAAAATATACCGATAGGCATAAAATACCAATAGGCATTGAAAAAAAGTAGCATCCTTGTTAAAATATTTGATATTCTGGAAACCATTGTGCCAATTTCCAAACAATTAAAACTCGCTCTCTAATGCCATAAACCATTAATTTGCTGGACATATACAAGGGCTTACTGACAACGTGTTTCGAACAACGGTCATAGGTGTCTTCAGGGCCTCAGCGGGTTGGCATCTGTGTGCTATGCCAATCACATCCAGTGACCAGCTTTGATCTGTTGTCTATGTGTGTGTTCTTCAGGACCTCAGTGGGTTTGCATTTGTATGACATGCCAGTCATATCCAGTGACCAGCTTTGATCTGCTGTGTGTGTGTGTTTGTCTCCTTCGCCTCAGTGGGTTGGCATTTGTGTGCTATGCCAGTCTCACATCCAGTGACCAGCTTTGATCTGCTGTCTGTGTGTCTTCTTCAGGGCCTCGGTGGGTTGGCATCTGGATGCTATGCCAGTCACATCCAGGGACCAGCTTTGATTTGTATTAAGTGTGTGTTTCGTGTCCCACCATGCTTTGGTAAACAGATCATTGAAGCGATCCGCTCTTTCACGGTTATTGTTAATTGATACCTTTGCTCTGTGCCGGGTAGGGAAGAGCTGCTTTTTCTTTTGGTCTGGGCTACTGTAGCTTCAGCTTCTCATTGGTGTCTCTGTGTGTGTGAAAGCTAGAGCTGAGGACATACGCAGCGTCCCCGGCATGATACAACAGGGACAGCCTCAACCCACAAATGTCCTGCAGAACATTTTCACCTCAAAACTCTGCATGTGAACATGACATTTCTTTAAATAGACGAATAGAATCCATACGATTTATTCCTAAATTAGAAAACCCCTGACTTCCAAAGCGGTACTAACAAGTTTTACAAGAAGTAGCCATTTTATGCTTATGACAGACAAACACCGGACGATTTTGGTAGTAGTAAGTTATCCACCGGGCGCCCATTTGTATGTCAGGGCAATCGAGTGATGACTGGGTGCAAACGCCTGGCAGCTGGGTACGCAGCAGCCAGAGCCCTCTGCCTGGGGGTTTACGAATACTTCTCGAAATGTACTGCTTTTGTGGGTACGAAGTTTGAACAGCACCATGACTCACACTGAGGTGTGGGACGTTACTGTACAATGCAGGGCTAAGCTTCGCTTCATTTGTAAGTCCCTTCCCTTTTCAGTATAAAGATGTGCTATTAAAAGTGGGAGTAGGGGCGGACATCCTTACCACGGGGCCCTCCTCGGGCACTGCTGTGAACACTCTGCTCACCCACCCTGGGCCCCCACCCCAGGTGCTCTCCCTCCCACCTCGGACTGACAGGTGCTGACACCTTGCTTCCGCCCGCCTGAGTGCAGACTTTCCCTGGACCCGACGCTTGCATTTCATCTCTAACCCCCGCACGACTCCCCCACACACACCTGACACTTGCGCCCACATGGGCCAGGAAGCCATCGCCTGAGGATCCGACGCTGGGCGTTGCTTCCGCCAGACCACAGTGCTCAATGTGCACCCAAGGCTCTCCGGCTTGGGAACAGTCCTGGCCTCTTTAAAGCGCCTAGAGTAGTAAATGGGCCAGGAAGCCCTCTCGAGAAGACCCTCAGACTAGGTTACAATCGGCGCCGTGCACCCAGAGTGGGACCCGACGGCGGTCACCCCTGGCACCCGAGGCTCCCCAGTTTGAGAACAATCTTGGGCTCTCTAAAGCGCCTACCTCGGTGATCTTCTCGGCGCAAGCCCTGACAGTCACTCATTTAGTCAAATGTGCTGTCAAGTTCTGTAAGCATACACTGCCAACTGCAAGGAGCGCGCAGCGTACATTACATAGAATACATGACCCTGCACCCAGGAATGTGTTACAGCACTGTCGGTGATATATTACGGCACAGGCACATCATACAGGACGAATTACCGCACGTCAGGCGCCACGCAATGTATTACAGCACTCCAAGCAGTATATTAACACACTCGTTTTCTTCCACTTTAGAGTTTTTTTTTTAAAACTCTGCACCCACCAGCAGAAGCAAAAAGTTGCCCTCCTTTGGGCCCGCGGTCCCTCCGTTCCATCCTCCTCTGAGCTGGCGGAAGCACCGGAGCAGCGCCGAGCTGCCTTCCCATTGATCACATCGAAATGTGCCAGTTGCTGTCGAGGCGCTATCCGGGCTCAGAGCTCGGCGTGGCTTCAGCGGTGAGTTGGGGCGCCAGGACCCTGCCAGTGTACACCAAAGAGAGACGGACTTACCCAATCTCATTCTCCTCCTCGTGGCGAGCCTCTGGTGCAGCGGGGTGCTCCTGCGCGAATCCCTCGAACTTTCTCCCTCTACTAATTTCCACTGTTCAGTTCTTCTTCGGTGTTCTTCTCTTCGTTATCTGCCTCTTTCTCTCATGCTTCTCACCGGTGACCTTTTTGTCTTAGTAACTGTACTTTGAGCACTCTATATTTCTCTTCTTCCCTTCTCTCTCTTTGTCCCTCTTATTTCCTTTCTCTGCGCTCTCCCTCTGCAGTCTCTAACTCCCGTCTTTACAGCGAGCGGCAGAGTCGATGTCTCCACTCCCTTCTGTATTGGAACCTTTGATTTTACCGTTATCGTCTCTCTGCACCCTGATGTAACGGACCTGTACCCCCTTCCCTCTGCAAGCGACACCCCTCTCTTCACCCTGATATCGTACGGCTGCTCCACCTGCCCTCTGTGTTGACCACTTCTCTGCTCACTGATGTTTCGGATCTCCTCTCCTGTATTAAAATCTATTTATGCTCAGGCCCTTGTGATGCAGAGTTCATCCGTGTTTTCCTCTGTTGGCACCTGTCCCTGCTCTGCACCCTGATATTACAGATCTCCTTCCCCTCCTTTCTTGGCACCTGCCTGTGCTCTGCACCTAATATTGCATAGCTCCTCTCATGCTGCACATACCTCACCCCTTTATATACCATTCTGCTTCTCTGACACCCACAGACGTGTGAAGAAACAGTTTCAAAGAATTTCATAACAAGGAAAATCTCTGCTCCTGCACCTGTCACAAGGAACTAACCACCTAGGCTCTGCCCCTGCGGTGAATTCTGTCAGCACTGGAAACCCCAGCTGTCACCCTGCATCCTACTCAGAGCGGGTGCACCTCGCAGCAATAAGGGAAATCCTGCACTGCGTTTGAGGGGTGTGTGGTGGCGGGACGTGTCCTGAACTGCATGCACACAGAGGAGGAAAGGCTGAGGTGCATGGGAGAACTGTACGTCTACTGCACTCAGTACATTACTGTATTTTGTGTAGGGATTTTGTTGAATGCCAGACTGCACCCAAGACAGTGGAGAGAGTTGAGAACAACAGTCTTATTACTTCAGTCTTTACGTTTAGGGAAGTGAGTCTCACTTACTGGGCCTCCACTCATAAATGTCAGTTAGTGTTTGCCAGGGGTTGCAGCTGCCCCTTGCGACCCCTGACCTCAAAGGTGGCAAAATCATTGCCAAGAGCACAGAAGTATCTCACATTTCCAGTGCCTGAATGCATACTCATGTTCTGCTTATTTGTATTACAATAATAGTGAACAATACTCTATTATTCACTATTAGTGTAATCAAAAGTGGATCAGCAGGATCTGGAGCGGACCTTCACTGTCGTTTAACCCTATCGCTGCCAGGTCTTTCCCTTTCCCCTCAGGTGCCAGGCCTTTTTTTGGCTATTTGGGGGCAGTTCGCGCTTAGGCCCTCATAACTCAATGTCCACATAAGCTATCCACGTCAAATTTGCATCCTTTCTCCCAACATCCTAGGGATTCTAGACGTACCCAAAGTTTGTGGGTACCCCTGGAGGAGACCAAGTAATTAGCCAAAAATACAGGGAAAAATGTTAACAAAAAAAATTTGAAAAAAGGGCTGCAGAAGAAAGCTTGTGTTTCTTCCCCCTGAAAATGGCATCAACAAATGGTTTGCGGTGCTAAAATCACCACCTTCCCAGCTTTCAGGAACAGACAGACTTGAATCAGAAAACCACATTTTTCAACACAATTTTCCATTTTACTGGGACATACCCCACTTTTACTTTTTTTTGTGCTTTCACTCTCCTTCCAGTTCCTGCCAGAAATGGTTGTGATGAAACCAATGCTGGATCCCGGACAGATAAACATTTCTGAAAATTAGACAAATTTCTGAATTCAGCAAGGGGTCATTTGTGTAGATCCTTCAAGGTTTTCCTACAGAAAATAACAGCTAAGTTTAAAGAATATTGAAATTGAGGTAAAAAAAGATAAATTTTTGTCCATGTTTTTTTCTGTAACTTTTTCCAGCTATGGCAGATTTTTGAAAGCAATATACTGTTACGTCTGCTGGACTCTTCTGGTTGCGGGGATATATAGGGCTTGTAGGTTGAGCAAGAACCCTAGGTACCCAGAGCTAATAAATGAGCTGCACTTTGCAATGGGATTTCTTTGTATACCGGGTATACAACAATTAATTTGGTAAAATATAAAGAGTGAATAAGGAAACCTTTATATTTCCAAAACGGGCACAAGATAAGGTGTTGAGAAGGAATGGCTATTTGCACGTCCCTGAATTCCGAGTTCCACATGCTAGCATGTGAATTACGAGGCATTGCTCAAACAGATGTCTTTTTTACACACTGTCTTACATTTGGAAGGAAAGATGTAGAGAAAGACAAGGGGCAATAACACTTGTTCCCCCAGGTCTCCCGATACAAATGGCACCTCACTTGTGTGGGTAGGCCTAATGCCTGAGACAGGAACGCAACATGGACACATCACATTATTATATTGAAATCTGGCGTGTTTTTTAGAAAGTGCCTAGCTGTGAATTTTGGCCTTTAGCTCAGCCGGCACCTAGGGAAACCTAGCAAACCTGTACATTTTTGAAAATTGGACACCTAGGGGAATTCAGGATGGGGGCTTGTGGGGCTCTCACCAGGTACTGTTACCCAGAATCCTTTGCAAACTACAAATTTGGCCAAAAAAACCAAAATACTTTTTCCTCACATTTCGGTGATATAAAGTTCTGGACTCTGAGAGGAGTCACAAATTTCCTTCCACCCAACATTACCCCCAAGTCTCCAGATAGAAATGGTACCTCATTTGTGTTGGTAGGCCTAGTGCCCGCGACAGGAAATGCCCAAAAACACAACATGGACACATCACACTTTCCCAAAGAAAAATGACCTGTTTTTTGCAAAGTACCTAGCTCGGGATTTTGGCCTCTAGCCGCAAAACACAACATGGACGCATCATATTTTTACATTGACAACGGACACGTTTTTTGGGTAGTGCCTACTGTGGATTTTGATCTCCAGCTCAGCCGGCACCTAGAAAAACGTACCAAACCTGTGCATTTTTTAAAACTAGACACGTAGGGGAACCCAGGATGGGGTAACTTGTGGTGCTGTGACCAGGTTCTGTTTACCAGAATCCTTTGCAAACCTCAATTTGGCAAAAAACACTTTTTCCTCACATTTGGGTGATAGAAAGTTCTGGAGTTTGAGAGGAGCCACACATTTCCATCTATAAGCATTCCCCCAAGTCTGCTGATGAAAATGGTACCTCACTTGTATGGGTAGGGCTAGTGCCCGGGACAGGAAATGCCCCAAAACACAACATGAACACATCACATTTTCCAAAGAACACTGACCTGTTTTTTGCAAAGTGCCTAGCTGTGGATTTTGGCCTCTAGCTCATCCGGCACCTAGGAAAACCTAGCAAACCTGGACACTTCTGAAAACTAGACATACAGGGAAACCCAGGATAGGGCAACTTGTGGCGCTCTCACTAGGTTCTGTTACCCAGAATCCTTAGCAAACCTCAAAATGTGGCAAAAAAACACATTTTCCTCACATTTCGGTGCTGCAAAGTTCTGGAATCTGAGGGGATGTTGGAGGCTGGCCTGGCTTGTAGTGGGTACCAATGGAACTTACACCTTATGCCAGGTCCAGTTATCCCTTATTAGTAGAGTGTAGTAGTGTTCTAGCAGCTTAGGCTGATAGAGATAGCTATATCAGAGCAGCCAAGGCTGAACTAGGAGACATGCAAAGCTCATGCAATACCACTTATATAGGTACTATATCATAAGAAAGACAATACTCATAGTTACCTAAAAATAAAGGTACTTTATTTTAGTGACAATGTACCAAAAATATCTGAGGATATACTCCCTTAGGAGGTAAGTAAAATACACAAAATATACACAACAAACCAAATCAGGTAAGTAAAACAGTCAGAAAGTAGTGCAAACACTGTAGAACACAATAGGATGCAATAGGCCTGGGGCAACACAAACCATATACTAAGAAAGTGAAATGCGAACCACAAGTGGACCCCTAGGCTAGTGTAGTGTATAGAGGGTCGTTGGGAGTGTAAGCAAACACTAAGGGTGTAAAAGATACCCCACCCAAGACCCTGGAAAGTAGGAGTAAGGTACTACTATTTCCCCAGAAACACACTTAAGTCGTGATAAAGGATTTTGCAAGGACCACAACAGACTGCAAAGCACTGAAGATGGATTCCTGGCCTTGAAGACCTGCAAAGGAAGGGGACCAAGTCCAAGAGTCACTAAAATGTCCAGGGGGGGGCAGGAGCCTACTAACCCCGGATGAAGGTGCAAAATGGCTGCCTCTGGTTGGATGAAACTGCAGGTTTTGCAACAACAAAAGGATGGAGGAAGTTCTTCTTTGTGCAGAAGATGTCCCACGGCGTGCTGGAGGATGCAGAGTCGTTTCTTTGGCAAAAGACCATAAACAAGCCTTGCTAGCTGCAAGAGTCGCGGTTGGAGAAAAAGGGTGCTGCCCGCACCCAGGAAGGACCAGGATGTCGCCACTTGGGAGAGGAGACAAGAGGGGGCCCTCAGCAATGTAGAGAGCCCATGCACAAGCAGGAAGCACCCGCAGAAGTCCTTGAACACAGGTTCAAGATGTCTGCACACGGCGGTCCTCTCAACACTGCAAAGAGAGGTCCCACGACACCGGAGATCATCTCAGGGAGCTGAGCATCTCAGGATGGAGTGCTGGGGACCTCGGCTTGGCTATGCATGCAGGATTTCTTGGAAATGTGCACAGAAGCCCTTGTAGCTGCAGTTCACACGGTGGACAGGATTACTGTCTAGAGAGGGGAGGCAAGGACTTACCTCCTCCAAATTGGGACAGTTGGACAACTGGACAGTTTGGGTCACTTCGGTCCACCACCTGTGTTCAAGGGGCCACGCTCGCCAGGATGAGAGGGGACCCAGAGTACCAGTAATGCTGAAGTTTGGTGCCTGCTGAAGCAGAGGGAAGATTACGTCGGCCCACAGGAGATTTCTTCGTGGCTGTGAGTGCGGGGTGAAGGCGAGCAGCCCCCAGAGCATGCACCACCAGGAAACAGTCGAGAAAGCCGGCAGGATTAGGCACTACAATGTCGCTGGTAGTCTTCTGGCTACTTTGTTGCAGTTTTGAAGTCGTCCTGGAGCAGTCAGCGGTCGATCCTTGGCAGAAGTCGAAGAGAGAAGTGCAGAGGAGTCCTGCTGGATTCTTGCAAGTCGTTATCCGAGGAAAAGCCCACTGGAGAGACCCTAAATAGCCCTCTGAGGAGGATTGGCCACCTAGTCAGGTAAGCACCTATCAGGAGGGGTCTCTGACGTCACATGCTGGCACTGGCCACTCAGAGGGCTCCAGAGTACCCTCACACCTCTGGAAACAAGATGGCAGAGGTCTGGAACACACTGGAGGAGCTCTGGGCACCACCCCTTGGGTGGTGATGGACGGGGGAGGGGTCACTCCTCTTTCCTTTGTCCAGTTTCGTGCCACAGCAGGGAATGGGTGTTCCCTAAACCAGTGTAGACTGGCTTATGCAAGGAGGGTACCATCTGTGCCCTTCAAAGCATTTCCAGAGGCTGGGAGAGGCTACTCCTCCCCAGCCCTTAACACCTATTTCCAGAGAGAGCAGGTGTAACACCCTGTTCTCAGAGGAAATGCTTTGTTCTGCCTTCCTGGGGCTAGGCTGCCCAGACCCCAAGAGGGCAGAACCCTTTCTGTGGGTTGGCAGCAGCGTAGCTGCAGAGAAAACCCCAGAGAGCTGGTTTGGCAGTACCGGGGGTCCATAGTGTAGCCCCTGGGATGCATAGAATTGCCCCCGATACTAGATTTGACATCAGGAGACAATTCCATGATCTTAGACATGTTACATGGCCATGTTTGGAGTTACCATTGTGAAGCTACATATAGATATTGACCTCTATGTAGTGCACGCGTGAAATGGTGTCCCCGCACTCACAAAGTCCAGGGAAATGGCCCTGAACTATGTGGGGGCACCTTTGCTAGTGCAAGGGTGCCCTCACACTTAGTAACTTTGCACTTAACCTTCAGCAAGTGAAGGTTAGACATATAGGTGAGTTATAAGTTACTTACGTGCAGTGAACATGGCTATGAAATAACATGTGCGTTATTTCCCTCAGTCTGCAGTGGCAGTCCTGTGAAAAGGTTTGTCTGAGCTCCCTATGGATGGCAAAAGAAATGCTGCAGCCCATAAGGATCTCCTGGAACCCCAGTACCCTGGGTACCTAGGTACCATATACTAGGGAATTATAAGGGTGTTCCAGTATGCCAGATGAAATTGGTAAAAGTGGTCGCTAGCCTATAGTGACAAATTTAAAGGCAGAGAGAGCATGAGCACTGAGGTTTTGATTAGCAGAGCCTCAGTGACACACAGTTAGGCACTACACAGGTATACACATTAAGGCCACAAACTATGAGCACTGGGGTCCTGGCTAGCAGGATCCCAGTGAGACAGGCAAAAACAAACTGACATACATGTAAAAATGGGGTTAACACGCCAAGAAAGATGGTATTTTCCTACAGAGGAGCCACAGACTTCCTTCCACCCAGCATTCCCCCAGGTCTCCCAATAAAAATGGTACCTCACTTGTGTGGGTAGGCCTAGTGCCCTAGACAGGAAATGCCCCAAAACACTATGTGGACACATCAAAATTATCAAATACAACACTACCTGTTTTTGCGGGGTGGGGGGCACCTGCATTTTTGGTCCTGGGCTCAGCAGCCATCTAGGGAAACCTACCACACCCAGACATTTCTGAAAACTAGAAACCCAAGGGAGTTCAGAGAGGTGTGACTTGCGTGGATCCCCCAGTGCTTTCTTACCCAGAATCCTCAGCAAACCTAAAAGTTAGCAAAACAAAATCTAAATTTCCCCACATTTCAGTGTGGGATCACTGCACCAGCACAAATTTCCTACCACTCAACATTCCCCTCAGTCTCCCGATAAAAATGATACCTCACTTGTATAGGTGGGCCAAGTGCCTGTGACAGGGAAGAGCCAAAAACATGTAGAAATTAAGGGGGAACCAAAGTGGGTCCAAAAGGGCAGTTTGAAAAAAAATGTTTTTGTTTGACAAGTGGGGCAGAATTTTTATCAGTATAGATGCAATAATGACGATGGTAGGATATTTGTGGATTCCTGCAGCTTCCGGAAGGTTCCATCACAAAAATGTGGGAAAAATGTGTGATTTCAAGCAAAGTTGGAGGTTTGCAGGGCATTGTGGGTAAGAAAGTGGTATGGGGTGCATGTGAAGCACTCCACCCTGGATTCACCCAGATGTTCAGTTTTCAGATGTGTCTAGGTCTCGTAGATTTTTCTACATGGCAGCGTCTCAAAGTCCAAAAAGTGCAGCCCTCACCATTCCAAGTGGGACGATTTTGAGAGTTAGACAAGCTCTCATGGCCCAAATGTAAAACCAAAACCCAAATTAATGAAATGCTCTCTTGCTTGCCATTGGGATCTTTTAGTGTGCGGGGAGGAGGAGCTGAAAGACTGTTACCCCCTTCAGTTGGGGTGGCGGCATAACCATGCCCATACTGGTTGGTAGCCACTACCGCAGTATTTTTTGATATGTGTTTAATTCCCTGGAATTTAGTAGGCTTTCTGCCCCCCTGGGGAGTAGATTGGGGGTAATTGCCCCATCTGCCCACCTGTGGGCAGAACAACTTTGTCCCCATTTATTTGAGGTGGGGGTATAGCCATACCCCCACCCTCTTTTTTTTCAAACAAATTCTTCCTGGGTGTCTAGTGGGCTTTCTGCCCCCCTTGGGGGCAGGTGGGCCATAAAAAATAGGCCGATCTACCCTCAAGGGGGGCAGAAATGTCCAACAGTAATGTTCCTCCATGGGGAGTGACTCTTGCCTATTTTGGCGGGTTCCACACGCTCATGGAAAGAGTGGCCAAGCCTTTTCAGCTCCCAGTTACTATCAAGCAGTCAGATTGTTTTCTGTATGTATGACAGGATCAGCGGTGCTTAGATGCCAGGACTGGCTCAAGGCTACAGCATTTCCCCTGAGATAAAAACAAAGATTTTGGATATGCCTTACGAGGGCAAGGCGCTGTTTGGGAAGCATGTCAACAATTCCTTGAAAACGATCAAGGCTGATACTGAAACCGCTAGATCCTTCGGAAATCTCCAGTTCTGAAGGCACCCTTTTGTAGAGTTTGTGGATGAGGAACATCTTCCTATCGGGGAGGATACCAGAGAAAGCAGCTATTCCAATCCTCCCAGCAGCCCTTTGGATCTACCTGTCAGCAGCACCAACGATATCGAGCTTACTCAAAGCAACAACTGAGGAGAAAGCAGACAGCTTCAGCCAGGGACACTAGTAGGAAGCAGTGACAATGTCACAGTGCCGGTTTCACCATCTGCAGAATATCATTCTGTGTAAGCAAGAATTTCATATGGAAGAAGATCAAAACAACAAATAGGTCCTAGATCTCAGCATATATGGCCATACCTTGGAGTTTATCCAAATTCCACTTCACACTCCACCAAAACAATTGTTGCTGTCACATCACCATCTTTTTCAAAAGGAAGTGTTGGCTATGTTAGCCAAGGAGGCCATGGGCCATACAAGAGATTCCGTACTCTCAGAAAGGAATGGTCTTCTTCTCTCTTTTTTTCTTGATCATCAAAAAATCAGGGTACTGGCACCCCATTCTGAATCTCAGGAAGATGAGCAAGTACCTAAAAAAGCAATTTGTGTGTGTGATTCAGCGCCAGGAGGCCCATTAGGGCGGCTGTGCGCTATGCAAATACACCTGATTTTAATTGAATTACCCTCCAGGAAATCCTGCTTCTCCTCAATCACATAGATTTCATGACAAGCTTATATCTCCAGGATGCCTATTTCCATATTCCTATCTATCCCAGACATCACAAATTCCTCAGATTCACAGAAGCCGGCAAACGCTACCTATTCAGCAGGCGTGGCCCGTCCTTTAGGGCGAGGGGCCACGCCCCCGCCACCTTTTGCCCCTCATGAAGAGTGTCTCTCAGGCTGAACTAAGGTCAGCCTGACAGACACAGGAGCAGACATGCGCGATTTGCGCAAACTCCTGGTTGCCTGAGCTGAACTTTGCTGGGCTGAGGAGGTCAAAGCTCCTATGGGCGTGACCTCCTCGGCTCAGCAAAGGTGCCTCGAGGCCCTCCCCTGGGTGACGAGGAAAGCGCCAACCATGGACTTTGACCTGGACGCTTCAGATTTAAGCCCTGAAGTGCCCAGGGCGAGTGTCAATCAGTGACACTTTGTCACAGAGTGGGGTGGGGTCAGCAGTCTCACTGACCCCATCACACTCTGTGACGAGGCTGGGACTGCTGCCTTCCCTCATTGGCTGACCTTAGGGAAGGCAGCAGTCCCAACCCTCCTGGGACCTCCGAGGCTGAAGGTAAGTGTGTGTGAGTGTGATCTTTTAAAATGAATGTTGGTGTGTGCATGCATGTTTGAATGTTATGAGTGTTGTTAATGGATGTGCTTGCGTGTGTGTGTGTGTGTGTGTGAAAGAATGAGTGTGTGTGATCTCTTAAAATTAATGTTTGGTGCGTGCGTGCATGTTTGAATGGTATGACTCTTCTTAATGCATGTGCGTGCCTGCGTGCATGTGTGTGTGTAAGAATGAGTGTGTGATCTTTTAAAATGAGTATTTGGTGCGTGCCTGCATGTTTGAATGTTATGAGTGTTGTTAGTGGATGTGCGTGCATGTGTGTGTGTGCATTCCACCTGCCCCCCCTCCCTCCTAAAGCTGCCAGCCGCCACTGCTATTCGAAGTGCTCCTGTTTGGTCTCAGGTCCAATCCCCGGATATTTATGAAATGTCTCTTCCCAGTGGCAGCCTATTTGCGATAAAAAGGCCTTCAAGTTTTCCCATATCTCAACGACTGGCTGATAAAAGCTCCATCCCTTTGTCAAGCATTGATAATTACAACAACATGCCTTCAGATGTTCAAAACCTTGTGGCTCACAGTGAAAAAAAGTCTCCGCGCTCCCTCAATGAGGATACATTTTCTAGGAGCAGCTCTAGACACATTGCATTACAAAGCATTCTTGTCCACTGACAAAGGTAACTCTCAGCACTGGTCCTCAGTCTTTCAAAAACAAAGTCCACTTCAGTTCGCCTTCTGAGATTTTTTCTTGGCATGTTATTTGCCATTCTCCTAGTGCCTTATGCTCATCTAAAAATGGGACCTTTCCAGGAGGATCTAGGCGCACAATGGGTCTAGATAGAAGGCTCATTCGGCTTCAGCTCACATCAGTAATTAAAAAAAGATCTTTCTTTGTGGATAAGCTCCAACAGTCTCATCAGGATTGATGTTCCCCTTTCTGATTTCACAACACGTCATTACAACGAACGCTTCTCTAGAAGGCTGGGGAGCCCATTTACAGTATCTTCAAATAAATTGCAAATAGAGTCTAGCATAGACAAAAATGCATATCAACTTCCTGTAGCTCAGAGCGATCTCACTTGCTCCTCAAGCTTTCTTACCAAGGCTACAGGGATTATCTGTGTTGATAAGAACAGATAACACCACCAGTATGCATTATCTCATTAAACAAGGGGGAAGGAGGTCTCAAGCCTTATCACAGGAAGCACAGTTTTCAGATGATTGGCAGGATCTGCAGTATTACGAGGGCAGGGATGATTAAAATCCACATCCTTTCGTCCGGAGGTCCAAACGAAAATTCTGGATATGCCATTCGTTAGGGAATCTTTGTTTGGCAAACATATAGATGATGCCCTACAGTCAAGTAAAAGCAGAGACTGACACAGCCAGATCCCTAGGTACCCTGCAGTTCCGTAAACAGCCCTTTCAGGCAGCTAGAGGAGGGGGAAATTATTCTATTTGAGCAGGCTATCAACAATACAGGCAGTTCCAGTCCCCACAGTACTGCCAACAGTACGGACAACAGCAGCAGTATAGACATACTCCAGCTGCGGCATATAAACTGCCTCCCAGAGGAAAGTTACCTGCAAGGGGCAGAGACAATAGAAAATTATGACCTCCAATATATACCATGCACCTTTGCACAGTAATGGATCGGAGGACGCATTATACATTATCTCCAACAATGGTCCAGTATAACTTCGACAGGTGGGTAATTTTGAGAGGACATTCACTAGAATTTCTTCAGAAACCCACAAACACCCCACCTTCAGGCCCACCACTTCCTCGATTGAAACAACTTTTAAAGGAATTATCCAGCATGATAAAGAAAGGAGCAATAGAGACTGTTCCAAAACATCAGAGAGGAATAGGATTCTACTTGCGCTCCTTTCTTGTAAGGAAGCCCTCGGGAGAATGGCATACAATACCCGACCTTAGTTAAACCGTTTTCTAAAGTAGCAAACCTTTTGTATGGTGATGCTTCAGGACATATTACAACTCCAGAATCATGGAGATTACATTGCGTCATTAGATCTACAGGATGTGTATTTCCATGTACCAATATAGCCAGCTCATCACAGAGTCCTACATTTCCAGATAGCAGGAATACACTTTCTGTTCCGAGTTTTGCCTTTTGGGCTAAAATCTGCCTCCAGAATTTTCATAAAGATGTTGTCTCCGGTGGCAGCTCATCTCAGGCAACAGGGGATCCAAGTATTCCCGTACTTGGACAATTGGCTGAGAAAAGCCCCTACTTCAAAACAGACAGCAGAAGCAACAGCTGCCTGCCTTGGGTTATTCAACACACTGGGCCTCACAACAAATTATAAAAAGTCACAGCTGAAACCAACAACAAGGATGTCTTTCTTGGGAGCCATTCTAGACACTGTACAGGGAAAAGCCTTACCCTCCGAGAACAGACAGGCAAAAATTCTCCAACTTGCAGCCAAACTTCCCAAAAGAAGGTCAGTTTCTGTCCGAATATACAAATCATTAATGGGAATGAATTCCTCATGCGTTCCCTTGGTCCCAAATTGTCGCTTACGCATGAGGCCCCTTCAACAACTCTACGAGCACTGGATCCAAACACAGGGCTCGTTCGACGATCCTATTCACATTATCTCAACAATGAAATCGGAGATATTATAGTGGACACAACCCCTCAACCTAGTGAAGGGTCTCGGATTCTTACAAATGATACCAGATTTCATAATAACAACGGATGTGTCGCTAGAAGATTGGGGAACACACCTCTACAAATTGAGGATCAGTGGAAAATGGTCCACAGAAGAGAGAAAACTCCATATCAACCAACTAGAACTCAGGGCTATTGCCTTAGCATTGAAGGCCTTTCTTCTCAACATCACAGGCTCATCGGCCCTCATTCGAACAGATAATACAACGAGTATTTTCCATCTGAACAAACAGGGAGGAACGCGTTCCCAGACACTATCGCTTCAAGCTAAAGACATCTGGAACTGGGTGCTTCAACATCGCATATTCTTAAAAGTGGAACATGTACCAGGAGTACACAATCTCATTGCCGATTTTTTAAGCAGAATCACCATTCCATACCACGAATGGGAATGCAGGATAAAGGCACTGTTCCAGCGATGGGGAAGACCGAAGCTCGACCTGTTTGCAACGAAAGAGAACAAGAAATGCCTGTACTTTGCAAGCTGGCATCCCCAAGAAGAATCATGGGGGAATGCATTTTTCATGCAATGGTCAGGAGTATATGCCTACGTCTTTCTGCCGATTATATTGATCCTAAGGGTAATAAACAAAATTAAAAGTGAACCTTGCAAACTCCTTCTGATAGCCCACAGGTGGCCCAGGCAGTACTGGTTCACTGAACTCCTTCTCCTCTCAGGGCAGCCTCACTTGCAACTCAGGATGACGGCAGACCTGTTGACAATGAACAAGAGGCCAGATACTGCATCCGGACCCAGCATCGCTTCACAGCCAGGATCCTGAATACAATGAGTTTATCATCACTAGTCATTCAAGCAGACTGCAGAGAAATACTGGCACAGGCCAGAGCCGTGGCAACAAACAAAATTTATAAGCTCAAGTGGAAGTGCTTCTGTCTTTGGTGCAAGTCTTCAAACATTCACCCACTCGAAGCACCGCCAGAACAGATTCTTCTGTACTTACTCCACCTGGCAAGATCTAAACTTTTGCATTCTTCCATAAAAGTACACCTACGTGCAGTTGCACGCTTTACACGCACTAATAATGCACTATCATTGAGCTCTTCTCGAATAATCAAACAGTTCCTCAACGGTCTCTTCAGGGCCTTTCCACCAGTTAAGAAACCCCCGCCAGTGTGATATCTGAACGTAGTTCTGGGGCAACTAATGAAACCGCCATTCAAACTGATACACCAATCGGAACTAAAGTATCTTACCTGGAAAACGGCAATACTTTTGGCTCTTACTTTTGCGAAGAGGGTGAGCAATATACAGGCTTTCACCATCAAGCATCCTTTCCTGCAGTTCACTGCAGACAGTGTTATCCTCAGGACAAACCCTAAATTCACTCTGAAAGTGCCATTGGATTCCGATTTGAATGAACCAGTTGTTCTCAGAACGTTTTTCCAAATCCACAGACACCAGCAGAAAAGTCCCTCCACTCACTAGTTGTAAAAAGGTGTCTCATATTCTATTTACACAGAACTCATCACATAAGGAGATCAGACCAGTTGTTCCTAGCATACGGCGGTATCAGGAAAGGTCTCTCAGTAACTGAGCAGACTACTGCAAGATGGATTGTGGCCATTATTCAGTATTGTCATGCACAGGTCGGTAAGAAGTTGCAAGGTTCAGTAACGGCCCATTCGACGAGAGCAATGGCCACGTCTACAGCCCTCTTTGCTGGAGTTCCAATTCAGCACATCTGCAGGGCAGCGACTTGGTCCAGTAGGCACACATTTACAACACATTATTGCCTAGACGAGACCCATTAGACGGATACGGCTGTGGGACAGGCAGTGTTGCGACACCTCTTTCATTAAGGTAAGCCTCTTTTCTTGTTCTCCCCCCATCTGCTAATTCTGTTACTCAAAAGCTATTGTATATTTATTTTTTACTATATTGCTTGATATTCTGATTGAAGCATGTGAATCTATGAAAGATCCAACACTGGAGAAGAAAATTAGTTACTTACCTGTAACTGGAGTTCTCCAGTATTGGTATCTTTAATAGATTCACATGCAACCCACCCTCCTCCCCTTAGAGGCTCCCATCATTCATACTAGAGTTTAAGGGCACACTTGTGCTCGAAACGCTGAGGGAAACAGCCTCTGTTGGGAGTGTTCTAGAGAACTACAGTTAAAGGTATGTAACAAATTTTCTTCTCCAGTATTGGAATCTTTCACAGATTCACGTGACCCACCCTCCTCTCCTTAGGGGCTCTCCTTCTTCGCAATTACAATCTATTCACACTAGTGCTTGAAAATCTGAGGGAAGATGCCTCTGCTGGGAGTGTTGTTTGATTGGCTGGAGAATGGTTCTTTGTAAATGATGTAGATAAGTCATTGTCTTTTACCATTGTGAGATATGTTTACTACTCCCACAGCTTTAGAATATAGCTTGGGGCTCCTACCTTGACGACAGTGATGATTCAAGCATGTGAATTTATGAAAGATTATAATACTGGAGAACAAGAATTACAAATAGGTAGCACATTTGTTTGTGCATGATAAGAATTGAAACTTTTCATGCAGTCAGGCAAAACAACTCTGTAACAAATTTCTATGTGCAACATAAACATTCAGTGACCTGCCTTCCCATGTCGTGTTGGACATGGGATGTGATTTCCTGTCAGTCTTTAAATATTATTTGTACTAGAAAGTGTAGAATAGGGACTTGGTGTTTGGAGGAGTTGAATATGCTCCCAACGTGGGTGTTGTGGATCAGGTACTTGCCCTGCTTGAGTTACAAATGGCAACCAACAATGCATTCACAAAATCACCTGGCACCAGGCCTTTCTTCAGGAATGTCTCACTACAGTCAGAACACACATATAGGTAGGAATGTCAAGGAAAATGCACAAACGATCTGTGGTCAGAGTACTTCTTTTCCACCCACAGGCTGGAAATGAGAATGTAGATGGCAAACTGTTTTTTCACAACAGTACTGTCCCTGTCAAGAGCAGAAGGAGTACAGACATGGTGTCTGAAAAATAAAATTAAGATGTGACCTGGTTGTATTCCGTCAGGGGTCCCTGCATTAACTTTAAGGCTCACCTGACTTACCCCATGTGTGACCTACAGGGAGATAAAAATATTAATATGGTAAAAAATAGTGGACTAAATAGGCCTATGACATGCAAGTTAAGTTTACATACTTTAAGGCTGCTCTGCAGGCAGGCCAGTTGGTCTGATTAAAGTGGTAGCACCCTGGACTCTTCGCTGGCATTTGCACAACTGTGTATTATCCCGCCCACAGCACCTGTGATAGTCCTGAACACTAGTTGATGGTCTAAAGTCTAGGTTTTCAAAGATACAAAAAATGTGGACTGACACTAAATGATGATAAACATTGCCCATGTAAACCCAGAAGAGGGGGACAGACCTGCAAAATATATTTGTTAACTTGGCACTCTAGACAGGGTCACACCTAGATTTTCCCATCTGTTTCTGACTTTGTTTTAATAGGCATTAGAGCTTTGCACACTTTACCACCCTCAAATAGTGCTAAATAAGTTGTGTTCTCTCTCTCCCTAAAATGTGCACTTTTTGTCTAAGCTTTTCTTGAGATTCTCATTCTCTTATGTGTCAGGGATGTCCCCTAAGAGGCCAACACGCACTAAACTGTGCAGTGCCTGTCTCAGGCAGATGTCTTTGACAAACCCTCATTTGGTTTCCCTACGGTGCTTGGAGCATACCGTAGAGGACTGCTGTGCCATGAATCCGAAGGCGCTGGGGGAACGGTCCCTGATGCTCGCTGCCTCCAAATCAGATGACCACTGCAACGCTCTCGATCCCAGTTGTGTGGATTGTCCTGGTAACGATTGCAGTGCCTCCCCCGACAATCATCATCATGATCTAAGTCGTTAAGTAAGTTCCATAAGATGAAGAAGTCTAAGAAGTCGAAGTAGTCTTTGACTTAGCCGCATTGGTCCAAGTCATTGGACCTGGCATTGGAGCGTCGGCACTCTGGGTCTTGCTTCACAGTGGAGCCTGTGTCAGGGTCCCTCTGTGTAGGAAGTTGGCTCTGTATATACTATTTCAAAGTAAGAAATAGTGTGCACAGAGTCCAAGGTTTCCCCTTACAGGTAAGATAGTGGCAAAAAGAGATAATTCTAATGCTCTATTTTGTGGTAGTGTGGTTGAGCAGTAGGCTTATCAGAGGGTAATGTTAAGCATTAGTTGTACACACACAGGCAATAAATGAGGAACACACACTCAAATACAATTCCAGGCCAATAGGTTTTTATATAGAAAAATATATTTTCTTAGTTTATTTTAAGAACCACAGGTTCAAGATTTACAAACAATACTTTAAATGAAAGGTATTTCATTCAGGTATTCTAGGAACTTTGAATAATCACAATAGCATGTACAGTTTTGACAGAAATGGCAATAAGCTATCTTAAAAGTGGACACAGTGCAAAAATCAACAGTTCCTGGGGGAAGTAAGTAATTGTTAAGTTCACAGGTAAGTAAAACACTTACAGGGTTCAAAGTTGGGTCCAAGGTAGCCCACCGTTGGGGGTTCAAGGCAACCCCAAAGTTACCACACCAGCAGCTCAGGACCGGTCAGGTGTAGAGGTCAAAGTGGTGCCGAAAACACATAGGCGTCAATGGAAATAGGGGTGCCCCGGTTCCAGTCTGCCAGCAGGTAAGTACCCGCGACTTCGGAGGGCAGACCAGGGGGGTTTTGTAGGGCACCGGGGGGGAACACAAGCAGGCACAGAAAGTACACCCTCAGTGGCACAGGGGCAGCCGGGTGCAGAGTGCAAACAGCCGTCAGGTTTGCAATAGGAATCAATGGGGAGACCCAGGGGTCTCTTCAACGATGCAGGCAGGCACAGGACGGTTCTCGGGGTAGCCACCACCTGGGCTAGGCAGAGGGTCGCCTGGGGGTCGCTCCTGCACTGGAGTTCGGTTCCTCCAGGTCCTGGGGGCTGCAGGTGCAGTGTGGTTTCCAGGCGTCGGGTTCCTTGAAGCAGGCAGTCGCGGTCAGGAGGAGCCTCTGGATTTCCTCTGCAGGCGTCGCGGTGGGGGCTCAACTCTGGCTACTCACGGGCTCGCAGTCGCCGGGGAGTCCTCCCTGTAGTGGCGGGAAACGTGCAGTCCTTTAAAAGTTGTTTCTTTGTTGCAAGTTGTAGTTTCTTTGGAACAGGGCCACTGTCCTCGGGAGTTCTTGGTCCTTTTAGATGCAGGGTAGTCCTCTGAGGCTTCAGAGGTCGCTGGACCCTGGGGAGCGCGTCGCTGTTGCAGTTTCTCTTGAAGTGGGGAGACAGGCCGGTAGGGCTGGGGCCAAAGCAGTTGGTGTCTCCGTCTTCTCTGCAGGGCTTCAGGTCAGCAGTCCTTCTTCGTCTTCAGGTTGCAGGAATCTCTCTTGCTTGGTTCTTGGGGCCCCTAAATACTCAATCTAGGGGTGTGTTTAGGTCTGGGAGGTTAGTAGCCAATGGCTACTAGCCCTGAGGGTGGCTACACCCTCTTTGTGCCTCCTCCCTGAGGGGAGGGGGTCACATCCCTAATCCTATTGGGGGAATCCTCCATCTGCAAGATGGAGGATTTCTAAAAGTCAGAGTCACCTCAGCTCAGGACACCTTAGGGGTTGTCCTGACTGGCCAGTGAGTCCTCCTTGTTTTTCTCATTATCTCCTCCGGCCTTGAAACTGATTTTTGAAATTTGAGCTATTTTTCTAAATTTTTAAAAGTCCTGCTAGGGCCTTGTGTTAGTCCCTGTTAGCATTTCTTTTAGAGTTTAAGAGTTTTGCAAAAGTTTGAATTAAGTTCTAGAGATAGTTTTAGATTCTTAAAAAGTATTCCAACTTTTAGAAACAAAATGTCTACTACAGAAGAGAATGTGATGGAACTTAACCTCAAACCTTACCTGCATCTTAGGATGTCAGAGTTAAGGTCTCTCTGTAAAATCAAAAAGATAAAGACTGGTTCAAACCCTACCAAAGTACAGCTCCAGGAGCTCTTGGCAGAGTTTGCTAAAAACAACCCCTCTGATGATGGCCTCACAGAGGGGGACACTAGTGAGTTGGAGGAATTCCCAACTCCAACCCTAGATAGAGAGACCAGGGTTCCTCCAACCCTGACTCCAGAAGTGATAGTCAGAGATGCTGCTTCTCTCACAGGAGAGTCCAGCAACTCTGGAAGCATTGAGGATAGCCTCAATGAAGATGACAGCCTGCTAGCCAGGTTGGCCAAAAGATTGGCTTTGGAAAGACAGATCCTAGCCATAGAAAGGGAAAGACAGGAGATGGGCTTAGGTCCCATCAATGGTGGCAGCAACATAAATAGGGTCAGAGATTCTCCTGACATGCTAAAAATCCCTAAAGGTATTGTCACTAAATATGAAGATGGTGATGACATCACCAAATGGTTCACAGCTTTTGAGAGGGCTTGTGCAACCAGAAAAGTAAACAAATCTCACTGGGGTGCTCTCCTTTGGGAAATGTTCACTGGAAAGTGTAGGGATAGACTCCTCACACTCTCTGGAAAAGATGCACAGTCATATGACATCATGAAGGCTACCCTGATTGAGGGCTTTGGATTCTCAACTGAGGAGTACAGGATTAGGTTCAGGGGGGCTCACAAATCCTCGAGCCAGACCTGGGTTGATTTTGTTGACTTCTTAGTCAAAACACTGGATGGTTGGATTCATGGCAGTGGTGTAAATGATTATGATGGGCTGTACAATTTATTTGTGAAAGAACACCTGTTAAGTAATTGTTTCAATGATAAACTGTATCAGCATCTGGTAGACCTAGGACCAATTTCTCCCCAAGAATTGGGAAAGAAGGCGGACCATTGGGTCAAGACTAGGGTGACCAAGACTTCCACAGGGGGTGACCAAAAGAAAGGGGTCACAAAGACTCCCCAGGGGAAGAGTGTTGAGACATCCAAGGGTAAAAGTAAAGAGTCTTCTACAGGGCCCCAAAAACCTGCTCAGGAGGGAGGGTCCAAAGCCTCTTCACAACCAAATTTTGGGTACAAGGGTAAAAACTTTGATCCCAAAAAGGCCTGGTGTCGTAGCTGTAATCAGCAGGGACACCAAACTGGAGACAAGGCCTGTCCCAAGAAAGGTTCCACTTCAAACTCTAGTCCAGTTAGCACTGGAATAGCCAGTCTCCAGGTGGGATCTACAGTGTGCCCAGAACAGATCAGGGTTCACACTGATGCTACATTTGTCTCTGAGGGTGGGGTGGACGTAGCCACACTGGCTGCCTGGCCCCCTAATATGCAAAAATACAGGCAGCAACTCTTGATTAATGGGACTAGTGTAGAAGCCCTGAGGGATACAGGTGCCAGTGTCACCATGGTGACAGAGAAACAGGTTTCCCCTGGTCAATACCTGGCTGGACAAACCTATCCAGTCACCAACGCTGACAATCAGACTAAAGTACATCCCATGGCTATGGTAACTTTAGAGTGGGGAGGGGTCAATGGCCTGAAACAGGTGGTGGTCTCCTCAAATATCCCTGTAGACTGTTTGGTAGGAAATGACCTGGAGTCCTCAGCATGGGCTGAAGTAGAACTCAAAACCCATGCAGCCATGCCGGGTATCCCTGAACTGGTGTGTGTCAAGACAAGGGCACAGTGCAAGGCTCAGGGTGGAAAAGTGGTGTTGGAGCCTGGAATAATGGCCCAACCCTCCAAGAGAAAATGAAAGAAGACTGGGGAACCAGCTTCAACACAACAAAAGAAAGGGAACCTCTCTTCCCAGGAAGAAGTTCTGCCCTCTGAGGGAACTGAGCCCATGGAGTTGGAGCCTTATCAGGTTGAGCTCCTAGGCCCAGGGGGACCCACAAGGGAACATTTGTTTATGGGGCAAGAAACATGTCCCTCTCTTGAAGGCCTTAGGCAGCAAGCTGCTGAAGAGACCAAAGGAAAAATCACTGGAACACATAGAGTCTGCTGGGAAGATGGACTCCTCTACACTGAGGCAAGATATCCCAAACCTGGTGCCACTAGGAGAGTGGTAGTGCCTCAGGAGTTTAGTTCATTCTGGTCTTAGCTCATGATATTCCACTTGCTGGGCATTTGGGACAAACCAAGACTTGGGAAAGGTTAGTTAACCATTTCTATTGGCCCAACATGTCCCAGAAAGTAAAGGAGTTTTGTGTCTCCTGTGCCACCTGTCAAGCCAGTAGTAAGACAGGTGGACACCCAAAGGCCCCCCTCATTCCACTTCCAGTGGTGGGGGTCCCCTTTGAAAGAGTGGGTGTGGACATAGTGGGTCCACTTGAACCTCCCACAGCCTCAGGGAACCAGTATATCCTAGTGGTAGTGGATCATGCCACTAGGTACCCTGAAGCAATTCCTCTTAGGTCCACTACTGCCCCTGCAGTAGCTAAAGCACTCATTGGTATCTTTACCAGAGTGGGATTTGCTAAGGAGGTGGTGTCTGATAGAGGTACCAACTTCATGTCAGCATACCTGAAGCATATGTGGAATGAGTGTGGGGTGACTTACAAATTCACCACACCATACCATCCACAAACCAATGGTCTTGTAGAAAGATTTAACAAGACATTGAAAGGCATGATCATGGGGCTCCCTGAAAAGCTCAAAAGGAGATGGGATGTCCTCTTGCCATGTCTGCTTTTCGCCTACAGAGAGGTGCTTCAGTAGGGAGTAGGGTTTTCCCCCTTTGAACTTCTGTTTGGCCATCCTGTCAGGGGACCACTAGCTCTTGTAAAAGAAGGCTGGGAGAGACCTCTTCATGAGCCTAAACAAGATATAGTGGACTATGTACTAGGCCTACGTTCCAGGATGGCAGAGTACATGGAAAAGGCAAGAAAAACCTTGAGGCCAGCCAACAACTCCAGAAGATGTGGTATGACCAAAAGGCTGCTATGGTTGAGTTTCAGCCAGGGCAGAAAGTCTGGGTTCTGGAGCCTGTGGCTCCCAGGGCACTTCAGGACAGATGGAGTGGCCCTTACCCAGTGCTAGAAAGAAAGAGTCAGGTTACCTACCTGGTAGACCTAGGCGCTAGCAGGACCCCCAAAAGGGTGATCCATGTGAACCGCCTCAAACTCTTTCATGACAGGGCAGATGTGAATCTGTTGATGGTGACAGAAGAGGACCAGGAAGCTGAGAGTGAACCTCTCCCTGATCTCCTCTCCACAGACCCTAAAGATGGCTCAGTAGATGGAGTTATCTATTCAGACACCATCTCTGGCCAACAACAATCTGACTGTAGGAAAGTCTTACAACAGTTTGCTGAGCTCTTTTCCCTAACCCCTGGTCAGACACACCTGTGTACCCATGATGTGGACACAGGAGACAGCATGCCTGTCAAAAACAACATTTTCAGACAGTCTGACCAAGTTAAGGAAAGCATCAAAGTGGAAGTCCACAAGATGTTGGAATTGGGAGTCATTGAGCACTCCGACAGCCCCTGGGCTAGCCCAGTGGTCTTAGTCCCCAAACCTCACACCAAGGATGGTAAGAGAGAGATGAGGTTTTGTGTGGATTACAGAGGACTACATTTTGTCACCAATACAGATGTCCATCCCATTCCAAGGGCAGATGAATTAATTGACAAACTAGGTGCTGCCAGATACTTAAGTACCTTTGACTTGACAGCAGGGTACTGGCAAATCAAAATGGCACCAGGAGCAAAAGAAAATACATCATTCTCCACACCTGATGGGCATTATCAGTTTACTGTTATGCCCTTTGGCTTAAAGAATGCCCCTGACACCTTCCAAAGGTTGGTGAATCAAGTCCTTGCTGGCTTGGAGTCCTTTAGTGCAGCTTGTCTTGACGGTATTGCTGTCTTTAGCTCCAGTTGGCAGGATCACCTGGTCCACCTGAAGAAGGTTTTGCAGGTCCTGCAAGCAGCAGGCCTCTCTATCAAGGCATCCAAATGTCAGATAAGGCAGGGAACTGTTGTTTACTTGGGACACCTGGTAGGTGGAGGCCAAGTTCAGCCACTCCAACCCAAGATCCAGACTATTCTGGACTGGGCAGCTCCAAAAACCCAGACCCAAGTCAGGGCATTCCTTGGCTTCACTGGCTACTATAGGAGGTTTGTGAAGGGATATGGATCAATAGTGACACCCCTCACAGAACGTACCTCCAAGAAAATGCCCAAGAAGGTAAATTGGACTGTAGAATGCCAACAGGCCTTTGACACCCTGAAACAAGCTATGTGCACAGCACCAGTTCTAAAAGCTCCAGATTACTCCAAGCAGTTCGTTGAGCAGACTGATGCCTCTGAACATGGGATAGGGGCAGTTTTGTCCCAAACAAATGAGGATGGCCTTGACCAGCCTGTTGCTTTCATTAGCAGGAGGTTACTCCCCAGGGAGCAGCGTTGGCGTGCCATTGAGAGGGAGGCCTTTGCTGTGGTTTGATCCCTGAAGAAGCTGAGACCATACCTCTTTGGTACTCACTTTGTAGTTCAAACTGACCACAGACCTCTCAGATGGCTAATGCAAATGAAAGGTGAAAATCCAAAACTGTTGAGGTGGTCCATCGCCCTACAGGGAATGGACTTTATAGTGGATCACAGACTTGGGACTGCCCATGCCAATGCAGATGGCCTTTCCAGGTTCTTCCACTTAGAAAATTAAGACTCTCTTGGGAAAGGTTAGTCTCATCCTCTTTCGTTTGGGGGGGGGGTTGTGTAAGGAAATGCCTCCTTGGCATGGTTACCCCATGACTTTTTGCCTTTGCTGATGCCAAGTTATGATTTGAAAGTGTGCTGAGGCCTGCTAACCAGGCCCCAGCACCAGTGTTCTTTCCCTAAAACTGTACCTTTGTCCCCACAATTGGCACACCCTGGCATCCAGGTAAGTCCCTTGTAACTGGTACCCCTGGTACCAAGGGCCCTGATGCCAGGGAAGGTCTCTAAGGGCTGCAGCATGTCTTATGCCACCCTGGGGTCCCCTCACTCAGCACAGACACACTGCTTGCCAGCTTGTGTGTGGTGGTGGGGAGAAAATGACTAAGTCGACATGGCACTCCCCTCAGGGTGCCATGCCAACCTCACACTGTCCATGGCATAGATAAGTCACCCCTCTAGCAGGCCTTACAGCCCTAAGGCAGGGTGCACTATACCATATGTGAGGGCATAGGTGCATGAGCACTATGCCCCTGCAGTGTCTTAGCAAAACCTTAGACATTGTAAGTGCAGAGTAGCCATAAGAGTATATGGTCTGGGAGTCTGTCATACACGAACTCCACAGCACCATAATGGCTACACTGAAAACTGGGAAGTTTGGTATCAAACTTCTAAGCACAATAAATGCACACTGATGCCAGTGTACATTTTATTGTGAAATACACCCAGAGTGTATCTTAGAGATGCCCCCTGAAAACATACCCGACTTCCAGTGTGGGCTGACTAGTTTTACCAGCCTGCCACACACCAGACATGTTGCTGGCCACATGGGGAGAGTGCTTTGTCACTCTGTGGCCAGTAACAAAGCCTGTACTGGGTGTAGGTGCTTCTCACCTCCCCCTGCAGGAACTGTAACACCTGGCGGTGAGCCTCAAAGGCTCACCCCCTTTGTTACAGCACCACAGGGCATGCCAGCTAGTGGAGATGCCCGCCCCCTCCGGCCACGGCCCC
The DNA here is from genome assembly GCF_031143425.1 of Pleurodeles waltl. Taxonomy (NCBI): domain Eukaryota; kingdom Metazoa; phylum Chordata; class Amphibia; order Caudata; family Salamandridae; genus Pleurodeles; species Pleurodeles waltl. Next base: position 1,052,870,175 of record NC_090443.1, read on the forward strand.
ACTTTTTGGCGGCAAGGCATGAGGAGATAATGAGAAAAACAAGGAGGAGTCACTGGCCAGTCAGGACAGCCCCTAAGGTGTCCTGAGCTGAGGTGACTCTGACTTTCAGAAATCCTCCATCTTGCAGATGGAGGATTCCTTCAATAGGATTAGGAATGTGCCCCCTCCCCTCAGGGAGGAGGAGGCACAAAGAGGGTGTGTAGGAAGTTGGCTCTGTATGTACTATTTCAAAGTGAGAAATAGCATGCACAGAGTCCAAGGGTTCCCCTTAGAGGTAAGATAGTGGCAAAAAGAGATAATTCTAATGCTCTATTGCAAACATCTCCTCTAGCTGGGATGCCCTGTGGCGCTGTAACAAAGGGGGTGAGCCTTTGAGGCTCACCGCCAGGTGTTACAGTTCCTGCAGGGGGAGGTGAGAAGCACCTCCACCCAGTACAGGCGTTGTTCCTGGCCACAGAGTAACAAAAGCACTCTCCCCATGTGGCCAGCAACATGTCTGATGTGTGGCAGGGTGGTGGCAGGCTGGCAAAAACTAGTCAGCCCACAGTGGAAGTCGGGTATGTTTTCAGGGGGCATCTCTAAGATGCCCTCTGGGTGTATTTCACAATAAAATGTACACTGGCATCAGTGTGCATTTATTGTGCTGAGAAGTTTGATACCAAACTTCCCAGTTTTCAGTGTAGCCATTATGGTGCTGTGGAGTTCGTGTATGACAGACTCCCAGACCATATACTCTTATGGCTACCCTGCACTTACAATGTCTAACGTTTTGCTTAGACACTGTAGGGGCATAGTGCTCATGCACCTATGCCCTCACCTGTGGTATAGTGCACCCTGCCTTAGGGCTGTAAGGCCTGCTAGAGGGGTGACTTATCTATGCCATAGGCAGTGTGAGGTTGGCATGGCACCCTGACGGGAGTAAAAACAACAAGTGATGGACGGAATGCTGAACATTGTCAACCATTCACCCCCAGTAAAGTGATCTGGGCCTAAATCCATCGTTTTTTTGCTGCCCATGCCATTCCAGTTTGGACCCAGCCATATGCAAATCAGTCTTGACCCTGTTCCCCATGGGAACAGTCCAGCCCGAACTGCTAGGCCAGGTCTTTCCTGGACTGGAAACAAGCATCCTGGGACCAGTTTCGGGGTTTCACCCCTCATCAGCCAGTCTAGCTTGAATCCAGTGGCATGGGAAGCACAGGACCCACATCTGGGCATACCCTTCCCACTTAGGGCAACAAAGCAAAAACAACAAGTGATGGACGGAATGCTAAACATTGTCAAACATTCACCCCCATTACAGTGATCTGGGCCTAAATCCATCGTTTTTTTGCTGCCCATGCCATTCCAGTTTGGACCCAGCCATATGCAAATATTTCTTGACCCTGTTCCCCATGGGAACAGTCCAGCCCGAACTGCTAGGCCAGGTCTTCCCTGGACTGGAAACAAGAATCCTGGGACCGGTTTCGGAGTTTCATCCCTCATCAGCCAGGCTAGCTTGAATCCAGTGGCATGGAAAGCACAGGACCCACGTCTGGGCATACCCTTCCCACTTAGGGCAACAAAGCAAAAACAACAAGTGATGGACGGAATGCTGAACAGTGTCGGGATGCTTGTTTCCGGTCCAGGGAGGACCTGGCTTGGCAGTTCGGGCTGGACTGTTCCCATGAGGGAACAGGGTCAAGACTGATTTGCATATGGCTGGGTCCAAACTGGGGTGGCATGGTGAGCAAAATAATGATGGATTAAACCCAGATCTGTGACTGGGGGTGAGTGTTTGCATTGTTCAGTACTCCGTCCATCATCCTTTTGTTTTGCTAAACCCTGAGGGGAGTGCCATGTCAACTTAGTCATTTTCTCCCCACCAGCACACACAAGCTGGCAAGCAGTGTGTATGTGCTGAGTGAGGGGTCCCCAGGGTGGCATAAGACATGCTGCAGCCCTTAGAGACCTTTCCTGGCATCAGGCCCTTGGTACCAGGGGTACCAGTTACAAGGGACTTACCTGGGTGCCAGGGCTTTGCCAATTGTGGAGACAAAGGTACAGTTTAGAGAAAGAAGACTGGTGCTGGGGCCTGGTTAGCAGGTCCGAGCACACTTTCAAATCATAACTTGGCATCAGCAAAGGCAAAAAGTCAGGGGGTAACCATGCCAAGGAGGCATTTCCTCACACTCTGCATCTCCCTAAGTTTTCCCAAGCTGGAGCGACCCCTCCACACCCAACTCTGAGAGTTCTCTGAGGCCATGCACCTCATATTTGGGCAGCCTAACCCTTCTGGAGCACCTTCGGGCCCACAGAGTGCAGAAAGAGCCTCTAAGGATTCTCTGCTGGCAGGTCCACCCTTGGCACCAGTCATATCCCTTGGATCCAGTACTGGATCTAGAGTGGCGCTGCCTGTCAGGCCGTGACCTTCCTTGGTACTCACTCCAGTGTTGCCACTGTTCAGGTCCCATTGTCATACCCAACTCCAACACAGAGCTGGATGCATGTCTAACATTGACTCCGGGCCAGCGGGTACCATGTCTTCCAAGATGGAGCTAGTAGATTTCTCCAGTATTGGATCTTTCATAGATTCACATGCTTGAATCATCCCGTCGTCGAGGTGGGAGCCTCACGGTAAGTTTAAATACATAAAGCAGTAAGTTAGTAAGTTTAAAACCAGTAGGCCTCAGTAGGCCTCATAGGGTATTTTACAGTCTATCCACTTTGTTTTGTGAAAAGACCCAAACTTCAGTGCCAACCAATCAGGATTCAGCCCCTCCCAAACACTCCCAACAGAGGCTGAATTCCCTCAGATTTTCTACTGCACGTCGTGTGAAGGGAGTCTCCCTGAGCTCTGCTCAGTTTACCTTATTTCTGACTGAAGATTGTTTCTCTCAGGAAACTAGCTTTACAGCTTTATCATGTCTGAAAAGACAAAAAAGGGTCTGTTCAGAGATTGTGACAGTTGTGGGAAGAAGAGACTGCATGTTGATGACCCCCACAAGAAATGCATCTACTGCCTCCATCCAGACCACAAGCTGAGAGACTGCAAGATCTGTCGCACCTTTAGTCAAAAAACCCTCAAGGACCGTGAGGGTAGACTTCTCTTATGGCTGCAAAAGCAGAAAGCCATGGAGCATCCTTCCTCAGACGAAAGTGAAGCGTCATCTCATTCTTCTCACCCTCAGAAAAGAACAGGTGAGAGAGGGAGAGTGTCTGATGAGCCACCAAGGAAGATGCCCAAGAAGATAAAACAAGTCTCTACTGAGACAAAAAAGGATGTTTCCCATTCAGAGACACTCAAAATTTTTCCAAAAAAGGTTCATTCAGAGCCTACTACGCCTCTGCATAGGAAGAGCACCTCAAAAAAGACATCCCTGTCTCTGTCACCCCAAAAAGAGGCAGAAAAAGTCTCTTCAGGGAAAGAAACTCCCGTTGACGACTACCCCGTCGACGACGGTGTCGACGGTGACAACTACTACAGTGTTGTCGACGTTCACAACAGTGGTCTCACTGATGATTATGAACGTCGACGACGATAATTACGGCAAAAATATTTAAAAAGGCTTCGTCGGCAAACACATCGTCAACGGCAGAGGCCTCCTGGGTCCACCAATCGACCAGGGCACTCCCGTCTATGAAGCACCTCTCAATGAGGTTTAAAAAGACACCGCCGACGACGGCACCTACAGAGGATATGTCGACGAAACAACGGTCGACGAAGACACCGTCGACGAAGGAACCACCGACAAAGGATTCGTCCACCAAGGGCCCGTCGACGAAGGACCGGTCGACGAAAACACCGTCAGTGACGGATCCGTTGACGAGGGAACCGTCGACAAGGGAACCGTCGACGATCATATCGTCCACTGCATTGGCAATGTATAGACCATGGACTTTCCTGGATACTCCACCGCACCAATCGTCAACTAGTCTGCCTTATCCTCAGGACGACTCTACCAGGTTCTTACCCCTTTCACTTATCACCATGGGGGACAAAGCTTCTGAAATTCTGCCAATGCATACCTCCCCAAGCAAGGTATTGCCATACCCCCCACAACATCTCTTAGATGATGATGATGCATACTCCCAAAACAAGGGAATGTTTGGGGCAGCTAGTAGCCCGTCTCAACTCCATGTCAAGTGCCAAGATTTTGATGATGAGGACGAACAGCACTACCAGCCTAGTTATGCCTCAACATCCTACCCACAGGCAGAACAACAATCACCCATCTCCATGCCTAGCACACTAGTAGCGGACCTACAATATATGCTTAATGACTACTATAGAAGGTTTCCACCATCAACGCAGACCACGCCACCTAGACCTGAAAGCTACCAGACAACTCGTCAAACCCAGACTACTAATCTTCCGGAAACACCACAGGCTAGCATACGCAGGAAGCTCATCCCTCGTCAGACGACGAAAGGGAAGAGGGTGAGCTAAGAGATTCTGCAACTAGTGAATGGGATGATTATCTGGTCCCCACACCATCTCCACCTCCAGCAGGTCCAGTAGATTCGCCTCCAGAAGACATAGGAGGTTTTCATAATCTGATAGAGAGAGCGGCAAAGCGTTTTGGCCTTTCAATTGTCTCTCATGAAACAGAGTGTTTTCTGTACGACTTCAAAGAGCCATCAAAGAGATCGGAAAGAGCTATACCCATAGTAGATGTCTTATGGCAGGAGGGTTTGAAGGCAATGAAAAATCCTGCAACAGTGCCTTCACAAATGGCAAGATTAGAGAAGAAGTACAAGGCCCCAGATGATTCTCTGGCCTATTTAGTGTCACAACCAAAACCTGATTCAGTGATATCACAGGCGGCGCAGCGACGTTCCAGAAACCCCTCCACACCTATAGCATCTTCCCCAGATAAGGAAGGGAGGAGATTAGACAACATCAGTAAAAAATTCTCCTCTGTAGCAGCGGTCACAGTTAAGGCGGCTAACTCCCTCGCCATCCTAGGAAGATATGGTTGCCAAATGTGGGTAGACATGTCTGCTTTTTTGGATCTCCTGCCAGAGGACGTCAAGGTGGAAGCAAAAAAGGTGTTGCAGGCGGGAGAAAGGGTTGCCGCAGAGATTATAGACAGCGCAATAGACATTTCTCTAACTGGCTTCAGGCAATTTGCTGGCGAGGCAGTCCTGCGCAGACAAGGATGGCTAAAGGCCACATCATTTAGACCGGAAGTCCAGAGTCGCGTTCTCGACATGCCTTTTGATGGAGAGAGTTTGTTTGGAAAGCATGTCGACGACATGGTACAGGCCATCAAAACTGATACGGATACGGCAAAATCTCTAGGTACCCTTCAATGTAAAAAACAACTTTTTCGTGGAGCAAGGGGAAGAGGAAGTTACTCCTTTCGAGGGGGATACCAACAGTACAGATCCCAGTATCAGTCTTCCTCCACAGGACCACGACACCAGTACCACTAGCAACAGCAGCATTACAGGTTACCACCGGCCGCAGCTTATAAACATCCAACTAGAGGAAGAGGAGCTGCCCGAGGAAGAGATACGGGCAGAAAACAATGACCCGCCAGTCATCTCAGCACTTCCCCACCCACCAATATCGAGGGTCGGAGGTCGCATCACTTCCTATTTCCTCCAATGGGAGGCTATAACGTCAGACAGATGGGTGCTCGATCTAGTGGCCAGAGGTCATACACTAGAATTCACGCAAACACCACCAATTGTTCCTCCATCGGGCCCACCACCCCCGAGGATGAACCAACTCCTCAGGGAAGTAAAAGTGATGCTGAGCAAAGGAGCGATAGAGCCAGTCCCTTTTTCTCAAAAGAACAGAGGATTCTATTCCCGCTTCTTTCTCGTAAAGAAACCCTCCGGAGACTGGCGCCCCATCCTCGACTTAAGAGCACTAAACAAGTTTCTAAAGAAACAGTCGTTCAGGATAGTAACATTTCAGGATGTCCTGCGTCTTTTAAATGCTGGAGATCTGATGGCATCCCTAGACCTCTAGGATGCTTACTTTCATATTCCCATACATCACAAACACCGCAAATTCCTCAGGTTCAGAGTGGGTGGTATGCACCTCCAATTTCGAGTTCTCCCATTCGGTCTCAAATCGGCCCCCAGAATCTTCACAAAAATTTTGGCTCCGGTAGCAGCGCATCTCCGCCAGTCGGGTATCTAGGTTTTTCCTTACTTGGACGACTGGCTCATAAAGGCACCCTCAAAGCCGCAAGTAATATGTCATATTTCGTATTGCCTTCAATTGTTAAACAGCCTGGGGTTTGTAGTCAACTACCAGAAATCTCAGCTTCACCCCAAACAAGTATTAAACTTCTTAGGAGCAATACTAGACACAGTCCACAACAAAGCGTACCCATCTCACAAGTGGAAACAAAAACTAACCTCCTTAGCAGGCAGACTCTCCACAAGAAAGTTCGTTTCAGTCCGCATCTACAAATCATTGCTAGGGATGATCTCATCTTGCATTCCGCTAGTCCCAGACTGCAGGCTCCATATGCGACCCCTGCAGGAGCAATTGGACATACAATGGACCCAGATCAACGGTTCGTTCGAAGACAAGATTCACATAACACCTCTAATGCAAAACACTATGATGTGGTGGGCGACTCTAACCTATTTGTCAAACGGACTTTCATTCCTTCATCAAACACCAAGTTACATAGTAACAATGGATGCCTCTCTCGAAGGATGGGGTGCACACTGCCATGACCTGCAAATCAGCGGATCCTGGAATGCAAAAGAGGTTCAACTCCACATCAGTTACCTATAACTCAAAGCGATATACTTAGCTCTAAAAGCTTTCCTGCCAAAACTACAAAATTCAAGCGTCTTAATCAGGACGGACAACACAACCAGCATGTTTTATCTAAACAAGCAAGGAGGCACGAGATCCCTACATCTCTCGCAGCTAGCTCAAGAAATCTGGACATGGGCCATCAAGCACAATATTTCACTCAAAGCGGAGCATGTGCCAGGACAAACCAACGTTCTGGCAGACACCCTGAGCAGGACAGTGATACCTTATCACGAGTGGGAGCTAGACCAGAAAATTCTCAACCGACTTTTTCTGTTATGGGGCAAACCGAACCTAGACCTATTTGCCACTCTCGAGAACAAGAAATGCCAGTATTACGCAAGTTGGCTTCCCCAGAAAGGATCGTGGGGGAATGCGTTTTCGATGAGATGGTCCGGGGTTTATGCCTACGCTTTTCCTCCGATCCCGCTCATTCCGAGAGTCATGAACAAACTAAAGACGGAGGGGTGTCGCCTCCTATTCATAGCTCCCAGATGGCCCAGACAAGTCTGGTACACGGAGCTCCTAATGCTCTCCGAACAGCCACATGTGCAACTCAGACAGAGTCCGACTCTCTTGACGATGCACCAGGGACAAGTCAGGCACCCAGATCCGTCATCTCTTCATTTGTCGGCTTGGCTCCTGAGTACAATGAGTATTTGAATCTCAACATTTCCTCGGAGTATAGAGACATCTTAGCAAAAGCTAGAGCTGACACTACCAACAAAACCTATAGACTTAAATGGAAACGTTTTTGTATATGGTGTGCAGCAGAAGCCATACATCCCTTTTCCGCTCCTCCAGAGCAGATACTTCCATATCTCTTGCTCTTGGCAAAGTCAGGACTTTCATATTCCTCCATTCGAGTGCATCTGGCAGCAATCTCGAGGTACCGCATATCACCACACAGGGTCTCATTATGTTCCACAAGAATTGTCAAGCAATTCATGAAAGGCCGTTTTTGTGTTTTCCCGACAGTTAAAAAACCTCCGCCGTTATGGTCCCTGAATGTTGTATTAATGCAGCTCATGAAAGCTCCCTTTGAGCCTATCCACAGAGCCGATCTAAAATTCATCTCAAGGAAAACAGCGTTACTACTAGCTCTTACTTCAGCCAAAAGAGTCAGCGACATTCAGGCTTTCACTGTCAAACAGCCTTTCCTCCAATTCACAAACTCAGGTGTGATCCTGCGAACAAATCCTAAGTTCATCCCGAAGGTTCCCTCAACGTTTCATTTGAACGAACCAGTCATCTTAAAAACCTTTTTTCCAAATCCGCAAACAGTAGCCGAAAGGTCATTACATTCCCTTGATATTAAAAGGTGTTTAAAGTTTTATCTACAGAAAACACGAACCATCCGCCAGTCTGACCAATTATTTGTTGCATTTGGCAGAACAAGAAAGGGACATGCGGTGTCCAAACAGACTATAGCCAGATGGATTGGCCTCGCAATTCAATTCTGCTATGCAAAAACAGGTAAACTGCTCCACAGCAAGGTGAGAGCCCATTCTACAAGATCGGTGGCCACTTCAGCTGCACTCTTTGCAGGGGTGCCACTGCATAGCATCTGCAGAGCGGCCACATGGTCCAGCCAGCATACGTTTACAAAACACTACTGTCTTGAGGAATCTAGTAACGTCGATACAGCAATGGGACAGGCAGTGCTGAGGCATTTATTTAGTTAAGGTGAGCCTCTTACACATCTCACCACCACACTCAAGGTATGTTCGATATTGGTTGTCAGTCTCGTTAATATCTAATTTTATATCACAGTGTGGTTTACTCTAAGATTGTGCTTCAAATTATTCGTAAATCTCAACGCTTTTTCATATTGTGTTAACATGTTGTAGACCTCAAAACAACAACAAAACATGTGTCAAAATTTTTGGCCATACAGCTTTTTATATTATTCTTATATAAAGATATATATATATATATATATATATATATATATATATATATATATATATATATATATATATATGTATAAATGTATACTAACGTGAGTGTCATCACTTAGAGAATTACGATAAAATTACAGTCAAATTAATTCGCTAATTCTCAAACATTACTGCTTGTTATTCTGATTCAAGCATGTGAATCTATGAAAGATCCAATACTGGAGATGAAAATTAGTTACTTACCTGTAACTGCAGTTCTCCAGTATTGGTATCTTTCATAGATTCACATGCGACCCACCCTCCTCCCCTCAGAGGCTCCCCTATTATACAGATATTAAACTTCACACTTCTACTAGAAAATCTGAGGGAATTCAGCCTCTGTTGGGAGTGTTTGGGAGGGGCTGAATCCTGATTGGTAGGCACTGAAGTTTGGGTCTTTTCACAAAACAAAGTGGATAGACTGTAAAATACCCTATGAGGCCTACTGAGGCCTCCTGGTTTTAAACTTACTAACTTACTTCTTTATGTATTTAAACATACCGTGAGGCTCCCACCTCGACGACGGGGATGATTCAAGCATGTGAATCTATGAAAGATACCAATACTGGAGAACTGCAGTTACAGGTAAGTAATTAATTTTCTTTTCTTTTGACAGGCTTGGAGAGGATGCTGATTGCAAGGGGTCAGAGGACACTTAGGGTTACCATAATCCCCCTGATGACACAGAACAACTGGTACGAGGAACTGGTGGATGTTAGTGGGTTGGACAACTTTCCAGACACTGGCTGGTCTCTCCCCCTACTGTGGCTACGGGGGAGGGTGCCTTATTCGCAGTGGTGGTGCAGAGGGCAGCTGAGGTATTGGACCTTCAGTTGCCCACAGTTGCAGTCAAGACAAATGCCTTGACAGAGGTGGTTCAGTCAGGAGTTGCCACTTCTGAACCTTTACTCCCATTCAGTGAAGCCCTTACAGATGTCGCCCTTGGGGCCTTGTCCAAGCAATTCACAGGGGCTCCTCTGCACAGGACAATTGCCCACTGCCATCGTCCCACTCCTTGGGACTCCAGTTTCCTCACCCAGTGATCCATTCTAGAGAACTTTGTGGTCAAAGCCTCCATATCCAGGGTCATTCCCAGTGCATTCCTTATTACTCCACCGGATGGCGAATCCAAAAGGCTGGCTACCCACGGTAAGAGGATTTTCTCTTTTGCTAATCTTGCATGGCAGTCAGTGAACACTGCATGCATCTTGGACTGATACACCCACATTGTGTGGAATTCAGTTGCACAAGTGCTGCCTATGGTCTTGGAGGAGGTCCGAGCCATACTCACCCAAGCTATTGCTGCGGGGCGACATACAGCAAGGTTCACCATATATTTGTAGACTTAACTCAGACTTTTTGCAGCTACAGAAGCGGTTCCCACAGATCACGTGGGACCACCCACCAGAGGTCGGGTCACTTTTTCCTCTCCTGCTCCCTTTCCTGGCAGCTGCAGCCTACCAAACCTCTTTAAGTTTCCCTTATACCAGCAAAGGCATCCATTGGGAGGCAGGATCCACCGATCACCTGCCCCACTGGCAGTGCATAACATTGGGCAAGTGGGTTTTACAAATAGTCCACAGGAGCTACTTCATTCTCTTTATAGAGGCTGCCCATCCATGCCACCCACTTGAGACCTGGCTGACAGAAAACTATCCTTGCTCTGCCAGGAAATGTCTGCCCTTCTTGCTAAAGGGGCCATAGAAAGGATGGCAGCATTAAAAGTAGGTTGTGGGGCTTTTCCAGTTACTTTCTGGTGCTCAAGAAAAGGATGGAGGCCTCCGTCTTATCCTAGGCTTGTACCTTCCCAGCTTCTTGAAAAAGGAGAAATTCAAGATACTCACCTTAGCTCAGGTCTAGTTTGCCCTAGACTCTGGGGACTGGATGGTACAGTCAAACTTGCAGGATGTATACTTCCACATCCCGGTCCTGCTTTCCCACAGGCACTATCTGCGGTTCATGGTGGGTCAGAAGCACTTTCAGTATGCTGTCTTCTCCTTTGGCCTTACCACCAACCCTAAGGTGTTCACCAAGGTGATGATACTGGTTGCAGCACATCTTAAGAGGTTTAGGCTTCCAGTTACCCCTACCTTGACGATTGTCTGTTGAAGGGGAGCTTGCCCCAGACAGTCATATCACACCTGACTCCCTCTCAGACACTCGCTTTCATCTGGACTGTTCTGGACACAATGCAGTTTCGGGTCTATTCTCCTGAATGGCAAGTCCAGTATATTCAGGCTATGATAGCGATGTTTTAGCCTCTATCCTATATTTCAGTGAGACTGACTCTGAGGTTGTTGGGCCTCATGAACTTTTGCATGCTTCTAGTGACACATACCCATTGGCATATAAAGGCTCTGCTGTGGGGTCTAAAGTTCCCATTGGTACAGCATCAGGGGAATCTCTCCAACCTGGTCCAGCTCTTGGAGGGAACTGCAAAAGATCTGCAGTTGTGGCTGCCAAACCAAGATTGGTTTAGTGGCAGGCCCCTCTCCCTTCCCCAGCTGGAATTGCCTGTAGTGACAGATCTATCAATCCTGGGCTGGCGTGGCCATCTGGGAGAGGTGGAGCTCAGAAAGCTCTGGTCTCCGGTAAAGTCTGGGCTTCATAGTAATATGTTGGGGCTTTGAGCACAATGGTTGGCAATGAAAGTCTTTCTTCCTTCGGATAACACCACCGCCATGTGGTACTGCAACAAACAGGGGTGAGATTCTGGACCCTTTGTCAAGAAACCCTGCGTCTCTAGGCATGGCTGAAATATCAGCGAATTTCCTGGTGGTTGATCACCTTCTGGGCTCCCTGAACACTGGAGCAGACAAACTCATCCTTCAGTGCCTACCGGATTATAAATGTCGTCTCCATCCGGAGGTAGTGCAAACTCTCTTTCAAGAGTGGCGAGAGGCTTAGTTAGATCTGTTTGCAAATGCAGAGAATGCACAGTTTTGCACATTGGAGTTTTCAGGACAGCTTTTGCTCTGAGAAGCTTTTTGTCTGCAGTAGAGCTCAGGCCTCCGGTACACCCTCCCGGCGATACCACTTCTGCCCAGAGTTCTCAATAAGATCAGGAACGACCAGTCCCAAGTAATTCTTGTGGCTCCGAACAGGTCAAGGAGAGTCTGCTATCCCGAGCTTCTGAGCATGACCATCAGTTCTCCGTCCAGGCTGCCAGATCACGAGGATCTTCTGTCACAACAACAGGGTAGTGTCCTGCACCTGAACGTGCACACACTCTGGGCCTCATTATGAGTTTGGCTGGCGGCAGAGGACACCCGCTCAATTCTTCCCGCCCTCATGCCGCCTGTGCTGCCTGAATCCCGCCAGCCCCATTAGAAGTTCACCACAGGGCCTTAACATTGCAGCTGGCTCCTAATGGAGCCGGCTGCAATGTGGCGGTGCACCCGCCGTGCATTCCACTGCCTGTAAATCAGACAGTGGAATGTGCGACGGGACTGTTCATGGGGTACCCTGTGCTGCCCATGCCAAGTGCATGGGCAGTGCCGGGGCCCCCAGGGGCTCACCGAACCCCACATTCTGCCAGACATTCCATGAGGGTATAAACCGCCATGGACAGGCTGGCGGATGGGGACTCAATACCCAGGGCAGAGCTGCTTGCATCGCTGCCCTGGCGGATTACAACCGCCGGGACTGTCAGGCTGGCAGCAGCGTGGCGGTGGCGGCGGTTGGACCATGGCAGCTCCGCCGGGGTCATAATGACGCAGTCGGACCACCACTTTGGTGGCGGTCTGACCGTGACCCTGGCGGTTTTGTGATTGCCAGGGTCATAATGAGGCCCTCTAGCTTCATGTTTGGAGATTGAGCGGCTTTTGACCTTCCTCCCACAGTCTGTGATGTTATTCCGACAGTCAGGCATTCCTCCACCAAGACAGTATATGCCTCCTGTTGGAGCAAGTTCATGGCATGGTGTGCATCCAAGGATATGGATTCTCTTTTTGCGCTCATATTCCATGTTTTATTGGTTGTTGTTTCTCTGGCCCAGGAGGTCTTTGCTCTGCAGTGGGTATATGTCAGGCCATTTCAGCGTTCTTGTGGTTGCCAGACCATCCTTCTCTGTTTAAGTCACCTGTTCTAACTAGGCTTCTCAAAGGTCTCCAACGCATGTTTCCTTTTAGGCCATTCATCATGCCCCAATGGGATCCAAGCTTAGTTTTGACTTTTCTTCTCTGCACACCTTTCGAGTCTCTGCACAACTGCTCACTTTGCCTACTTACCATCTAGACTGCTTTTATATTGCCCATAACATCGGCCGGGAGGGTTAGCATGCTGCAGGCACTCAGTGCACCCTCCTCATTCCATGTTTTACCCTGACAAGCTAGTTCTTAGGACCCACTCTTCCTATTTTCCGAAGGTTGTAACATCTTTTTCTGAAGGTCAGAACATCACCTTCTTTGCTCCGCTTCAGCCTTTTAAAGAAGAGGAGACACTCCATCACCTGGACCTAAAAATAAAGTTGTTGTTCTGCCTAGATTGCACAAAAGAGTTCAGGGTGGTTAATCAGCTCTTTGCAGGATACGTCTGGTACAAGAAAGGAAAGGCAGTGCAAAAAACTACCAGTTTTGTGCCTAAAGATCTACTATGCGTTGGCGAAGAACCAACCCTCTGAGGGCTTGCGTGCTCATTACATCAGAGCTAACGATGTAACCACTGCGTTGGCGTCAGAGTCCATGTCCTGGACACCTGTCAGGCAGCAACATGGATGGATTAGTGACAAAACTTTGAGTTTAAAAATATAGTGATACACAAATATCATGTCAAAAATGTAATTGCCACAAATATTGTTTCTCTCTGTCTCATATTCAATGGCATGTGCAGCTGCAGATACACATGCTGTGCACTGTGTTGGGCTCGGAGTGTTACAAGTTGTTTTTCTTCGAAGGAGTCTTTTCGAGTCACGGGACCGAGTGACTCCTCCCTTTCAGCTCCATTGCGCATGGGCATCGACTCCATTGTTTGCTTTCCGCCATCGGGTTCGGACGTGTTCCTCTTCGCTCCGTGATTCGATTCGGGAAAGTTAAAAAATCCATTGGTATTGTTGCGTTAGGGGCCGGTTTCCTTTAGATCCATCGACACTGACAAGACAACCGCTTCGGCGGACTTTTGGGACTTCCGCACCCAGCCGAGCCCTGGTTGGCTCGACCACACCCGTCATCGAAGCCTCATGGACCGGACCCCCTTCCGTTTCTGTCCGACGTGCCACGCCAAATATCCTTATACAGACCAGCATCGGGTCTGTAATCTATGTTTGTCACCGGAGCACAGGGAGGACACCTGTGAGGCCTGTAAGGCTTTTCGGTCGAAGAAGACCCTGAGAGATAGGCGAGCGAGGCGCTTACAGAGGACGTCGAAATCGACACAACACCTCAACGTCGATATCTCTATCCAGGGTTCGGAATCGGACGACTCCGACGGAGATAGAAAGCGGGCCAAAAAGTGAGTATGCCTGCCCCGACCCAACCCCAAAGTCAGTCAAAAAAACAGAAGGCCTCAGGGACGCCACCGCCTGAAGGCCATGGCTCGACCCACAAGAAAAGCGGTGACCAAGTAACATCTTCGGCACCGAAAAAGGCCAAGATCGTGCCGAAGTCTTCCGACTCGAGTCGAGAAACCGGCATCGAAAAAAGTCGTCATCGTCCAGTCGAAACTATCAAACCCCGAAAGAGCCTTTCGGAGCCGAGACCAACCGTGACCATGGGTATTTCGGTGCCGAAAAAGCAGGCTTCGGAGCCGAAAAAGACTTCTTACACAGAAGAACATGGGCTCTCCAAGCAACTTAGAGAGGCACAGGTTTGAGCAGGAACTGGATGTGGAGGAGTTTGATCAAAGTCAACCAAGGTTACAGATCCAGAAGGATACTGGAAAAATTCTAAAATTTAAAAGGAAATTGGCTTTTCAGACAGAGACTGAAACTGAGCAGCCAAGAGCAAAGGTGGCTAGAGAAAAATCACCAATTCCACATTTCTCGCCAGAAACATAGACTCCACATTCGCCAAGGGCAAGGTCACCATTTGGCACCCCAACTGCACAGTCACCCACACATACTGTGCAAACACAGGACAATGCAGATCCCTGGGACCTCTACGACCCACCATTTTCAGGCAACAGTCCTGAGTGCTATTCCTCAAAGCCATCTCCTCCAGAGGATAGCACATCCTATACACAAGTACTAGCCAGGGCTGCGACATTCCATAATGTCACTATGCACTCAGAGCCATTGGAGGATGACTTTCTTTTCAATACCCTGGCGTCCATGCATGCATCATATCAAAGCCTGCCCATGCTACCAGGCATGCTTAAGCATGCACAACAAGCCTTCCAAGAACCGGTCAAGGGAAGGGCCATTACACCGTGGGTGGAGAAAAAATATAAACCACCCCCATCGGACCCTGTGTTCATTACACAGCAGCTCCCTCCGGACTCTGTAGTAGTGGGAGCCGCAAGAAAGCGGGCACATTCGCAATCATCAGGAGATGCACCACCTCCTGATAAAGAAAGCCGCAAATTCGACGTGGCAGGGAAGAGAGAGGCGTCGCAAGCGGCCAACCAATGGCGCATCGCCAATTCACAGGCCCTACTCGCCCGTTACGACCGAGCCCATTGGGACGAAATGCATGATATTATTCAGCATTTACCAAAAGAATATCAAAAACGGGCTCAACAGGTGGTTGAGGAAGGACAAGCCATCTCCAACAACCAAGTCCGTTCTGCACTGGACTCTGCAGATACAGCAGCAAGAACTGTAAACACAGCAGTTACCATCAGGAGGCATGCATGGCTACACAGTTCTGGTTTCAAACCTGAAATACAGCAAGCGGTGTTAAACATGCCGTTCAACCAGCAGCAACTATTTGGGCCAGAGGTGGACACTGCCATTGAAAAAATGAAGTAGGACACAGACACGGCCAAAGCCATGGGCGCGCTCTACTCTTCCCAGTATAGGGGAACATTTAGGAAGCCAGAATTTAGGGGAGGGTTTAGACAGCAACCCTCAGAGGCATCCACCTCCCAAACAAAACCCACCTACCAATCACAATACCAGAGAGGGAGGGGTCTGTGGTTCATTTAGGGGACAATTCCCAAGAGCAAGGGGATCATTTCAGCCTGCCAAGCAGACCCCTAGTAACAAACAGTGACTTCAAGATCACAATTCCCCAACACACATCACCAGTAGGGGGAAGATTAACAAAATACAACAAACATTGGTCAGACATAACCACGGACACATGGGTTCTATGAATTATCCAACATGGTTACTGCATAGAGTTCACACATTTCCCTCCAGATGTTCCCCCGAGAAAGCACAAACTGTCAGCACAACATCTGGACCTGCTACAAATAGAGGTACAAGCACTTTTAACAAAACAAGCCATAGAACTATTAACTCACCATCAAACAGGAACAGGGGTTTACTCCCTATACTTCCTTATTCCCAAAAAAGACAAAACACTAAGACCAATTTTAGATCTCAGGACATTAAACCTCTTCATCAAATCAGAACATTTCCACATGGTCACACTACAAGATGTAGTTCCCTTGCTAAAACAGGGAGAATACATGGCAACACTGAACTTAAAGGATGCGTATTTCCACATACCCATCCATCCATCTCACAGGAAATACCTCAGATTTGTCATACAGGGCAAACATTACCAATTCAAGGTATTGCCCTTCGGAATAACAACAGCGCCCAGAGTATTTACAAAATGTCTTGCTGTAGTAGCAGCTCATATAAGGAGACATCACATGCACGTATTCCCATATCTTGACGATTGGCTAATAAAAGCCAACACTCAACACCCGTGTCAAAGTCACACGCAATATGTAATAGATACCCTACACAAACTAGGGTTTTCAATAAATTATCAAAAATCTCACTTACAGCCATCCCAAATACAACAATACTTGGGAGCCACACTCAACACTCAAAAAGAAATTGGCACTCCAAGTCCACAAAGAGTTAAATGGTTTGAAACTATAGTGTCAAGCATACAACCAAACCACCAGTACACAGTCAGGTTTGTCATGAAACTACTAGGCATGATGTCCTCATGCATAGCTATTGTACCAAACGCACGGCTACACATGCTGCCCTTACAACAGTGCCTAGCAAAACAATGGACGCAGGCACAGGGTCAACCTCAGGATCTAGTGTTGATGGACCGCCAAACACTTCAATGGTGGAACCCTGTAAATTTAAACAAAGGGAAGCCATTTCAAGACCCGGTGCCTCACGCCATTATTACAACAGACGCTTCCATGATTGGGTGGGGAGCACACCTCAACAATCTCAATATACAAGGTCAATGGGACAATCAACAAAAACAACTACACATAAATCACTTAGAACTACTAGCGGTCTCCCTAGCACTAAAAGCGTTTCAACCTCTTCTCATCCACAAACACATTCTTGTCAAAACAGACAATATGACAACAATGTACTATCTAAACAAACGGGGGGGCACTAGTCACAACTATGCCTCCTAACACAAACGATTTGGCATTGGGCAATTCACAACAACATTCATCTGATATATACCAGGCATTCACAATCAGTTAGCCGACAATCTCAGTCGGGATCACCAGCAAACTCACGAGTGGGATATACATCCCCAGATTCTACAGGATTACTTCCACCGCTGGGGGACGCCAGACATAGATCTGTTTGCAACAAAACAAAACGCAAAATGCCAAAACTTCGCATCCAGATACCCACACCCTCAGTCCAAGGGCAATGCTCTATGGATCAATTGGTCAGGGATATCTGCTTACGCTTTTCCCCCTCTGCCACTCATTCCTTTCCTAGTCAACAAACTGAGTCAAAACAAACTCAAGCTAATACTCATAGCACCAACGTGGGCTCTCCAACCGTGGTACACCACACTGTTGGACTTCTCAGTAGTACCTCACATCAAACTCCCAAAAGGACCAGATCTGTAAACACAACACAAACAACAGAGCAGACACCCCAATCCAGCATCGCTCAACCTCGCAATCTGGCTTCTGAAGTCTTAGAATTTGGTTATCTAAACCTTTCAAATGAGTGCATGGAAGTCATTAAACAGGCAAGAAAACCGACAACAAGGCATTGTTATGCTAATAAATGGAAAAGGTTTGTTTTCTACTGCAAAGCAAATCAAATCACACCGTTAGATGCCTCCATACAAAACATTGTGAGTTACTTACTACACCTACAAGAAGCAAATCTAGCTTTTTCTTCCATCAAAATTCATCTCACTGCAATCTCTGCTTATCTGCAGATTAAACATACAAAGTCACTTTTTAGAATCCCAGTTATTAAAGCCTTTATGGAAGGACTAAAAAGGATCATACCTCCAAGAAACCCACCAGTACCCTCGTGGAATCTTAATATTGTACTTACACGACTCATGGGACCCACTTTTTGAACCTATGCATTCTTGCCAGATCCAATTCTTGACTTGGAAGGTAGCTTTTCTAATAGCCATCACTTCACTACTAAGAGTTAGCGAAATACAGGCGTTCACTATCGAAGAACTATTTATACAAGTACACAAACATAAAGTGGTTCTCCGCACAAATCCAAAATTTCTACCAAAAGTCATTTCACCGTTTCATCTAAACCAAACCGTAGAGCTCCCAGTCTTCTTCCCACAGCCAGACTCGGTAGCAGAAAGAGCACTGCATTCATTAGACATAAAAAGAGCACTAATGTATTACATAGACAGAACAAAATCATTTCGTACAACTAAGCAATTGTTCGTTGCTTTCCTAAAACCCCATGCTGGTAACCCTGTATCCAAACAGGGCATAGCCAGATGGATAGTCAAATGCTTACAGACCTGTTACCTCAAAGCTAAAAGAGTTACCCATTACACCAAAGGCTCACTCCACTAGAAAGAAAGGAGCAACATTGGCCTTTCTAGGTGACATACCAATGACAGAGATTTGTAAGGCAGCCACTTGGTCTACATCTCATACGTTTACCAAACATTACTGTGCAGATGTGTTAGCAACACAACAAGCCACAGTAGGCCAGGCTGTAGTAAGAACATTATTTCAAACAACTTCAACTCCTACAGGCTGACCACTGCTTTGGGGAGGATTACTGCTTTGTAGTCTATGCACAGTATGTGTTTCTGCAGCTACACATGCCATTGAACGGAAAATGTCACTTACCCAGTGTACATCGGTTCGTGGCATGTTGTGCTGCAGATTCACATGTGCCCTCCCACCTCCCCGGGAGCCTGTAGCCGTTTAAGTTGCATTAAAATTGTATATATGTAAATAAGTATTCCTTTACCACAAACTATGTACATACATATCTATTCCATTGCATGGACATCTTTAGTATCCTCATTCTACCATTCCTACCTCACCCTATGCGGGGAAAACAATCTAAGATTGAGTCAATGCCCATGCGTAATGGAGCCGAAAGGGAGGAGTCACTCAGTCCCATGACTCAAAAAGACTTCTTCAAAGAAAAACAACTTATAACACTCCGAGCCCAACATTAGATGGCAGGAACAGTGCACAGCATGTGAATCTGCAGCGCAACATGCCACGAACAGAAGTACAATGGGTAACTGACATTTTATATATATATATATATATATATATATATATATATATATGTTCGATGGCATGTGTAGCTGCAGATACACATGCTGTGCACATCCCGCCATTTAGTGTTGGGCTCGGAGTGTTACAAGTTGTTTTTCTTCGAAGAAGTCTTTTCGAGTCACGAGATCGAGGGACTCCTCCCCTTTCGGCTTTATTGCGCATGGGCGTCGACCCCATGTTAGATTGTTTTATTTCCTCCATCGGGTTCGGACGTGTTCCTTTTCGCTCCGCGTTTCGGTTCGGAAAGTTAGTTAAATCTCTGAAAATTTGACGGTATTGTTTGCGTTCGGTATCGGGTTAGTTACAACAGATCGACACCGAATTTGGAAGAGCTCCGGTGGCCCTTCGGGGTTTTCGATTCCCCGGCGGGGCCTAGTCGCCCCGACCGCGTGCGTCTTCAAGGCTAATGGAACGGACCCCATTCCGCTTCTTCCCCCGAATGTCACAACAAGTATCCTTATACAGATCAGCATTTGGTCTGTAATTTGTGTTTGTCTCCAGAACACAAAGAGGATACCTGTGAGGCCTGCCGAGCGTTTCGGTTGAGGAAGACGTTAAGAGACCGAAGAGCAAGAAGACTACAAATGGCGTCGGCGCCGGCAGGATAACAACACTTGGAAGAAGAAGAAGAAACCTTCTCCATTACGGAGTCGGACGAGGTCAAAGCCGAACAGACGCTGAAAACCGCGAGTAAGACGTCACAACACAAAACTCACAGAAAACTCACTAAAGCCCAGGGGACGCCACCGCCAGCAGGCCATGGCTTAACCCGAAAAATATGTGACCGACCATCGGCACCGAAAAGGGGCATGCATGTGTCGAAATCATCCGACTCCGGTCGAGATACCGGCACAGAACAGACTCAACCCCGAGACACCGGGTCAGAGCAATCTCGACACCGAGAGGGCGGCACCGAAATGAGTCGGCACCGAGAGATCAGTACGCCGAAAGGCAAGAAAGTGTCTTCGGAGCCGAAAAAGACTGCCGAAAAGGTTTCTATACCGAAACATCCGGCCTCGGAGTCGAAATCAAGTTCCTGCACTGAGGAACAGGGCCTGTCCTCACAGATGCAAAGACACTGATTTGGACAAGAATTAGAGGCAGGGGAGCCAGATTACACTCAAAGGAGGCTCCACATTCAAAAAGACACAGGGAAGATCAGTACTCTCCCTCCAATTCGAATTAAAAGGAAACTTGCCTTCCAAGAAAAAGACAGGCAACCACAAGCAAAGGTGGCAAAACAAGTAACTCCGCCACCATCTTCACAACGCTCACCACAACCATCACCGGTAGCCACTCCACCAATGATGCAGTCTCCAACTCATACAGGAATGAGTCAAGATGACCCCGACGCATGGGATCTTTATGATGCGCCAGTATCAGATAACAGTCCCGACTGTTATCCAGCGAGACCCTCACCACCTGAGGACAGTACTGCCTACACACAGGTGGTGTCAAGAGCAGCTGCGTTTCATAATGTCACCCTGCACGCAGAACCTATAGAAGATGACTTTCTATTTAATACACTGTGGTCCACACATAGCCAGTATCAGTCTCCCTGTGCTACCGGGAAGGCTGAAACCCTCCAAACAAGTGTTTCAAGAGCCTGTGAAGGGCAGGGCCATTACTCCAAGGGTGGAGAAAAAATACAAACCGCCACCAATAGACCCTGTGTACATCACGCAGCAATTAACACCAGACTCAGTGGTAGTAGGGGTAGCTCGCAAAAAGGTGAACTCACACACCGCAGGAGACGCACCACCTCCAGACAAGGAAAGTCGCAAGTTTGACGCTGCGGGGAAAAGGGTTGCGGCACAAGCAGCCAACCAATGGTGCATTGCCAACTCACAGGCCTTGCTGGCTAGATATGATAGGGCTCATTGGGACGAAATGCAACATTTCATAGAACACCTACCCAAAGAGTTTCAAAAGAGAGCACAACAAGTGGTGGAGGAAGGACAGAGTATCTCTAACAATCAGATACTTTCAGCAATGGATACAGCTGACACAGCTTCTAGAACTGTAAATACAGCAGTGACCATACGGAGACACGCATGGCTGCGTACATCAGGATTCAAGCCAGAAATACAACAAGCTGTGCTGAATATGCCATTTAACTGACAGCAGTTGTTTGGGCCGGAGGTGGACACTGCTATCGAAAAACTTGAAAAAGACACAGATACGGCCAAAGCCATGGGTGCACTCTACTCCCCACAGAGCAGAGGCACTTTTTGGAGAAAACTGTTTCGAGGGGGGTTTCGGGGACAGAGCACAGAAGCCTCAACCTCACAAACAAGGCCCACTTATCAGAGTCAATATCAGCGGGGAAGTTTTCGGGGACAATAAAGAGGGGGCCAGTTCCCAAAGAGTAGAGGGAAGTTCCAGAGTCCCAAAACTCCACAAAATAAACAGTGACTTCAACGTCTCAAATCCCCAACACGTAACACCAGTGGGGGGAAGACTAACCAAGTTCTACAAAAATTGGAAAGAAATAACAACAGACACGTGGGTCCTAGCCATTATCCAGCATGGTTATTGCATAGAATTTCTACAATTCCCTCCAAATGTCCCACCAAAAACACACAACATGTCCAAACAACACACAGATCTTTTACAACTGGAGATCCAAGCGTTGTTGCAAAAAGATGCAATAGAGCTAATACCGATTCATCAGAGAGGAACAGGAGTTTACTCCCTGTACTTTCTCATACCCAAAAAAGACAAAACTCTAAGACCTATATTAGATCTCAGAACATTAAACGTCTACATCAAATCAGATCACTTTCACATGGTGACACTGCAAGACGTGATCCCATTGCTCAAACAACAAGACTACATGACAACACTAGACCGCAAGGATGCATATTTCCATATACCTATACATCCTTCCCACAGAAAGTATTTAAGGTTTGTATTCCAAGGGGTACATTACCAGTTCAAAGTGTTGCCATTCGAGATAACAACAGCGCCAAGAGTTTTTACAAAATGCCTGGCAGTAGTGGCTGCTCATATCAGAAGGCAGAAAATACATGTGTTCCCATACATAGACGATTAGTTAATCAAAACCAATACGCAGAAACGGTGTTCACAACACACAAATTATGTCATAGAAACCCTTCACAAGCTAGGTTTCTCACTCAACTACAACAAATCACACCTACAGCCGTGTCAAATACAACAATACTTAGGAGCAACAATCAACACAACAAAAGGGATTGCAGCTCCAAGTCCACAAACGGTACAGGCATTTCAAAACGTAATACAAGCCATGCACTCAAAACAAAAGTTACAGGTTAAATTAGTGATGAAATTACTAGGCATGATGTCCTCATGCATAGCCATTGTCCCAAACGCAAGATTACACATGCGGCCCTTACAACAGTGCCTAGCATCACAATGGTCACAAGAACAGGGTCAGCTTCAAGATCTAGGGGTCATTACAACATTGGCGGGCGGCTATCTGATTTACTACTATAAAAAAATGTAGTTTTATATATAAAGTATAAAAAATATAACAAAATAAAAATATTACAGAAAAAATACCAAAATGATTACAATAAAAATTAAAAATATTATAAATATTAAAATATTAATATATAGTAGGGAAAGTGTTGGAAAGTGTTGGACTCCGAAAGGTAAAATTTACTACTCCCACTCCAATCTGTGCAAAAGCAGGGAAAGCGTTGGACTCCGGAGGGGGTAAAATTTACTATTCTCACTCCAGTCTGTGCTACAGTAGGGAAAGTATTGGATTCCGGAGGGGTAAAATTTACTGTTCCCACTCGAGTGTGTGCAACAGTAGGGAAAGTATTGGACTCCAGAGGGTTAAAATTTACTATTCCCACCCCAGTCTGTGCAACAATACGGAAAGCTTTGTACCCTGGATGGGTAAAATTTACCGTTCTTACCCTAGTCTGTGCAACACTAGGGAAAACGATGGACTCTGGAGGAGTAAAATGTACTATTCCCATTCCAGTCTGAGCAACAATAGGGAAAGCGTGGGACTCACAAGGGATAACATTTACTACTCCAACTCCAGTCTGTGCAGTAGTAAAGAAAGTAGATTACTTAAAACACATAGGGGCTGATTATGAGTTTGGTAGTCCTGTGACTGCCATGTTGGCTGTCCGAGTTCCAACAGTCTGATGGAGCGGACCACAATATTATAAGTTTGAAGGTGTAGCTATCAGAAGACTGCCAGTGGTCCGCCGCCACCGCCAAGCAGCACAGACCACTGCAGCCTTTTGGAGGCACAAACAGGCCAGCGGAGACCATGTTTCCACCGGACCTATGACGAAGGTGCACACCGCCATTGTGACCGCCGTGGTCCAACAACCACGGAGCAGCAGGCAGAAACAATCAGTATAAATGGAGACAATCACCTGCAGACAGATATACGCGTCCAGAGCCGCCATGAAGCCATTCCTCTACGTCATGCTGCTGCTCCTGCTCGCTGAAAGACAATAAAATCAACGCTGACGACAACAACCGTAAGTACTAACACCTACCTGTTTTTCTTTTTTATTTGTAATAAAATTGTACCGCTAGCAAACACATCATAGGGGGGCGCCAAGGCCAGCACCTACACCTATCATTCATGACACACACTCATATACTGCAACATATACACCCACACATTCACAAAACGCACACTTCAGCCAGCACACACACTGCATGGCAATATCAACCATACAACCACGGCTACACAACACTGGATCAGGGACACTGAAGGCCATAAAACGTACACACACACACACATACAACAACAACACAACTAATGCACATATACAGACACATTCCACATACTCACACACAACACTGGTCAGGATCTGTCTACACATACAACATACATATACACACATCGGCACACACACAACACCAACATCAATCAACACTGCAGTCCACACACACATCACACACACACACCTAGCACAATGGATAAACAAACCTATGCACAATACACACTGACACAAACATACAAAAGACACAAAGCGAACCACAACAGCACCTGCACAGCTGCGGGGAGCAGCTTGACCATACTTGGGAGGAGGCTGCATTGGGACACATATCACATTCAGCAAGGCCCGAAACAACATGCACACTGGAATTGCCTACAGTTGGATTTCAGGGACAACCAATACCAATTTTCAAAAACACTCACGCAATGGGGGAAGGCCAACGCTACAAAGCACACACAACTCTCACTCAATGGGACATACTCCTACACCAGCCAGCTGTAAGGAACACACACCTAAATAGACACATGCGCTCTCAAATTCAAAGCAAACTACCACAACTCAACACACTCCAGGCCTGAACTGACACAAATCCAGAACACACACACCACATGCACACAGTACCCATATCAGGGGGCGAGTCATACATCATACATGCCCCACATCACACAACACAAAATTGCACACTCAAATTCAAAGCAAACTACCACAACTCAACACACTCCAGGCCTGCACTGACACAAATCCAGAACACACGCATCACATGTACACAATGCCCATATCAGGGGACAAGTCATACACCATACATGCCCACATCACAAAACACAAAAAATAAGCACCTACCACAACAAATACCCTACAATGCCAATACACCAATATGTCAACTACATACACATAACCATTGCTCACCCTACCCCTGGGAGACAACAGCACTGCACACAAACTCACAGACTGCATAAAACATAACATGGAGTAGCAAGCAGCATGAAGGTGAGGGGCATGGGTGCTTGCAAGGGTGCAGGGGAGGACTCGGATGTGGAGGGATGGCCTTGGGAAAGGAAACAGAACGTTTGGGGGTGGTAAGGCGGAAGGAAGAACAGGGATGAGGTTAAGGTCACAGAGGAACAATTTTTTAGACACACAGGAACGTCATCAGAAGGGGGCGGGATTTGGAGGTTGAAGGAGCGGTTGTATGACATGTAGGTGTGGATGTTTTGGATGAGTGTTTGAGGAAGGGGTGTGTGTGTGTGTAGTGGATGTCTATTGGGTGGGTGAGTGAGGGCATTAGTGTGTTGGGGGTTGAGAGGGTGGAGGTGCAGGGAGATGCCGTGGTGGATGGGGGGGATGTCTGATGGGGTAGTGACTGCAGGCGCGGTGGATGCGCTGTATGTAGGTGTCTCTGGTCGGGGTGTCTGCTGGGTATGATAGGTGTGGTGGCTGGATCAGTGAATGTTGGTGCAGTGTCTGCAGGTGTGCCAGATGTCCAGTGTGTGATGCTGTGGGTGGGGGGGAGTGTGTCAGGGGAAGTCATGACTGTTGATGTGTCTGTAGGTGGATGTTTGTGTGCATGCCGGTGGTGTGCCTTGTGGTGCTTGTGTTAGTGTGCGCTAACCTTGTCTGTTGTGGTGGATTCATGCAAGTTTGTCTGTGTGCTTTGGTTGGGTTGAGGCGGGGGGGTTGTACTGGGAAGAGGAGGGTCGAGGGTGAACGGAAGACATCCGGTGACTAGCTGTCCTCAGTGTGGAGGCCGGAGCTTGAAATGATCTCTGTAGACCCGAGGTTGAACCGTGAATGCCCTCCAGGAATGCATTGCTGTGTTGGATCTGGCTTGCCAGTCCCTGGATGGCATTCACAATGGCCGTCTGACCCACGAAGATAGACCTCAAGAGGTCGATAGCCTCCTCACTGAGAGCAGCAGGGCTAACAGGGGCCGGGACAGAGGTGCCTGCGGCAAAAGAGACGCTCACCCTCTTGGGTGAGCGGGCACGGCCAACTGGATGGGGAGCAACAGGGAGGTCAGTAATAGAATTGGGGGTGGTGGACAAAGATGGTACAGGGGTGGTCTCGATGGGTCCACCACCACTAGGGAGTGGCCACTGAAGGAAGAATCCGTGGATGATGATGTTGATCCAGTCCCCCCCGTGGCATTCCCCGCACCCTCCGGGCCACTGGGTCCCTCGCTGTCGGTGGTATTGTGACTTGAGGTCCCCAGGCCAGATACTTACCCCCGTGGCTCAGCCCCATCTTTTTTCACCTGCCAATGCTGATGTTGCGAAAAGAAAGAAAAGTAAGGTCATGACATCTACATGATTACAGTGGAATTACAAGTCAGAGAGGCAAAAAATACCATCATGTCAACTGCCCCCCTGCATGAAGTGACAGCAAAGTGCCACCATCATGTGCCAATACTAAACCATGCATGTCCTCTGGATTCACAAAGGTAACATGAGAAAATCTGTGTCTCAGATAACTACAATAGCATGGATGAAGTCTAACTAGCACTCTAACCATACCACAACTTAGTGACCATTCCACATCAAACATGTGCAACTTGCAGCACACCACATTGAACCAGTAGCTAAACTATGGATCCCTTTGTAAGGTACCCTAACAATTACACTGGCGCAGGCCTATACACTCATATAAATTGCACTGATAGGATGTCTCAATGACAACTGATGGAGGTAAGGAAAGACCAACAACAATGCTAAAATCATGCCATGCCTGGATTAGTTGACATGGAAATATCTATTTCACTAGGGACACAACACAACAATGTACAGCTCCACAAGTCACACCTTACCAAAATGAGTCAAGGCTGGTAGTTGCAAGGCTGACTCAGATGTGCCACGCATCTGATGTTTGAAGAAACTACATGGAAGTCAGGTGCCAAACCTCATGGAGAGATGTCTCCTGAATACACACATGTATGGTCTAGTAAGGGCCAGGATAGCCCTCACCAATGTCTCGCGCCCATTTTCATGTTTACTTCTGAGTGTGTTTGTAGTAGATAACTGTGCTGAAAGGAGGGACACAGACCTTGCAATCACTATCAGGAGGATTCAAAATTATTTTACTATAGAAAACAACATCACTTCCCACATCACAGACGTGATCAGCATGGCATCTGTCTGTGGGGGAATCCCTGACCCCAACCACGTCATGCAAACATCACTACAAGTCAATCCCTGATGCATCCATACAGTCAGGGCACAATTCCAAATCAACACGTTCTGTGGACCCACAACCAGCATACCACATAAAGGGTACGAGTCATCATCAAGTGGATAAACACCCTGCCCCTACCTGTCATTTTCTTCATGGATGCTGGTGTTAAACATGACTAACAACATACTATAGGGCATGAATGTATTTATCTGACTACATATGATGGTGACACAGTCCTGTCTGTGGCATCATAGTAAATGGACAACCATTGCAGATGTATTATAATAACAACAGAACCCCATGAACATATATGTGAGAGATTTGAGACACCATGCCATCTGCATGGCTACCACATGCCTACATCTCATGCATAGATATGTGTCCTATTGGTAATGGAGCACATGCGGAGACACGTAAGCACAAAGAATGTTGGTTACACTGATGACACATCACCCACGACATTGCACATTCCCCACGTACCAAGGGGAAGTACCTTGCCACAGCTGCCAACATTTTGTCCATATGTCATGTCACATGTATGATGAACACCCAAGCATAACAGACTGCTGTGAGGTACAAGCACTCAACATACAATGGAGAAAATGTGCCCTTGGGTTGCAGATCTCAAGCTACACATATCCCCAGACACGAGTGGCTCCCGTGCTACTTAACTGTGGACTGTAACATTTGTCAGGAGTGATCTGTTGTTGGAAACTTAAAACCACCAGAGTAGTTAAAAAAATATATGGACACTAAATACAGTCATATGTGCTCCATGCTGGACAATTATATTGAGGGTTCACCATTGTTTAGTCCTAGGTCCCAGCTCCAAAAGGATGAGCACACCAGCTAGGAACACATGGCTGGTCTACACCAATATGATGCCAGAAGATGTGTGACACATGATACATGTCATATTGTCAGGGGAAGCAGTCTGTTCCTCACTCAATTACCTGTCAAAGGGTCAAGCATGTCTTTATATATATATATATATATATATATATATATATATATATATATATATATATATATATATATATATATATATATATATATACACTCACCCCCTTGAGGCTGCTGTGCTGCCCTCAAATGCCCATCCAAGGCCGAATAGGCCACCACCAAAATGTGGGCCATTAGGGAGGGTCATGGTTCGATGGGCACCCCGTCCCCATTGGGAGTACATCCCTGGCTGGGCCTCCGCGGTCTTCTGGGCCTACGTCTCAGGTACTCCCACCTCTTCTGACAGTGGGCGCTCTGCCTGCTGCAGACCCTCAGTGTCCACACCTTTTTGGCTATGGGTGTTCATATCCCCTTCTTCTGATGGTTGTAGAACTGCATGGATGCATGAAAACAAGACATGAACTCATGTCCACAAGTCCAATTAAAAAATGGCAGAGTCACATACATGTCAGTATTCCAAGCCTAGAAAACCCTGTCTAAACTTTTCTGTCCACCTGTGGCACATAGCAGTCATTGTACACAGGGAAGTGACTGCAACCACTCCCCAGTAGAGTGCACTACACACCCCACAGCTCAGGCCCTCCACTGACTAGTTATAAATATAGTAAATTTTGTGGAACATGACATGATCACATGACATTGATTAGGTGCATTAAGGAATTCATCCCACAAAGTGGCAAGTGATAGCTAAACCTCACTGCAAACAATGCACAAAAAGCTACACTACCTCCAAATATCACACACTGCCAGTAGTCATGAGATGTAACAACAAGCCTACTGACAAACCCAATGTGCTTTAACCACATGGAAGGGAGTGACATGTGGAGCACACATAGAGGCAATCCGTTTCATTTGTGTACATGTGCTGAGACAGATGCAGGCACATGCTACTTCATGGGGTGGGGGTTTCAGTGTTACATCAGCCAGTAGGTACACATATCCACACATGTGTACACAGAAGCTATGACACTGTAGGAAAATACCTGACCCTGCATTGTACACATCCAACTTCAAAACCATAAACATAGACTCCACTATCATGGCACATTGCGCAACAGCACAATGCTTACAGATGTGCAGTTTCCTACATAAAAGGCACATGCACTAGACACATCAGAACTGTATGACAGCGACAACAGGGCTGAGTGATCAAGGGATCTGTTAAGGCTATGTGACAAACATTGTATGAGATGATATGAGCATATCAGACACATGTAATGAGCCTGACTCAATGCAAATCCCATAGTAATCAGTGGGCATGGACCTAAGAAGCTATTTATAGATAGAGAGGCATGAATTGACACCATTACGTGCTGTCCAGTGAAATAGGGAGTCGTCAGTGTCACGCTTTTAGTGCAAAAGGGAATCAATACCAGGGCAGATGTCCAGTCCTCCAGTATTGGATCTTTCATAGATTCACGTGCCTGAATCATTCCCCTTCGTCAAAGTGGGAGTCCCACAGTAACTTAATAAAGCAGTATATATATCACTATCATAGGGTATAATGGCAATGAAAAGGGCAGTTTAATAGCCTATTCATGTCCTTTTTTTTAAAAGGACCAAACTTGAACCATTACCCGCCATGCAACAGCACCCTCTAGAATACTCCCAACAGAGGCTGAGTCCCTCAGATTTTCTACTGCTTGCCCTGTAAAGAGCATCCCTGAGCTCTGCTCCATTTTTCAGCTTTTACTTCTTTATGGATCATCCATGATTATATTTCCTGTTTCATTTCTCTAACCCTGGCACTAATATGTCACAGTAGCAGAAAACAAGGTAAAAGACTACATAAATATGTCTAACCTGTTCCTCAAAAACTCTTACGATCTGAGAGATTAGGCTATTACTGGGACTACAGAATCTTAAATCTATCTAATTATGAGGACAGTGAGGATTCCTTTACCTCACAGAAAAGGTTAGAGGGAGGAATTGCCCCAGGCTCCCTAGAAGGCGCTCAGAAAAGCCATAAAAGACTTACCATGAGTCTTCATAAGGCAAGGCACTTATCACAGAGAGAAAAAGTGAAAGGAAACAAAATAGACCCTCAACTCCCTCTTCAACTTTGACAATACATCAGAGAGATCCTCATAACCTTACAATGGAGCGTCTAAAAACCGCCTGTAAAATCATCATTAACAAGAATTACGATGTCCTAGTCGATGACCATATCGACTATTATTACCATGTCTATGATGGTCTCATCTGTGAGGACCTTGTCTATGAAGGGCCTCGTCTACGAAGGATCTTGTCTATGATGGCCTCATCTACAAAGGGCCTCATCTATGGAGGCCTCATCTACAATGGTCATCTAGGACAGCCTCATCTATGACTGTCGTCTATGATGGTCATCTACAGTGTTCGTCTACAACAGTCATCTGCAGTGGTCATCGACGACAGTCATCTACAGTGCTCAAGCATGTGAATCTATGAAAGATAAAATACAGTTCTCCAGTATTGGTATCTTTCATAGATTCACATGCAACCCACCCCCCTCCCCAGAGAGGCTTCCCTTATAGCTCAGGATTATCTATTGCCACTTGTGCTTGAAAATCTGAGGGACTCAGCCTCTGTTGCGAGTGTTCTAGAGGATGCTGTGACCTGATTAGTTATGGTTCAAGTTTGTTACTTTTTTTAAAAAACGGATAGGCTATTAAACTGACCTTTTAAATTGCCATTATAGCCTATGATAGTGACATGCCGTCAATCCTCCTGCTGTCATGCAACCACATGGGACTACAATTTAGAAACATTTTCTGGCAAAATTGACCTGGGGATGGCTGTCATGACACTTCACCTAGCCATGTGCATCCAATGCAAGTTGTGTTAGGGGACACTCAATTCACGCTCACCACATTTTCTCACATCTTCAAAGCTGTCACTTGACATGGATACATGCCCATTCATTCAACCAAACCATTCATACACACTTACTGCACAAAAAAGGGCCTTACAGACACCAGCTGACAAACTGGGCTTAAGCACAGCCATCTAAAGCAGAGATAAGTAGAGGTACATGGAAAGTGTGCACATGGTGCACTTACCTGTTCCTTAGGTGCACCATAGAGCTTACCATACAGGGGTAGTACCTCCTCCACCTGCTTCTGCAGCTCTTCTGGTGAGAAGGCAGGGGCCTTATCATCTGTTGGACGCTGCATGATTGCTCCCATAGGCAGTACACAGCAGCTCAAATCATGGTGATCTTGGTGGCAGCAATGTCGGGAGTCAAGTAAGAGAATCAGCAGAAAATGGCGGTGACATCCGCCACTTAGACAACCGTCACCACCGGCGGAAACTGCCACTGACCCAAGACCTCCACAGGCAGCAATGTTATCCTATGGCAGTGTCTGTCGCAATAGCATCCGCCTACCACCATGACGACATCTGCCTGCGGTCGGTTCACAATCTCCAGTGGAGTAGGTCAGGCATCCGCCCTTTTAGAGCCATAGAATGCATTTACATTAAATATTTATCTGCGTCACAAATCCAAATATAAGATGTTCTGTAGAATATTGAGTGCTGACCTAGCCCAGTCATGTAGGTCAATCCTTTTTGTAACCATATTGATATGTAGTCAAGCAGATGTGACAGTATGATTGGGGGTACAGCCACCACCCACTCCCATACATGTGACTTAGGATTTTGTGCATTGAATCACAGACAGTTCATGGAGTTACTTGGACATGAGGTTACTGTCCATATAGGTGATTTGTACACATATGTATTTGAGGAGGGTATTAACGTTCTAAGAAGTGCAAAGCTTAACCCTGGTGTGTGTTGTGTATCACATTTAGAGTGACACATAACAAGTGCCATTTCGTATCATACATGTAGTATGTAAAATGCAAGGGACACATTGAGTGACTTCCTTTTTTTTGGCTTTTGACCCACATAGTTATCTTGGGAGGAGATGGATCAGACACACTGCTGTTTATCGTCCACTAGCAGAATTGCAGACCATGGAGGAGAGATTAGTGATTCAGTAATACCGCCTTCAGAGGCACACAATAATGGATCTTTGTCGACAGTTGGAGCCAGATCTGATGCCAGCCAGCAGTCATCCAAATAGCATACCACCCATAGTACAAGTCATGTCAGTGTTGCACTTCCTGGCACAGGGTCCTTCCAAAATTCAGTGACCCCATATGCTAGGGTGTCCCAGCCTATGTTCAGTTTGGTAATGTAGGAAAGTACTGTAAGGAAATGCCTCCTTGGCATGGTTACTCCCTGACTTTTTGCCTTTGCTGATGCCAAGTTATGATTTGAAAGTGTGCTGAGGCCTGCTAACCAATGTCTAAGCAAAACCTTAGACATTGTAAGTGCAGGGTAGCCATAAGAGTATATGGTCTGGGAGTCTGTCGTACACGAACTCCACAGCACCATAATGGCTACACTGAAAACTGGGACGCTTGGTATCAAACTTCTCAGCACAACAAATGCACACTGATGCCAGTGTACATTTTATTGTGAAATACACCCAGGGGGCATCTTAGAGATGCCCCCTGAAAACATATCCGACTTCCAGTTTTGCCAGCCTGCCACACACCAGACATGTTGCTGGCCACATGGGGAGAGTGCCTTTGTCACTCTGTGGCCAGGAACAAAGCCTGTACTGGGTGGAGGTGCTTCACACCTCCCCCTGCAGGAACTGTAACACCTGGCGGTGAGCCTCAAAGGCTCACCCCCTTTGTTACAGCACCACAGGGCATCCCAGCTAGTGGAGATGCCCGCCCCTCCAGCCACTGCCCCCACTTTTGGCGGCAAGGCTGCAGGAGATAATGAGAAAAACAAGGAGGAGTCACTGGCCAGTCAGGACAACCCCTAAGGTGTCCTGAGCTGAGGTGACTCTGACTTTTAGAAATCCTCCATCTTGCAGATGGAGGATTCCCCCAATAGGATTATGGATGTGCCCCCCTCACTCAGGGAGGAGGCACAAAGAGGGTGTAGCCACCCTCAGGGCTAGTAGCCATTGGCTACTAACCCCCCCAGACCTAAACACACCCCTAAATTGAACCAAGCAAGATAGATTCCTGCAACCTGAAGACGAAGAAGGACTGCTGACCTGAAGCCCTGCACAGAAGACAGAGACACCAACTGCTTTGGCCCCAGCCCTACCGGCCTGTCTCCCCACTTCAAGAAAAACTGCAACAGCGACGCGTCCCCCTGGGTCCAGCGACCTCTGAAGCCTCAGAGGACTACCCTGCATCTAAAAGGACCAAGAACTCCCGAGGACAGCGGCCCTGTTCCACAAAGACTGCAACTTTGCAACAAAGAAGCAACTTTTAAAGACCACATGTTTCCCGCCAGAAGCGTGAGACTTTCCACTCCGCACCCGACACCCCTGGCTCGACCTGCGGAGAGCCAACACTACAGGGAGGACTCCCTGGTGACTGCGACCCTGTGAGTGGCCAGAGTTGACCCCCCCCCCTGAACCCCCCCAGCGACGGCTGCATAGGGAATCCAGAGGCTCCCCCTGACCGCGACTGCCTGCTTCAAAGAACCCGATGCCTGGGAAACACACTGCACCCGCAGCCCCAGGACCTGAAGGATCCGACCTCCAGTGCAGGAGCGACCCCCAGGTGGCCCTCTCCCTTGCCCAGGTGGTGGGTACCCCGAGGACCCCCCCCTTGCCTGCCTGCATCGCTGAAGAGACCCCTGGGTCTCCCATTGAAACCTATTGCAAACCCGACACCTGTTTGCACTCTGCACCCGGCCGCCCCTGTGCCGCTGAGGGTGTACTTTTTGTGCTGACTTGTGTCCCCCCCGGTCCCATACAAAACCCCCCCCTGGTCTGCCCTCCGAAGTCGCGGGTACTTACCTGCTGGCAGACTGGAACCCCTTCTCCATTGAAGCCTATGCATTTTGGGCACCACTTTGACCTCTGCACCTGACCGGCCCTGAGATGCTGGTGTGGCTACCTTGGACCCAATTCTGAACACTGTAAGTGCTTTACTTACCTGAAAAACTAACAAATACTTACCTCCCCCAGGAACTGTTGAATTTTGCACTGTGTTCAATTTTAAAATAGCTTATTGAAATTTTTGCCAAAACTATACATGCTATTGTGATGATTCAATGTTCCTAAGATACCTGAGTGAAATACCTTTCATTTAAAGTATTGATTGTAAATCTTGAACCTGTGGTTCTTAAAAATAAACGAAGAAAATATATTTTTCTATATAAAAACCTATTGGCCTGGAATTGTAATTGAGTGTGTGTTCCTCATTTATTGCCTGTGTGTGTACAACAAATGCTTAACACTACCCTCTGATAAGCCTACTGCTCGACCACACTACCACAAAATAGAGCATTAGAATTATCTCTTTTTGCCACTATCTTACCTCTAAGGGGAACCCTTGGACTCTGTGCATGCTATTTCTTACTTTGAAATAGTACATACAGAGACAACTTCCTAAATTGGTGGATCAGCGGTGGGGTACAAGACTTTGCATTTGCTGGACTACTCAGCCAATACCTGATCACACGACTACATTCCAAAAATTGTCATTAGATACTGATTTTAGAAATTTGAGCTATTTTTCTAAATTTTTAAAAGTCCTGCTGGGGCCTCGTGTTAGTCCCTGTTAGCATTTCATTTAGAGTTTAAAAGTTTTTGTAAGTTTGGATTAAGTTCTAGAGATAGTTTTAGATTCTTAAAAAGTATTCCAACTTTTAGAAACAATGGGGGTCATTCTGACCCTGGCTGTCATCGACCGCCAGGGTTGACGACCACGGAAGCACCGCCAACAGGCTGGCGGTGCTTCCCAGCCCATTCTGACTGCGGCGTTAAAGCTGCGGTCAGAAAAGGGAATCCGGCGGTTTCCCGCCGGATTTCCCCTGCATGGGCTGAATCTCCATGGCGGCGCTGCAAGCAGCGCCGCCATGGAGATTCCGACCCCCTTCCCGCCATCCTGTTTCTGGCGGTTTTTACCGCCAGGAACAGGATGGCGGGAACGGGTGTTGTGGGGCCCCCTAACAGGGCCCCATAAAGATTTTCACTGTCTGCATTGCAGACAGTGAAAATCGCGACGGGTGCAACTGCACCCGTCGCACCCCTGCAACTCCGCCGGCTCCATTTGGAGCCGGCTTCATTGTTGCAGG
Source organism: Pleurodeles waltl (assembly GCF_031143425.1). Taxonomy (NCBI): domain Eukaryota; kingdom Metazoa; phylum Chordata; class Amphibia; order Caudata; family Salamandridae; genus Pleurodeles; species Pleurodeles waltl. The sequence goes on from NC_090443.1 coordinate 1,052,905,463, forward strand.
GCCTTTCCCGCTGGGCCGGCGGGCGCTCTTTTGGCGGTCGCCCGCCGGCCCAGCGGGAAAGCCAGAATGGCCTCCGCGGTCTTTTGACCGCGGAACGGCCAAGTGGCGGTTCCCGTTTGGCTGGCGGCTACCGCCGCCAGCCAAACTTGGAATGAGGCCCAATATGTCTGCTACAGAAGAGATAGTGATGGAACTCAACCTCACCCCAGAATCAAAATGATAAAAACTGGTTCAAACCCTACCAAAGTACAGCTCCAGGAGCTCTTGGCAGAGTTTGCTAAAAACAACCCCTCTGATGATGGCCTCACAGAGGGGGACACTAGTGATTTGTAGGAACTCCCACCTCCAGCCGTAGATAGGGAGACCAGGGTTTCTCCAACCCTGACTCCACAAGTGATAGTCAGAGATGCTGGACTCTCCTGTGAGAGAAGCAGCATCTCTGGAAGCATTGAGGGCTGCCTCAATGAAGATGACCTCCTGTTAGCCAGGATGGCCAAAAGATTGGCTTTGGAAAGACAGATCCTAGCCATAGAAAGGGAAAGACAAGAGATGGGCTTAGGTCCCATCAATGGTGGCAGCAATTTATTTTAATAGGGTCAGAGATTCTCCTGACATGCTAAAAATCCCCAAAGGGATTGTAACTAAATATGAAGATGGTGGTGACATCACCAAATGGTTCACAGCTTTTGAGAGGGCTTGTGCAATCAGAAAAGTAAACAGATCTCACTGGGGTGCTCTCCTTTGGGAAATGTTCACCGGAAAGTGTAGGGATAGACTCCTCACACTCTCTGGAAAAGATGCAGAATCCTATGACCTCATGAAGGCTACCCTGATTGAGGGATTTGGATTCTCAACTGAGGAGTACAGGATTAGGTTCAGGGGGGCTAAAAAATTCTCGAGCCAGACCTGGCTTGATTGTGTTGACTTCCCAGTCAAAACTCTGGATGGTTGGATTAATGGCAGTGGTGTAAATGATTATGATGAGCTGTACAATCTGTTTATGAAAGAATACCTGTTAAGTAATTGTTTCAATGATAAACTGCATCAGCATCTGGTAGACCTAGGACCAATTTCTCCCCAAGAATTGGGAAAAAAGGCGGACCATTGGGTGAAGACTCGGGTGACCAGGACTTCCACAGGGGGTGACCAAAAGAAAGGGGTCACAAAGACTCCCCAGGGGAAGAGTGTTGAGACATCCAAGGGTAAAAGTAAAGAGTCTTCTACAGGGCCCCAAAAACCTGCTCAGGAGGGAGGGTCCAAAGCCTCTTCACAGTCCAATTTTGGGTACAAGGGTAAACACTTTGATCCCAAGAAGGCCTGGTGTCATAGATGTAATCAGCAGGGACACCAAACTGGAGACAAGGCCTGTCCCAAGAAAGGATCCACGTCAAACTCTAGTCCAGTTAGCACTGGAATAGCCAGTCTCCAGGTGTGATCAACAGTGTGCCCAGACCAAATCAGGGTTCACACTGAAGCTACATTAGTCTCTGAGGGTGGGGTCGACTTAGCCACACTGGCTGCCTGGCCCCCTAATATGCAAAAATACAGGCAGCAACTCTTAAATAATGAGACTAGTGTGGAAGGCCTGAGGGATACAGGTGCCAGTGTCACCATGGTGACAGAGAAACTGGTTTCCCCAAGACAATACCTGAGTGGACAAACTTATCCAGTCACCAACGCTGACAATCAGACTAAAGTACATCCCATGGCTATGTTAACTTTAGAATGGGGAGGGGTCAATGGCCTGAACCAGGTAGTAGTCTCCTCAAATATCCCTATAGACTGTTTGCTTGGAAATGACCTGGAGTCCTCAGCATGGGCTGAGGTAGAACTCAAAACCCATGCAGCCATGCTGGGCATCCCTGAACTGGTGTGTGTCAAGACAAGAGCACAGTGCAAGGCTCAGGGTGAAAAAGTGGTGTTGGAGCCTGGAATAATGGCCCAACCCTCCAAGAGGAAAGGAAAGAAGACTGGGGAACTAGCTTCAACACAACAAAAGAAAGGGAACCTCTCTTCCCAGGAAGAAGTTCTGCCCTCTGAGGGAACTGAGCCCATGGAGTTGGAACATTATTAGGTTGAACTCTTAGGCCCAGGGGGACCCACAAGGGAACAGTTTTGTAAGGGGTAAGAAACATGTCCCTCTCTTGAAGGCCTTAGGCAGCAAGCTGCTGAAGAGACCAAATGAAAAATCACTGGAACACATAGAGTCTATTGGGAAGATGGACTCCTCTACACTGAGGCAAGAGATCCCAAACCTGGTGCCACTAGGAGAGTGGTAGTGCCTCAGGAGTTTAGGAAGTTCATTCTGACGTTAGCTCATGACATTCCACTTGCTGGGCATTTGGGACAAACCAAGACTTGGGAGAGGTTATTCAACTATTTCTATTGGCCCAACATGTCCCAGAAAGTAAAGGAGTTTTGTGTCTCCTGTGCCACCTGTCAAGCCAATGGTAAGACAGGTGGACACCCAAAGGCCCCCCTCATTCCACTTCCATTGGTGGGGGTCCCCTTTGAAAGAGTGGGTGTGGACATAGTGGGACCACTTGAACCTCCCACAGCGTCAGGGAACAAGTATACCCTAGTGGCAGTGGATCATGCCACTGGGTACCCTGAAGCAATTCCCCTTAGGTCCACTACTGCCTCTGCAGTAGCTAAAGCACTCATAGGTATCTTTACCAGAGTGGGATTTCCTAAGGAGGTGGTGTCTGACAGCGGTACAAACTTCATGTCAGCATACCTGAAACACATGTGGAATGAGTGTGGGGTGACTTACAAATTCACCACACCATACCATCAACAAACCAATGGTCTTTGTAGGAGACTGGCCTGGCTTGTAGTGGGTACCAGAGGTACTTACACCTTGTGCCAGGTCCAGTTATCCCTTAGTGTAGAAGAGGTGTTTCTAGCAGCTTAGGCTGATAGAAGGTAGCTATGGCAAAGCAGCTTAGGCTGAACTAGGAGACATGTAAAGCTCCTACTATACCACTGGTGTCATATGCACAATATCATAAGAAAACACAATACACAGAAGTACTAAAAATAAAGGTACTTTATTTTTATGACAATATGCCAAAAGTATCTCAGTGAGTACCCTCAGTATGAGGATAGCAAATATACACAAGATATATGTACATAAACCAAAATTATGCAGGTAATAGCAAGAAATGCAATGCAAGCAGTGTAAAGTTACAGTAGATTGCAATAGGAGCACATAGGTATAGGGGCAACACAAACCATATTCTCCAAAAGTGGAATGTGAACCACGAATGGACCCCAAACCTATGTGAACTTGTAGAGAGTCCCTGGGGCTGTAAGAAAACAGTGAGGGTTAGAAAAATAGCCCACCCCAAGACCCTGAAAGGTAGGTGTAAAGTGCACTTACTACCCCCAGAGAGCATAGAAGTCGTGATAGGGGAATTCTGCAGGAAGAACAAACACCAGCAATGCAACAACAGTGGATTTCCAGACCTGAGTACCTGTAAGACAAGGGGACCAAGTCCAATAGTCGCGACAGTGTCGAGAGTGGGCAGGAGCCCAGGAAATGCCAGCTGAGGGTGCAAGGAAGCTGCCACCTGTTGGAAGAAGCTTGGAGTTCTGCAAGAAAGAAGAGGACTAGGAACTTCCCCTTTGGAGGATGGATGTCCCACGTCGCGATGAAGCTTGCAGAGGTATTCCCATGCAGAAAGACCTCAAACAAGCCTTGCTAGCTGCAAGGGTCGCAGTAGAGGTTTTTGGATGCTGCTGTGGCCCAGGAGGGACCAGGATGTCGCCACTTGGATGAGGAGACAGAGGGGGCGCCCAGCAAGTCAGGGAGCCCTCACAGAAGCAGGCAGCACCTGCAGAAGTACCTGAACAGGCACTTGGAAGCAGGGTGAACCGGAGTCCACGCGAAGTCACAAAAGGGAGTCCCACGACGCCGGACGACAACTCCGAAGGTTGTGCACTGCAGGTTAGAGTGTCGGGGACCCAGGCTTGGCTGTGCACGAAGGAAATCCTGGAAGAGTGCACAGGAGCCGGAGCAGCTGCAAATCACGCGGTACCCAGCAATGCAGTCTAGCGTGGGGAGGCAAGGACTTACCCCCACCAAACTTGGACTGAAGAGTCACTGGACTGTGGGAGTCACTTGGATAGAGTTGCTGAGTTCCAGGGACCACGCTTGTCGTGCTGAGAGGGGACCCAGAGGACCGGTGATGCAGTCTTTTCTTGCCTGCGGTTGCAGGGGGAAGATTCCGTCGACCCACAGGAGATTTCTTCAGAGCTCCTGGTGCAGAGAGGAGGCAGACTACCCCCAGTACATGCACCACCTGGAAACAGTCGAGAAAGCCGGCAGGATGAAGCGATACAAGGTTGCTAGTAGTCATCTTGCTACTTTGTTGCGGTTTTGCAGGCGTCCTGAGCAGTCAGCGGTCGATCCTTGAGATGCAGAGGAACTCTGATGAGCTCTTGCATTCGTTATCTGAAGAATTCCCCAAAGCAGTGACCCTAAATAGCCAGAAAATAAGGTTTGGCTACCAAGGAAGGAGGATTGGCTACCAAGAGAGGTAAGAGCTTATCAGAAGGAGCCTCTGACGCACCTGCTGGCACTGGCCACTCATGAGTAGTCCAGTGTGCCACAAACACCTCTGTTTCCAAGATGGCAGAGGTCTGGGACACACTGGAGGAGCTCTGGGCACCTCCCCTGGGAGGTGCAGGTCAGGGGAGTGGTCACTCCCCTTTCCTTTGTCCAGTTTCGTGCCAGAGCAGGGCTAGGGGATCCCTGAACCGGTGTAGACTGGCTTATGCAGAGATGGGCACCATCTGTGCCCATCAAAGCACATTTCCAGAGGCTGGGGGGAGGCTACTCCTCCCCAGCCTTCACACCTATTTCCAAAGGGAAAGGGTGTAACACCCTCTCTCAGAGGAAATTCTTTGTTCAGCCTTCCTGGGCCAGGGCTGCCTGGACCCCAGGGGGGCAGAAACCTGTCTGAGGGGTTGGCAGCAGCTGCAGTGCAAGCCCTGAAAAGGCAGTTTGGCAGTACCCGGGTTCTGTGCTAGAGACCCGTGGGATCATGGAATTGTCCCCCCAATGCCAGAATGGCATTGAGGTGACAATTCCATGATCTTAGACATGTTACATGGCCATGTTCGGAGTTACCATTGTGACGCTATACATAGGTAGTAACCCATGTATAGTGCACACGTGTAATGGTGTCCCCGCACTCACAAAGTCTGTGGTATTTGCCCTGAACAATGTGGGGGCACCTTGGCTAGTGCCAGGGTGCCCACACACTAAGTAACCTTGCACCCAACCTTCACCAGGTGAAGGTTAGACATATAGGTGACTTATAAGTTACTTAAGTGCAGTGGTAAATGGCTGTGAAATAACGTGGACGTTATATCACTCAGGCTGCACTGGCAGGCCTGTGTAAGAATTGTCAGAGCTCCCTATGGGTGGCAAAAGAAATGCTGCAGCCCACAGGGATCTTTTGGAACCCCAATACCCTGGGTACATCAGTACCATATACTAGGGAATTATAAGGGTGTTCCAGTATGCCAATGTGAATTGGTGAAATTGGTCACTAGCCTGTTAGTGACAATTTGGAAAGCAGAGAGAGCATAACCTTGGTACCCACTACAAGCCAGGCCAGCCTCCTACACCATGTCTGCTTTTCACCTACAGAGAGGTTCCTCAGAAGGGAGTAAGGTTTTCCCCCCTTGAACTTCTGTTTGGCCATCCTGTCAGGGGACCACTAGCTCTTGTAAAAGAAGGCTGGGAGAGACCTCTTCATGAGCCTAAACAAGATATAGTGGCCTACGTTCCAGGATGGCAGAGTACATGGAAAAGGCAAGAAAAACCTTGAGGCCAGCCAACAGCCCCAGAAGATGTGGTATGACCAAAAGGCTGCTATGGTTAAATTTCAGCCAGGGCAGAAAGTCTGGGTTCTGGAGCTTGTGGCTCCCAGGGCACTTCAGGACAGATGGAGTGGCCCTTACCCAGTGCTAGAGAGAAAGAGTCAGGTCACCTACCTGGTAGACCTGGGCACTAGCAGGACCCCCAAAAGAGTGATCCATGTGAACCGCCTCAAACTCTTTCATGACAGGGCAGATGTGAATCTGTTGATGGTAACAGATGAGGACCAGGAAGCTGAGAGTGAACCTCTCCCTGATCGCCTCTCCACAGACCCTAAAGATGGCTCAGTAGATGGAGTGATCTATTCAGACACCCTCTCTGGCCAACAGCAATCTGACTGTAGGAAAGTCTTACAGCAGTTTGCTGAGCTCTTTTCCCTAACCCCTGGTCAGACACACCTGTGTACCTGTAATGTGGAGACAGGAGACAGCATGCCTGTCAAAAACAAAATATTCAGCCAGTCTGACCAAGTTAAGGAAAGCATCAAAGTGGAAGTCCACATGATGCTGGAATTGGGAGTCATTGAGTACTCAGCCAAGTGATCTTAGTCCCCAAACCTCACACCAAAGATGGTAAGAGAGAGATGAGGTTTTGTGTGGACTACAGAGGACTTAATTCTGTCATCAAGACAGATGCCCATCCCATTCCAAGGGCAGATGAATGAATTGACAAACTAGGTGCTGCCAGATACTTAAGTACCTTTTGACTTGACAGCAGGGTACTGGCAAATCAAATGGCACCAGGAGCAAAAGAAAAGACAGCATTCTCCACACCTGATGTGCATTATCAGTTTACTGTTATGCCCTTTGGCTTAAAGAATGCCACTGCCACCTTCCAAAGGTTGGTGAATCAAGTCCTTGCTCACTTGGAGTCTTTTAGTGCAGCTTATCTTGACGATATTGCTGTCTTTAGCTCCAGCTGACAGGATCACCTGGTCCACCTGAAGAAGGTTTTGAAGGCCCTGCAAGCAGCAGGCCTCTCTATCAAGGCATCCAAATGTCAGATAGGGCAGGGAACTGTGGTTTACTTGGGACACCTTGTAGATGGAGGCCAAGTTCAGCCACTACAACCCAAGATCCAGACTATTCTGGACTGGGTAGCTCCAAAAACCCAGACTCAAGTCAGGGCATTCCTTGGCTTGACTGGCTACTACAGGAGGTTTGTGAAGGGATATGGATCAATAGTGACACCCCTCACAGAACGTACCTCCAAGAAAATGCCTAAGAAGGTAAACTGGACTATAGAATGCCAACAGGCCTTTGACACCCTGAAACAAGCTATGTGCACAGCACCAGTTCTAAAAGCTCCAGATTACTCCAAGCAGTTCATTGTGCAGACTGATGCCTCTGAACATGGGATAGGGGCAGTTTTGTCCCAAACAAATGATGATGGCCTTGACCAGCCTGTTGCTTTCCTTACCAGGAGGTTACTCGCCAGGGAGCACCGTTGGAGTGCCATTGAGAGGGAGGCCTTTGCTGTGGTTTGGTCCCTGAAGAAGCTGAGACCATACCTCTTTGGTACTCACTTTGTAGTTCAAACTGACCACAGACCTCTCAGATGGCTAATGCAAATGAAAGGTGAAAATCCAAAACTGTTGAGGTGGTCCATCTCCCTACAGGGAATGGACTTTATAGTGGAACACAGACCTGGGACTGCCCATGCCAATGCAGATGGCCTTTCCAGGTTCTTCCACTTAGAAAATGAAGACTCTCTTGGGAAAGGTTAGTCTCATCCTCTTTCGTTTTGGGGGGGGTGTGTGTAAGGAAATGCCTCCTTGGCATGGTTACCCCCTGACTTTTTGCCTTTGCTAAAGCCAAGATATGATTTGAAAGTGTGCTGAGGCCTGCTAACCAGGCCCCAGCACCAGTGTTCTTTCCTTAAAACTGTACCTTTGTCTCCACAATTGGCACACCCCGGCATCCAGGTAAGTCCCTTGTAACTGGTACCTCTGGTACCAAGGGCCCTGATGCCAGGGAAGGTCTCAAAGGGCTGTAGCATGTCTTATGCCACCCTGGGGACCCCTCACTCACCACAGACACACTGCTTGCCAGCTTGTGTGTGCTGGTGGGGAGAAAATGACTAAGTCGACATGGCACTCCACTCAGGGTGCCATGCCAACCTCACACTGCCTATGGCATAGATAAGTCACCCCTCTAGCAGGCCTTACAGCCCTAAGGCAGGGTGTACTATACCCCTGGTGAGGGCATAGGTGCATGAGCACTATGCCACTACAGTTTCAAAGCAAAACCTTAGACATTGTAAGTGCAGGGTAGCCATAAGAGTATATGGTCTGGGTGTCTGTCATACACGAACTCCACAGCACCATAATGGCTACACTGAAAACTGGGAAGTTTGGTATCAAACTTCTCAGCACAACAAATGCACATTGATGCCAGTGTACATTTTATTGTGAAATACACCCAGATGCCCCTTGAAAACATGCCCGACTTCCAGTGTGGGCTGACTAGTTTTGCCAGCCTGCCACACACCAGACATGTTGCTGGCCACATGGGGAGAGTGCCTTTGTCACTCTGTGGCCAGGAACAAAGCCTGTACTGGGTGGAGGTGCTTCACACCTCCCCCTGCAGGAACTGTAACACCTGGCGGTGAGCCCCAAAGGCTCACCCCCTTTGTTACAGCACCACAGGGCATCCCAGCTAGTGGAGATGCCCGCCTCTCCGGCCACTGCCCCCACTTTTGGCGGCAAGGCTGGAGGAGATAATGAGAAAAGCAAGGATGAGTCACTGGCCAACCCCTAAGGTGTCCTGAGCTGAGGTGACTCTGACTTTTAGAAATCCTTCATCTTGCAGATGGAGGATTCCCCCAGTAGGATTAGGGATGTGCCCTCCTCCCCTCAGGGAGGAGGCACAAAGAGGGAGTAGCCACCCTCAGGGCTAGTAGCCATTGGCTACTAACCCCCCAGACCTAAACACACCCCTAAATTGAGTATTTAGGGACCCCAGAACCAAGCAAGATAGATTCCTGAAACCTGAAGACGAAGAAGGACTGCTGACCTGAAGCCCTGCAGAGAAGACGGAGACACCAACTGCTTTGGCCCCAGCCCTACCAGCCTGTCTCCCCACTTCAAGAAAAACTGCAACAGCGATGCGTCCCCCAGGGTCCAGCGACCTCTGAAGCCTCAGAGGACTACCCTGCATCTAAAAGGACCAAGAACTCCCGAGGACAGCGGCCCTGTTCCACAAAGACTGCAACTTTGCAACAAAGAAGCAACTTTTAAAGACCACACGTTTCCCGCCGGAAGTGTGAGACTTTCCACTCTGCACCCGACGCCCCTGGCTCGACCTGCGGAGAACCAACACTACAGGGAGGACTCCCCGGCGACTGCGACCCTGTGAGTAGCCAGAGTTGACCCCCCCTGGGATCCCCCAGCGATGCCTGCAGAGGGAATCCAAAGGCTCCCCCTGACCGCGACTGCCTGCTTCAAAGAACCCGACGCCTGGGAAACACACTGCACCCGCAGCCCCCAGGACCTGAAGGATCCGACCTCCAATGCAGGAGCAATCCCCAGGTGGCCCTCTCCCTTGCGCAGGTGGTGGCTACCCCGAGGACCCCCCCTTTCCTGCCTGCATCGCTGAAGAGACCCCTGGGTCTCCCATTGAAACCTATTGCAAACCCGATGCCTGTTTGCACTCTGCACCCGGCCTCCCCTGTGCCGCTGAGGGTGTACTTTTTGTGCTGACTTGTGTCCCCCCCAGTGCCCTACAAAACCCCCCTGGTCTGTCCTCCGAAGTCGCAGGTACTTACCTGCTGGCAGACTGGAACTGGGGCACCCCCTTCTCCATTGAAGCCTATGCGTTTTGGGCACCACTTTGACCTCTGCACCTGACCGGCCCTGAGCTGCTGGTGTGGTAACTTTGGGGTTGCCCTGAACCTTGGACCCAAACTTGAACCCTGTAGGTGCTTTACTTACCTGAAAAACTAACAAATACTTACCTCCCCCAGGAACTGTTGAATTTTGCACTGTATTAAATTTTAAAATAGCTTATTGCCATTTTTGCCAAAACTGTACATGCTATTGTGATGATTCAAAGTTCCTAAGATGCCTGAGTAAAATATCTTTCATTTAAAGTATTGATTGTAAATCTCGAACCTGTGGTTCTTAAACTTAAAATAAACTAAGAAAATATATTTTTCTATATAAAAACCTATTGGCCTGGAATTGTCTTTGAGTGTGTGTTCCTCATTTATTGCCTGTGTGTGTACAACAAATGCTTAACACTACCCTCTGATATGCCTACTGCTCGACCACACTACCACAAAATAGAGCATTAGAATTATCTCTTTTTGCCACTATCTTACCTCTTAGGGGAACCCTTGGACTCTGTGCATGCTATTTCTTTCTTTGAAATAGTACATACAAAGCCAACTTCCTACAAGCACCCTCTTTCTTGGCTTGGTTACCCCCCATTTTCTGCCTGTTGTCAATGTGTTTGATTGTGTTCACTGGGATCCTGCTAACCAGGACCCCAGTGATTATGCTCTCTCCCTAATAACTTGGTAACTTGTACCACTTTCACCCCACATTTGGCATGCTGGTGCCCCCATGTGAGTCCCTAGTATATGGTACACAGGTACCTAGGGCTTTGGGGTACCAGCACCCTTTCACTACCAGAGCACTGCACCAGGTCACTATAAGTCACCTCTGTGACAGGCCCTCCTAACCCAGAGGGCAGGGCACAAGTACCTGTGTGTGAGGGCACCTTTGCACTAGCAAAGGTGCCCCCATGAACTCCAGTGCCATATTCATGGACTTCGTGAGTGCGGGGATGCTATTTTATGCGTGTACAGGGCATAGGTCACCTTTGTCCAGCTACATAATGGTAACTCTGAACCTAGGCATGATTGGTATTAAACATGTCGAAATCATATCCCAATACTGTTGCCGGTATTGGGAGTATGATTCCATGCACTCTGGGGGCTCCTTAGAGGACCCCCAGCACTGCTACCACAGTTCCAGGGTTTTCTGGGCAGCCCAAGCTGCTGCTGCCCCTCAGACAGGTTTCTGCCCTCCTGCTGCTTGAGCAGCTCAACCAGAGGAAGGCAGAACAAAAGGTTTCCTTAGGGAGAGAGGAGTAACACCCTGTCCCTTTGGAAATAGGTGCTACATGGCTTGGAAGGGGTAGACTCTCCAAGCCACTGGTATGCTTTGAATGGCACATTTCTTGCCCTTTGTGCATAAACCAGTCTACAGTCAAGCTGGGGACAATACCAACCATTCTATTTGCCTATCCTTTTTTAATATGGGCCGGTGGATAGTACTTTGAGATATCTATACAAGAGCATCAATGTTTAGTCATTTTTGGCTATGACAGTCCAGAGAGGTTTGCAGCCTATGGGCTGTAAAGTGTAAATAAACAGTTTGGTGTGACTGACCACTTGCGCTATTGTGTTGGTAGTGATCCTCAGCCTGACACAGCCTGTGACATATCCCTCCTTACATTGACATTCTCATACGTACCACGTTTGCATTACATGATTTTCACATTGTACATTCCAAAAAACACTATTAGGCATAGATTGAGTGCTAGTTGTATTTATTTACAGGTGTTTTGAACTCAAAGGTGTCAAGTAAGGGAAAAAAGGAAAAACGGTGAATGGATCAGCTATGGTGGATGTAATAATCAGAGTAGATGCTACAACATTTGAAGTCCAAAGTCCAGTGCCCTACTATCCTAGAAAATTGCAAGTAGTTGAAGAATGAACAACAGAGTGATCCTATGGCACACAAAGGAGTTCCATCAGAAAGAGGTCACTTCCTGGAAGTGGTAGAAGTCTTGGCATCTGCACCTCATGGATGTTTGATTGGACGTACCCGCTTGCAGGGGGGTTCTTCAGCTGCAGAGGCAGGGGTGTCTGAAGCAGGTCCTTCACCTGACAGGGCCTCCCTTCCACTGGCTGCCACAGATGTTGAAGGGGCTGATGTTAGAGGGCAGTGGAAGGGGTGTGGTGCTTTCCTCTATCCCTGTTAGGGTGGTATAGATGTATTGCAGCATCCCTGTTAGGAAGGCCAAGTTGACATTGTGGGCCCCTCCACTGTTGCAATATTTCATGGTTGTAATCCCTCTGCAGCTGCTTTATCTCCCCGAGTTTGGTGAGTACCTGGCCCATCACACCTTAGGACTGTTGAGAGGCTCCCAAGACTTGGGTGATGGTGTCCTGTCCAGACCCATCCCCAGCAGCCTCATGCCGCTGGCCCACACCATCCCTCGCATTCGAACTTTGCACAGTTTGTCCCCTGCCACTGGGTCCAGGTCCATCATTGACAAGGACCCTGCATTGGGGGACACAAAATGGTGGAATCTGTCCTCGGGACACAGGTTTGGGGCCGACTGGTTGCCTGAGATGTTGTTGTAATGGGGCTGGAAGGAATTGATGTCGTCAGGGTGAGGCTCACAGGTGTCATCTGACCAGGTTCCCTTGATGGACCAGTGCCATCCTCAACGTCCACACGTCCAGGAGTTGTATCCTCTTTGAGGGCTTCATCCATGGGGGGAGTGGCAGTCTCTTGAGGGATCCCCATATTCCCAGTGGCAGATAGACCTGTTGAAGTGAGAGACAGTATGTTACAGAATGTATTGTGATATGCACCTCCAACAGTTTACAGTGACATTTGCTTAAGTTCAAGTAAACTTTGGCTTTGCATTTTTCCCTTTATGTGAGAGGCACACCTACTATCAACTGTATGGACCTGATGTTTGGGGTAGTGAGCAATTCTATTTCAAGTCACCTTGCTACAGGTTGTGTATCTTGGTACTTGGATGACTGTGCATGGACTCCTATCATTCCAGCAGTGCAGTCAAAACAGTGGCTGTGCATGATATGGCTTGGGTCATCTTGGGACCTAGTAGACTGTCATGCCTGCAGACCCACAACTATGTAGTTGCATATGTTAATTGTCAACAATTGGTCAGTGCATTGTGAATTTATATACTGCCACATGCATTTAGATGAGGCATCTTGGTACCTTTGTCTTACATTGATTTTGCACACAGGTTGGGCTGCCTTGTCCACACTATTTACATCTTGGCTTAGTAGCTCATGATGGGTCTAGTTGATTGTCCACATCGCAGAGTGTAGCATGGTCCGTTTCTTGCTCCCTCCAAGGAGTGTAAACTGCATCGGTGAGTTAACAGACAGCAGCACAATGACATGTGGATAGTGTCCTGTTAGAGGGACTGTTCCTCCTGGGATTTACAGTAATGTTACGCCAAGTACTACAAACAGCACACATAAGTCATCCTCTCAGGTGAGTAGATTTTCATTGCAAGTTGATGTGGGAGGATGTTTGAACAGATGCACAGTGGGCATGTGTTTAGCATTGGGTACACAGTGCCGGCTGGCCTTTAGCATTGCTGTCATAGGCTGTCCTCCACACACACTATAAAGTTGAGATCCCTTCAGATGAGTACAGTTGAAAAACTGAGTAGAGGTACAATGGTCTCACTACCAGAGTACACTGTATTGGCAAAGTGTAGTGAGAGTCCCAGTGCTTGCTGGTCTTATCATTGCTGTCATTGCCTGTCCTTCCCACACACTATACATTGGAAATCCCCCTCAGGTGAGTACAGTCGAATGGCTGATTATAGGGAGAATTGTCATAGTAGGAGAGAACACAGTTGTGGATGAGTGGAGTGCAATTACCAGTGCCTGCTGGCATTATCATTGCTGCATTGCCTGTCCTCCCCACACACTATACATTGGAAGTCCCAGTTGAATGGCTGATTAGAGGGACAATGGTCAAAGTAGGAGAGAACACAGTTGTGGCTGAGTGGAGTGACATTACCAGTGCCTGCTGGCCTTATCAATGGTGTCATTGCCTGTCATACCCACACACTAAAATGTAAATGCCCATCAGGTTGGTACACTCAAATGTGGACTTGTCAAAGGAGGTAATTTTTAGTAGGATACACTGCTCTTGTCTTAGTGATAGTGAAGCAGTGCCTGCTGGGACTTGTAATGTTGTCAATCCCTGAAGTATACAGAGCTAATGTTCCCCCAGATGAGTGTACTTGACATGTTGGAGGCCAGAGAAGGGTCTGTGGACAGGTGGACACTGGACTGTTGAGTGGGTGGGGTTGTGGGTGGGTAAAGGTGATCAGTGAGCATGCATACCAAAACATGTTCATGAGCTAATTTTGTAGTTGTGACTTACCTGACTCTACTCCTCCAGTTATTCCGGTCAAGCCCTCAGGATTCAGAATGGCCGAGACCTTCTCCTACCTTGATGTGAACTGTGGGGGAGGTGGTGGGGGACCACCACTAGTAATGTGTACCACCACTTGGTGTCTGGTGGCCATAGAACGGACCTTCCCCCTGAGGATGTTCCACCTCTTTGTGATGTCGTCCCTGGTGTACGGATAGCTGCCTAGAGAATTCACTCTGTCAACTATCCTTTGCCACATTTCCATTTTCTTAGCGATAGTAGTCTGCTGGACTTTAGCTCCAAATAGATGTGGCTCTACTCTAATGATTTCATTCACCATGGCCCTTAACTCCTCATCTGTGAATCCTGGATATTTTTCCGGTGACGTGGTGATGGAAAAAAAGGTGGGTAAATAGGAAAGAAACATTTTAGGTGCTGTGTGATGAGTGGGTGACGTGCAGGGAATGTTGTGATAGGGTGCAAATATGTGCTGGAGGGGTGTAATAAGGATGTGAGATGTGTGGCTTCCTTGAGGTACAGTGGTGCCTATGCTGATCTTTGCACTACTGTTGCTGTGTGTGGCATTGTAGATGCAAACGATTGTGGTGCATGAAGGGGTGTGTTTTATAGTGTGGTTCGTAGGTGTATCGGGTGTGTGAATGTGTGTCTGCTGTGTTGTTTTCCGATCCATCCAGTGTGATATTGTGTATTACTGGGGGGACTCCACAGTTCGCACCACCATTGGAAGACTGCCCTGATAAGATCCCCATGGCGATTTTCAACTTGTAATAGGTTCTGTGGTTGGCTGGTGAGCTGGCGGTAGCGGTGATCGGACCTCCTCTTTCGTGCCTTCCAGAGTCCTGGCGGTGTTGGGATTTTGGCTGGATTTTTTTGGGCTTGGCTGTGTAACTCGTAATACAGTGGTCTGTATGACCGCCAACATGGCGGTCTTTTGACGGCCGACACCACGACTATCTGGCAGTCAGGCTGCCAAACTCGTAATGAGGCCCATACCATAATTTAATAACTCTATTAATACACCAAAAATATCAAAATGGTAATATAAAAATCATATGTGTCCATTTGAAAAACAATTACATTTTACACAACTATTACATTTTCTTAAAATTAATACCAGCTATAAATGTTAATAATCGATTATTTTAATTCCTACACTGTACTCCCAAAAACCTAGCAGCCCATATTAAAATATAGTTGAAATAAAAAAGTCTAACACAATTAACATATTAAGTAATAAAAATAGTTACTAATAAATAATAGAAAATTAATTAATACTTAAATATCTTCCTATTGCCCTGCAATCACAACAATCTACAAATAATATATAACATTAAAAATATAATTATTAAACAATTTACATAATTATAATTCAATTAAATATTTTAAAAAATGAATAATTAATTGATTATTGTTAACTTCTCACCCTATGCCCCTAGAAACCCAACAACCCACTCCTAAAGTATAATTTTAAAATATAATAATTGCACAATTTACACATTTAATATCAATTAAATGATGAATAATACATTAATAAATAATTATTCATTATTACTTAACTTCCCACCCAATACCCCTACAAACCCAACAACCTGCAACTAATACATAACATAAAAAATATAGGTGGTCATTACAACCCTGGCGGTCGGTGTTAAAGCGCCGGTAAAACCGCCAACAGGCCGGCGGGAAAAAAAATGGAATTACGACCGTGGCGGAAACCGCCAACATAGACAGCCACTTTAACACTCCGACCGCCAACGGCGGTACAAACAAACAGCATGGCGGTCACCGCCAACCGACAGGCGGAGGACAATGTACCGCCCACAGTATCACAACCTACCAATCCGCCACCTTTTCCGGGGCGGATTCACTGTGCACAAAAACACGGCGGAAACAGGACTTCGAAGGAAAAACGCTCACCTCTACACACCCCATGAGGAATCCGGACGCCATGGAACTCGAGCTCCAGATCCTGCCAGCCCTTATCTTCTTGCTCCTCTACCAGGAGCACGAACGCCGGCGGCGAAGACCACGGTGAGTACTGCACCTACGACACAGGGGAGGGGGGGAGGGAAAAAACAGGGACACGCAACACCCCCACCCTCACCCACAACAACACACACACTAATACAGCATGATACATTACAGTTACACCCCCCAAACCCACTGGAAGAATGCAAAGACAAAAGGAAATGAGTGTAACCATTGTAATATATTAAAATCCAGTACACAAAAAATATATATACACCATAAACAAATATATACACCAAGAAAAGTAGTCCAGGTAGTGCTCCATTGAAGTCTGTGGAACACTGGGCCCGCACGGCATGGGCGAGGCCCACAATCAATCCCCGAACATGATGGAGAGAACACTGCAGGGGCATCCGATAGCAATAAAATAGGCACCTCAGGGGGAATGGGAAGGGGGGGCACCTCAGCCGGTTGAGTGCACAACGCCAAATCCACGAGGGGGCCACATGCCCACTGTTCAATTCTGGGGAGTGCAAAGCCACAGTCACACAAGTCTCTACAGTGGGTGGTTTGCCCACTGTTCCATCCTGGGGAGTGCAAAGCCACAGTCTCTCAAGTCTCTACAATGGGTGGGTTGCTCACTGTTCCATCCTGGGGAGTGCAAAGCCACAGTGTCTCTAGTGGATAACAGTCTCCACTGGTTCTGGGGGGGGCCTGGTGCCCAGAGTGCTTCATCCCGCCAAGGACTAAGGTAGTGGATGTATCTCTCCACTGGTCTGGAGGGGGCCTGGTGCCCAGAGTGCTTACTCCTGCCAAGGACTGAGGTAGTGGATGTATTTCTCCACTGGTTCTGGAGGGGGCCTGGTGCCCAAAGTGCTTCATCCTGCTCGTGACGGACTCAGTAGCGTCAGTGGCCTTGGCGCTCATGGGCCAGTGGTGCTTGTGGCGGCAGTGTCCTGTTCAGCGGTGCTTATGGCGGCGGTGTTCTTGGCAGCGGTGCTTGTAGCGGCAGTGTCCTGTTCAGCGGTGCTTGTGGCGGCGGTGTCCTTGGCAACGGTGCTTGTGGCGGCAGTGTCCTGTTCAGCGGTGCTTGTGGCAGCGGGGTCCTTGGCAGCAGTGCTTGTGGCGGCGGGGTCCTTGGCAGTGACTCAGCTGCTGGCAGTCCTGTCTGGCCCAGCGGTGCTGGTGGTCCTTTATGGCCCAGCGGGGCTGGTGCTGGCGGTCCTTTCCTGGGCAGCTGGGCTGGTGCTGGCGGTCCTGTCCTGGGCAGCAGCGCTGGTGCTGGCGGTCCTGTCCTGGGCAGCAGGGCTTGTGCTGGCGGTCCTGTCCTGGGTAGCTGGGCTGGTGGTCCTGTCCTGGGCAGCAGGGCTGGTGCTGGCGGTCCTGTCCTGGGCAGCAGGGCTGGTGCTGGCGGTCCTGTCCTGGGCAGCGGGATGATGGCGGTGGCCTCCTGGGCAGCAGGGCTGGTGCTGGCAGTGGCCTCTGGCAGCAGGGCTGGTGCTGGCCTCCTGGGCAGCGGGGATGATGGCGGTGGCCTCCTGGGCAGCAGGGCTGGTGGCGGTCGCCTCCTGGGCAGCAGGGCTGGTGCTGGCGGTGGCCTCCTGGGCAGCGGGGATGATGGCGGTGGCCTCCTGGGCAGCAGTGCTGGCGGTGGCCTCCCGGGCAGCGGAGATGATGGCGGTGGCCTCCTGTGCAGCGGGGATGATGGCGGTGGCCTCCTGGGCAGCAGGGCTGGTGCTGGCGGTGGCCTCCTGGGCAGCAGGGGTGGTGCTGGCGGTGGCCTCCTAGGTAGCGGGAATGATGGCGGTGGCCTCCTGGGCAGCAGGGCTGGTATTGACGGTGGCCTCATGGGCAGTAGGGCTGGTGCTGGCGGTGGCCTCCTGGGCAGCGGGGATGATGGTGGTCTTCTCCGCCGTGCTGCTCTTCCCAGACTTGCTGAGTTTCTTGTGCCCCTTCTCCACCTTGGAAGGTGTCGCAGCTGACTCCACACTCCCACCTGTACCCCTGGGAGCGGCTTTGGTGGCTGGAGTCTTCCCCCTCTTCCGCCGGGCACTGGCCAACTTTTGATGCTTGACAGGTGGGGGACTATCCTTGCTGTGGCTCTGTGCCACACTGGGTGCCCTGCTGCCCGGTGCACTCCAGATTCCGGTGACTACAGGCACCACTGGTCCCGGAGATGTTGTGGCTGAGGTGCTAGGTTGGGACCTGGAGAGTCGGGCCCTAGGAGACTGACGGGTGGAGGAGGTGAGGGAAAGAGGTCAAGGGTGGACAGGAAATGTTTCTTGGGAACACTGGGACGGGTAGCTGGAGGGGGTTTGGGAGTGGAGGAAGAGGTTGTGGTTGTAGGAGGTGTTTGTTTGGTGACTTTGGGTGAAGGTGCATGCGCTGTAGGCTGTCGTGAGGTGGATGGCTGTTGGGTAGGTGTGTGGCTGCGTTTGTGTATCTTGGGAGGTGGCGTCACAGACACACTGGGAGAGGACACGGGACGTGTGAATGGTAGTGGGGGTGGTGACTGCACGTGAGCGGGGTGTGGTGGTGGGTGTGCTGGTGATGGAAGTAGTGGCTGAAGATGTAGTGCATGCAGGTGTGAGTGTAGACGAGACTGGGAGGGAGGAGGGAGACGAGGAGGACGGGGACACAGTGGAGGCAGTGGATGTTGGTGTGTCTGCATGTGTGTGATGCTTGCGTGAGTGCCTGTGAAATGTGTGGTGCTTATGTTTGCCAGAGCTTCCCTTGTGTGTTGACGTGTGTGCATGCTGGTCTGAAGGTGTGCTTGGGATAGGCTGAGGTACAGGGGATTGGGTCTGGGTGGAGGAAGTTGGAGGGGGGAGGCTAGATACAGGGACAATAGCTGCCATCAATGCTGAGGCCAGAGTCTGAAAAGCTTGCTGAAGGGCCGCCTGACCAGAAAGAATGCCCTCCAGGAATGCATTTGTTTGTTGCAACTGGCTCTCTACACCCTGGATGGCATTCAAAATGGTAGACTGCCCAACAGTGAGGGACCTGAGGAGGTCAATGGCCTCCTCACTCAGGGCAGCAGGGGTGACTGGGGCAGGGCCTGAGGTGCCTGGGGCGAAGGTGATGCCCACCCTCCTGGGTGAGCGGGCACGGGGCAAAGGCTGAGGGGCTGCTGGTAGGGCAGTGCCGGTAGGGGGGGTGGCGGCTGTATCTGTAGATGCGGGGGCACAGATGTGGCCGCCACCACAAGGGAGCTCCCATCAGAGGACGAGTCCGTATCACTGGTGTCAGCTCCTGTCCCCGCAGTGGAGCTCCCCTCGTCCTCCGTCCCACTGGTGAATTCCGAGTCCGTAATCTCGCCCTCCAGGGCCATGTGGGATGCAGCTCCCTCCTGCTCCGGTGCCACTGCTCCTCCGCCTGATGATGCTAATGCACACAAGAACAGGGAGACCACAAAAAAGGGGGGGAACGACAGAAGAAAGACATGTTGAATGCATGCATTACCACTACTGTTGGCGGACACAACAGACACAGGATCCCCCTGCACTGCGCCGCGCACTTGGGGTCCACTGTTCAATCCCTGGGACATGGCCTACAAGGCTATGGCGCCATCTGCACACATGGATGTCACAGGAGCCTGAATAGGTGTAGTTGGCACTGTACACAGGTGTAGTGGGGTGCCACAGGGTCTGCCAGAACAAGGGGACCTAACTAGCACACTCACCCTGGCCTAGGGAAATCCAAAGCCCACCTCCCCCACCCAGATACCTCCACTGCACGCAAAATCAGCAGAATGAGAGTGTACTCACCCCCTTGTGGCTGCTGTGATGCCTTCAAGCGCCCATCCAACTCCGGGTACGCCGCCGCCAGGATCCTGAACATCAGGGGGGTCATGGTGCGACGGGCACTCCTCCCATGTTGGGAGGCCATCCCCAGCTGGGCCTCTGCCGTCTTCTTGCTCCAGCGGCGAATATCCTCCCATCTTTTACGGCAGTGGGTGTTGGCGATGGCACGCCAAATATCCTTCTTCTGGTGGGCACTGACCTACAGGAATAGTACGGGGGAAAAGGAGAAGATATTACTGTCCACACCGTCACAGTCATTGGCCCCCTTCCCTATCCTTGCCATGTGGCACATGCACTCACCGTCGTTTCATGCACGCCTCAATCTCCCCCCCCCCCATCTTTCATCCACCCCACTCCACACAGGCATAGCCCATACAGCATGCTCCCAGTGTACTTACCTGTTTGTCTGGAGGACCGTAGAGTAGCGTGTAATGGGGGAGGACCCCATCCACGAGTTTCTCCAACTCCTCGGAAGGCAGGGGCCCTTTTCCCAGACGCACGAGCCATTGTCTCTTCTAGACTGAGGTCACAGCAGCACTTGTAGTGTAGGTCCTCTCCTGTCGAAGATCAGATATCGAGTTATTGAACAGATAGAAAATGGCGGTCACGTCCGCGGCTGTGCGTACCGTCACTGCCGGCGTACATCGTCATTGGCTCCTGGGACCCATAGGGTCCAATGTTAACCAATGCAGAATTGTGCTGCGGTCTTCGACCGTCTACTTCGACGGTGTACAACGCCAGCGCAATTACCTCACATCCCACTGTCCCACTTTACAGGTCAGGCAGCCACCATTTCAGGGGCCCACATGGCTTAATTTTTCACTGCGTCACACATACCTAGGCCTTGCCTCAACACTCATACAGGCCAAATTTCGGAATATGATTCGTGTTCTGTGTAAGCTGGGGGTACATACCTCAGAGTTGGTCGACTCTGTGCTCGCTGTTGTCCTTAATAGGCACCGTCCGCTGGGACATGTGAGTAGATGGTGGCGTCCTCCGGTGTACAGACCGCTGGTTGACCTGTCGACAATTGAGGAAAGACATGTGATCATCACCTACAGGCTTGATCGTGCCACAATCCTGGAACTGTGTGCCCAGCTGGAGCCAGACCTGATGTCAGCGATCCGCCATCCCACAGGAATCCCCCCTCTAGTGCAGGTGCTGTCAGTACTCCATTTCCTTGCAAGTGGGTCATTTCAAACAACAGTGGCCATAGCATCAAGGATGTCCCAGCCTATGTTTTCCAACGTGTTGTCCAGAGTGTTGTCTGCCCTGCTGAAACACATGCGCAGCTACATCGTTTTCCCTCAGGTGGAGGATTTGCCTACAGTGAAAGGTGACTTCTATGCCCTGGGACATATCCCCAACATCATAGGTGCCATTGATGGGACACATGTGGCTTTGGTACCCCCAACCCCCGCAGGAGTGAACAGGTGTAAAGGAACCGGAAGAGTTATCATTCCATGAATGTGCAGATGGTGTGTTTGGCAGACCAGTACATCTCCTGTGTGAATGCCAAATTCCCTGGCTCAGTGCATGACTCTTACATCCTGCGGAATAGCAGCATCCTTTATGTGATGGGTCAACTCCAGAGGCACTGTGTGTGGCTATTAGGTGAGCACCTGGAAGCAAGTCAGTGGGAATGGTTGTCTGGGTCTGGGGATATCCCTACAGGTTAGTGTGTGTCTAACAGTTGCCCTCACCATTTGCAGGTGACTCTGGCTACCCCAACCTGTCATGGCTACTGACTCCAGTGAGGAATCCCAGGACAAGGGCAGAGAAACGCTACAATGAGGCCCATGGGCGAACTTGGCAGATTATAGAGCAGACCGTCGGCCTCCTGAAGGCCAGGTTCAGGTGCCTCCATATGACAGGTGGATCCCTATTCTACTCACCAAAGAAGTTGTGCCAGATCATCGTGGCCTGCTGTATGCTTCACAACTTAGCTTTGCGACAACAGGTGCCTTTTCTGCAGGAGGGTGGTCCAGATGGCGGTGTTGTGGCAGGTGTGGAGCCTGTGGACAGTGAAGACGAGGAAGCAGACGAAGAGGACATCGACAACAGGAACTCGGTTATCCTGCAATATTTCCAGTGAGACACAGGTAAGAATACAAAGCTGCCTACTACATGTACTTTAACACTACTACCTCTCTACTGTCTGTCGTTTTCCTCCAGTGTATGGTCACTGAGTTTTCACTTTCCCTTACGATTTCACAGATGTGGGTCCCACTGTGGGACATCTGCTTTGTTTCCTCATGGACTAGAGCCGTGTGACATAGGTATGTTGACATTACATTTGAAAGAGCATTTTGACACTGTAATTGCTAATACACTATTTCGAAATCACAGACAGACTCCAGATTGTTTTGTGCTTTAAGGGTGTTTATTTATGTGCTCAATATTGGAGGGGGTTGTAAAATGGTGAGGGGTGATGGTGGAGGAATGTCCATGGCAGAGTCCAGTCTATTAGTCTCACCGGTGCATTGCCCAAATGGGCATAGGAAGTGGAGCTGGGGCAGTTAGAGGATGTTTCAACAAAGGGAGGGACTGGGAGATTAGTTGGTCCAGTGTACGGTCTCCCAATTAACTGAACATACCAAAAAGGTGTACACTGTTCCAAATGGAAAAAT
The DNA here is from genome assembly GCF_031143425.1 of Pleurodeles waltl. NCBI lineage: Eukaryota > Metazoa > Chordata > Amphibia > Caudata > Salamandridae > Pleurodeles > Pleurodeles waltl. The sequence continues at coordinate 1,052,927,939 of NC_090443.1, forward strand.
ATAATCACTAGGGGAACATTAAAGTTCAGGAGCAAGAGCCCTCACACATCCGAGAGGATGTCATGCTTCATCATCGGGTAGCTCCTCGTCAGACCGGCGCTGCAATGTCTGACGGGCTCCCCGTAAGGGGGCTCTTTCCCGGAGATTTTTTAGGTAGCAGCCGTGGTAGCGGACACTACAAGACCTGGTATTGCGGTCAGGCGCTAATCCTGGCAGGAGAGTGAAAGCTAAAATTGGTTCCCAGTCTTAATAGGAGCGAGTCAATTTAATTAATCAATGGAATAAGACCTGGACCAAGATTAAAAACAGAAGGAAAGTGTAAAATGAGGAATAATGCTCAACCACTTTCTGCATGGTGCTGGAGCTTAAGGAGATTATCGTCGGGCTCCTAGGACATGGTCAACATGTTTCGCGTACAGTGGTCTAACAAGATCCTATGACGCTTCTTCGGGACCAATACATAATAAGACTTCTCCTGTCTATATTACCGAAAGTTTGCAAAAATGTCAAACAAATCATATAGTCACTTACATTGAAGTTCACTAATTGTCAGAAACCTCTAATGGTCGCCCTAGAAAAATACAAACAAATCATTTTGATCAAAACACACGGAAAAATAAGGAAGGACACCCGTGACACAACAGTGTGTAGTAACCAGTTGTGTAAAAACATAATAAGACAATATGCTTACCATCCCTTGGTACATGGGGGGCCCCTTGGGAAGTAGCATGCCGAAAGCGGTCACTACTAATAAAGTGGTAAAGCAGACACCATGAATGCAGTGTAATCAATCAGAACCAAAACAGTCACATTCACTACTAGAGGTCGGTTGGTTAAATTGATTATGAACATCAAGCACATTATTAGTCCATGTCACTTGGAAATTCATACACAGACTCGTCACTAGCATTTATGGCATTTGTTGAAGGAAAACTGGGAGGAATAAAACAGTTTTACAACAGAAAATATTTCTTAAAAGGCTTGGTGAGTACTGTAGCAGAGTGTAATAGTCTGCGTGGTGATTTACAAAGGCAAAAACACACTGGCAAAGTGTGGTTATCCATAGAATATTAAGGGATTACCCCGACCTAAGTCTGTTAATACTTTGAGAGATGTCATTAGTTGAGCTCAATATACGTCCCCATAGTAAATAAGTAACCAAAAAAAGTGATAAACACACAAACGCGAGGTCACTTACTTTGTGGATGACGGCAGTCTGCAGGGGAACCTACCCTGACGTGCTCTCCCAAAAAGACAACTTCCCGACTCGGTGCGAGTCTTTTAAAGAGAAGTTTTCCTGGCAAAAATGGGAGAGGGTGGTCAAAACTGTAAAAGGACTACACTCCGGGAACAGGTCTCAGAAATAAAAGTAGGACTCAAGCAAAATCATGGCGGCCATCTTTGTGAACAGAGATATAATAGACTAGAACGAGCATTATTCCACTAGCCTCGTGGGTGGTAGTCAAAACAAACAATGGACTAAAAACATCGTCGGCCATCTTGGAATGGCTGGAACTGGATAGTGAGTTATGTCAGTTAATACAATGAGTGGTTTGGAGTGGGAAGCCGTAAATAACCGCCCTAGTAGATAAAAGAAAGGTATGGGCCACAGAGTAATACATAAAATGGGGCTCCCTAAAACCTTAGTCTTTCACAGTCAGTCTAATTAGGATGGAAATAAAAAGTGAAAAACAGAACAAATATAGATTGAAGATACTGAATACTCGGTGGTAAATCCTTAAAAGGGGTTGATTAGGCGGACAATGTAGTCCAGGGAATGGCATCATTCAACCCATCTGTATCAGTATGAAGCTTGAAAACCCACCGTTGTTCCAGTCTGAACAAGGAGTGTGGAGAGTCAGTAGTGATTCTAGGGGCATCAAGTACGACCCAACTTAAATCATCGGGACTGTGGGGGGCATCTAGGAAGTGTGCGCATAATTTTGTTGTAATGCGTCCACACCTGATGTTGCTCCTATGCTCGGTAATTCGTATTTTAACTGGTCTAGAAGTCATGCCCACATAACGTAGCCCGCATGGACACGTAATCATGTAAATGCAGTTTTTAGTGTTGCAATTTGTGTGTTTTGTCAGGTGCCATTGGCCTATAGGTGCCAAATCTAAAGTTTTGTTGGGGCTAGTCAATTGACAGGCATTACAGTGTCCACAGGGATAATGTCCAGTTACAGGTGGAAGGTTCCAGAGTGTAGTTTGTGTCTGTGTTCGCAATGTGTCTTTTGGACGGGTATGGACTATCAGATCTTTAATATTTTTAGATCGTTTAAATGCAAATAGGGGCCTAGGAATGGTATTGCCCCCACTGTTGAGGATAGGCCACCTTTGATTAATCAGTTTTTTTATCTGGTTAGATAGTGGGGTGAAAGTAGACACACAAGTCAACCGTCTATTCGTGACTCTAGTATTAGTTTGAAGTAGAGAGTCACGATTATTGTTCCTTGCTCTCTTACGAGCTCGGTTGATGACGTGTTGGGGATAATGTCGTTCAAGGAGTTTTGTTTGAAGATCATCTGCTTGGGTATTGTATTCCTGTATTGAGGAACAGTTTCGTCGTAGTCGCAAGAATTGGCCAAATGGTAAATTGTCACAGAGGGATTTAGGATGATGACTCTAGTACATTAGCAGGCTGTTGCGATCTGTAGGTTTTTGGTAAGTACAGGTTAATAATTTCCCCTGTTCAATTGTAATCAGTAAGTCCAAAAAATGAACCTCCTTATCCGACACCGTAGAAGTGAATTTCAAATATGGGTTTAGTGTCTTTACCCACTCGGTCAGTGAACTAGCTGTAGCCAAAGGGCCTTGCCATACAACCAAGATGTCGTCAATGTACAGACGCCACAATTTTATGTTATCGGTGAAAGGATTAGAAGCTGCTAAAATGAATTATTTTTCAAAGTTATACATATAGAGGCATGCCAAGCTGAGAGCAAAGGTACTTCCCATGCTAGTACCTCTAATCTGATGATAAAATTGATCTTCAAAGCGGAAGAAATTTTCTTTCATTGCTACTGTGGCATATTGCATGATAAATGCAATGGGTGATGTCAAATTGTCACTATTGTGCTGTAGTAGAGATTCCACTACCTGTAGAGTTGCATCTTGGGGTATATTAGTATAGAGAGCCTCCACATCCATAGTAATTAGTGCTTGGACATCTCCTGTGTTATTAATAGTCTCAATCAGATTTAATACGTCTTTAGTGTCCTGTAAATAAGTGGAGGAGCCCTTTACAAGTGGTTGTAGAAAGTGATCGCAAAAGATCGATAAGGGCTCGAGGATCAAACCAATCCCAGACACAATTGGTCGCCCCGGAGGGAATTGTGTACCTTTGTGGATTTTAGGTAAGCAATAGAAATAGGGAGTTACCGGATTGGTTGCATCTAGGAAAGAAGCTTCTTTAGGGGTGATCCATTCATTGTTGGATGCCTCCGAGATCATAACCCTTATCTGAGTTAGAAGTTTTGGGGTAGGGTCACGCAGAATCAAGGCGTAGTAGGTCTCATCCCCTAGCAAGCGTAGGCATTCCTTGCGATAGTCGTCAGTGTTCATTAGAACAATAGCGCCTCCCTTGTCAGCTTGTTTTATAACGACGGAATTATGGTTAGACAATCCCTCGAGAGCCTTCTTCTCGATAGTCGAGATGTTGATGAAAGGACGTTGCGGGCGTATAGATGTGAGATCAGCAAGAACAGCTTTTTCAAATGTTTGAACTTCGCAGGGGACAGCCGATAGAGGGGGGACAAATGTGGATCTGGGTCTAAGCCCAGAGTCCCCCGGTGTGCTATTCACTGGGCGGTCGTCAAAATAGAATTGCAGTCGGATTTTTCGAAAAAATTGTGACAGTTCGCAATTAAGTCGAAAAAGATCCTCAGATGGAGTAGGGACAAACCCTAAACCTCGATTAAGTGCTGTTATCTCCATGTCCGGGAGAGTTCTTGTGGAAAGGTTTACTACTAAGTTTTCGGGGGCTGGTGCTTGCCCTGGCTCCTGGTGACCATTTGTGGTTCTTCTCTGGACCATTGCACACGTTTGCCTCTGCCTCTTCTTCTGCCTCTCCCTCTGCCCCGGCCTTGGCCTAAAAAAGGCATGAATGGCATCATGGGGCGGGGTTGATAGAATGGATAGGGTGGTTGCCAAGGCATTTGATGGCTGCCAGGGAACTGAGGATAATTATAAAAGGGTTGAGAGAGAGTGCTCTCATCTGTACTCCATCCATCTGAGTACGAACTGTTGCTGTTGTTGCGGGGCTTTCTGGGGTAGGACTGTGACTCATCAGAAGAGCGTGATTGTGTGTCAAAATCATCTTGAATATAGGGATATATCTTTTCCCTACTGAATCTAGTGATATCCTTTTGAGGTTTAGAAATTTTCTGGTTAGTCAAGAATTATTTGGTTTCATTTAATTCCACATTAATCTCCGCTAAACGGCTCTTGAAGGCAGCCAGGGTCACAGTGGTTTTTATGGTGCCTTCAAGGAGATTCATTTGAATAGCGATAGAATCTGCTAGACGCTTGGAAGTATTGATGATCAGGACTAGCCAGTCCCTGGTACACTTCCAAGCAATCTGGGCCCAGTCTTTTCTAAATGCTAAGTCTGGGGCGATATTGGCTCTTATGTATTCAGTCATTATGGTTCTGTGCATGATGGTCTTAATCAAATCGCGTTTCAGGGTGGACAATTTGTCCCAATCCTCTTTCAAACTGCCTGAGGGTGCTGATCCATCTAGGCTCAGGATGGACGGTGTTTGCAGAATTGCTGCTACCACGTCGTCATCGAAGCTAAGACCTTGGAAAGTATCCATGATCTTCTTAACACTATTGCGGAGGGTTCCGCGATAATTTATGAGTCCCACAGCGAACCCGCTGTACTAAAGTATCAACAAAGGGAGGGACTGGGAGATTAGTTGGTTAATGGAAAATATAATCACTAGGGGAACATTAAAGTTCAGGAGCAAGAGCCCTCACACATCCGAGAGAATGTCATGCTTCATCATCAGGTAGCTCCTCGTCAGACCGGCGCTGCAATGTCTGACGGGCTCCCCGTAATTTTGCTTGAGTCCTTCTTTTATTTCTGAGACCTGTTCCCGGAGTGTAGTCCTTCTACAGTTTTGACCACCCTCTCCCATTTTTGCTGGGAAAACTTCTCTTTAAAAGACTCGCACCGAGTCGGGAAGTTGTCTTTTCGGGAGAGCACGTCAGGGTAGGTTCCCCTGCAGACTGCCGTTATCCACAAAGTAAGTGACCTCACGTTTGTGTGTTTATCACTTTTTTCGGTTACTTATTTGCTCTGGGGACGTATATTGAGCTCAACTAATGACATCTCTCAAAGTATTAACAGACTTAGGTCGGGGTAATCCCTTAATATTCTATGGATAACCACGCTTTGCCAGTGTGTTTTTGCCTTTGTAAATCACCACGCAGACTATTACACTCTGCTACAGTACTCACCAAGCCTTTTTATAAATATTTTCTGTTGTAAAACTGTATTATTCCTCCCAGTTTTCCTTCAACAAATGCCATAAATGCTAGTGACGAGTCTGTGTATGAATTTCCAAGTGACATGGACTAATAATGTGCTTGATGTTCATAATCAATTTAACCAACCGACCTCTAGTAGTGAATGTGACTGTTTTGGTTCTGATTGATTACACTGCATTCATGGTGTCTGCTTTACCACTTTATTAGTAGTGACCGCTTTCGGCATGCTACTTCCCAAGGGGCCCCCCATGTACCAAGGGATGGTAAGCATATTGTCTTATTATGTTTTTACACAACTGGTTACTACACACTGTTGTGTCACGGCTCTCCTTCCTTATTTTTTCGTGTGTTTTGATCAAAATGATTTTTTGTATTTTTCTAGGGCGACCATTAGAGGTTTCTGACAATTAGTGAACTTCAATGTAAGTGACTATATAATTTGTTTGACATTTTTGCAAACTTCCGGTAATATAGACAGGAGAAGTCTTATTATGTATTGGTCCTGAAGAAGCGTCATAGGATCTTGTTAGACCACTGTACGCGAAACATGTTGACCATGTCCTAGGAGCCCAACGATAATCTCCTTAAGCTTCAGCACCATGCAGAAAGTGGTTGAGCATTATTCCTCATTTTACACTTTCCTTCTGTTTTTAATCTTGGTCCCGGTCTTATTCCATTGATTAATTAAATTGACTCGCTCCTATTAAGACTGGGAACCTATTTTAGCTTTCACTCTCCTGCCAGGATTAGCGCCTGACCGCAACACCAGGTCTTGTAGTGTCCGCTACCACGGCTACTACCTAGAAGATCTCCGGCAAAGAGCCCCCTTACGGGGAGCCCGTCAGACATTGCAGCGCCGGTCTGACGAGGAGCTACCCGATGATGAAGCATGACATCCTCTCAGATGTGTGAGGGCTCTTGCTCCTGAACTTTAATGTTCCCCTAGTGATTATATTTTTCCATTTGGAACAGTGTACACCTTTTTGGTATGTTCAGTTAATTGGGAGACCGTACACTGGACCAACTAATCTCCCAGTCCCTCCCTTTGTTGATACTTTAGTACAGCGGGTTCGCTGTGGGACTCATAAATTAACGCGGAACCCTCCGCACTAGTGTTAAGAAGATCATGGATACTTTCCAAGGTCTTAGCTTCGATGACGACGTGGTAGCAGCAATTCTGCAAACACCGTCCATCCTGAGCCTAGATGGATCAGCACCCTCAGGCAGTTTGAAAGAGGATTGGGACAAATTGTCCACCCTGAAACGCGATTTGATTAGACCATCATGCACGGAACCATAATGACTGAATACCTAAGAGCCAATATCGCCCCTAATGGCCTATTAGTTTCCAATATGCCCAGGATCTTTCTTCAAGACTTAGCATTTAGAAAAGACTGGGCCCAGATTGCTTGGAAGTGTATCAGGGACTGGCTAGTTCTGATCATCAATACTTCCAAGCGTCTAGCAGATTCTATCGCTATTCAAATCAATCTCCTTGAAGGCACCATAAAAACCACTGTGACCCTGGCTGCCTTCAAGAGCCGTTTAGCGGAGATTAATGTGGAATTAAATGAAACCAAAAAATTCTTGACTAACCAGAAAATTTCTAAACTCCAAAAGGATATCACTAGATTCAGTAGGGAAAAGATATATCCCTATATTCAAGATGATTTTGACACACAATCATGCTCTTCTGATGAGTCACAGTCCTACCCCAGAATGCCCCGCAACAACAGCAACAGTTTGTCCTCAGATGGATGGAGTACAGATGAGAGCAATCTCTCTCAACCCTTTTATAATTATCCTCAGTTCCCTGGCAGCCACCAAATGCCTTGGCAACCACCCTATCCATTCTATCAACCCCGCCCCATGATGCCATTCATGCCTTTTTTAGGCCAAGGCCGGGGCAGAGGGAGAGGCAGAAGAAGAGGCAGAGGCAAACGTGTGCAATGGTCCAGAGAAGAACCACAAATGGTCACCAGGAGCCAGGGCAAGCACCAGCCCCCGAAAACTTAGTAGTAAACCTTTCCACAAGAACTCTCACGGACATGGAGATAACAGCACTTAATCGAGGTTTAGGGTTTGTCCCTACTCCATCTGAGGATCTTTTTCAACTTAATTGCGAACTGTCACAATTTTTTCGCAAAATCCGACTGCAATTCTATTTTGACGACCGCCCAGTGAATAGCACACCGGGGGACTCTGGGCTTAGACCCAAATCCACATTTGTCCCCCCTCTGTCGGCTGTCCCCTGCGAAGTTCAAACATTTGAAAAAGCTGTTCTTGCGGATCTCACATCTATACGCCCGCAACGTCCTTTCATCAACATCTCGACTATCGAGAAGAAGGCTCTCGAGGAATTGTCTAACCATAATTCCGTCGTTATAAAACAAGCTGACAAGGGAGGCGCTATTGTTCTAATGAACACTGACGACTATCGCAAGGAATGCCTACGCTTGCTAGGGGATGAGACCTACTACGCCTTGATTCCGCGTGACCCTACCCCAAAACTTCTAACTCAGATAAGGGTTATGATCTCGGAGGCATCCAACAATGAATGGATCACCCCTAAAGAAGCTTCTTTCCTAGATGCAACCAATCCGATAACTCCCTATTTCTATTGCTTACCTAAAATCCACAAAGGTACACAATTCCCTCGGGGGCGACCAATTATGTCTGGGATTGGTTCAATCCTCGAGCCTTTATCAATCTTTTGCGATCACTTTCTACAACCACTTGTAAAGGGCTCCTCCACTTATTTACAGGACACTAAAGACGTATTAAATCTGATTGAGACTATTAATAACACAGGAGATGTCCAAGCACTAATTACTATGGACGTGGAGGCTCTCTATACTAATATACCCCAAGATGCAACTCTACAGGTAGTGGAATCTCTACTACAGCACAATAGTGACAATTTGACATCACCCATTGCATTTATCATGCAATGTGCCACATTAGCAATGAAAGAAAATTTCTTTCGCTTTGAAGATCAATTTTATCATCAGATTAGAGGTACTAGCATGGGAAGTACCTTTGCTCCCAGCTTGGCATGCCTCTATATGTATAACTTTGAAAAAAAATTCATTTTACCAGCTTCTAATCCTTTCACCGATAACATAAAATTGTGGCGTCTGTACATTGACGACATCTTGGTTGTATGGCAAGGCCCTTTGGCTACAGCTAGTTCACTGACCGAGTGGGTAAACCCATATTTGAAATTCACTTCTACGGTGTCGGATAAGGAGGTTCATTTTTTGGACTTACTGATTACAATTGAACAGGGGAAATTATTAACCTGTACTTACCAAAAACCTACAGATCGCAACAGCCTGCTAATGTACTAGAGTCATCATCCTAAATCCCTACGTTACAACTTACCATTTGGCCAATTCTTGCGACTACGACGAAACTGTTCCTCAATACAGGAATACAATACCCAAGCAGATGATCTTCAAACAAAACTCCTTGAACGACATTATACCCAACACGTCATCAACCGAGCTCGTAAGAGAGCAAGGAACAATAATCGTGACTCTCTACTTCAAACTAATACTAGAGTCACGAATAGACGGTTGACTTGTGTGTCTACTTTCACCCCACTATCTAACCAGATAAAAAAACTGATTAATCAAAGGTGGCCTATCCTCAACAGTGGGGGCAATACCATTCCTAGGCCCCTATTTGCATTTAAACGATCTAAAAATATTAAAGATCTGATAGTCCATACCCGTCCAAAAGACACATTGCGAACACAGACACTACACTCTGGAACCTTCCACCTGTAACTGGACATTATCCCTGTGGACACTGTAATGTCTGTCAATTGATTAGCCCCAACAAAACTTTAGATTTGGCACCTATAGGCCAATGGCACCTGACAAAATACACGAATTGCAACACTAAAAACTGAATTTACATGATTACGTGTCCATGCGGGCTACGTCATGTGGGCATGACTTCTAGACTAGTTAAAATACGAATTAACGAGCATAGGAGCAACATCAGGTGTGGACGCATTACAACAAAATTATGCGCACACTTCCTAGATGCCCCCCACAGTCCCGATGGTTTAAGTTGGGTCGTACTTGATGCCCCTAGAATCACTACTGACTCTCCACACTCCTTGTTCAGACTGGAACAACGGTGGGTTTTCAAGCTTCATACTGATACAGATGGGTTGAATGATGCCATTCCCTGGACTACATTGTCCGCCTAATCAACCCCTTTTAAGGATTTACCACAGAGTATTCAGTATCTTCAATCTATATTTGTTCTGTTTTTCACTTTTTATTTCCATCCTAATTGGACTGACTGTGAAAGACTAAGGTTTTCGGGAGCCCCATTTTATGTATTTACTCTGTGGCCCATACCTTTCTTTTATCTACTAGGGCGGTTATTTCCGGCTTCCCACTCCAAACCACTCATTGTATTAACTGACATAACTCACTATCCAGTTCCAGCCATTCCAAGATGGCCAACGATGTTTTTAGTCCATTGTTTGTTTTGACTACCACCCACGAGGCTAGTGGAGTAATGCTCGTTCTAGTCTATTATATCTCTGTTCACAAAGATGGCCGCCGTAATTTTGCTTGAGTCCTTCTTTTATTTCTGAGACCTGTTCCCGGAGTGTAGTCCTTCTACAGTTTTGACCACCCTCTCCCATTTTTGCCGGGAAAACTTCTCTTTAAAAGACTCGCACCGAGTCGGGAAGTTGTCTTTTCGGGAGAGCACGTCAGGGTAGGTTCCCCTGCAGACTGCCGTCATCCACAAAGTAAGTGACCTCGCGTTTGTGTGTTTATCACTTTTTTCGGTTACTTATTTACTCTGGGGACGTATATTGAGCTCAACTAATGACATCTCTCAAAGTATTAACAGACTTAGGTCGGGGTAATCCCTTAATATTCTATGGATAACCACGCTTTGCCAGTGTGTTTTTTCCTTTGTAAATCACCACGCAGACTATTACACTCTGCTACAGTACTCACCAAGCCTTTTAAGAAATATTTTCTGTTGTAAAACTGTTTTATTCCTCCCAGTTTTCCTTCAACAAATGCCATAAATGCTAGTGATGAGTCTGTGTATGAATTTCCAAGTGACATGGACTAATAATGTGCTTGATGTTCATAATCAATTTAACCAACCTACCTCTAGTAGTGAATGTGACTGTTTTGGTTCTGATTGATTACACTGCATTCATGGTGTCTGCTTTACCACTTTATTAGTAGTGACCGCTTTCGGCATGCTACTTCCCAAGGGGCCCCCCATGTACCAAGGGATGGTAAGCATATTGTCTTATTATGTTTTTACACAACTGGTTACTACACACTGTTGTGTCACGGGTGTCCTTCCTTATTTTTCCGTGTGTTTTGATCAAAATGATTTGTTTGTATTTTTCTAGGGCGACCATTAGAGATTTCTGACAATTAGTGAACTTCAATGTAAGTGACTATATGATTTGTTTGACATTTTTGCAAACTTTCGGTAATATAGACAGGAGAAGTCTTATTATGTATTGGTCCTGAAGAAGCGTCATAGGATATTGTTAGACCACTGTACGCAAAACATGTTGACCATGTCCTAGGAGCCCGACGATAATCTCCTTAAGCTCCAGCACCATGCAGAAAGTGGTTGAGCATTATTCCTCATTTTACACTTTCCTTCTGTTTTTAATCTTGGTCCCGGTCTTATTACATTGATTAATTAAATTGACTCGCTCCTATTAAGACTGGGAACCAATTTTAGCTTTCACTCTCCTGACAGGATTAGCGCCTGACCGCAACACCAGGTCTTGTAGTGTCCGCTACCACGACTGCTACCTAAAAGATCTCCGGCAAAGAGCCCCCTTACGGGGAGCCCGTCAGACATTGCAGCGCCGGTCTGACGAGGAGCTACCCGATGATGAAGCATGACATCCTCTCAGATGTGTGAGGGCTCTTGCTCCTGAACTTTAATGTTCCCCTAGTGATTATATTTTTCCATTTGGAACAGTGTACACCTTTTTGGTATGTGCAGTTTGAGGATGGACAGGGTGACTAAGTGGGACAGAAGGATAACATTCAGGGTGGTCTCCTTTCTTGGTGGGGGTCTTCGCATCGTTCTCTGTCTTTGTCCTGGATCTCAGGGACCGTTTGCAGGGTGGTTCTCCCTCTGCAGGGGGTGGGGTGCTGGTGTGGTGGTCCTGTGGCGGTGCCTCCTGTCCACTAGCACCGGCAGAGATGGTGGGCAGTTAATCGTCCAGGCTAGTGTCAGGGGCCCCTTGTTGTGCCACAGTGTCCCTCCTGGTGTTGAGGACTTCCTTCAGCACCCCTACAATGGTGCCCAGGGTGGAATTGATGGTTCTGAGTTCCTCCCTGAACCCCAAATACTGTTCCTCCTGCAGGCACTGGGTCTCCTGAAACTTGGCCAGTACCGTGGTAGGCTCCCATGATGTCGGAGAGGGCATCGTGGAGATTGGGTTCCCTGGGCCTGTCCTCCCTCTGTCGCACAGCAGCCCTCCCAGTTCCCCTGTGATCCTGGGCGTCTGTCCCCTGAACCGTGTGCCCACTACCACTGCCCCCAGGTCCCTGGTGTTGTTGGGGTGGTAGGTTAGCCTGGGTTCCCTGTAGTGGTGGACACACTGCTGATTGACGTGTCCTGGGGACAGAGGTATGGGCCCGCTGGGTGGGTGCTGTGCTGGTGTTTCCAGAGGGGGGAAGCTCTGTGGTGGTCTGTGACTGTGTCAGGGGAACCGACTGTCCAGAGGTACCCGATGGGCCGGGCTGGTCATCTAGATCCAGTTGGACAGAGCTGCTGTCATCACTGTGGGCCTCTTCTGTTGGTGGTGTGGACATGTGTGGACCCTCCTGTCCGGTGACGTTGGGTAGGGGCCCTGCAGGGGTATAAAAGGATGTTTATTACATTTGTGTTTGCAATGGCTGGGTGACCGTGTACCCCAGTGCTTACATTCCTGTGTGGGTGATGGTGGTTTAGGGGGGTGTATGGGTATCTGCAGTGGCCAGGCTTTGGTAATGGGTGTCCATGCTTTGTTGTTGCATGCAGGGCTTGGTGTTAGGATGTGTGGTTTGTGATGTTGGAACATTTGTGAGGAGTTGGAGTGATGGGTGTGAGGGTGAGGGTAGGGGTAGGTGATAGCATGCATGTAGGGTGGGGGATGTAATAGTTAAGATTTGACTTACCCGAGTCCATTCCTCCATCTACTCCTGCAAGGCCCTCAGGATGCAGAATCGCCAAGACTTGCTCCTCCCATGTTGTTAGTTGTGGGGGAGGAGGTGGGGGTCCACCTCCAGTCCACTGAACCGCAAGGTGGTGTCTTGAAACCACAGAACGCACCTTCCCCCGTAGGTCATTCCACCTCTTCCTGATGTCATCCCTATTTCTTGGGTGCTGTCCCACTCGGTTAACCCTGTCCACTATTCTGCGCCATAGCTCCATCTTCCTAGCCATGGAGGTGTACTGCACCTGTGATCCGAATAGCTGTGGCTCTACCCGGACGATTTCCTCCACCATGACCCTGAGCTCCTTCTCAGAAAACAAAGGGGTGTCTTTGCCGTGCCATGGGGTGGTGTGGGTGATGTGTGGGGCGGTGTGTGTAGTGATAAGTGGGGTGATATTTAGTGGTGTGTTGTGTGAGGTGCGTGGAAGTTATATGGGTGATGGTATTGTGTGCCTGTGGATGCTTGGTAGTTGTTTTAGGTAGTGTCTCTCTCTGGCCTTCTCTCTGTAATTTTGTCATAGGGGTTTGTGGGTGATGTGGGTGTGTGTTTTGTATTGTAATGGATATGTGGGAGTGGTGTGTGTATGTGTATGAGGTGTGTGTATTTTGAATTGACCAATGTGGTGGTGTTTTGTAAGAGTGTGTGTATTTTGAGCGCGGCGGTGTGTACCGCCAATGGAATACCGCGGTTGAAAGACCGCCACGTGGATTCGTGGGTCATGATAGTGTGGGCGTATTTCTGTTGGCGTGACTGTGGAGGTTTTGTTTTCGCCAGTTTATCACTGACCTTTGGTGTGGCGGACTTGTGTGGGCGTCTGAATTTTGGCGGATTCTGGGCAGTGGGTCATAATGACCGTGGCGGAATTCCGCTGCCGCGGCGGTGTGTTGGCGGTCTTCTGTACAGCGGGAAGCGGCTTTTACCACCAATGTTGTAATGACCCCCATAGTGACTAAGGAATTTTCATGATTGAAAATCAATCAGATATTTTAATAAGAATTTATAATCAATTGATAACTGATTATTACTGACTTAATTTCCCACCCTACATCCCTACAATCCAACAACCTACACCTAAAATGTAACTTGAAAAATACAATAATTACACGATTTACATAATGATCACTTAAAGAACTAATATTAATGAAAAAGTAATTAGTAATGAATAATTTAACTTCTCCAGTATTGGGGTATCTTTCATAGATTCAAATGCTTGAATCATTCACCGTAGTCGAAGTGGGAGTCCCACAGCACATAGAAAGCAGTAAAAAAGAAATTGTCTTTTTTTCTCTTTTTTTTTTCATTGTAATCAATGGAAAAAATACATCCACTTTCCTAGCTTATTAGCTTCATTAGGAAAGGCCTAAAGTTCAGCCAATCAGGCGAGACCACCCCTTTAGAATCCTCACCACAGACGCTGTCTCTCAGATTTTCTACCGCACGTCGTGTGCAAGGGAGTCTCCCTGAGCTCTGCTCGGTTTACTTTCTCTTCAGGAGATATTATTCAGCTTTTCATTCCTAGCTTGGCTGTAGTTCTTTCTTCATCATGTCTACAGCTAGAAAAGGTTTATTTAGACTTTGCAGTACCTGTGGGAAATTAAGCCTTAATTGTGAAGATCCTCACAAGGACTGTATCTACTGTCTCCATCCTGAACATTAAGTGAAGGATTGCAAGATCTGCAGAACATTTCCCAGTAAGACTCTCAGAGACAGAGAAGCCAGTCTCCCACTTTGGCTACAAAAGCGTAAGTCCAGAGAGTCTTCGTCTGAGGAGGAGGACAGTGATGCTTCAGTGGCCTCAAAAAAAAGGAAGAGGTCTGTAGAAATCTCCTCCCCCAAAACCAGTAAGTCAGCCAAGAAGCCGCATGTGTTTAAGGACAGAGCTGAGGAACATTCCTCAACTTCCAGGGAACATAGTAGTAAGGTTCGTTCTGAGCCATCTACTCCAGCTTCCACATCAAAGAAGTTCAAGAAATCTTCAAGTTCCCTACCACTGTCGACATCCAAGTTTTCCACACCATCGATGGCACTGTCGACGATCGTATCGTCGACGACAGGCTTCGCTTCATCAACAACTACAGCAACAACCACATTTACAGCTCTGTCGTCGGCAGTGATTATGATTTCTTCCCTGTTGTCAGTTTCTACCATAACGACGGTGAGTTTAAAGTACGGTCCATCACTTGCTCAGACCATCAAAATTTCAAAGAGACCATTGACAGGGAAGAAGGTGAGGTCTCTATCGTCGACGCACACACTGTCGACATCAGCGAGTAAGCTGCAAAGCCCATCATCGATGATTCCACCGACGGGCGCATCGACGATGGCACGAAGATTTACTTTGCCGTCGACAACATCGCCGATGACGACAGCTCCGTTGACGCTTGCACCGTCGATGACAACACCATCGACGACCGCACCGTCGACGACAGCCCCGTCGACGGCTCCAATTTCTGAGTCTTCAACCAAACAATATGGAGGATCTCCTTTCTTACCTCTAAGGATTCTGCCAATCAGAAGTACATTTACTCACCTTTTACCTTCTCATTCATCACCTAGTAAGGTGTCGCCAGCACCCCCACAACATCTGTTTGCTGATGATGAGGAAGAAGAGGACGCTATATATTCAGATGACGGCCTTTTCCCGGTGGCGCGTAGCCCTTCAGAATTGCGCATTAAATGTCAGGATGATGAAGAGGAGAGTGATCAACTCTATTTAGGACAACATGCGCAGAGTCACACACAACCTCAGGAGTTGCAACAGGAACAAACTATCCAGATGCCTGTCTCCTTGATTGCCAACCTTCAGCAGATGATGCAAGATTATTATACTAGATTTCCTCCACCTGGCTCGACTACTCCCATTCATCCATCGGATTCTAGGAGACCCATCCCAGTCCCATCATCGGGTCAGGATATTGATCCACCTTCGTCAGATGACGAACAAGGGGAAGGCGAAATACAAGATTCTGACTTTCTAATCCAGGAATGGGATGAATATCAGATTCAGACGCCATCCCCTTCTACACCACCACCGGTCGACTCTCCACCATGAGACATTGGTGGTTTCCACAGTGTAATGGAGAGAGCAGCAAAAAGATTTCAACTGCCAATAACATCCAAGCAGTCAGACTGTTTCCTCTATGATTTCAAGGAGGACGCCAGAAAGTCAGTAAGAGCAATACCTTTTGTTGACTTTATTTGGGAGGAAGGGCTTAAGGTCATGCAGACCCTGTCTTCAATACCAGCGGTGCTACCAAGGCTCGAAAAGAAGTACAAGGCACCAGATAACTCACCAGCCTGCTTGGTTAGTCACCTTAAGCCGGACTCCGTGACATCCCTGGCAGCTCAGCGAAGGTCCAGGAATCCGTCTTCACCTTTGACTGCGCCCCCGGATAGGGAGGGGTGGCGATTAGATTCAATTGACAAGAAATATTCGACTATGGCGGCCACCACGGTCAGGGCAGCGAATTCCCTGGCAATCCTGGGAAGATACGACCGTCAAATGTGGTCAGACATATCACAGTTTATATACCTACTGCCTGAGGATAATAGAGCGGAGGCTCGCAAGATAATACAAGAGGGTGAGAAGATCTCAGGTGAGATTATATATTGTGCCATTGATGTCTCGTCCACGGGTTTCCGCCAGTTAGCCGGGGCTGCTGTACTCAGACATCAGGGGTGGTTGAAGGATACATGGTTTCGCCCAGAGGTGCAGTTAAAGATCTTAGACATGCCGTTTGATGGTGAACTGTTATTCGGTAAGCATGTTGATGATGCTTTGCAGTCCATTAAAACAGACACCGAAACAGCCAGATCCCTGGATACATTACAATTCAGAAGACAGCCCTTTCGAGGAGCAAGAGGACGAGGGCTCTATTCTTACAGAGGCGGCTCACACCAGTACTGCCAATATTCATTCTACCAAGGCCAATTTCGTTCCACCATTGGTCAACAGCAGCTGCATACCTATCAACAACCGCCATCTACACACTTCCGGCAAACCTCAAGAGGAAAATCTGCTTACAAGGCCAAGGAAGCAGCAAGAAAACACTGACCTTCATCAGTTGCCTGCACCCAGCCTCTAGCCCAACACTGATAGGTGGCAGAATTTCCAATTTCCTTCACCAGTGATCCCAGATTACATCAGACATCACTGGGTCTGATGATGATGGGTCCTCGATATTGTCAGCAAGGGACACACAATAGAATTCAATCAGCCTCCCCCTCACATACTACCAAAGGGACCCCCACCTGCCCATCTAAAGGAACTCCTAGTGCAGATTGCCACCTTGATGGACAAGGGAGCAATAGAGATTGTACCAAGGAATCAGAGGGGAGCAGGCTTCTACTCTCGCTTCTTCCTTATACGGAAAAAGACAGGAGACTGGAGACCTATTTTAGACCTTCGCTGTAAGGAAATGGCTCCCTGTTGCAGTTACCCCCCACTTTGTGCCTGATACTGATGCGGACTTGACTGAGAAGTGTGCTGGGACCCTGCTAACCAGGCCCCAGCACCGGTGTTCTTTCACTAACAGTGTACCTTTGTTCCCACAATTGGCACACCACTGGCACACAGATAAGTCCCTTGTAAAAAGTACCAGTGGTACCATGGGCCCTGTGACCAGGGAAGGTCCCTAAGGGCTGCAGCATATGTTGTGCCACCCTAAGGGACCCCTCACCTAACACATGCACACTGCCATTGCAGATTGTGTGTGTTGGTGGGGAGAAAAAGGCAAAGTCGACATGGCATCCCCCTCAGGATGTCATGCACACAAAATACTGCCTGTGGCATAGGTAAGTCACCCCTCTAGCAGGCCTTGCAGCCCTAAGGCAGGGTGCACTACACCACAGGTGAGGGCATAGCTGCATGAGCAATATGCCCCTACTGTGTCTAAGTCTATTCTTAGACATTGTAAGTACAGTTGGCCATATTAAGTATATGGTCTGGGAGTTTGTCAAAAACGAACTCCACAGCTCCATAATGGCTACACTGAGTACTGGGAAGTTTGGTATCAAACTTCTCAGAATAATAAACCCACACTGATACCAGTGTTGGATTTATAAAACAAATGCACACACAGGGCATCTTAGAGATGCCCCCTGTATTTTACCCAATCCTTCGGTGCAGGACTGACTGGTCTGTGCAGCCTGCTGCTGAGAGACGAGTTTCTGACCCCCTGGGGTGAGAGCCTTTGTGCCCTCTGAGGCCAGAAACAAAGCCTACTCTGGGTGGAGGTGCTTCCCACCTCCCCCTGGAGGAACTGTAACACCTAGCAGTGAGCTTCAAAGGCTCAGGCTTCGTGTTACAATGCCCAAGGGCACTCCAGCTGGTGGAGATGCCCGCCCCCTGGACACAGCCCCCACTTTTGTCGGCGAGCCCAGTGGAGATAATGAGAAAAACAAGGAGGAGTCTCCCACCAGTCAGGACAGCCCCTAAGGTGTCCTGAGCTCTGAGGTGACCCCTGCCTTGAGAAATCCTCCATCTTGAGTTTGGAGGATTCCCCCAATAGGATTAGGGATGTGCCCCCCTCCCCACAGGGAGGAGGCACAAAGAGGGTGTAGCCACCCTCAAGGACACTAGCCATTGGCTACTGCCCTCCCAGACCTAAACACACCCCTAAATTCAGTATTTAGGAGCTCCCCAGAACCTAGGAAACTAGATTCCTGCAACCTGAAGAAAGAAGGAATGCTGACCAACAAGCCTGCAGAGGAGGAGGAAGACGACAATTGATGTTGACCCCAGCCCTACCGGCCTGTCTCCAACTTCGAAAACCTGCTCCAGCGACGCATCTGACTGGGACCAGCGACCTCTGAAGCCTCAGAGGACTACCCTGACGCCCAGGACCAAGAAACTCCTGCGAGCAGCGGCTCTGCTAAACAATCTGCAACAAACTTGCAACTTTTCAACAACCTTAAAGACGTCACGTTTCCCGCAGGAAGCGTAAGACTTCCCACTCAGCACCCGACGCCCCTGGCTCGACCTGCAGAAAACCAACACCTCAGGGAGGACTCCCTGGCGACTGCGAGCCCGTGAGTAACCAGAGACGACCCCCCCTGAGCCCCCACAGCGACGCTTGCAGAGAGAATCCAGAGGCTCCCCCTGACCACGACTGCCTGTAACAAGGGACCCGATGCCTGGAACCAACACTGCACCGCAGCCCCCAGGACCTGAAGGAACCGAACTCCAGTGCAAGAGCGACCCTCTGCCTAGCCCAAGTGGTAGCTGCCTCAAGGAGCACCCCCTGTGCCTGCCTGCATCGTTGAAGTGACCCCCGGGTCTCTCCATTGTTTTCAATCTAAAACCCCCCTGGTCTGCCTCCCGAGGACGCAAGTAGTTTCCTGCTGGCAGACTGGAACCGGAGCACCCCTGTTCCCCATAGGTGCCTGAGTGTTTTGGGCACCTCTTTGACCTCTGCACCTGACCAGCCCTGAGCTGCTGGTGTGGTAGGACTTTGGGGTTGCCTTGAACCCCCAACGGTGGGCTGGCTATGCCCCAAACCTGAGACTTGTAAGTTTTACTTACCTTCAAAACTAACCTTTATTTACCTCCCCCAGGAACTGTTGATTTTTGCACTGTGTCCACTTTGAAAATAGCTTATTGCCATTTTTACAAAGACTGTACATGATATTGTTTTAATTCAAAGTTTCTAAAGTATCTAAGTGAATTACCTTACATTTAAAGTATTAATTGTAAATCTTCAACCTGTGGTTCTTAAAATAAACTAAGAAAATATATTTTTTCAATATAAAAACCTATTGGCCTGGAGTAAGTCTTTGAGTGTGTGTTCCTCATTTATTGCCTGTGTGTGCACCTCAAATGCTTAACACTACCCTCTGATAAGCCTACTGCTCGACCACACTACCACAAAATAGAGCATTAGAATGATCTACTTTTGCCACTATCTTACCTCTAAGGGGAACCCTTGAATTTTGTGCACACTATTTCTTACCTTGAAATAGTATATACAGAGCCAACTTCCTACAGTCGCTCTCTGAACAAATTCCTCAAAAAGCAATCATTTCGCATGATCTCCCTTCAAGATGTGCTACGCTTACTCAACCAAGGAGATTTCATGGCATCCATGGATCTCCAGAAAGCGTATTTCCACATCCCCATTCACCCCAGTAACAGGAAATTCTTATGGTTCAGGGTTGCAGGCACCCATTATGAGTTCAGAGTGTTACCCTTTGGCCTCATATCGGCCCCAAGAGTTTTCACCAAATTCTTGGCACCAGTTGCATCCTACCTCAGGCAGCGAGGGATTCAGATGTTCCTGTACTTGGACGACTGGCTAATAAAAGCGCGAACAGCGTTAAAAGCGGCCAGGGACACAAGAACATGCTTATCTCTCTTCAAGACATTAAGCTTAACAGTCAATTACCCAAAGTCTCACCTAGACATTTCGCAGAACATCACCTTTCTAGGACCCGTCTTGGACACGGAGCAAGCAAGAGCTTTTGCTCTGCACGACAGAGAGAAAAGACTTCAAGATCTAGCGACCCGTCTCAGCAGAAGAAAGTCCGCTTCTGTTCGGACTTACATGTCTTTTCTGAGGATGCTTTCTTCGTGCATTCTGTTGATAGCAAACTGTCGTCTCCACATGAGAACACTTCAGCAACAATTGGACATTCAATGGAAGCAAATAGAAGGATCTTTCGATGATGTAGTTCAAATAACTCCACCAGCGAGGCAAGCCCTAAAGTGGTGGAAGGACACCTCTCTCATCTTAGAGGGTCTCTCCTTCCTGAAAGACAAACCAGTACACATTATAACAACGGATGCGTCCTTGGAGGGATTGGGCGCACATTTACAGGACCTATCAGTGAGAGGAAGATGGTCCACACAGGAATCAGCTCTCCACATAAACATATTAGAATTAAAAGCAGTTTCCTTGGCGCTCAAAGCCTTCCTCACCAAGATCAAAGGCTCCTCTGTGTTGATAAAAACCGACAACACCACAGTCATGCATTACCTCAACAAGCGGGGGTACAAGATCACAGGCGCTGTCTCTGCAGGCACAGGAACGATGGCATTGGGTGCTTCGGCATCAGATATCAATCAGAGTGGAACAACATCCAGGTGTTTCCAATACTTGGGCAGATGCCTTAAGCAGAACTCAAACCACCTGTCACGAATGGAAACTCAAACAGACAATTCTCGACCGCCTCTTTCGTCGTTGGGGCAAACCCAGTCTGGATCTGTTTGCGACAAGCAAGAACAAAAATGCCAACACTTCGTAAGCTGGCAACCTCAGAGAGGGTCAAAGGGGAATGCGTTTTTGAACAAATGGTCAGGGATTTATGCCTACGCTTTTCCCCCGCTCCCGCTTATCCCAAGACTTCTGCAGAAGATGAAGAGGGAACCATGCCGGCTTCTATTATCACTCCCAAATGGCCGGGCCAGTTTTGGTTCACGGAGCTTCTACTACTCTCGGAACAGCCTCACATGCGTCTGAGACCAACACCAGACTTGCTAACGATGAATCAGGGGCAGGTCCGTCATCCCAACCCGACTTCACTTCGATTATCGGCCTGGCTCCTGAATTCTATGAATTTGACAGCTTAGATATCCCTTCAGACTGTCGAGAAGTGCTTGCCTGTGGCGGAGCCCCGTCTACAAATAAGACGTACAAACTCAAGTGGAAAAGGTCTGCATATGGTGCAAAACTTCTAATGTTCATCCTCTGAAGTCTTCTCCAGAACAGATCCTTCCATACCTGTTACACTTAGCGAACTCAGGTCTCTCCCATTCGTCAATCAAGGTCCACCTAGCTGCCATATCTTGATTCCACCGGACAGCAGTATTACCATCTTTATGGTAATCCAGGA
The DNA here is from genome assembly GCF_031143425.1 of Pleurodeles waltl. Lineage (NCBI taxonomy): Eukaryota > Metazoa > Chordata > Amphibia > Caudata > Salamandridae > Pleurodeles > Pleurodeles waltl. Next base: position 1,052,949,484 of record NC_090443.1, read on the forward strand.
TAATAAAACAATTTCTAAAAGGCTTGTTCAAGATGTTTCCTCCGATTCAGCATCCTCCACCTTCCTGGCATCTGAATATTGTGATGTCCCAATTGATGGAGCATCCATTTGATCCTATTCACAAAGCAGACCTGAAATACATCTCTTGGAAAACGGCTCTCCTTCTGGCTCTCACTTCCTCGAAGAGGGTTAGCGACATTCAAGCATTCATAGTCTCACCACCCTTTCTGCAATTTAAATCAGATATGGTCATTCTGAGAACTAACCCAAAATTTATTCCCAAGCTTCCTTCGAACTTTCATTTGAATGAGCCGGTGGTTTTGAAAACGTTTTTTCCGGATCCTCGAATTCCAGCAGAGCGAGCATTACATTCCCTAGACATTAAACGATGTCTGAAATTCTACATACAGAGGACTAGCAGCTTTCGTAAAGCCGAACAGCTGTTTATTAGCTGTGGCCAAGTCACTAGCGGCAATGCTGTTTCCAAACAAACCATAGCACGCTGGATCTCTTCTGCCATACAATTCTGTCACCTGCTAGCGGGAAGACCGCTATCATCCAATGTCAAGGCACTTTCCACTAGAGCGGTGTCTACGTCAGCAGCTCTCGTCGCAGGAGTACCTCTGAACCAGATCTGCAGAGCAGCAACGTGGACGCGTGCCCACACCTTTACTCAACACTACTGCCTGGATGCTACTGACAGGATGGATGCTGCGGTAGGACAAGCAGTGTTATGTAATTTATTTGCATAAGGTGAGCCAATAATCTTCTTACCCACCATCCTCGAATGTTATTTCCACACTGATATTTATCTTATATATAAAGTAGATGTATGTGTATGTTTTTAGATATTGATAAGGATATCTAACTACTTATATAAGTCAATATATAAAGAAATGTAAAGAAAGATGTTTTTTAATATTTGCAGAACTTAAACATCTTCTTGTACTGCTGACTATTCTGATTCAAGAATGTGAATCTATGAAAGATACCCCAATACTGGAGAAGAAAATACGTTACTTACCTGTAACTGTGGTTCTCCAGTTTTGGTATCTTTCATAGATTCACTTGCGACCCACCCTCCTCCCCATGGAGGCTCACCTCTTTTGTCTCTTTCTTGAAGTCACTGGTGCGGGAAAATCTGAGAGACTGAGCCGCTGTGCATAGGATTCCAAAGGGGGGTCTCGCCTGATTGGCTGAACTTTGGGCCTTTCCTAATGAAGCTAATAAGCTAGGAAAGTGGATGTATTTTTGCCATTGACTACAATGAAGAATAAAAAAAAGAGAGAATAAATATTTTCTGCTTTCTATGTACCGTGGGACTCCCACTTCAACGACGGGAAATGATTCAAGCATGTGAATGTATGATAGATACCAATACTGGAGAACCACAGATACAGGTAAGTAACTTATTTTCTTCCCACCTGTACCCCTGCAAACCTCACAACCCACTAGGACACTATAAATTACTATTAACAGTTACATTAAAAATTAAAGTAATTAAAATTACAAACTATATTGAAAAATGTTTACCATTATACAAATAATATAAAACATACAATTAAAATGGCTAAAGTACAAATAATTAAAAAACAATACTTTTACAACTTTTATTGAAACACAATATTAACAACACAGATAATATTGAAAAAGATATTACTTACCTAAAAAAGCGATGGATATGTTAACGATATTTCTGCATCACAATATTTGTCACCATGTTAAAAACTCTTTCTGTAACTCGATATTTTTACTCCAAAGTTTTTTCAAAATAACAGATGGGCATCCTTGTTTCACCACACATTACTGTCTGGATGGTCAGGGCCGTCATGGTGGGCACTTTGCTAGTTCGGTCCGGCAGGACTTTCTGGTTTACTCTTTTTTGCAGACCCACCTCTGTGGAGGTATTGCTTGGATATCTATTCTAAGATAAGAAATCTATGGCTAGAACTCATTATCAGTTGAACATTTTACTAATTTTTGGTAACGGCCTATCAAACTCCCAACGAGGACACCACTACGGTGCTGGCGGTCTCCCCAATGGCCCCATTACAACTTTCCCACCAACCAAGGTTACTGCCTGTCAGCCCAGTGGGAAAGGTGCAGCAGCATTATTCCCGACTCATAATTGAGCCAGCTGCAATGCTGCTGCACGCAGGGTGCACCAGCACCCTTAAAATGCGCACTGTCTGCACAGCAGATTGTGCACATCTCAAGGGTGCTGGGCAGGTGGGCCTCTGTACTGCCCATACCATGGACATGGGCAGTGCAGGGGCCCCTCTTGGCCTCCTGTACTTGTTCTCCGCCAGCCTTTTCATAGTGGTCAGACCGCCATGAAAAGGCTAGCGGAGAAGGTTGTAATCAGCAAGGCGGTGCTGACTTTAGTGCCTCCCTGGCTGATCACAACCAAGAAAGCCGTCATCCTGTCGGGATCAGAGATCCTGGTGGATACGGCAGTCCCCTGGTAGTTGGAGTGCCAGGGCCGTAATGTGACGGTCCAACCTCCACCCGAGGCTGGCGGTCTTCAGACCGCCAGACTCGTAATCAGGCCCTTAACCACAGATTCCTTACTGACCCTCCCATCTACCTGCTCTCTGAACTGATTTCATAGACTTCTCATAGACTTCTCAGGGCCTTAGCAATGCATACTAGTGTGTGCAGTGGCACCCATATAGGGTACTGCACGTCACTTCCGTAGTGGATGGTGTCAATGGCACTGATGTGGAATCAAACAGCACCACCTACTTGCATACAGGGGCACTGCTTGAAAATTCCCAGATCCATTGAGACGCCTGGAGAATATTTTTAAGTCTCTACCAGGTAAGCCATTACCAAAGGTAAGTAAATTACTCTTTAAAACATATCTCAAGGCTGCCACTGCAGGCCGTAGTGCCTCTTTAAACTGCTATTTGTAGGCAAGTAAAACATATAACTTTTCCTTGTAAAAATGATAAGTCCCTCTTAGGGAAAATCCTAATAACGCATGGGGTAGGCTGCATTGTAGGACACGTATAATTAATCTATTCATGCCCTGCCAGAGAAACACATATACATTATTTTTTCGCTGTTGTAAGGCATATTTCTCACATTGCCTAACACTGGGTTACCTAATTACATTTAGTAAGTGCTAACTTTGGATTGGGAGCAGATAGACATATCCTGTTTAAACTCAAATGTGTGATATAAAATGGTATTTAATTATAAAGTTGGAATTAATCCACAATTTTGAAAATTATACTTTGAATAAATTAGGAATTTCTTGTTCTAACATTTGTGCATTCTTCCAGGGTCCACTGTCCTGACTATGATGGCTCTGCTGTCAAGGTTTTTGTATTTCTCCCAGTCACACTAAGGGCACTAAGCATGAATAGGATGGTCCATTCTTTCATGACGACAGGAGAGCTGTACCCTCCTCCTCCACTTACACTTCAAAGGGATTTGCCTCCAGCACACGCATAGGAACCTGACATCAGCCTTTTTTCATCCACACCGTTTTTACCTGTGACAGGGGAATTGAAGAGCTTTCCAAAACCAGATGTGGCTGTAATATAGGGACCTTCCCAAAACACAAAGGCTGGCACCAGGTATAAAATTTGTTCCCCAGAACAACTCTTCAGATCACATCAACACCTACGGAAGACTCAAAAGAAGGAATGGCCTGCTATGCTGCTCCTGGAGGAACTGCCCTGCTACCTGAGGATGGAAGACTGGACCTTATCGTTGAACTCAGGACCACCAGAGTAACTCCAGTGGTTAGTTGGCTGGGCTCCTGTGTGAGCTTCATGGACACATCAAGATTCAGAGACCTTAGACCCTCCAGCTAGCCTCTGATGGACAGAGTCACACCTGCTTCTACTCTTGGGAGGACTTTCAAGCTGGTCTTCTGCTGTAATCTTGATCCAGCATCACTGGTCCTTCCATCGCTTTTGCAATGCAGGCTATGGTGCTTATGGATCCCCAGGGTCCCAGATTTCCTTGCGAAGGTCTGCCAACTTTACCTTTTGTGATGGGGACTGACCTAAACATATGTAAAAAGCAAAGACAAAAACAAAATAATGTCAAATGTGACATCGTTAAAGATGTAAAATCACTGCTGGATAATGCTTTGGTGATAAATTACACAACATTTTTCATGTATTATTCTTAAGGTGTCACTTGAAAAGACACATGTTCATGCTGTTTTGTAGGACTCAAATATTACTCTTGTGAACATCATTCATATTTATAAATGCCAACAAAATGCATGTATCTATACATATATCTATGAATGTTTTTATTATATATATATATATATATATATATATATATATATATATATATATATATATATATATATATATATATATATATATCCATCTCTCTCTCTCTCTCTCTATATATATATATATATATATACATATATATATATATATATATATACTGTGAGGGATCTTCCTCCCGTCTTCCCTCCCTCTTACCTAATGAACATGGGGATGGCTATCTTTCTCTGTCCTCAGGGTGCTGTGAACGCCAGTATCTGATGACAAAAGTTACTATTATCACTACAGATGGGGACCACCCAGTACCAAACATTAAAAGTGGACTTCTCCTTGCAGAAAGATAGGGATGTGACCACGTTGGAGAAAAATAAAGTGGATTGGTTAAATGGAGCGTTAAAAACCTCAGGATGTTCCCTGGAAGAGGCGTACTCCAGCACGGAGACAGAGTGGCAGTGCTGTGGGAACCAGGAGTCTGAGAAAGAAGACGTCGGAAGGAGCCCAGCTGAGGAGGAGGAGACTGAAGGGCTTGCCAGAGATCGAGGGATGGAGGAAGGCCCAGAAACCTGGTCAGAGGAGTGGTGGACATCGCAAGACGGGACATAGCAGCCCGCCACAACTCAGGAGAGTTGTGCCTAATGTGGTGAGTGAGCGGGACAGGGGTGGGTGGTAAGGGAAGAGAGGGCTATGAACCTATACTGCTGGGGAACTGGTTGACGTCCTTAAAGGGTCTTGAAGTTCCTGTTTTTTTGGGGGTGTCGTAAGGAACCTGAAAGGTCGTGCTAAACAGAACTGGCGAAGACAATTCCATTGCTCAGTTTCCTGTTCCTTCCTCATGCTGCATTTCGATTATATTTCTATTTCAGGGTATTGAGGAAGGGTGATTGCTCCCTTTTGTGGGATTCGTCCTGAGAACAGAAATATCGCGGTCTGAAAAAAGGGTGTCAAGAAACCACTAAGACTTCACAAACACCTGGGTGTGTGGTGACAGAATAGAAACCTTAGAAACAAGCATAATACTTACCAGGATCTGTCGCCAATCACCCTGGCCAAACGCAGGTCCTTCACACCCATCACAAACGTCCAGAGATCCACTGCGATCGAGTACCAGTGGGGCCACCCCTTCCGGCTCCTCTTCCAGTGGGAGGGAAAGGCCAGGTCCCTCACTTTAGTGAAAGCAGCTCGAGAACACCTGGATATGTCCTTAGAGCTTCAGAGGAAAATTTGCTGAGAAAGAAGAGGAAGGCCAAATAACAGAGTAGATGCCAGCAAAGAGAGACTCTTCTTACATCTGAGACGAGTTACCAAGGAGTTCCTGGAGCCCCTGACGGGTGAGAAAGTCATGGACACACAGCAGCATACCACCGAGCAACTGTGAGCTTTGTCTCAGAGCTTTGACTCCCCGATTCAACTAAGACAGACCGTCCCATATTTTCCCTTAGCATCCTAAAAAGAGATCAGATAAGAAGCTCTTACAAGGCCCTTTCTCCCGCTTAACAATAACTACACTTTTACCTTGTGTACTTAAGGTGAAGCACTATTGTGTCTGAGCTTTCAGCCTGCAGCTTGAGATTCCCTTCTTCACATGTTGGACATTAGGTCCTTAGATTTGCAAGTTACTTTTATGGAGTTTGTTAGAGGATCAGAAGGGGATGCAACGTGACCTAGCACCAGCCAAATTCCCACAACGGCCCACTCACTCTGTGGAGCTCCAGACCAGCCACATGCACCCAACCACTCCTAATGCACACAACTCTTACTCTACTGGTGCTAGTGTCTATTGTCCGGGGCCTTAACAACCTAACAATGCAGCTTAGCACCTTAGGTGAGTTGAGAAGGTCAGGGGCATATATATTCCTACTACACGAGACAGACCTACTTAAGAGGGACTAGCACCGGCTCTGCTCAAGATCTTTCCCACTACAGAATATGACCCCACTAAGACAGCAGGGGCGGCAATCTTGTTCAGAGGCATAATTACATTTAGAAACAGAATGTCCTACTGATGACCTAGGGAGATGGCTGCTGACAGTAGGAGATTGGGAGGGTACTTTCTGTTGCCCGAATAACAGCCAGGTATTCTTGTGCCTCAGCTCAAACGTTTGCCAGCACCACAACCCATCCCCTTTCAAGTCGGGGAGTCCTCAATAGCGAAATGCACATAACACTCAACAATTCACCACAAAGGGTGGGAGGTATACAGATTTTATCACAAACGGGTAATGCAGTCCTCAGTGGGCTAGGTCTGACAGACACCTGGCACTGTTGCCACTCCTTTGACCCTTCTCATTTCTGGACAAACCACAACACCTTTGCCAGGATCGACTACCTCCTCTTAGACCAGAGGTTACTATCCCAAGTAGATGAAGTGTCCAAGGACCCAATGATCATGGTCCAGTTCAAATCACATTAAAGTGCCCAGCCCAAACCCAGCATGCAAGCAGGGTTTCTGGAGATTGAATGACCACCTCCTGGGGAATCTGGTAGCCCATCACGAGATAACAACCAGCAATCAGAATTCTCCAATTAAAATATACGTAGGAGGTGAGCCCCCGAATGGTAAAGGACACCATGAAGGCAGTTGTACAAGATGTATTTATCAAAGAAGCTAGCTACCTTAAGCGTAGAAGAGAGATAGAACTGCTCTGACTCAGGGAAGATCTTCTCCATGCATAGCAGCACAAAAAATCACACCCCTCTAAGAACATATGATGGAGCCTCACATTGCGTTGAGGCCAAATGTGTGCTGTGGAATATGACAAAGTCAATTATATATTGGCCCGACAGGGAACCTGAAACTATGAGGTAGGCAGTAAAGCAGGCTTCCCACTCATGAATAAGGTGCGGGCCAACGAACCAAGGGTTACACCCAGGAAGTCAAGAATGCCGCTGAAGTCCTGTGTTCCTCTGAAGAGTAGAAAACCAATGCATTTCTTGAATATTATAGGCTGATGGCTCAGACGTCGAGGCCCAGTGCTCATGTGTGCAGTCTCTCTTACTACCTTGCCTTTCCCAATCTGAAAGGGAGGCTATAGATGAGCAGATCACAAAGTCGGAGGACCTGGTGGATATAAACCACCTAAAGCTGGGAAAGACCCTGGGACCAGACAGCTTTACAGCTGCATTTTATAAACACTGTGCCACCCTAGTAGTGCCCCTACTGGCCGAGGTTCACAACAGTATGTCCCAGACCTGAGAGCTGACTTCTGTAATTTCGGAAGCCCTGATTTCACCTATAGCTAAACTGGACAAAGACCTGACCCACTGCCAATCTTACCTCCCTCTTGAATATTGATACTAAAATAATGGCTTGTGACTCAATTTGAAGCTTACCTTCACAACTTAATGCATGCTGATCTGACAGGATTTGTCCCACTCAGATCTACCGGCAACAGTGCCAAAGGGCTGCACATATCATAGATCATTTACAGCAGTGCCATAGAGAAGCGATCTTGCTTTCCTTCGATGTGGAGAAAGCCTTTGACTTCGAGTGGTCTATGCCGAAGGATGCCTTGAATAGGACAGGCTTCAGTGCCCCTTTCGTGGTGGCTTGAAGCATTCTATTACTCTTCCTGGACCAAAGTTAATGTAAATGGTTTCAAATTGCAGAATGCCCACATCGAAAGAGGGACTCGACAGGGCTGCTCCTTTCCCCTATGCTTTTTGTGCCGTACTTAGAGCCCCTCCTTTAGAAGAGGGAGGATGGGTGTCATTTCACCTGGATACCTTGAATGTATCTGCCTTTGTAGGCAAGATTCTGCTCTCTTTGCTTGACTGAGTCCACTCTCTGCAAAACCTATTGCCCCCTTTGGAGGAATGTGGGGCACTTAGGGGACCTAAAATCTGCCCGGGGAAATCAGTGAACTTGGTGGTATCAGGGATGGGTGGAGGGTGTGGAAAGACACTCCTCCACATGCGTCAATTGGAGACCCCCTTCCACTAGACGCTTAAATCTGGTAGAGACTTCTAGTTGCAGATACCTTACCTTAGAATTTTCCCTCAGGCATCAGACTGTATCCTGAGATTTTTTCTTCGAGCAAAACCCTTGCGCATCGGTAGGTGGCATCGGTCGACTCTGCGGTTGTCGTAGTCACCGTGATGACATCAGGAGTAGTACTTACGCCGCCTCAGTGCGTGCAGTGACGTCAGTTCTTTTCTTTCCATGCCAAGCGCTGATCCACAGAGGGCTACCCTGATCTTTTTTTGACTGACTTCGACCCTTTTGTCGAGTTTTTTGGTGTATTGAGCAAGGGCTTACGTCCTATCCTAGACCTTTGGGACCTCAATCTCTTCCTCAAGAAGGAGAAATGCTCACCCTGGCTCAGGTCCTGTCTGCCTTGAACCCAGGAGACTGGATGGTAGCATTGGACTTATTTCCATGTTCCCATCCTGCCTGCCCACAGACATTACCTACAGTTCGTGGTAGGTCACGAGCACCTTCAATTTACCGTACTCCCCTTTGGCCTTACCAGCGCCCCTTAGGTGTTCACGAAAGTGATGGCGGTGGTTGCAGCTCATCTGCGCAGGTTGGGGGTTTTACTGTTCCCCTACCTAGACGACTGGCTGTTGAAGGCGGACTCGCTCCATAAAGTCGTCTCTCACCTTCAAACTATGGTGAACCTCCTGCACATGCTGGGGTTTACTATAAACGTGCCGAAGTCACACCTGACTCCCTCTCGGATGCTCCCTTTCATTGGAGCTGTTCTGGACATGGTGCGGTTTCAAGTCTATCCTCCCGAAAAGGGAGTCCAAGATATTCAGGCTATGATTTCGATCTTTCAGCCTCTGTCTTGGGTTTCGGTGAGACTGACTCTGAGGTTGCTGGGCCTCATGGCGTCCTGCATCCCGCTAGTGACACGTCAGATGGCATATGCAGGCTCTGCAGTGGAACTTGAAGTTCCAGTCAGTGCAGCATCAGGGAAATCTATACGGCATGGTCCAGATCTAGGAGGGGACTGGTAAAGACTTGCAGTGGTTACTTACAAATCCGCATTGGTTCCACGGCAGACCCCTCTCCCTTCCCCAGCCAGTTCTATCCATAGTGACAGATGTATCACCTGTGGGATGGGGCATCCACATGGGAGAGGCGGAGATCAGAGGCCTTTGATCTCCGGTGGAGTCTGGGCTCCATATCAATCTTCTTGAGCTCTGGGTGATCAGGCTTGCGTTGAAAGCATTTCTTCCCTCTCTCAAAGGGAAAGTAGTGCAAGTGTTCACAGACAACACTAACGCCATGTGGTACTGCAACAAATGGGAAGGAATAGGGCCCTGGACCCTTCGTCAGGAGGCACTACACCTCTGGACATGGCTAGAACATCAGAACATTACCCTGGTGGTTCGACGGGCTCTCTGAACGCCAGAGCAGACAAACTCAGCCGTCAATGCATAGCCGATTACAAATGGCGTCTCCATCTGGAGGTGGCGCAAGGTCTCTTTTAGCAGTGAGCAGAGGTCTCACCCATTTGTTTCCTCCCACTCTATTTATCATGCCTCAGTGGGACCTCAATCTTGTCTCTACTTTCTTAATGTGTACTCCACAATTGTCCATTACTTTCAAGACTGTTTTTCTTCTGGCCATCACTTCTGCTCGCAGAGTGAGTGAGCTTCGGACTCTTTCTTCAAAGCCCCCTTACTTGTCTGTGAAACCTGACAAAGTGCGGTTGCGCACTAAGGCTTCCTTCCTTCCCAAGGTTGTTGCCCCTTTTCATGTAGGCCAGTCCATCACCTTGCCTACTTTTTACACCCCCCACATCCTTCTCATGATGAGGAGAAACTCCACCACCTGGACACAAAAAGAGCGCTGGCGTTCTATCTAAATCGTACTAAAGATTTCCGGGTGGACGATCAACTCTTTGTTGGATATGTGGGTGCGAAGAAGGGGAAGGCGGTGCAAAAACGTACCATCTTTCAATGGGTACTTCTATGCATCAAGATGTGCTATGCTTTGGCCAAGAAGCAACCCCCAGAAGGGTTGCGATCTCATTCGACCAGAGCAACTGCTGCTTCCTCTGCGTTAGCACGTGAAATCCCAGTCCTGGATATCTCCCAGGCAGCTACGTGGGCATCCTTGCACACATTTGCTAAAAATGACTGCCTGGACAGTCAGGTTCGTCGGGACGGCTACTTTGGTCTTTTGGTCCTGCAGGACTTTCTAGGATGATCTTGGTTTGCAGCCCACCTCCGAGGATGGCATTGCTTGGGTATCTATTCCAAGGTAAGGAATCTGCAACTAGAAGTCTCTATCAGATGTACAAGTTACTTATCTTTGATAACAATATATCTGGTAGAGACATATTCTAGTTGCAGATTCCTTAGCTGCCCACCCATACTCCCTGCTTGTGAACTGATTTCTAGGGAAAGGGATGTCCCTTTCAGGGACTTAGCTCTGGCGCACCAATCTCAGTATTCTTCGTGGCTCTGTGCTTTGGCACGGAAAGTTTTGAAGAGAAAATGATGACACTGCACTGAGGCGGCGTCTATGTACTACCCCCAACATCATCGCAGTGACTACGACGCCAACGACACCCGCGGAGTCTACCGACGCCACCTACCAACGTGCAAGGGTATTGCTTGAAGAAAAAAAATTCTCCAGATCCAGTCTGATGCCTGGGGGAAAAATTCCAAGATAAAGAATCTGCAACTAGAATGTGTCTCTACCAGATATATTGTTACCGAACGTAAGTTACTTGTACGTCCCTACCACACTAGGGAGTGAGCCTGACTGGAGATCTCGATACTTACGATACAGGTAGTTTTAAATAATTGGCACAATCTTAATGGTGACTCTGTGCTCCCTTTTGGATGAGGAGAATAGCTTCCTTCAAAATGCCCACTTTCCCAATGTTTTTGTACATATTCCAGGCCCTCCCACTCCCCTTCCAAAAGACCAAATTAGCACGATTAACAGATATTTGTAAATCCTTCTCCTGGTCTGGGAAAAGACCCTGACTCCAATACCAGATTAGCATAGGGCAACCAAAACATGTGGTGTTGTAAATCAATAATATCCACCTCTACTACCTGGCAACTCAGGTGCAGTATGTAGTGGAGTGGCTTCAGGACGAAACGGACAAACTCTGGTGTTTTATAGACCAGAATATGACAGCTTGACTACTGGCCAAGGTCCTGTGGTGCCCCAAGAACCAGAGGTGCTGCAACCTGTACATCTCCCCAGTCATGAATGTCACCCTCGAGGCCTGGGACTACTTTTCCTGCTATAAAGGGGCAACTATCTATCCTTCCTGTCTGACCCCAAAACATGGGAATAGGGGCTTCTCTCCAGGTTTGGAGAGATCCAGGTTTCAGATGTGGATCACGAAGGACTGCTATTTGCTTAGAGACCTATTCCATAAGGTTACATCAGCCCCTTCGAAGACATTGAACAGAAATATTGTATCATGGAGTAGTAGAAGTTCCACTACTTACAGATGAGGCACTGGGTACTCCATCCCGCTATAAAGGCAGCAACGACTAGACCACTCACATTTTTTAGAAGTTCTTACAGGGTCTCACAACGTCCTGTCATTTGATCTCCCAGATATACTCTACCCAGCTTTCTAATACCACTCAGACACACCCTATCTACTGTTAGGGTTGGGAGGTGGTCCTGGGAGTCTCACTAGATGATAATCAGTTCGACATTATCCATACACGCCTAACCAACTTTGCAAAGCATACTCAAGAGAGAAAGGCACTCTAAGATTTTATACAGATGGCACTACACAGCAGCTCAACTCCACATAATGGATAACAACAGATCCAAAGACTGCTGGTAAGGATGCAGAGGAACAGGTACTCAATACAGTACTCTGTGATCTTGCCCTCATTTAGTTTCGTTTTGGCAGGAAGTCCTGGCTACTATACTGGACATCGAGGAGAATCCCCTGACTAATGACCATATGCCAATCCTCATTGGGTTACCCTAGAAGAATGTGTTCCCCCTTTACTCCCCTAAAGGGAAAACAAATTCCCACTTTCTTTTAGCAGCAAAGCAGCCCATAGGAAGGACCTCATCCCAAATAACACAAAGGCCCTCCTTCCGACCCTGGCGGTTTCAAACCGCCAGGGTGGAGGGCAGAGGAAGCACCGCCAACAGGCTGGCGGTGCTTCCCGGGCCATTCTGACCGCGGCGGTAAAGCCGCGGTCAGAAAAGAGGAACCGGCGGTTTCCCGCCGGTTTTCCCCTGGCCCAGGGAATCCTCCATGGAGGCGCTGCTTGCAGCGCCGCCATGGGGATTCCGACCACCTTCCCGCCAGCCTCTTCCTGGCGGTTTACACCGCCAGGAAGAGGCTGGCGGGAACGGGTGTCGTGGGGCCCCCTAACAGGGCACCATGAAGATTTTCAGTGTCTGCTTTGCAGACACTGAAAATCGCAACGGGTGCCACTGCACCCGTCGCACCCGTCGCACCCCTGCAAATCCGCCGGCTCCATTCGGAGCCGGCTTCCTCTTTGCAGGGGCTTTCCCGCTGGGCCGGCGGGCGATCTTTTGGAGATCGCCCGCCGGCCCAGCGGGAAAGTTGTAATGACCCCCGCGGGGTCGGAATGACCCCCAAAGTGACTGCAAAAGATCTGGCAACTCTTAACATATGAAAGGATTTCATGTGACCTACAGGACACATCTGCTAAGTTCACTAGAATGTGGGACTCCATTTTAGAGTACCTTAATCAGGACAATAGAGACCTAACATCTCCTAACTGGCTACAAGCCTTTTACCTGCTGTCCTATAGTAGGACACAGGCCGAAGACACATGACAACCTTCCAGTTGCTCGTCCGATACTCAGTTTTTTGTTGTTGTTGCATAAATCAAGGTGGTGTCGGGGGGGATGGGTGGATGTTTTAAAAAGTTACCTTCGCTAGAGGAACGTTTGGTTACTTAGGTGGATAGGCCCCCTTGTTGTATGAAAGAACAATCAAAATGATTGAAACTAAGGTAATAGTAGAAACTGTCGGGTAAAAATAAAAATAAAACAGCAGCATAACAAGTGTCTTTCTTGCCTGTTGCTCTGCAGAGCCATACAGCTGGCTGTAGTGTGACAGGGCCTTTCTTATTAGTCAGCATAAGAAGCTTCTCTTCTGTGAATTTTAGGGCCCTGTCTCCTGAGCACTCAGCCATTGTAGCTTACAGAGGTCTGTAAGCAGCAATGTTGGAGGAGGTGTACAGTGTACAAAGATTAGGAGGTTTTTGGGGAAAGCTTCCAAATACATGTATGCCACAGTGACTTACACATCAACTGACGTATATACCAATCATTGGATTTACTAAAGTCAGTCTGCAGTGTTAACCTATGGGTTTGTACACCGTTGAAGTACTGATGTCCCAGTTGACATACTACATCCATCTTGCATGGCGGTCAAGACAGGCATCTGCCATTTTACGTGATCCACATTTTGTTTCTAGAAAGTTTGATGGAGATGCATAAAATGGTATATTTGGTTTAGAACAATGGCGTAACTGTAGTACATCTGTCACGGATACTTAGCAAAAGATATGAGTTAATAACATAAGATTGGATAATAAATAAATCATATGCCATGTAAATTAAACCTCTACTTACAGGAAAAAAAATATATATATATATAATGCAAACTTGTGTTAACTCGCATACCCTTTATGTACATATATGTTTTTGAGGTGGAATCTGTCATCGTTCTCATTTTTATTTGTTAATAATTATGTGTAACATTAACATAAAACTATCATTTAATAGAGAAATACTGTAGCTATCGCAAATGGCCCCTGGCAGAGACGGAAGATGATAGCCAAGAGTCTTTTGTCCTTCTCTACAGCTTGCCACCATGGAAGAGAGGGAGGTTATAAGGAACTCTAGACTCAACCTGCAGACCATTTTGGATTTGGCACACCAACTGTCCTCAGAACTGATGCCTCTGAATCAAACCCTCAACTATTACACCACTTGTAAAGACAATGGCAGCACTGTATTTCATAGCAACTGGATACTTTCAGTACACTATTGGGGATTGAAATGGAACGTCCCAAGCCACTTTCTCTTGTGTGCTACAACTGTTCTTCAGTGTCATGATCAGCCACAGAAATAACTGCATTCAATTTCCTAATGATGTGGAAACCCTGAACAATATAAAGGTAAACTTTTTATTGCTTTGAGTGGCATACCACATGTTGTTGATGCAATTAATTGAACACATGCTTTGGTTCCACCCCATGACAGAGAGCAAGTTTACCAGAACAGGAAACATTTCCATTCTGTCAACGTGCAGGTTGTCTGCATTCCAGATCTGTACATCATGAGTATATGTAGCAGATATCCAGGATCCACCCATGATTCCTTTGTGCTACGCAATAGAAGCACACAACAACAGATGAGAATGTGAGGGCCTGGCTTGCTGGTAAATGCTATATCCAAACATTGTAAACTATATATGTATATATATATATATCTTTTTTTTTATTTTTATAACTCAGGCCATAAGGTAACTATAGTTCGCGCCATTGCCATGCACTGCTAATTACCCCAGATCCCCAGATGTCACATCACTCATGACATTTTCTATGACATGACTGATACGATTGATAATATCACTGTAACATTTGCAGTAACATTATTGACCCTAGGTCAGTATTATGGCTTTCAGCTCTCTGTGGAGAGTACTGGAATCCAATGGTCACTCGTCCCGCCAGAAGCCTTCATACTCTGCACCTGACGTCCCCGGCTCGAGCTCCAGAGAACCAACACTGCAGAGAGGACTCCCAGGCGATTGCGACTTCGTGAGTAACCTGAGACGACCCCCCTGAACCCCTGCAGCAACGCCTGCAGAGAAGATCCAGAGGCTCCCTGCGACTGCCTGGTAACAAAGAACCCGACACCTGGACCACGCACTGCACCCGCAGCCCCCAGGACCAAAAGGAAAGAACCTCCAGTGCAGGAGTGACCAGCAGGCGGCCCTCTTCCTATCCCAGTCGGTGGCTGGCCCGAGAAGCCCCCCTGTGCCCTGCCTGCATCGTCTAAGTGACCCCTGGGTCCCTCCATTGCTTTCAATAGCAAACCCGATGCCTACTATATCGTCCACCAGGACCCTATGAAGAATTCCTGAACATATTACCAGAGCGGATTGCAGAACTTGCGGTGTTAGGAGATTTTAATATCCAAGTGGATAATCTAGAATTGACGGCAACTAAGCGTCTAGTGAATGATTTGGAAGCGTTAGGATTGCATCAATTAATCTGTAGCCCTACACAGGAGAGAGGACATACAATAGATTTGGTATTTAGTAACCTTTCTTCGCTGTGTGCTCTACCCCCGCTCCTGTAGCATGGTCTGATCACTTTTTAATCACATTAAAAGTCAAGCTGTCCAGTCTTCATGGCTCTCATCAGCCTTTAAACATGAGGGTCAGGAAATGGCACAGTTTGAAGGTTGTAGAATGGGTTCATATACTAACTAGAAGTAAAAAAGATTTTATGAGGGACCTTCAGATGGACCCCACCCTTTTTAACGATTGGATTTTTAACAGTCTTGATATGGTGCTGCCCTATAAAGCTCCCTCTGGGCAAAAAAATGGAGGCAAGGCTCCATGGTTCTCCCCTCATTTAATGACATTAAAGAGAAATTGTAGGAGGATCGAAAGAAAATGGAGGAAATCATTAAAACAGGCAGAGAGAGAAGATTATAGATGCTCTTTCTGATGGATACACCTACCTGTGGATTCCTCACCAAAAGAATTCTCCCCTCGCGCCAGCCTTCAACGGAAATTTCTTCTAGCTCTGCACGTCGACGATGACGTCACAATCGCCCGATTCCACGCGATGCCACATGACGTCATCCAGGCAATAAGAAGCCGTCGTTGACGTGCAGACGTCAGTTCCCTTTTTTCCGTGCCCGAATAACGGTTGTTTCTTCGAGGCTCACAGGGAGCTACTGTTACCAACGGACGGTTACGATGTCACAGGCTAGAAAATCCGGCTTTAAACGTTGTAACCAATGCGGGGGTCGGATGTCGGTTACCGACCCCCACGAAAACTGCCTCTGGTGCCTTAGTTCCGATCATGAGGTCGAGGCATGCGGTTCGTGCCAGCGCATGAACCCTAAGGCACTCAAAGAAAGAGAGGCAAAGTTATTCTTGGCCCGGTCCAAGAAGAAGAAAGAGAGGCGTCATAGGAGGGAGTCTTCGTCGAGATCCTCTAGGTCTCGTCATCACCATAGTGGCTCTCGGCGCTGTCATGGATCTCGGCGCCGATCGAGCAAATGACGGTCTAGGTCTAGATCGGCTTCTCCGTCGACTCGGCGTCGTCCGACGTGGGAGATAAGCCCGACCGTCACCCCTCCACCTCCGGTGACCCCGACGTCACGTGGGTCGGTCTTTGAGGTCGAGCCTCCCCAGAGGCCTGAAGGTTCTCCTGGCCAGGAGTTACCTGGACCCTCTTCGGCAGTTTTGCCGGCGCCGGTGCAGCAGCAACAGTACCCGGCTTTCCCGACTCCGGGATCGGATCCTGCAGCGTTTTTTAACGCTATGTTTAACATCTTTGCTTCCATGGCGCCGGGTGGAAGTCATGCAGGTCCGTCTGGTCCTTTGGCCTATGACTTGGGTGTTCCGGCGTCTTTCAAGTCGGCACCGTTCACCCCGTTTATGTCTGCTGCGTCTGAAGCGGCGCCGATGCCTGCGACGTCGATCAGGATGGCTACACCTGTTACGGCGCTGTCGGATTCGCCTCAGATCCCATCGACGTCCAAGAACGCTGTGGAGCCGGAGCCTCCGGCTTCGGACGAATCCAAGGTTCGGCGCCGACGGAGATCTTCGGCGTCGGCTGACGCCTTGTCGACTCCAGGCTTGGAGTCCAGACTTAGATCAAGGCGCCTGGCCCTTCGTCTCTTGGAAGAGGAGTAGTACGCGAGGCAACACCTGGAGGAAGGAGAAGTTGTAGAGCCCTCAGGTGACTTCCAGGGTCTGGACTCAGCTAGTGGCCTTGACACTACCCCGGAATGGGATCTAGCTTCTCCTGGAGAGATCAGACTTTTTGGATATTACTCTTCCTACCGCGGAGGTTAAGAGAAATTTATTGGCAGAGGTCCTCCATCCGACATCTGCTTCTGCTGATCCTCTTCTTCCATTCAATGAGGCTCTGCTGGACCCTATTAAGGATATTTGGATGAAACTTGCATCCACCGCTGCAGTAAACAGAGCGGTGGCTCGGCGTTACAGGACGGCGCCTGGGGATCCGGTGTTTCTTTCGAGGCAACCAACTCCGGAGAGCCTTGTGGTCCAAGCTTCATGTTCCTCCAGATCCTCTCCTGGCTCGTTTCCTGGGGTTCCTGCTGATAGAGATTAGAAAAAGATGGACCATACTGCTAAAAAGACATTTTCATTGTGCAGTATGGCCCTGAAATCTTCCAATGCCACATGCATACTGGGACGTTACATACATGCCCTTATGGAAGAGGCAAAGGGCCATCCTAATGTGTCACAGGAGATGCTGCAACTCTTTTCGGATGCTCAAGCGGCAGCGACGCAAGTGATCCAGTCTGGTTTGGACACTTCAGACTCGGTGGCTAGGGCTATGGGCACAACCATAGTCTCTAGGAGGCAGTCTTGGCTTCGATCATCGGGCTTCTCGACGGACGTGCAAGCTACACTCCTTGATCTTCCGTTTGATGGGGAAAAGCTCTTCGGTTCTAAGGCTGACTCAGCCTTAAAACGTTTTAAAGAGAGCAGAGCGACAGCTAGATCCTTGGGACTCCAGTCGTCGGCCTCATCCACCTTTAGAGGCTTTCGGAGATTTAAAGGATTTGGACGTGGTTCCTTTCGAGGAAGACTGCAAGGACCACAACAAACTGCTTCTACCCTGCCTTACAGATCCTTCAGGGGCAGGGGCAGAGTCCGTACGAGAGGAGCCACCTTGCAGCACTCTGCCTCTTCCTCGGGAGGGGTGCAGCAAGGAAAGCAGCCGTAGTCCTCCACCATTCCCTGTCCATTCGTCTCCAGTAGGGGGGAGACTTACCCTTTTTCTTCCAATGTGGGAGGTCATAACATCAGACTCCTGGGTCATCGACATTGTGAAGAGGGGGTACGCTCTTCCCTTTCGGGAATTTCCTCCCACCCTCCCTCCCCGCCCATCCTTCTGTTTGGAAGACCATTTTCTCCTGTTACAGCAGGAGGTATTATCCCTATTACAAAAAGGTGCAATAGAGTTGGTTCCCGAGCAAGAGAGGGGTCAGGGGTGCTATTCAAGATACTTTCTGATTCCCAAGAAGGATGGTCGGCTGAGACCGATTTTGGACTTGAGGATTTTGAATTGGTTCCTCAAACAGGAAAAGTTCAAAATGCTGACCCTCTCACAGGTTCTTTTGGCGTTGAACGAAGGAGACTGGATGGTGTCGGTCGATTTGCGGGACGCATATTTTCATATTCCAATCCTCAGATCGCACAGGAAGTATCTCCGTTTTGTGGTGGGATCACAACATTATCAGTTTGCGGTCCTCCGGTTCGGTCTTACTTCAGCACCTCGAGTCTTCACGAAGGTGATGGCGGTGGTAGCGGCAGAGCTCAGAAGAAAGGGGATCGCTGTGTTTCCCTATCTGGACGATTGGTTGATCAAAGCCAGTACTCCAGAGCTCGTGCGGTGCCATCTCCAGTCGACGACTCAATTGTTGTACGACCTGGGGATTTCAGTCAATGTACCCAAGTCCCACCTGGAGCCCTCTCAACGCCTCCTGTTCATAGGGGCAGTATTGGACACGACATTGAATCGGGCCTTTCCTCCGCCAGAGCGGGTTCAGGACATACAGGCTTTGATTCCAATGTTTTAAAATGGAGCGGTAGTTCCAATCCTCAAAGTCCTTCGTCTGCTCGGTCTGTTTGCTTCTTGCATACTGTTGGTCACTCATGCACACTGGCACATGAGGGCTCTCTAGTGGTGCGTCCGCAGGCAGTGGTTTCAGCACAAAGGGGATCTCGAGGACTCGATAAAGATCTCCAGAGACACTGCAGTGGATCTTCAATGGTGGGCAGCGGTCGACAACCTGTCTCAAGGAAGACCGTTCTCGCTACCCCCACCAGTGGCCTCAGTGGTAACGGATACTTCCACTCTAGGGTGGGGAGCTCATCTGGGGGACCTGGAGATCAAAGGCCTTTGGTCTCCAGTAGAACAGAAATTACACATCAATCTGTTAGAATTGCCTGGAGATTGAACGGGGCAATCTGAGTTCCTTTTCTCTCCATCCAGATGTGGTGGAAGTTATTCTATCGGCCAGGCGACACTCCACCAAGTCAATCTATGCGAATCGTTGGGCTAAGTTTACAAGCTGGTGTGGAGAGAATAGTTTAGATCCTTTAAGAGCTGGTTTATCTGACATTTTGTCATTTGTGCTCTATTTGGCACAGAAGGGTTTTTCAGTTGCCACTGTTAAGGGTTATTTGTCTGCACTATCTTCTTTTCTGTGCCTTCCTGATCAACCATCCTTCTTTAAATCACCAATTGTTTTAAAGTTTCTAAAGGGACTCTCTAATAAGTATCCGCCCACGCCATTCGTTATGCCTCAGTATGATCTTAACTTTGTTTTAACTTTTCTTATGGGGGCCCCGTTTGAACCCATGCACTCTTGTTCTTTACGGTTCCTAGTATTTAAAACTGTTTTCCTGGTGGCAATAACATCTGCCAGAAGGGTTAGTGAGCTTCAGGCTCTAACTGTAGAAACCCCATTCCTTTCCTTCTTCAAGGACAAAGTGGTGTTGAGGACCAAGGCGGCTTTCCTACCGAAGGTTGTAACACCCTTTCACCTGGGGCAGTCAATTACTCTCTCTTCCTTTTACCCTCCACCTCACCCATCCAAGGAGGAAGAGAGGCTCCACCGGCTGGATCCGCGAAGAGCACTGAGCTTCTACGTCGCCAGGACGAAAGAGTTCAGACAGGATGAACAGCTCTTCATAGGATACGTGGGGAAGAGGAAAGGTAGAGCGGTCCACAAGAGAACGCTATCCAGGTGGGTCATTCTATGTATTAAGATCTGCTATTCTTTGGCGAAGAGAGATCCACCTGTGGGGCTTCGTGCCCATTCCACCAGGGCCAAAGCAGCTTCATCGGCTTTGGCTAGAGGTGTTCCTGTGGCTGACATCTGCAGGGCAGCGACCTGGGCATCCCTCCATACTTTTGCCAAGCATTACTGTTTGGACTCTGAGGTCAGGAGGGATGGCCATTTTGCTCGCTCGGTGCTGCAAGATTTCTTGGTTTGACCATTCGGGCACCCACCACCGTAGGTTATACTGCTTGGGGACTCTATTCTTTTGGTGAGGAATCCACAGGTAGGTGTATCCATCAGAAGAATAAGTTACTTACCTTCGGTAACGCTTTTTCTGGTGGATACAGTAACTACCTGTGGATTCCTCACGGTCCCACCCACCTCCCCGTTGCCTGACTGGTCAAACCAGGATCTCTTTGGGTGTGCATCCTTGGACTTGTGTGTATATATATGTATATAACTTTCACATGCATATGGTTGTATTCATTGTATATACTTTTCCTTTGCAATTTAAGATAGTGAAAAGGACATTTTGGACTGGAATTGTACATACATATATTTATTTATTTATATCTTGAATTGAGCATTCATAACTGTGATTTATATTGAGTTTTATATTAAGGCCCTCATTCTGACCTTGGCGGTCTTTTCGCAAGACCGCTGAGTTACCGCCGCGGTGAAGACCGCCGACCGCGGCGGTGTGCCGCTGTGCGCATTCTGACCGCTGGGAGCGTTCCGCCGGAAAACCGCCAGCAGCCACACTGGCGGTCGGCGGGAAAGTGGAGACTGGTCAACCTCCACCGCCACGCCAGCAGAACACCGCCCACAGAATTACGACCCACATTTCTGTGTGGCGGTCTTCTGTTGGCGGTCTTCTGTTGGCGGTCACGTCCCTATGGCTCCCGTCGCCTCCCGGAGGACCAACGCACAAGGTAAGTTGATCGTCCGTGAGGGGAGGGGGTGGGGGGGTGTTGTGTGATGTGGGCGTGCATGGGGGTGTGCGTGTGAGTGTGTAGAGGGGGTGTGTGAGTGCGTGTATGCGGGCGGGGGGTGCTGCTGTGTCTATGGGTAATGTGTGCTGTTCGGCAGGTGCGCATGTCGGCATGTATGTGTGCGGGTATGTGTCCCCGTTGTGTATGTGTGTGTAGGGGGTGTGTATATGTGCATGTTGGGGGTGTGTGCATGTCGTGGTACATGTATGTGCATGTCGGGGTGGGGGTGGGGAGGGGGTTCGTACCACCTCTGGGGGGTTGCAGGGGGGTGGAGGGTGTGGGGGGAGGACTCGGGTGGGTAGTGGGGGGTGGGGGAGACCCCTATCAGTGCCAGGGAAGGAATTCCCTGGCCCCGATAGTGCTTACCGCCATGGTTCGCACGGCGGTTCCCGCCCGCAAGAAACCGCGGCGGTAGGCAGGGTCATAATACCCTTGGCGGTCTTGGGACGACCGCCGGGCCGGAGTGCGCAAACTCCAGCCCCGCGGTCATGACCGCCGCGGCGGTCGGAGTGGAGAAGTAGCGGTCGGTCGCGGCGGGGACCGCCGCGGTCAGAATGCCATTTTTAATACCGCCGGTCTGTTCGCGGTCCGACCGCCGTCTCTCCGCCGACCGCCAGGGTCAGAATGAGGGCCTAAATGTTTTATTTTCGTCTATTCTGGATGAATGTGTGCTCTTTAGGTTTAAACTGTTCACCTCTATGGCACGTAAAAATGGTGATAACTGACATCTGCACGTCGATGACGGCTTCTTATTGCCTGGATGACGTCATGTGGCGTCGCGTGGAGTCGGGCGATTGTGACGTCATCGTCGACGTGCAGAGCTAGAAGAAATTTCCGTCGAAGGCTGGCGCGAGGGGAGAATTCTTTTGGTGAGGAATCCACAGGTAGTTACTGTATCCACCAGAAAAAGCGTTACCGAAGGTAAGTAACTTATTCATCAGGCTGTATCAGAAGGAGATAAGATTAGCTCAAGCAACCTATTATGGAGATAAAATTGAAAGGGCTGCAGGCTCTCCAAAATAAATTTTTGGTGTGCTGAAGGAGTTGCTGTATATTCCTATCTGCCCTGAAGCAACGGAAGCTTCAGTGGAACATAGTAATAATTTTGCCTCCTTCTTCTTACAGAAGATCAAGGATATGTATAAAAATTTCCCAGGTGAAGATGGGATAAGCTCCGTGCAGCCCATTGAGAATAAGGAGGGTGACAATATGTTACAGAGGTTTCTCCCCATCTCTGAAGAAGGCGCCTCTGGGCTTCTTAGTAAATTAAAATCTGGATCCCCATTAGATCCTGCACCTCCTCATATAGTTATGCAGGGAAGAGGAGCCACAGTACTGGCGATAACGGAGCTATAAGCAGCTCCTTACAAAGCGGTAGGGCACCTGAATCATGGAAGCATGCAGTGGTAAAGCCCCTGCTAAAGAAACCCAATTTAGATGGAGCCGAATTCAAAAACTATAGGCCAATTTCTCTTCTTCCTTTTATGGCAAAATTAATCGACAAGCATGTTAACACTCAAATATCTGTTTTTTTGGAAGAACATAAGATTTTGCATACAACACAAATGGGCTTTAGACCGGCTCATAGTACCGAATCAGCTATGATAGAGGTCACGGAAGAAGCGAGAAAACGGATGGATTTGGGACAGGTGACAGCTGTAATAATGTTGGACTTAAGCGATGCATTTGATACAGTCAATCATGGACTACTTATTCAAAGAATCAAAAAAAGTGGTATCAAAGGCCTGGCGCTTAAATGGTTGAGCTCTTTTTTTCAGATCAGTTCAGACTTCAATGTGGAGTGCCACAGGGATCATCTTTGAGCCCCACTCTTTTTAATATCTATATGACTCCCCTGGCAGATGTTGTGGAACCTTTCGGGGTATCCCTTGTATCATATGCGGATGACACGCAGCTGGTAGTCTCTTTCTCCTCTAATAAAGATGTTGATAACTCAGTTTTACCTGCCTGCCTACAAGCGGTAGCTTCCTGGATGACAGATAGCAGGCTTCAACTTAATGAAGAAAAGACAGAAATAATGTTTTGGGGAAAATTGGCCAATCCGGCAAATAATATTTTGCCAGCAATACATTTAGAATACCTACCTCCACCGCAAGACCAGACTAAAGCATTGGGAGTTTGGTTGAATACCAAACTAACTCTAGACTATCAGGCCAGGAGAACCTCAGCCACCTGTTTTGGAATACTGAAGTTACTTCGTAAGGTCATTGGCTTGCTTCCGCCCTTGGCCAAAAGACTTGCAGTACAGGCCCTGATTTTATCCAGGTTAGATTATGGAAATAGTCTCTTCCTGGGTTCACCAGGGTATGTGGTCAATAAATTACAAGTAGACCAAAATGCGGCAGCCCGATTATTGTTTAATCTGCCTAGGTCCACATTGGCTAAGAAAGCTTTGATTGCTTTGCATTGGCTCCCAGTGGTGAAAAGAATTAAGTTTAAGACGTTGTGTATTTTTCAGAGTTCTATATAAAGGGGCTCCTCACCAGTTGAAAACATTAGTCTCATTCTACACACTAACGAGGGTCTTAAGATCGTCCTCTAAAGCCCTGGTAGTGCTCCCTAAAGTAAAAAGAGTTTCTTGGGGAGGAAGATCCTTGAAGTATCAGGGAGCCAAACTCTGGAACTCTCTACCATCTAACATTCGTATGATGAGACAGGAGACAGAATTTCGGAAGGCCATTAAAACATGGCTATTTTAACAGCAATGCGGTACCATTCCTCCTACTGAGGCGGTAATATTCCTCCAGTTTGTTTAATCTTCTAGTCTGATCAGGGCTACGAAGCCCCCAGGTAGTTTTGCGCTATATAAGACTCAGTAACATAACATAACAAATTTGCACACTGCACCTGGCGGCCCCTGTGCCGCGAGGGTGTGTTTTGTGTGCCTGTTTGTGCCCCCCCCCACCCCACAGTGCTCTACAAACCCCCCTGGTCTGCTCCCCGAGGACGTGGGTACTTACCTGCCAGCAGACTGGAACCGGAGCACCCCTGTTCTCCATAGGCGCCTATGTGTTTTTGGTCCCCCTTTGACCTCTGCACCTGACCGGCCCTGTGTTGCTGGTGCAGTGACTTTGAGGTTGCCTTGAACCCCCCCCCCCAACGGTGGGCTGCCTACGCCCAGGAGACTGACTGTGTAAGTGCTTTACTTACCTGCAAAAAGTAACCAAACTTTCCTCCCCCAGGAACTGTTGATTTTTACACTGTGCCCACTTTTAAAATAGCTTATTGCCATTTTAACCTATACTGTGTGTACTACTGCTCTAGTTCAAAGTTCCTTACTTACCTATGTGGAGTACCTTGCGTTTTATGTATTTACTTCAAATCTTGAATCTTGTGGTTCTAAAATAAATTAAGAAAATATATTTTTCTACATAAAACCTATTGTCATGGTCTTACGTCTTTGAGTGTGTGTTCCTCATTTATTGCCTGTGTGTGTACAACAAATGCTTAATACTACCCTTCTGATAAGCCTACTGCTCGACCACACTACCACAAAATAGAGCATTAGAATTATCTAATTTTGCCACTATCAACCTCTAAGGGGAACCCTTGGACTCTGTGCACACTATCTCTCACGTTGAGATAGTATATACAGAGCCCACTTCCTAGAGTGTCATCTTGAATACTAAAACGGAAATGGATATGTAAGTGTATGGGTGTCTTAGTGGTTGTGTCAGTGGCTGTATGGGTGTATCAGTGCTCGTGTAAGTGGATCTATGGGTATGTGACTAGCAGAATGGGTCTATGAGTGGGTGTTTAAATGGCTTTGTGAATGCATTTGTAAGTGTCTGCATGTAGGAGTCTATGTGAGTAGGTGTCTGCATGTGTCGCACAACACCCTTTGGGTTACAGAGGGAGAAGAAGGAATTGGGGCCTCATTGCGAGTCTGGCGGTCAGACTAGCTGATGGAGAGACTTGGAGTGAGGAGACTGCAGCCGAGCTGGTGGTCTTCTCACCAGCCCCATTACAAGCTCTCCACTGGGTTAACCGGCGGAACCCAAAGTTTCTGCCAGTCAGCCTAGTGGAAACTATGCAGTGGCATTGACCAGTGTCGTTACACCTGGGCATGGGCAGTGGACAGTGCATGGGCAGTGCAAGAACCCCCTGTGGCCCCAAGCAATGGCTTACCGCTAGCCTGCCCATGGCAGTCAGACAGCCATGGAAAGGCTGGCGGTCAGTAAAGTTGTAATCAGCAAGCCGGCGCTGAACTCAGCACCACCCTGGCTGAGTACAACTTTGTCTGCTGTCTACCTGTCAGGAACCATGTTTCTGGTGGTGACGGCCGTCCCATGGCGGGTTCGCACCCCAGGGTTGTAATGTGGCGGTTGGACCGTGACTGTTGCGGTGGTCCGACCGTCACTGGAAGACTGGGGGTCCTAGAACCACCAGCCTTGTAATGAGTCCCTAAGTCCAGTTTGAGAGTGATGTGTGAGAATAGGAATAGTAAGTAAATACTTGTGCCGTTAAATGCCTTAGTCTCCATAGGTCGCTAAGTCAATGAGACCCTGCCCATGGTGCCAGATTGGAATGTCGTCTTGTACCAGCTCTGCCTGTAGCATTCAATTGTGGATTCATAACATCATTAGGTCCCCCCACTATCAGGTCTCTGTCTGGGGCCAAAGCTAGGACTTTAGTCAATTCAGTCAATGTTGTCACCTGCAGAGTTGGAGGAACATACACAGCCACCACCATTCACGTTAGCCTATGAAGTAAGCCAGTAACCAGTACACATCTTCCAATAGTATCATGAATTACATCTGTGGTCAAGGGGAAGGTTTCATGTAACAGAATGGCCACCCCTCTAGAGCATCTGGTGAAACCTGTGTGGTATACCCAGTTAAATTAATGGTGGGCCAGAAAGGTGCATCTCTTCCTACGTAGATGGGTTTCCTATAGCAGGAGAACCTCGGGGGCCAGCTTGTATGCCTGTCAGACGATTGCTGTTCATTTAATTTTATCGAGCAACCCATTTACATTCCTGGACACTTTCTTATAATATGTGGCATTGTCATCAATGATCCTGGTGGGTCATCTGGCATGATTCCAGATCCTGGATCTGGGAGCAATGCAGTGTGGCAACCGTCCTGCCAACTGCACCCCCAACACTTCGAAATTGGAAGCATTTGTCACCCTAAAAACAAACATGCCCATCATGAACAATACACAAGAACAAAATGTATTGATCGCCAATGTCTTGTATAGCGGATGTATCATGTTCCACTCCAGCCCCTCTTACCAAAGTTAACATTTCCCAACTGTAGCAACAAGTGATGTTGGATGCCATAGTACAGCAAGGGGGAGGCAATGTGGTAGAGAACGCTCCACTACCTCGATGGGCAACCACCCATTAGCGGCTAGTGGGACCCCCATCCCTAGGGTCAATAGAGCTTTCTGAGGAGGATGCCCTTCATTTGTTCTCCAGCTGTGGGCCTGGTTGACTTTGTCCTGGCTTGCTATGGCTTCTGCTTTTCCTGGAGGTAGCTGATCTTCTCTGCCAGCCTTGTGAGACGTTGTCAGATCCCCTGTCTGTTTTGGCAGCTGTTTCCACTCTGCCTCCCAAACCTCCTCTGTGCTCTCAAAGAAAAGGGTTATCTTTCAGTTTTGCCAGTTACATCAGCATGCCTTGGATGTCTATAGCCCTGAGTTTCCTTTTAACCTCCAAAATGGATTTACAAAGAAGCTGCACTTTAGCTGTGTAATCAGAGAAAAGCATGACCTTGAAATCTGTGCATCGGATGTTTGGGAACCAGCACCTCCGCCGAAGGATGGTGTCTCTGTCCACAAATTTAAGCACCTGGATGATAATAGGTCTCTGTGGTGCCACCAAGGGAAGGCCTCTGGGCCGATGCCCAGTGGGCCTGCTCCAAGATAAAGCAGGCTGAAAATCATTGCCTGAAATCTGTGATCTGAACCAATCAGTAAGAAATTCCTCCGGGCGCTGGCCCTCCAAGCCCTCCTGCAGGCCCACCAATCACAAGTTGTTTCTGCATGACTGGCCTTCAGCGTCTTCCACACGTAGTTCAAGGATTGTTGATATTCTCTCATCCTCTTAATCTGATTGCCAGTAGTGGTGCTGCATCCTGTAGGGACGAGGTTCACCCCTCCACCTCAGTGGTGCAAGCAGATAGGTTATGTACATCTGGACGGAGGAGCAATACCTCTACCCTACACTTCTAATCTTGTAATTTAAATCTCCTTTATGGCTTGAAGTATCGCGGCCGTGACACTGTTCCTGCATCTGAGGAGGGGGCTCCAATACTCTCCCTTCAACTGGCCTGGCACAGGCCCTGGGTTTTGTGTATTTGTCTACCTGCCCCTAGTCCACAGCCGCTTTCTCCTTCACCATTCTGACTGGTTGGCTGGACTCCACTGGTGCCTTGCCCTGTTGCCCCCAGTGCTTGTTGCAGTGGACCTCTGAAGGTGCACGGAAGAGGAAGAAAAGGAGGCCCTGTTTTGTACAGGAGCTGTGAGTCCTCTGTGGACTCAGTGCACCCGTTCCACATGAAGCTTTACCCAGGCCTTCGCACAGGCAGCCACAGAGTAGCACTGCAATCAGGGAGGCATGCAGTGAAATAAGAGTGGCGGACAGTGCCTCCCCCAGCTTGTCCCCAAGGTCCACTCCAGGCCCCTTAGCACATGCAGAACGGCCCTTAAACTGGCTGCGGATGCACCAAACACTCATCCTGCTCCATGCCTTTTGTGGAGCCCAGCTAGGGTGACCAGACTTCCCCGATTTCCCCAGATAGTCCCGGTTTTTAGAGAACTGTCCCGGTGTCCCGACGATTCTCTTAATTTTAAATAAATGGCCCGGTTTTTGGGACAAAGGTCAGATCATCTAGGGAAGCATAGTTAAAGGAATGCTCTCCTTTAACAGAAGCCTACAAAGTATGAAATAATTAAAGTAATTTATCTCTTACTGTCAAGCAACACAGTCCCCTGTCTGCTCCCAGCAAAGAGAGGGAGTTGGAAGCAGAGAGAGGTGGGTGGGGGCGGGTGGGGGTGCAGGGTGGGAGGTCAAGCCGAAACTCATTTAATATATGTAGTCTGTAAATGTGTGTTTTATATATGTGTGTGTTTATATATACCAGTCCAAAGCTATAATACTGTGCTGGAGTGGTAAATGGCTTTTGTCATTTTACAGCTCGGCAAGGTTGACACTGTGTCAAACCTATGCTTAAAGACTTTGCTGTATAAATGGCAAAATACTTTGTCACTATCTAGCTCGGCGTGGATAGCACTGTGCTGATCCAATGCTTAAAAACGTTGCTATCTAAACAGACATTTGAGGTGAGCAAATCTAGAGTGTCGCTGGTGTTGCAGAGTGCTCCTTACTAGAGCTGCTCTCCACCTAAACTTGGGAACTACCCAGAGTTCTCTATTCTTTTTTTGCATATACACACACATGTATAGGCACTCATTCATAATGCTATGCAAAAAAACAGGACAGATATAAAAGTGAGTCTTTAGTCCTTCTTTTATGCCTGACCTGTCCCGTTTTTGCTCCTCAAAATCTGGTCACCCTACTAGCAAATAAATCACCTCTCTCGTCCAGGCTGTGGGGATCTGTGGGAGGGATGTTCATACACTGGGAGGATTAAGAAGCGGAAAGAGTTATTTTCATCCAAATAGAAATAGGAATTGTCCAGTTCTTCCAGATTCAGCCGACACGTGTTTCGTCCTGCACGGGACTTTATCAAGGCTGATAAAAACAAATATTGAATAATTTGTTTGTACCTACTTTACCGCTAGTAACAACAATAATAACCTAAACATGAAATGCTGCACAATATATCTGCATAATAGTGGCGATATAAGTGTCGTGAGATTAAAAGAAGGCTCCGTGATAGGATACATCCTGATACCACAAGTAGATGTTGTTAATATTGAAAATGTATTGAAAACCAACAGAAGCCATGCTTCTAGATACCATACATTCAGTGTCAACAAATTAATCTCCATCAAGGAAGTAAAGAAGGAAATGAGGAGGGTGTAAACCCAAGATAATCTATGGAAGACACCAGTGAACAGAATCACCACATGCGTATTTATAGTATCGCCATTGAAAAAGACCGAGATTTGTGAAAATTATCACAAAAGATCAAGTATTGTGGATAGTTGGTGTTTGATGACTGAAAAGATATACTGAATTTAGTACCTTTCTTATTATTATAGTTATTGTTTGAAATCGGAATGTTGAGCCACACTATATTCCAATAGTCACGAAGAATCTGTAAAAGAGAGAGCCATAACTAACCTTTATTCAATATGTGGAAACCACAAGTTAAAATTAAATCCAACATTAACACTGACCTGTGATTGGAAATCTTCATTGCAAAAAAAGTGTTTCTATAGGTCCAAAATTAACCTGATATCTAAATGTAGAGTGCCTAGGGTGAGCCAAAGCGAGAAACGTTGTAATTATATTAGTCCAAACAGGGAAACAGGAACTAGCTAATTAGTTTCCCGAAATATTTATGGAGTACAAAGAAGTAGCAGCAAACAAAATGTGTAAGTGGCTCCTTGAGTAAGAGAAGTCTAGAACAGGAATTCACGCTGTGTAAAATTCCTAAATTTACCTCTACAGAGTATATTTCGTCCTCACGTCGGTCCTTTGGACAGCAGGAAGGAGCCACTGCCATCATTTGCATGTCCCGTTGCAGACATTCCACATTCAGGCCGCATGCTGCCCCTGCCAAACTCCAGCTCACCGAATAGACCAAGAGAGGTCCAGAGGGAGGAATGGTGAGACCGATCTGGGGAGTTGCAGCAGGTCAATGCGTGTCACTGGTTTGGATTTTGTATGATGTTCGGACTGGGGTGTAGCTCTATTAAAATGCGGCTGCAATCTTAGGCTGCATGGCCACACCCTCTGTATATATAATTTTTTTATAATAGATTTAAATCATATATTTAAATAGTCAAAATAAATGTATTTTATCATTACTTCCAATGGGGTTGCATTTTAAGTCCCTGTCTCTATTTCCGAGTCTTTCAGTTCCTGTGAATGTCTCTGTGCTGATAGATTTACTTCAGAGCTGGACTGGCATATATTTACAACAGTTTTTTGTCTTTTCAGTTTCAGTAACTTTAAACGTGCAGTTTGTAAATAGCAAGGAGGTTTCTCTTTTGTGGGTGGATGTTTGTTTTGCATATCCCTCCCCAAACCCCCTTCCTGCTCCTCCGTATACCTCCCCCATGTTGTAGGAGATACTCCCCTTTTTCCACGACTTCCCCATGTTTTATTTTTAAGGAGTAAACTTGCAAAAGTACAGCTATCTTGGTAGGAGAGGTAATAGAAGTGGAAGTAGAAAGTTACACCCGAAACTTGGTGAATCACATTTTGTAGTAAGTACTACTTTAGTACTGCTTCACATACTACAAAATTAATCGGGCGTGGAGACTTCAAGAGAACTCTGCACTCTTTGGCTAGAATTTCACCTCAGCACCAAGAGGAGGGTTTATGAATTGAATCAAACCACTCCAGGCAACTCTTAAAGAGGGCCTAGAACGGTATTAACTTACACCCTGGGGTGTGGGTGTAGGGAAATACTGCCCTGGGCTGCTATGAGATGTCTGATATTTCCAGAGCCGAAATTCTGTGTCCAGAAACACAGGACCAGTTTTTTTCATGGATGGAGTTCAGGGGGAGGCTGCGAGCAGAGGCGTAGCCCAACACTTGGAAACTCTTCAGTACTACGTGGGCTCAGACAATTCCCCCCCGCGCCCATCACCCACAAAACACATATGTAAGAAAATGGCTCCCTGTTGCAGTTACCCCCCGCTTTTTGCCTGATACTGATGCTGACTTGACTGAGAAGTGTGCAAGGACACTGCTAACCAGGCCCCAGCACCAGTGTTCTTTCACCTAAAATGTACAATTGTTTCCACAATTGGCACACCCCTAGCACACAGATAAGTCCCTTGTAAAAGGTACCAGTGGTACCAAGGGCCCTGTGACCAGGGAAGGTCCCCAAGGGCTGCAGCATATGTTGTGCCACCCTAAGGGACACCTCACCTAACACATGCACACTGCCATTGCAGATTGTGTGTGTTGGTGAGGAGAAAAAGGCAAAGTCGACATGGCTTCCCCTCAGGGTGCCATGCCCACAAAATACTGCCTGTGGCATAGGTAAGTCACCCCTCTAGCAGGCCTTACAGCCCTAAGGGAGGGTGCATTATACCACAGGTGAGGGCATAGCTACATGAGCAATATGCCCCTACAGTGTCTAAGCTAATTCTTAGACATTGTAAGTACAGTGTGGCCAGATTAAGTATATGGTCTGAGAGTTTGTCAAAAATGAACTCCACAGCTCCATAATGGCTACACTGAATACTGGGAAGTTTGGTATCAAACTTCTCTGAATAATAAATCCACACCGATGCCAGTGTTGGATTTATTAAAACATGCACACAGAGGGCATCTTAGTGATGCCCCCTGTATTTTACCCAATCCTTCAGTGCAGGACTGACTGGTCTGTGCCAGCCTGTTGCTGAGAGATGAGTTTCTGACCCCCTGGGGTGAGAGCCTTTGTGCTCTCTGAGTCCAGAAACAAAGCCTGCACTGAGTGGAGATGCTTAACACCTCCCCCCTGCAGGAACTGTAACACCTAGCAGTGAGCCTTAAAGGCTCAAGCTTTATGTTACAATGCCCCAGGGCACTCCAGCTAGTGGAGATGCCAGCCCCCTGGACACAGCCCCCACTTTTGGCAGCAAGTCCAGGGGAGATAATGAGAAGAACAAGGAGGAGTCACCCACCAGTCAGGACAGCCCCTGAGGTGTCCTGAGCTGAGGTGACCCCTGCCTTTAGAAATCCTCCATCTTGATTTTGGAGGATTCCCCCAATAGGAATAGGGAAGTGCCCCCCTCCCCTCAGGGAGGAGACACAAAGAGGGTGTAACCACCCTCAAGGACAGTAGCCATTGGCTACTTCCCTCCCAGACCTAAACATACACCCTAAATTCAGTATTTAGGGGCTCCCCAGATCCCAGGAAATCAGATTCCTGCAACCTGAAGAAACAAGAAGGACTGCTGACCTATAAGCCTGTAGAGAAGGAGGAAGACGACAACTGCTTTGTCCCCAGTCCTACAGGCTGGTCTCCAACTTTCAAAACCTGCTCCAGCGACGCATCCGACAGGGACCAGCAACCTCTGAAGCCTCAGAGGACTGCCCTGGCCTACAGGACCAAAAAACTCCTGTGAACAGCAGCCCTGTTCAAAGCCAGCTACTTCTTTGCAACAAAGAAGCAACTTCCAAAGACTTCACGTTTCCCGCCGGAAGTGTGAGACTCTACACTCTGCACCCGACGCCCCCCGCTCGACCTGCAGAAAACCAACACCTCAGGGAGGACTCCCCAGCGACTGCGAGCCCCTGAGTAACCAGAGACGACCCCCGCGACATTTGCAAAGGGAATCCAGAGGCTCCCCATGACCCCGACTGCCTGTAACAAGGGACCCGACGCCTGGAACCAATACTGCACCCACAGCCACAGGACCTGAAGGAACCGAACTTCGATGCAGGCGTGACCTCCAGGCGACCCTCTGCCTAGCCCAGGTGGTGGCTGTCCCGAGAAGCCCCCCCTGTGCCTGCCTGCACTGCTAGAGTGACCCCCGGGTCCCTCCATTGTTTCCTACAAAACCCGATGCCTGCTTGCACACTGCACCCGGCCGCCCCGTGCCGCTGAGGGTGTGTTTTGTGTGCCTACTTGTGACCCCCCCCCCCCCCAGTGCTCTACAAAACCCCCCTGGTCTGCCCCCCGAGGACGCAGGTACTTACCTGCTGGCAGACTGGAACCAGAGCACCACTGTTCTCCATAGGCGCCTATATGTTTTTGGCACCTCTTTGACCTCTGCACCTGACCAGCCCTGAGCTGCTGGTGTGGTAACTTTGGGGTTGCCTTGAACCCCCAAGGGTGGGCTGCCTATGCCCCAGGACTGAGACTTGTAAGTGTTTTACTTACTTCCTAATCTAACCTTTACTTACCTCCCCAGGAACTGTTAATTTTTGCACTAAGTGTCCACTTTGAAAATAGCTTATTGCCATTTTTACAAAGACTGTACATGATATTGTTTTCATTCAAAGTTCCTAAAGTATCTAAGTGAAGTACCTTACATTTAAAGTGTTTGATGTAAACCTCGAACCTGTGGTTCTTAAAATAAACTAAGAAAATATATTTTTCAATATAAAAACCTATTGGCCTGGAGTAAGTCTTTGAGCGTGTATTCCTTATTTATTGCCTGTGTGTGTACAACAAATGCTTAACACTACCCTCTGATAAGCCTACTGCTCGACCACACTACCACAAAATAGAGCTTTGGAATTATCTAATTTTGCCACTATCTTGCCTCTAAGGGGAACCCTTGAACTCTGTGCACACTATTTCTTACTTTGAAATAGTATATACAGAGCCAACTTCCTACAACATATTTACCGGACCCCCTCCGAGCAGTCGGTAAAGATCTGCTTTCAACTCTCTAGAATTTGGGGGGGGGGGGGGATATTATGGAGTACTTGGAAATTCCCGTTTTTGATATCTGTGATTTTCATCTGCATATTTTAACATTTCATCTTGTACTTTTACAAATGCACAAATTCAAAAACATGTTAAACTGATTCATTAAGGATTTAAAGAACTGATGTACCCTTTTTGAAATTATGTAAGTGGAATGCAAGATGTTTGCTGATAAAAAGAGAAGTTCGTACCCAAACTTGACAGCGGGAATCCCGATTTGGCTGCCCACCAAAAATCGTTTAATATTGAATACATTTCGGTCATCATTTCTTTGATTATATAATGATATTTATGAAGAGGATTGAGACTTCAGCTTGCATAATTTGATTTGATAAATTAATGTATCCACTAATTTCAAAATTCATTCTGTAATCTATAGATATCATTTAAACCTGGCGAGGAATCTCGTAATTATTCTACACATCATTAAAAGGTACTGCCTATAATTATTTTGGGGGGCTGCGGATTGCACAAATCCTGGAAACACACAATGAAACACAATGAATGTCAGATGACCTCGTTATTCCAGTACATGTACTGGAATGGCCCTGTCGACAGAATATGAGAGCTGTTGAGTAACATTCATAATCTTCGCCTTGCACAGTTTTCATTCTCTCTCTCTGTCTCCGGCTAGTTCTGGTTCCTGAACATCTCTATAGAGAGCCTGTAGGCAGTTGAAGGAGGAGGACTGATATGAAGTTCTTAGTGAGGTGTTGTCATTGGAGAGTAGGCTCTTCATACAAGAATCTGGAGCCAGTCGGGTAGAGGTTACTTTTTATTTCATGTTAGGTCTTCAGGGCTCCATCCTCCCTCAGCTGGCTCTCTGTAGCCACCACTCAAAAAGACACCCAATATTTTATGACATCATTCACTCGCATCATTCCAGGAACCAGCTTAGACATACAGGGAAGAGGGGACATGGGGAACTTACTGCCTGGGGCTAAATGTTTTCAAGTTGAGTACATACCTTCAGACACAAACTCACACTCTGACACACACATACATAAGTGAACGTATTTTTAATCTGAACACTTTCTTTTAAGCTGTGATCTCCAATTAGAATTCTCGTTGTTTCAAATGGCTTAGCATATATGTGGTTCTATTAAAATAAATACATAAAGGGGGTGATTCTGAGTCTGGCGGGCGGCGGAGGCCGCCCGCCAGACTTCCCCCACCAAAATACCGCTCCGCGGTCGAAAGACCGCTGAGGGTATTTTGGGATTTGCCCTGGGCTGGCGGGCGACCGCCAAAAGGCCGCCCGCCAGCCCAGGGCAAATCAACCTTCCCACGAGGACGCCGGCTCAGAATTGAGCCGGCGGAGTGGGAAGGTGCGACGGGTGCAGTGGCACCCGTCGCGTATTTCAGTGTCTGCAAAGCAGACACTGAAATACAAAGTGGGGCCCTCTTACGGGGGCCCCATTGGCATGAGCACTGCAGGGGCCCCCAGGGGCCCCGCGGCACCCCCTACCGCCATCCTGTTCCTGGCGGGAGACCCGCCAGGAACAGGATGGCGGTAGGGGGTGTCAGAATCCCCATGGCGGCGGAGCGCGCTCCGCCGCCATGGGGGATTCACAAGGGCAGCGGAAAACCGGCGGGAGACCGCCGGTTTTCCACTTCTGACCGAGGTCAAACCGCCGCGGTCAGAATGCCCAGCGGGGCACCGCCAGCCTGTTGGCGGTGCCCCCGTCATTTTAGCCCTGGCGGTCTTGGACCGCCAGGGTTAGGATGACCCCCAAAATGTATAAAGAGGTTTTTTTTATACGTAGGTGGGGTTTGTGGTTTAAATAAAATGCGAGTTTTGATTTATGGAACAATATTTCCCTTTCCTGAACTGTTTTATAAAGAGGAACATTTTACTCAACTGAAAGCCATGTTTTTGCAGTCAAATTGCTAAACACCTCTCGTAGAATATTTGACTGGCAAAAAGCACATACTTTCAAACATGGAATCTGTCTGCAATATGTTCTTGTTCTTCTGAAAATTAAATTCAGTGCATTATAATGGCAGGCTAAAAAAAGCCCTCCTTTGTCTATAAAATGTTTCAGGTTCTAAAATCCAAACCGAATAGAGTGACAGAAAGTATGGATATGAAGAGGAATCTGGTGTGGTAGAGGGTGAAATGGGTGGGGAAATTGTCCAATTATAGTTTAAAGTGGTTTGTTTTACAGGGTTGTTACAGGGCAGCACCCCAGCAGCAGAAGGTTAACAAACTCTTCTCCTGCCTTCCCCCTTCTGAGTCAGGCAGTTGTAGTGCAGTAGGGTAATACATACACGCAACACTGTGTGAGTACAAATCTGAGTGGTTTGTGGTCTCTGCTTTATCCACAGGCAAGTTTTCCTGAGCCTGGTTAATAAAAATCTTTGTGGCATTCAGTGATTTGTATGGGTTTATGTAAAGTGTTACTAGCTGTAATAGGGCCAGATTAGAGGCCTGAGGGAAGGTGACCAAGCGTCTGTCCATGACATAACAGTTTTAGGCCCTCATTACAACATTGGCAGTAAATGCCGCTTACCGCAGTGCAGAGGACCGCCAACACACTGCTGCGGCTGCGGAAATCCGCCACAGCTATTATGACCCACAGGCCGGAATCTGCCAAAATCTAGACACCGACACAAGTTCGCCACTCCACCGTCACGCCAACAAGAATACGCCCACAGTATCACGACCCACGAATCCACGCAGCGGTCTTTCAACCGCTGTATTCCATTGGCGGTACACACCACGTGCTCAAAATACACACACATTTACAAAACACAACCACATTGGACAAATCAAAATACACACACCTGATACACATACACACACCACACCCACAAACTCAATACAATATAAAACACACACCCACATCACCCACAAACCCCTACAACAAAAATTGAGAAAGAAGCACAGAGAGAGACACCACCATCAACAAACTAGCATCCACAGGCACACAACACCATCACTCACACAACATCCACACACCTCACACAACACACACAAACACATCCCCTCACACATCACAACACACACCACCTCACACATCACCCACACCACACCATGGCACCGCAAAGACACCCCAGGTTCTCTGAGGAGGAGCTCAGGGTCATGGTGGAGGAAATCGTCCAGTTAGAGCCACAGCTATTCGGATCACAGGTGCAGCACACCTCCATTGCTAGGAAGATAGAGCTATGGCGCAGAATCGTAGACAGGGTCAATGCAGTGGGACAGCACCCAAGAACACGGGATGACATCAGGAAGAGGTGGAACGACCTATGGGGGAAGGTACGTTCCGTGGTCTCAAGACACCAGATTGCAGTTCAGAGGACTGGCGGCAGACCCCCGCCTCCTCCCCCACAATTAACAACGTGGGAGGAGCAGGTCTTGGCTATACTGCATCCTGAGAGCCTCACAGGAGTAGCAGGAGGAATGGACTCTGGTAAGTCACATCCTAACTATTACATCCCCCACCCTACCTGCATGCTATCACATACCCCCACCCTCACCCACATCACTCCAACACCTCACATATGTCCCACTATCACAAACCACCCATCCCAACGCCAAGCCCTGCATGCAACACCATAGCATGGACACCCATCCCCAAAGCATGTCCACTACAGATACCCACACAGATCCCCAAACCAAATATCACACAAGGTCCTAGACAAGAATGTAAGCACTGGGGTACAGGGTGACCCACCCATTGCACACGATGGCACACACAGATGCAATAATCATGCCTTTACGCCCCTGCAGGACCTCGACCCAACGTCACCGGACAGGAGGTTCCAGACATGTCCACCCCCCCTCCACAGAAGAGGCCCACAGTGATGACAGCAGCTCTGTCCAACTGGATCTAGATGCCCGGCCCATCTTGGACCTCGGGACAGTCGGTTCCCCACACACTGGCACATGCCACCACAGAGCCTCCCCCCTCAGGAAACACCAGCACAGCACCCACCCAGCGGGCCCATACCTCTGTCCCCAGGACACGTCAAGCAGCAGTGTGTCCACCACTACAAGGAACCCAGGCAAACCCACAAACCCAAGAACATCAGGGACCTGGGGCAGTGGCAGTGGGCACACGGTTCAGGGGACAGAGGAACAGGAAAACAGGGGAACTGGGAGGACTGCTGTGCGACAGGGGGAGGACAGGCCCAGGGAACCCACTCTCCACGAGGCCCTCTCCAACATCATGGGAGCGTACCATCATTCCCAGGAGACGATGGCAACGGTACTGGCCAAGTTTCAGGAGACCCAGCGGCTGCAGGAGGAACAGTATTTGGGGGATCAGGGAGGACTTGAAGTCCATTAACACCACCCTGGTCACCATTGTAGGGGTGCTGAAGGACCTTGTGAACACCAGGAGGGACCCTGTGGCACAGCAAGGGGCCCCTGATACTAGCCTCGATGATGAACAGCCCACCACCTCCGCCTGCGCCAGTGGACAGGAGGCACCGCCACAGGACCACGACACCAGCACCCCTCCCCCTGCAGATAGAGAACCAACCCGCAAACGGTCCCTGAGAACCAGGAACAAGACGGAGAACAATGGCAAGACCCCCGCCAAGACATTAGACCACCCTGAATGTCATCCTTCTGTCCCACTTCGTCACCCTGTCCATCCTTAACCTATGCCCTTTTGGACAATGCACCTGTGAGACTAATAACTGGACTCTGCCATGGACATTCCTCCACCATCCCCCCTGCCCATTTTACAACCCCCTCCACTAATTTGCACTTAAATAAACACCCTTGAATCACAAAACATTATGGAGTCAGTCTGTGCTTTCACAAATGTGTATTTGCTATAACTAACGAAAATAGGAATGCCCATTGTATTGTCAACATATCTATGTCACACAGCTCTAGTCCATGAGGTAACATAGCAGAGGTCACACAGTGGGACCCACATCTGTGAAATGGAAAGGCAAAGTGACAGGTCAGGGTCCATACACTGGGTGAAAGGGACAGACATATGATAGGTTTAACAATTGTATGAGATGTAGGAGGCAGTGATGTCTTCTTACCTGTGTCTCACTGGAAGTATTGCTGGATCACGTTGTTTCTGTTGTCGAAATTCTCTTCTTCTGCCTCCTCTTCTTCACTGTCCCCAGGCTCCACAGCTGCCACAAGACCTCCTTCTGGACCATCCTCCTGCAGAAAAGGCACCTGTCGTCGCAAAGCCAGGTTGTGCAGCATACAGCAGGCCACGATGATTTGGCACACCTTCTTTGGTGAGTAGTAGAGGGAACCACCTGTCATATGGAGGCACCAGAACCTGGCCTTCAGGAGGCCGAAGGTCCGTTTGATCACTCTCCTAGTTCGCCCATGTGCCTCATTGTAGCGTTCCTCTGCCCTTGTCCTGGGATTTCTCACTGTGGTCAGTAGCCATGACAGGTTGGGGTACCCAGAGTCAATTGCAGATGTCGAGGGACAACTGTTAGACACACACTAACCCTTAGGGACAACCTCAGACCCAGACAACTATTCACAGGGTATAGGGTGCTTGTCCTCACCTATTAGCCACACACGGTGCCTCTGGAGTTGCCCCATCACATAAGGGATGCTGCTATTCCTCAAAATGTAAGAGTCATGCACTGAGTCTGGAAACTTGGCGTTCACATGGGAGATGTACTGGTCGGCCAAACACACCATCTGCACATTCATTGAAAGGTAGCTCTTCCTGTTTCTGTACACCTGTTCACTCTTGCGGGGGTACCAAGGCCACATGTGTCCCATCAATGGCACCTATGATGTTGGGGATATGTCCCAGGGCATAGAAGTCACCTTTCACTGTGGGAAAATCCTCCACCTGAGGGAAAACGATGTAGCTGCGCATGTGTTTCAGCAGGGCAGACAACACTCTGGACAACACGTTTGAGAACATAGGCTGGGATATCCCTGATGCAATGGCCACTGTTGTTTGAAAAGACCCACTTGCCAGGAAATGGAGTACTGACACTAGAGGGGGGATTCCTGTGGGATGGCGGATATCTGACATCAGGTCTGGCTCCAACTGGGCACACAGTTCCTGGATTGTGGCACAATCAAATCTGTAAGTGATAATGATGTGTCTGTCTTCCATTGTTGACAGGTCCACCAGTGGTCTGTACACCGGAGGATGCCGCCATCTCCTCACCTGCCCCAGCGGACGTGCCCTATGGACGAGAACAGCGAGCACAGAGTCAGCCAACACTGAGGTAGTAAAAAAATAATTTATTGCACACGTTTGTCAATCTGCTATGTGCCTGTCACTGTGTGTATGCAAGGCCTAGATATGTGTGACGTATTTAAAAATAATGCCATGTGGCCACCTGAAATGGCGGCTGCCTGACCTGTTATGTGGGACAAGGGGATATGAGGTAACTGCTCTGGCGTTGTACACCGTCGTGGTAGGAGGTCGAAGACCACGGCGCAATCCTGCATTGGTTAACTTTGGGCCTAATGACGATGTACGCTGGCGGTGATGGTATGCACCGCCGCAGACGTGACCACTATTTTCTCTCTGTTCATTCACTTGATACCTGACCTTCAACAGGAGAGGACCTACAGTGCAAGTGCTGCTGGGACCTGTGTCTGGAAGTGATGATGGCTCATGTGTCTGGGGAAAGGGCCCCTGCCTTCAGTTCGAGGAATTGGAGAAACTAGTGGATGGGGTCCTCCCCCAGTACACGCTACTCTATGGTCCTCCAGACAAAAAGGTGAGTACACTGTGAGCTTGCTGTATGGGCAATGCCTGTTTGGAGTGGTGTGGATGGAAGATACGGGGGGACTGAGGCCTGCATGAGCGGACGTTGAGTGTATGTGCGTCAGGGCAAGAGTGGGAACGTGGGCCAATGACTGTGACGGTCCGGACGGTTAAAGATCTTCCTTTTCCCCTGTACTATTCCTCTAGGTCAGCACCCACCAGAATAAGGATATTTGGCGTGCCATCGGCAAGGACGTCCGGACCCTGGGGGTCTACCACAGACGGAGCACCCACTGCCAGAAAAGATGGAAGGACATTTGCCACTGGAGCAAGAAGACGGCGGAGGCCCAACTGGGGATGGCCTCCCAATGTGGGAGGGGTGTCCCTCGCATCATGACCCCCCTGATGTTCCGGATCCTGGCAGTGGTGTATCCGGAGTTGGATGGGCGCTTGAGGGCATCACAGCAGCCACAAGGGGGTGAGTACAGTCACATCCATCTGACTCTGCGCGCATTAGGAGGTGTCTGGGTGGGGGAGGTGGGCAGTGGGTTACCCTAGGCCAGGGCGAGCTTTGTAGGCAAGGACCCTTTGTGAGGCAGGCTATGTGGCACCCCAACACCACCAGTGGTAAGAGCCATCTACACCTCGTCAAGCTCCTTTGACTTCCATGTGTGCAGCAATCGGGCATAGGCCTTGTACCCCGTGTCCCTGTGATTAATTAGGGAACTCTAAGTGCATGGCGTAGTGCAGAGGGCTGCTGTGTCTGTAGTGTCCACAAGCGGTAGCGGTATTGCATGCACTGAACATGTCTTTCTTCTTTCTCCCTGCCTCCCTTTTTGTGGTCTCCCTGTTCTTGTGTGCATTAGCATCATCAGGCGGAGGAGCAGTGCCACAAGAGCAGGAGGGAGCTGCATCCCACATGGCCCTAGAGGGTGAGACAACGGAGTCTGAAGTCACCAGTGGGACGGAAGGGAGCTCCACGGCGGGGACAGGAGCAGAGACCAGCGACACCGACTCCTCCTCTGATGGGAGCTCCCTTGCGCTGGCGGGCCCCTCTGTGCCCACCGCATCTACAGGTACACCCGCCACCCCCCCCCCCTACCAGCACCGCCCTCCCAGCAGCCCCTCAGCGTGTGTCCCGTGGCCACTCACGCAGGAGGGTGGGCATCTCCTTTGCCCCAGGCACCTCAGGCCCTGCCCCAGTCAGCCCTGCTGCCCTCAGTGAGGAGTCTATTGACCTCCTGAGATCCCTCACTATTGGGCAGTGTACCATTCTGAATGCCATCCAGGGTGTAGAGAGGCATTTGCAACAAAAAAATGCATACCTGGAGGGCATTCATTCTGGCCATGCAGCCCAACAGTTAGCATTTCAGGCTCTGGCCTCTGC
Organism: Pleurodeles waltl; assembly: GCF_031143425.1. Lineage (NCBI taxonomy): Eukaryota > Metazoa > Chordata > Amphibia > Caudata > Salamandridae > Pleurodeles > Pleurodeles waltl. The sequence continues at coordinate 1,052,991,311 of NC_090443.1, forward strand.
ACTGATGGCAGCCATTGTCCCTGTGTCCAGCCTCCCCCCTCCAACCTCCTCCACCCAGACCCAATCCCCTGTACCTCAGCCTATCCCAAGCACACCATCAGACCAGCATGCACACACCTCAACACACAAGAGTGGCTCAGGCAAACATAAGCACCACACATCCCACATGCACTCACACAAGCACCATACTCATGCAGACATACCAACATCCACTGCCTCCACTGTGTCCCCCTCCTCCACGTCTCCCTCCTCCCTCCCTGTCTCGTCTCCACTCACACCTGCATGCACTACATCTTCAGCCACTACCTCCATAACCCGCACGCCCATCACCACACTCCGCTCACGTGCACTCACCACCCCCACTACCATTCACACATCCCCTGTGTCCTCTCCCAGTGTGACTGTGAGCCCTCCTCCCAAAGTACACAAACTCAGTCACACACCCACCCAACAGCCATCCACCTCACAACAGCCTCCAGCCCGTGCACCTCCACCCAAAGTCAGCAAACGTACACCTCCTACAACCACTACCTCTTCCTCCACTCCCAAACCCCCTCTATCTACCTGTCCCATTGTGTCTAAAAAGCTTTTCGTATCAAATGTTGACTCCTTCCCTACACCTCCCGCCCCCCCGTCCGTCACCTAGGGCCTGCCTTTCCAGGTCCCAACCCAGCACCTCAGCCACCACATCACCGGGCACAGTGGTGCCAGCAATAGCGGGATTTTTAAGTGTGCCAAGCAACAGGGCTGCCAGTGTCCCAAGGAGCGAGAGCAAGGACATTCCCCCACCTCCAAAACAGAAAAAGTTGCCCACCTCCCGGAGGGAGAAGGCAAAAACACCTGCACCAAGGGCTCAGGCAAAACAAAAGTGGAAAGTGGGAAGACAGCAGCGCCACCATCCAAGGTGAGGAAGGGCCAAAAAAATCAAAGGCAGGTCCATGTCGACGTCAACCTGCACGGCGGACAAGACCGCCGCCTGCACTGCCGCCACAGACTCCGCCGCTAGCACCGCAGACACTGAGCCCTTCACCAGCACCGCAGACACTGAGCCCTTCAGCACCGCAGTCAGTGAGCCCGCCACCAGCACCGCCGCTACTGACACCGCCACCAGCACCGCAGTCAGTGAGCCCGCCACCAGCACCGCAGTCAGTGAGGCCACCACCAGCACCGTTTCCACAAAGACCGCCGCCAGCACCGTTTCCACAGAGCCTGCCGCCAGCACCGATGCCACAGAGCCCGCCGCCTGCACCGATGCTACAGAGCCCGCCGCCAGCACCGATGCCACAGAGTCTGCTGCAAGCACCGCCGCTACTGACACTGCCGCCAGCACCGCCGCTACTGACACCGCCGCCAGCACCGCCAGCGGCCCGCGACATCCTGAGCCAGTGGCACCACCGCAGACATGGCTGCCATCCCCAGTGGTCAGTCGTACAAGGCTGGTGGTCAGTTCCAGGAGCCTGGCCAGCTTGCATATTGCACCACCGTCAGTGGAGTGTCACATCCACTACCTCAGTCCTTGGCAGGATGAAGCACTCTGGGCACAAAACCCCCTCCAGAAACAGTGATGTAACACATCCACTACCTCAGTCCTTGGCAGGATGAAGTACTCTGGGCACCAAGCCCCCTCCAGAACCAGTGGAGTATCACATCCACTACCTCAGTCCTTGGCAGGATGAAGCACTCTGGGCACCAAGCCCCCTCCAGAACCAGTGGAGTATCACATCCACTACCTCAGTCCTTGGCAGGATGAAGCACTCTGGGCACCAAGCCCCCTCCAGAACCAGTGGAGAAAGGCATCCACTACCTCAGTCCTTGGTAGGATGAAGCACTCTGGGCACAAAACCCCCTCCAGAAACAGTGATGTAACACATCCACTACCTCAGTCCTTGGCAGGATGAAGTACTCTGGGCACCAAGCCCCCTCCAGAACCAGTGGAGTATCACATCCACTACCTCAGTCCTTGGCAGGATGAAACACTCTGGGCACCAAGCCCCCTCCAGAACCAGTGGAGTATCACATCCACTACCTCAGTCCTTGGCAGGATGAAGCACTCTGGGCACCAAGCCCCCTCCAGAACCAGTGGAGAAAGGCATCCACTACCTCAGTCCTTGGTAGGATGAAGCACTCTGGGCACAAAGCCTCCTCCAGAACCAGTGGAGAAAGGCATCCACTACCTCAGTCCTTGGCAGGATGAAGCACTCTGGGCACCAAGCCCCTCCAGAACCAGTGGAGAAAGGCATCAACTTGAGAAACTGTGGCTTTGCACTCCCCAGGATAAAGCAGTGGGCACACCACCCACTGGAGAGACTTGAGAGACTGTGGCTTTGCACTCCCCAGGATAAAGCAGTGGGCAACCCACCCACTGAAAAGACTTGAGAGACTGTGGCTTTGCACTCCCCAGGATAGAGCAGTGGGCAAACCACCCACTGAAGAGACTTGAGTGGTTGTGGCTTTGCACTCCCCAGGATAAAGCAGTGGGCAACCCACCCAATGAAAAGACTTGAGAGACTGTGGTTCTGCACTCCTCAGGATAAAGCAGTGGGCAAACCACCCTCTGGAGAGACTTGAGAGACTGGCTTTGCACTCCCCAGGATAAAGCAGTGGGCAAACCACCCACTGAAAAGACTTGAGAGACTGTGGCTTTGCACTCCCAAGGATAAAGCAGTGGGCAACCCTCCCACTGGAGAGACTTGAGAGACTGTGGCTTTGCACTCCCCAGGATACATCAATGGGCATGGAGCCCCCTCGTGGAGCTGGCATCGTGCACTCATCCGGATGAGGTGCCCCCCTTCCCTTCCCTCTGAGGTGCCTGTTTCATTTCGATCTGATGCCCCAGCAGTGTTCTCTCCATTTGCAGTCTGGTATCGAGTGTGGGCCTCGCCCATGCATTTTGGGCCCAGTGGTCCACGGACTTTGAATGGTGCAGTATCCAGACTTGTATAGTTGGTGTACATAATTGTTTATACTGTATTTAAAGTTTTGACTAATGGATTTTTATTGATTACAATCGTTACAATCATTTCCTTTTGTCATTGCGTTCTTCCCGGGGGTGGGTGTAAATCTATTGTTGCAGCATGTATTGGTGTGTGTTTGTGGGTGATGGTGGGGGTGTTGCGTGTGTGTGTGTCACTCTCTTTTCCCTCCCCCCGACCCTGTGTTGTAGGTGCAGTACTCACTGTGGTCGTCGCCGCCGTCTTTCGTGCTCCTGGTAGAGGAGCAGGAATACTATTGCAGGGAGGATTTGGAGTCCTGGCTCCATGGCGTCCTGGTTCCTCGTGGGTTGTGTAGAGGTGACTGTTTCCCCTTCCAAGTCCTGTTTCCGCCGTGTTTTTGTTTGCGTTGAATCCGCCCCGGAAAAAGTGACGGATTGGCCTCTCGTAATAGTGTGGGCGGTACATTGTCTTCCGGCTGTCTGTTGGCGGTGACCGCCATGCTGTTTATTTGTACCGCCGTGGCGGTCGGAGTGTTAAAGTGGCTGTCTATGTTGGCGGTTTCCGCCATTGGTCGTGATTACATTTTTTTTACTGCCGGCCCATTGGCGGTCTTACTGCCGCTTTAACACGGACCGCCAGGGTTGTAATGAGGGCCTTAATGTGAAGGATGGTGAAGTCTTAGTTGAGGAAGGGCTCCCTGCGATCCCAATTTCCCGTAGACTATGACAGCTGTGGAAGATGAGGTGGCAACACTATCTCAGCAGTCTTTGAATTTGGAAGAAAGAGAAGGCTAGGTGCCAGGCCACTTCAGTGAACAAGCAGACTCCTGTAGGCTTCATAACGTAATTCAGAGTAGTAGAGGAGAAACGTCGGTCATCCAGAGAACTAAAATGAGTCGTCCTAGAGTCTGAGATTGGTGCATTTCTAAGGGAAAGCTCTTGGACATGAAGGAACCTTCCACAAACTAATTTGTACATGGACGGAGGGGATGGCCTGTGGCTTCAGGGACATGACTGGCGGCAGGGGTACAGCTATTGCATATGTTGTCCATAGTAAAGCAGTGGAATGTCTTCAGCACTAGGCAAGAGTCTGGAGTTATGTACTTACTGACACCCATTGTCATGCTTTCAGCTAGCATGATGTGCTCTCTCTATTTCAAGAAGACAAGCAAGACAAGCCAGACAAGGCAACACAATGGAATCCATTGTCTGCGAACTCCTTCTCTGTGAGTCCTATAATGAAAGGATTGGAATTGTTGAGCCCAGGAATGAGAGATCTGAGCATAGGTCAATGCATTTTTTTCAGGGAATGATTACAGAAATAGACGTGGTGAGGCATGGCCTATGGAAGGCACCGAATAGCTTAGTTGCCCTGCGCTACTGTCTGCGCCTAGTGTGCTCTGCAGTACCTGCGGCTGTCTCTGCTGAGGTCTGGCGGGGTTTGACGCCGTTCGGTACCGTTAGAGTATGAACTGGAGAAGATGTCACGGCCGACCAGGCTGACTTCTGAGATCAGTAATGTTACGCCTTCTTTGCGTATAGTCTCTACCAAAACCAACGCAACTCAATGGAAAGCAGTCAAAAAGCCAATAGGCACCTATAAAGACATTCCTTGCGTAAAAGAAGATCGACCAATCATAAGTTGTATTTGTCGTGTTCTTGGCAGTTTCCCACGAGCAAAGGGAAAGAACGGTGGACTACGGCCACTTCAGAACTGTTTCAAACTTTCACTTGACTCGAGGGGTAAAGACGGTAGAGATCGAGGGAGGGACACCGCAGGCAGCCTTGGGAACAGCCGAGCCAGCAGTCTGACCCTGGCTTGAACCTTAAAAGCCGAAACACTAGTGAAGCTTTCCAAAGACATGGATCAGAGCAACAAAGGTCATTAAATGATAGACTTTAACATTTAAAAAAACCTTTTTTCAACAATTCTCAGTGTCAGTTTAGTACATACCATGATATCAATAATTTAGATGACATTTACGGAAAGGCATTTGTTTTAAACCTGTGGCATTCAAGAATACTCCATCCCCTGACGATGTTGCCTCCTGGATACCTAAAATGTGTCCTTTTCTCCATTTATCTAGCCTATATTGTTATTAAAGGAGAATAAAGATGAACTTATTAACCATATATACCTGATGTTTTTGTAAAGTGCAGATCCTGTACTGAAGTACTTCAATCTGCTTTCAAACTGGATGGGTACAAAGTGATACATAGTGAAATTGTGAATCACACGCTTTTTTTCAAGTGGGGAAGCAAGGGTTCCAGTCCAGGTTTGCATATTGTGCAGTTCAGAGACTGTAAGGTTTCATCATTCTCTTTTCTCATTTCTCTGTCTGAAATCATGCTGCACTTAGCAAGCACCTCCTTGAAGGAGCAAACACTGTAGAGGCTCCGAGACATTTTTTGTTTCTATAATTATTTAATTACGGTCATTGAGGTGACGAGCCTCTCTTAAAATTATAATGTTAACACAGAATATCATTTGCCATTATTGTGCACATACTCAGGTCCTGCTTTAGCGCTGATGGCGCCGGTGCGTCAGGCTTGTTTGTCTCCTATGACACAAGTCTCCTGTTACTCTGCCTTGGCATAATAAAAGTAAACCTACGCGCTACCCGGAAACACACCAGCATATTCAGCCCCTTAATAATGATGGCTTTCCGCCGGAGGAAAGCAAATGTTTCTGCCTCCGCTGCAAGGACTGTGTAGTACTCATTGATGCGTCCAGCTATTTATAAGATACTTCAGTGGAGGTCAAGCGGCCAGTGTGACAACAATTGCGCATTAAGCCCATCATCAAAGCATCTTGCAGTAAGCACTGCAGAGTTCATTACGATGTGAGTGTTCTCTCAATTACCGCAAATGGTTGGGCAAGAATGCCCATATTTGTGCAGATTGTAGAAGGACAAGAGTCTATTGGCTCCCAGTTACTAGCCAAGCCTTAGCAAAGCCAATATCTCACCTTAGGGTACAGGGGAAAATAACAGTTACCAGAGGAGCCAGCAAAGAGAGAAAGCAACACTGGGTGATGGGGGCAACGTAGGAACGAGGGAAGTGCAGGGGCAGCTATTTAGTAAGAGGGAGTATACAGTGGAGAGAGCTGGAAAACACATGGACTCTCGTGCGGTGCTGAAGCAAAAAGATAAAAGTAGTTCCATAAAAGTGAACAGTAGAAGGATAGAAAACAGCCAATCAGGGAAATGGCAAAGAGGCTATGCAGGAGAGGGACAATATGGGACAAGGAAACAGTTAAATAAGAAGCAAGCAAATAAGAGTGAGAGTAGAGCCAACCAATGGTAAGCAATGGGAGGGCTGTAAGCTCTTGGTAAGCCCACATTATGTTGTTTACATAGCTGTCTGGTATGCTGTACATAAAAAGAATCACCTAGAGTGCATGCAGCTCGCAGGACTTTGCTGCCTTTTCCTCTGTGGTTGACCCATAAAAAAAGCTCCAACAGAGCAAGAGGTTGGAGTTGTGTAGGACACAAACCATTGCTGCCAGTGCTTGTCTCTGCCGTGGCCAATAACTACCTTCTCTCGTAGCCACAGACAATGCTGTGTGCCAGACTACAGTTGCATGCTGGCATGTAGATACTTTGATCTCTCTTGGGCTCACAAGGCAGAAACCTACATTCTGCATTGCTGAATCTTCATTGACAGTCATTAATGCTTGAATAATTCCTAGCCATTTTAGCAGACCCCAGAACACCATTACATAGTTGATGTATGCAGCAAAGAATGTCTTTGTCCTTGAAAACATCTGAATAGATCTTTTGAATGGAAGCCTAAAATATATGATTTTCCATGAATGTATAGTAGTTAAAAACCTGTCAGAAATATTCATAATATTACATTGAAGTATATTTTATTAGAAACATACTGAATGAGTGTTTAAATCAGAGATCATTAATGTAAAAATGCAGCCTGTTGACTGATTTCACATAGACCAGTGGTTCCCAGCCTGTGGTCTGGGGACCCCTAGGGGTCCACAGAGCCTCCTCAGGGGGTCCGCAACTGCATAGAAAATTAAATAATATTAACAAATTAGGTCCCCAGCTTTCAGTAGTGACTCGGTGGGGGGGGGTCCCTGGATTCCAACTAAGATTCACTGGGGGTCCCCGGGCTCCAGTAATGATAAAGTTGGTGTCCAGAGAAGTCAAAAGGTTGGGAACCGCTGACATAGACAATAAAAAGGAGCCTATCTTTTTAAGTACCTGGAAAGCACCCCTACCCAGAATGCCTTGTACTGGCAGTTACCTCTCTCACCTAGTTCTTTTTTCAACTGCTGAGAATTTTATCTCAGAAATTACTTTTTTCTCCTTTGAAAACGTCTTTGTTTTCACTCGACGTTTTTTTACCATTCTCTGTCAGGGGGACCATTTTTTCAACATTTTTGACTGGATTGCTAGCCAAAATGTCAACACGTTTCTCCAAGTGCCCTTCATGTAGGAGAAAGAAAGTTGAATCAGGTGCTCTGTCAGTGTGGTATTTATGGCTCCCTCCCACTTTGTCAATCAATGTGATAACTGAAAGAAAAGATCCTAAAGGAAAATAAAAGACAGAGAAGGCATACACCTTAGATGCATGCTGGAATACATAATTGCAGAATAGGACAGAAGAGTTAAAGAAGAAAAAGAAGAGACTAGAAAGGCCTGTCTCTGAACTAGATTCGATTTCCCATCCATCCCCCGGAAAACTTCTCAGGGGAAGATAAGGGAGCAAAAACATTATCACTCTCATTAACACCCTCAGGACAGCACCGAGATTGCTGCCTACGTCAAAGCCATATGCACAATCTGTTTGCTGTCATTCATCACCGTTGACGTCAAGACGACAGAAATCACCGTCTCAAACCATAACGACGTTGAGGACACATAATACGCTCAGCCATGTTGTCATCGAAGAGACTTCTCGCCGTTAACAACTACACCATCAACGTTGAAAAAACAGAGGTTGTTCACATCTCTCTCACAAGCCTCTAAAGCATGGTGTAATTTGCCATCTACAATCCAAAAACTAAATATTCTACAGCTTCTCAAACTATATGTTTTTCTTCAATCCATGAGAAAATTAACTTGGTGGCAAGCAAAACAAGAGACACAGGGGGGAATCAACATTTACCTCTCCAATCAGATATCGCCAAGTTCCATCTGGAGATCTGGCTCTGTTATCCTTTCGTCCTGTTACTCTGATTTATACCTCTTCAAAGATCTGGTACAGACTCCTCTGACACCACTTAATCTTTTACTACGAAGAAAAGCAACCAAAGTGATTTTGATGTCTCCGCGTAAGAAAGTGGAAACCTCCGTCTCCATGCAAGTCACAAGAGCAACAGAATAGTAGGTATTCTTCTCCTAATGAGTCTCCAGAATCAGGGAGAGCAATATCAAGATCACTCTCTCCATATACAGATGTGGAATTGCATATGCCATCATAGATTCTTACTGTGCGGGCTCATTTACTGACCCCCCCCAATATGGCCAGCTCATGACACCATCACTTTCCAGGATGCCTCAGCCAGAGGAACACCAACGTTAAGTATTCCTCTGGTGACACATCAGCCATCAGTGTCTGTTATACTAGAAACCTTACAACTTAGAGCAGCACCAAAACCATTGTTGCCTCTAGTACCAGGTCTTCTAGAGATAGCAGAAGAAATGTTTTTAACCCCTGCTACCAGTTCACTAAGCAATTACAAGCCTCCTCACCAGGGCCCAACCTTTCTCAGAATGGATCCCACGCTAGATTTGGTTATATTAACAGCAGTCAGTAGAATACATCCTTTTGGGCCTGAGTCTTCGCTCCCTTGAAAGAAAACATAGATGCTACTGGCAGAAAGATGTGTGGAATTGCTTCGGCACAACTTAAAATGCAATTTCCAAAGCACTACTCCAAAGGTACCACAGAGAAATCTGGGATGTCATGAAGTTCTTTATAGAGGATTTACCAAAACATTTCCAACAAGAGTGTATGGAAATGGTCAAGAAGGGTTCTCTAGCGACAAACCAAACAATTAGAGCTGCAGTGGGCTCTGTAGAACTTTCTCCCACCAGCTACTGTCATGGTATATCTCTTCAGAGGTCCTCTTGGCATAGATTGTCATCTGTAAAGCCAGGAGCTTGATTAAAAATAGAAAATATTGCCTTTTTGTACACATCCCTGGTAGCTGGTACACCCAAGAACTCAGAACAGCGAAACAAGACAGCAAACAGCTGGAGAGTAGATGGCGCAATAGCAAGGACACCTCAGACAGAGCAGCCTTCAAGACCCCCCTCAACCTCTACCACCACCTGCTGAGGGCAATAAAGAAGACCACCTTTGCTGCACGCATTGAAACCAGCGCAAACAAGACCAAGCAACTTTTCAACATAGTTAGGGAATTCTCCAACCCGGCTACCAGCAAAAACAACATCACACCCTCACAGCAGCTGTGTGACAACCTTGCCCAGTTCTTCCACAACAAGATCACAGCCATATACAGAAACGTGAAACCCCAACCGACACCTATGGACTTCCTCGACAGATACGCCACCACTGTAACCAACACGAACCACACACTGACCAACTGGAACATCCTTTTCACCCAGGACATCACCTCCACCCAGGAGCTCCCACAGACCCATGCCTGCACCACATCTTGGACTCTGAAGACCAAACAATTGTCCAGGAACTCATCACCCTGCTCAACATTCCCAGCAAAGGTACTGGAAAAGATAATCAACAAGCAACTCATTGTAGGAGGCTAGCCCAGTGTTTGGTGGACACCTATGGTGTTACACCTTATACTGGGTCCTAATTAAATAGTGTTACAGTGTCTAGACAGCCAGGGCTCTCTAGGGTAGCTGTGGTGAGCAGCCAAGACTTATCTAGAAGGCATGTGAAGCACTTGCAGTAACACAGTAGTCACACAGTAACTTACCACACATGAAAGGAACCACACAGTGTTGCAGAAATAAAGGCACTTTAATATAGGCACACCAAACTAGACTACCATTGGTATATCTCCCTCTGGAGGTATGAACGCACAGAATATAAACTAGTAAGTACTCCAGAGAAACATAAATTAGCAAGGGCCCTCGGGGGGGGGGAATCCACTAAAAAAATGGAATGTGAAAAGGTGTCCCCCACCAGAGTGTATGGAGTAGTTAGCTGAGGGGTGTAGGAGAGTGGAACTCCAAAAGGTAAGTACCTAGAAGATCCCCAGCAGCCAGATGCAGAGAGATAAGTTACCCAGTCGTCTCATGGAATAACATGGGGACATTGTGATTGGAGAAATGCAGAAACAGGACCAGGCTGGTGGAACCCAAGGGCAGATTCCAGGCGAGGAGGACCTGCAAAAGACGGGGACAGCGTCCTCTTAACGCAAAAGTGTCCAGGTGATGCACCCTTCTGTAGCTGAAGAAACAGGTCGTTTGTGATGGATGAAGTCCAGCTGTGGGGTCCAGGAGCTGCAGAGGAGTCCCTAAAGTTACCTACGGCTGTCCCTCAACGGTCACTGGTTATGTAGATGGGTCAGTGGTCTGGAAGACCACCAACGAGCACAGGCAAATGCAAAAGAGCTGTTGGAGGTTTTGCAGAGCTGTGAAGGAGCAGCAAGGTCCTGAGGACTCGACCCTTGAAGGGAAGTCCAGATTGACCCTCAGGATTCAGGAGAGTCTGAAGAAGTAGTCAAAGGCCCCACAAGCAACCCACTGGCAGCAGGCACAGTAAGTCACAGCGAGGCCCGGTCAGCATACCTGAAGAGGAGCCCCATGTCGCTGCAGAGAGAGGAGACTGTCTTTGCAGAGGTAGAGTGCTGGGGGCCAAGGCTACTTGGAGCCTGGAGATGTTGGATAGAAGGCAGAGAGGACCCAGGTGATCCCTCAGAACCACCACCTGTGTTGGAGAATCTTCACAGATCCGACGGACAGAAGATCCCACCAGCCCGACTTCGTTGCCTTAGGTGCCTGCAAGGGGAGCGACTCCTTCACTCCAAAGGAGATTCCTTCTTGCTTCTTGAAGTCAAAGACTTGCTGAACCCAGAGGATGTACATCTTTGGAGATGTTGCAGAATGCTGACAGGAGCTGACAAAACAAGGTTGCAAAGAGAAGTTTTCTCAGGAGGTGCAGTCTTATTTGGTTCCTTTGTAGCCCGGAAGCGGTCCCAGGGACCAGGAGCAGAGGATGTCTTGCAGAGAGTTCCTTGCAGTATCTTGCATGACGAATCTGGGCACCCACCCACAAGGGAGTCCCTATATAGCCCACAAAAGGGGTTTGGTCACTTTCTGGGGTGACTACCTATCAGGAGGGGTCACTGACATCAGCAACCTGAACTACCCAGTCAAATGCTCCCAGAGGCCTCTGAACATCTTGTTTCCAAGATGGCAGAACCAAGCAGCCACCTGGAGGAGCTCTGGGCACCACCCTAGGGGTAGAGATGGATAGGGTAGTGGTCACTCCACATTCCTTTGTGTGTTTCGTGCCAAAAGTGGACCAGTGGTCCCTGAACTGGTGCAAACCGGATTATGCAAGGAGGGCACCAAATGAAAAGCAGTTCAGTGGCACGAGGAGGCTACTCCTCGCCAGCCCAGTAACACCTATTTCCAAAGGAAATCCTTTGTTCTGCTGTCCCCTGCTTGAGCTGGTCAAGCAGCAGGAGGGCAGAATCCTGTCTGGCGGGCTGCAGCAGCGTGGGCTGCCGGCAGACCCTGGAAGGTTGGTAGGAGCAGAACCGGGGGAATCCTCTAAGGAACCCCCAAAGTTCATGGAATCATGCTACCAACACTGGAATCAGTATTGGGGTATGATTTTGACATGCTTAATACCAAACATTCCCAGGTATGGAGTTACCATTATGTAGCTAGACCACAGGTAGTGATGACCAGTGGCCAGTATATGGATAAAATGGCTTCCCAGACTTCCCGAGTTCAGGGAATGGGAACTGTAGTTCGTCGGGGGACTTCTGCTCATGCAGGGGTGCCCACACACAGGTACCTGCACCCTGCCCTTTGGGCTGAATGGGCCTACCATAGGGGTGACTTACAGTGACCTGTGTAGTGTCCTGCAGTGAAAGGGTGCATGCACCATTTCATGCAACCTGCAAATGGCATGCCTGCAGACACAGCTTGCATGAGCTTCCTTGGTGGCATAATACATGCAGTGGCCCATGGGAGACCCCTGGTGTACAAATACCCTGGGTATCTAAGTACCACCTACCAGGGACTTAAAGGGGTACACCAGTATGCCAATTGTGGGGTGTATGAAGTACCAAAACAACCACATTTGGAGGAGAGAGCACAACCACTGGGGTCCTGGTAGCAGGATCCCAGTGAAAACAGTCTAAGCACACTGACATCAGGCAAAAAGTGGGGGTAACCATGTCAAAAAGAGGGGACTTTCCTACACTCATGACATACCTGGAGCAGAACCAGCTACCCAATCTGGCTTCTACAGCAATCACTGCACCATAACTACCCCGATCACAGCCACCAACGACATCCAAACTCTCCTCAACCGAGAAGAAACAGCAGCTTGGATTTTCTTTGACCTCTCGGCAGCCTTCAACACTGTATCCCACCACATGCTGATCGAAGGACTCGTTCCTCACTGGAGGAACCCAGAGGATCTACCTCCCACTTTTCACCTCCAAACCAAAGAGATCACCTGCCGCGACCCCCAGGGCTCATCCCTCAGCCCCATGCTCTTCAAGGAATATATGACCTCCCTCCCGAAGGCCAACATCTTCAGATCTCACGGTGTCAATATAATTTTCTACGCAGACGACACCCAACTCATCCTCTCACTCATGACAACCCCTCCACCACCAGAACCAACTTCCACAGTTGCATGACGAGTGATGATGACTAATTGAAGAACAACTCCCTGCAGCTGAACACAGACAAGGTGGAAAAACTGATCTTTGGCAACAGCAGCAACAGATGGAATGACTCCTGGTGACCATCAGACCTAGGACCTTCACCCACTCCCTCCAACCACACCAGTAATCTCGGAATCATTATTGACAACAAGCTTACTGTGAAATCTCAGATCAACGCCATCTCCTGCACCTGCTTCCTCACTTGGCACATGCTATGTAAGATCTTCAGGTGGCTACCCCTACACCCAAGACGCACTGTAACACAGATACCCATCACCAGCTGACAGAACAACGGCAACACCCTCTACTTAGGAATTGCTGCACACCTCCTACAGAGATATCACATCATACACAACACTACAGCCAGACTCATCCTCGGCCTTCCCTAACAAACCCACATCGCACCCCACCTCATGCAACTCCACTGGCTTACCGTACAGAAGAGATGCCAATTCAAGCTGCTGATCCACGCACACAAGGCTCTATACAACCAAGGACCTGCGTACATTAACTACCGCCTGAACTTCCACAATCCGTCAAGAAGACTATGCTTTGACTTCTTTTCACTTGCCCATACTCCCCACATCTACTGAAGCAGAAATGGAGGATGCTTCTTCTCAGCAAAAACCTGGAAAAGCCTCCCCACGCACCTCTGGACCATCACTTCACTTCCGGATTTCTGAATGGCCCGCAAGACATGGCAGTTGGAATAAGCCTGCAAGCCCCTGGATACCCTGTTGGGTAATTAGCCGTGCTTTATAAATCCTAATTGATTGATTGTTTGATTCCTATTTGGCCAACATATTGAAGAAGAAATGCTTGACTTAAAAATAAGGCAGAGACACTCAAATCAATTGGATTTGTCTCTGTAGGAGGTGTGCGGCAATTCCTTTGTAGCTAGAAGAACAAAATGATTTTATAAACAAAATAAGCCGAAGTAGTGTTTTATGTTTTTTTTGCAACAGAAGATTGAACACCTGAAGTGGCCTTACCACCTGCAACGGAAACAAAATCAGAAATCTAAATACCTAAGGAGATATAAAAAAAATAGCACCCCCACAGTCTTCGCATTCAAGAGGATGGGATTCCTCAGAAAATAAACAGATACCTCAGCTCCCAGATGGTTTCCCACTCCTGTAGGAGAAGCGGTGATGAAGCACCAGTAGGAGTGGAGATTTAAAACAGCCCACAAGTGGGTTTTGAAAATCATACGAAGACACTTCTACATGTGCTTCAGGACATTACCACCTTATGCCCTTCCAAAACCAACATAGAATTTTCAGATCAACATCCTATAGAAGGAAACCCAACTCCTGTTAGCTAGAAATGTCATACAAATGGTCCCACCTCATCAAGAAAATATGGGGATATACTATTACCTAGTAATGAAAGAGTCATTCCATACAATAGTGTCACATTGTGGACATCTGTCTTCTCTACAAATTCATCCTAAAAGAACATTTGAGCAAGCTAGCTCTCCATCAAATGTTCTCTCTTACATGAAGAAACGATTGCTCTGTTAAAGAGATCTCCAAGAATGTATCCTTTGGAGTAGCGAGTCTTATCTATCCATCAGAAATGCTTTGATCCGAAACAAACTAACAATCCCACAGTTGGTCAAACTGCTTCTCGCCCAGGATCCATGCCATCCTTCATCTCTATAGTCCAGAATGCAGTACTATTCATGCCAACTCTATAATAGAGGACCAATGGTCAAAAAAGAAAAAACAATTGGGAAGATCATCTCCAATAACAAACCATGCAGAATATTCTCTGACATGGTGGAGCGATTATTTAACTCTCATGAAAGGATTCCCAGTCTAGAAAACACTTCCCAAAAGTGTAATAGTGACAGATGTATAATGATACAATTAGAAAGTACTACCATGCAATACTTAAACAAAAAGGAGGAACAAAATCAAGACACCTGTCCCTTTAAACACACAAAATGCGGCACTCGGCGTTAGCCAGGGAGTTACTCAGAAAGAAATGCATAAATCTGGGAAGTTGACTAAGAAACAGATTTTCTCAGCAGGTACCACAAGGGAAATCACAAGTGGGTCTTGAACAACAGAGTCCTGTCAGATATTTTTCAAGAATGAGAATTTTCAACAATAGACTGATTTTCCAAAGCAAAAAAAACAAAGATAGCTAGACTTAATGTGCAGGGCACCAGGACACAACTCACAGGGTAATGCTCTTTTGATCAGTTGGTCGACTACATTTGTTTACGCTTTTCCACCAATCTCAACAGTAATTGTCAAGCTTCAGAAATCCAGAACCAAAATCATGTCAATGACTACAGACTAGCCAAGACAATCTACATCTCCCAATTGTTAAACACATGAAACTACCTTGCAGACCCGAAATACTAAAAACACTGCAGGTCCAAATTCATCAATCAAAACTTGAATCCTATAATTAGGCAGCGTGACTCTTGAAGTCAGTAAAAATGGACATTTAAACCTTCCACACAAGTGTGTGAACATTTTCAAAGAAGCAAAAAGATAGTCAACAAGAACCTGTTACACATTAAAATGGAAAATAGTGTGCATATGATGTCATTCAAAGGGTGCCAGTCTTAAAACGTCTCAAGAAGTACTTCTCACATATTTGCAAAATTTAGCAAAATCCAAACTACAATTATCTTCCATAAAAGGTCACTTAGCAACCATAACAGCATACAGAAAATCTCTACCAGGTTTCATTCTTCAAAATTCCAGTTATAACAGACATCCTGGAAGGTCTCAAGAAAGGTCTTTCACTTATTGGAAATCCTTCTCCATTACGTGAACCAAACCTATTACTCACTAGACTATCAAGCTCTTCCTTTGAATCTATTCATAAGGCTACATTACAGCCTCTTTCATGGAAAACTTCCTTTTTAGTTGCAAGTTAGTAAACCTCAGGCTCTTTCGTCAAAAGAACCTCTTACTGTCTTTCACGCTAGATGGGTTATTTTGCAAACGCATCCCTCCTTACTAAAAGTAGTATCTGTAAATCAAACTATCACATTACCTACATGCTTTCCTAATCCTTCTAAACCTGCGGAAATGTGACTACATTATCTTAATATTAGAAGAGTATTATGACCCTCATTACGACTTCGGCGGTCTTCCAGCAAGACCGCCATGCGAAATGGTGCCACCATACTGCCAGTGGTGGCAGTGTAGCAACCGCCAGATTACTAGTCACAAAACACAAAGGGGGTCATTCCAACCCTGGCGGTCGGTGATAAAGCGGCGGCCAACCCGCCAACAGGCAGGCGGTAAAAAAAAAAGGAATTCTGACCCTGGCGGGAACCGCCAACACAGCCCGCCACTTTAACACTCCGACCGCCACGGCGGGACAGACAAACAGCGCGGCGGTCACCGCCAACAGGCAGGCGGCAGACAATGTACCGCCCACCCTATCACAACTCACCAATCCGCCACCTTTTCCGGAGCGGGAGCCCCGCCGATAAAAACACGGCGGAAACAGCCTACGAACGGGAAAACGCTCACATATACACACTCCACGAGGAACCTGGACAGCATGGAACCCGAATTAAACATCCTACCAGCTATTGTCTACCTGCTCATCTACCACGAGTACGAACACCGGCGCAGACGGCAACGGTGAGTACTGCACCTACGACACAGGGGAGGGGGGAGGAGAAAAGATTACATGCACACACATACGCCATACACCCCCCACCCCCCCAACTATCTACACACCAATGCAGAGCAACAACTCAGAGGTTCATTGAAGTAAAAAAAACAAATGAACAGTGCTAAATCTAAATACATAGGCAAGAAGTCCAGCTCATTTCGTTAAAGTTCCACAGTCCGTGGGCCAATGTCCACAAACACATGGGCAAAGCCCACACAGGAGACCAGATACCGTTGGAGAGAACACTGCTGGGGCATCAGATGATAAAACTACAGGCACCTCAGGGGGAAGGGAAGGGGGGGCACCTCAGCCACAGGAGTCCACGACGCCAGATCCACGAGGGGCCTCCATGGCCACTGTGCCATCCTGGGGAGTGCAAAGCCACAGTCTCACAAGTCTCTACAGTGGGTGGCTTGCCCACTGTGCCATCCTGGGGAGTGCAAAGCCACAGTCTCAGAAGTCTCTACAGTGGGTGGCTTGCCCACTGTGCCATCCTGGGGAGTGCAAAGCCACAGTCTCACAAGTCTCTACAGTGGGTGGATTGCCCACTGTGCCATCCTGGGGAGTGCAAAGCCACAGTCTCACAAGTCTCTACAGTGGGTGGCTTGCCCACTGTGCCATCCTGGGGAGTGCAAAGCCACAGGCCATCAGATGGATAACCGACTCCAGTGGTATTGGAGGAGGCAGGGTGCTCAGAGTGCAGCGTGAACACCAGCTCGACACAGAACCGGCACTGTCAATGGGCCAGCGGTGCTTGAGACGGCGGGGCCCAGCGGAGCGGTGCTTGACAGGAAGGGCCCAGCGGAGCGGTGCTTGAGACGGCAGGGCCCAGCGGAGCGGTGCTTGAGACGGCGGGGCCCAGCGGAGCGGTGCTTGACAGGAAGGGCCCAGCGGAGCGGTGTTTGAGACGGCGGGGCCCAGCGGAGCGGTGCTTGAGATGAAGGGCCCAGCGGAGCGGTGCTTGACAGGAAGGGCCCAGCGGAGCGGTGCTTGACAGGAAGGGCCCAGCGGAACGGTGCTAGAGTTGAAGGGCCCAGCGGAGCGGTGCTTGAGATGAAGGGCCCAGCGGAGGGGTGCTTGAGACGGCGGGGCCC
This sequence comes from Pleurodeles waltl, assembly GCF_031143425.1. Lineage (NCBI taxonomy): Eukaryota > Metazoa > Chordata > Amphibia > Caudata > Salamandridae > Pleurodeles > Pleurodeles waltl. Next base: position 1,053,008,850 of record NC_090443.1, read on the forward strand.
AGCGGAGCGGTGCTTGAGATGAAGGGCCCAGCGGAGCGGTGCTTGACAGGAAGGGCCCAGCGGAGCGGTGCTAGAGTTGAAGGGCCCAGCGTAGCGGTGCTTGAGATGAAGGGCCCAGCAGAGCGGTGCTTGAGACGGTGGGGCCCAGCGGAGCGGTGCTTCACAGGAAGGGCCCAGCGGAGCGGTGCTTGACAGGAAGGGCCCAGCGGAGCGGTGCTTGAGACGGCGGGGCCCTCTTCAGCGTTGCTCTTCACGGCGGGGCCCTCCTCAGTGGTGCCTGTCTTGGCGGGGCCCTCTTCAGCGGTGCTCCTCACGGCGGGGCCCTCTTCAGCGGTGCTCTTCACGGCGGGGCCCTCTTCAGTGGTGCCTGTCTTGGCGGGGCCCTCTTCAGCGGTGCCTGTCTTGGCAGGGGCCCTCTTCAGCGGTGCTCTTCACGGCAGGGCCCTCTTCAGCGGTGCCTGTCTTGGCGGGGCCCTGTTCAGCGGTGCCTGTCTTGGCGGGGCCCTCTTCAGCGGTGCTTGTCCTGTCTTTCAAGGGAGCCAGACCTGGCCAGGACTCCCCGCCTAGTCGCCCTCCGACCGTGCGGTTGCTGGCCCCTCCTGTGATGGAGTCCTGGGCCCATGGGTGTCCTCCGTCACACCCGGTATGGGGCTGGTGGGGCCCTCCTGGTCTGCGCGCATGCTGGCTGACTTCTCCGCCCTGCTGCCCTTGCCCTCCTTCGATGAAGCTCTCTGGCCCTTGCCTCCCCTTGATGTTGTGGCAGGTGACGGGCCACGACTACGCTCCTTGGTGGCAGCTGTCTCAGCCTTCTCGCGCCGGCCCTTTGTTTTTCGGGTTCTCTTCCCAGGGGGTGGGCTGGCTGTCCCCTTGCTGCTGGCCGATGTATCTGCACTCGGGAAAGGTGGACTCCAAAACCCGTGCACAATGGTCGCCCTCGATGCAGGGCTGGTGGTGGCTGAGGTGCTCTTAGGACTCTTACCAGATGGAGGGGGTGGGTCAGTGATTGGAACGAGCTCAAGGTTGGAAAGGAAAAGGACTTGGGAAGGACAGGGACGGGTAGGTGTAGTGGGTTTGGGAGTGGAGGAAGAGGATGTGGTTGTAGGAGAGTCAAGTGTGCTGTCTTTGGGTGCAGGTGCTTGTGACGGAGGCTGTGGTGAGGTGGATGGCTGTTGGGTGGGTGGCTGCCTGCGTTTGTGTGTTTTGGAAGTGGGGGTGACAGACACACTGGGAGAGGACACAGGGGACGTGTAAATGGCAGTGGGGGTGGTGACTGCACGTGTGCGGACTGTACTGGAGGGTGTGCTGGTGATGGAAGTACTGGCTGATGGTGGTGTGCATGCAGGTGTGAGTGGAGACGTCACAGGGAGGGAGCAGGGAGACGAGGAGGAGGGGGACACAGAGGTGGTAGTGACTGTTGCCATGTCTGCATCTGGATGTTGTTTGTGTGAATGCTTGTGGGATCTGTGGTGCTTATGTCTGGATGAGCTGCCCTTGGGTGTTGAGGTGTGTGCAGGCTGGTCTGATGGTGTGGATGGGATAGGCAGAGGAACAGGAGACTGGGACTGGGTGGAGGCAGTTAGAAGAGGGAGGCTGGAAACCGGGACAAAGGCTGCCGTCAGTGCTGAGGCCAGAGCATTGAACGATCGTTGATGGGCAGCCTGACCCGAATGAATGCCCTCCAGGTATGCATTGCTCCGATGCACCTCCCTTTCTACACCCTGGATGGCATTCAAGAGGGTAGACTGCCCAACAATGAGTGTCCTGAGGAGGTCAATGACCTCCTCACTGAGGGCAGCAGGGGTAACTGGGGCAGGGCCTGAGGTGCCTGGGGCGAAGGAGATGCCCGCCTTCCTGGGTGAGCGGGCACGGAGCGAAGGCCGAGGGGCTGCTGGGAGGGCGGGGCTGGTGCGCTGGGTGGCGGCTGTACCTGTTGTGGCGGGGGGCACGGATGTTGCCGCCACCGCAAGAGAGCTCCCTTCCGAGGACGTGTCGGTGTCGCTGACGTCTCCACGGGTCCCCATTTTGGAGCTCCCCTCGCCCTCCGTCTCACTGGTGAACTCGGTGTCTGTAGCATGGCCCTCCGGGGCCATGTGAGTTGCAGCTCCCTCGTGCTCCGATGGCAATTCTCCTCCGCCTGATGATGCTAATGCACACATGCACAGGACGATAAAGAAAATGGGTGGGGGGAGAAATAAAGACAGGTTGAGTGCATGCATTGGCAACACCAATTGGCAGAAGCCCCCTGCACTACGCCGCGCAATCGGGGTACACTACTCAGTACTTGTGACTAGGCCTACAGGTCTATGGACAACAAATGCACACATGGGTGATGCAGGACCATGGATAGCTTGACTTGGCACCCTACAGAGGTGGGGGGCGGGGGCACAGGGCCATGCCTAAAGGATGGGACTAGCCTACAGAAAGCGCCCTGGCCTAAAGTCACCCACAGCCCTCCTCCCCAACCCAGACACCTCCACTGCGCGCAAAGATAGCAGAATGTGCTGATACTCACCCCCTTGTGTCTGCTGTGATGTCCTCACGCGTCCATCCAAATCGGGGTAGGCCACCGCCAGGATCCGGGACATCAGGGGGGTCAATTGGCGGCTGGCACCCCTCCTACGTTGGGAGGCCATCCCCAGCAGAGACTCGGCGGTCTTCCTGGTCCCGCGGCGGATGTCCTCCCACCTCTTTCGGCAGTGGGTGCCCCGTCTGTTGTGGACCCCCAGGGCCCGGACGTCCTTGGCGATGGCACACCAAATGTCAATCTTCTGATGGGCGCTGACCTATATGACATGTACAGTGTGGGAAACGAAATATCATCACTTTTCTGCATGGTAGATGTGAGTGGCCCCCCCTCCTCAACCTTGGCATGTGGCACATGCTCTCATCTGTCGTGCGTTGCACTCCTCATTCGCTCCCCTCCCCACCATCTTACATACACCCCACTCAACACAGGCATAGCCCATTCAATGTGCACCCAGTGTACTCACCTGTTGGTCTGGAGGACCGTAGAGTAGCGCATACTGGGGGAGGACCCCATCAACAAGTTTCTCCAACTCTTCTGAAGTGAAGGCAGGGGCCCTTTCCCCAGTCGCAGCAGCCATAGTATCTCCCAGACCGAGGTCACAGCAGCACTTGCAGTATAGGTCCTCTCCTGTGGATGATCAGGTCTCGAGTGATTAAGCGGCAAGAAAATGGCGGTCACGCCCGCGGCGGTGCGTACCGCGACCGCCGGCGCACATCGTCATTGGCTACTGAGACCCATAGGGTTCAATGTTAACCAATGCGGCTTCGCACCGCGGTCTTCGACCGCCTACCGCCACGGTGTGCCACGCCAGCGCATTGACCTCACATCCCATTGTCACACTTCACAGGTCAGGCAGCCGCCATTTCAAAGGCCCACATGGCTTAATTTCTACTGCGTCACACAGGCCTAGGCCGTGCATTGCCACTCATACACGCCTTTCACTGCATTGCGATTCATTTACTGTGCAAGCTGTTTGAACGAACCTGTGGCTTGCTTGACTCAGTACTCCATGTTGTCCTTCCTAGGCACCGTCCGCTGGGACTTGCAAGGAGAAGGATGAATCCTCCCGTGTACCGACCGCTGGTGGACCTGTCGACAATGGAAGAACGACATATTATACTTCGTTACAGACTTGACAGAGCCACTATTCATGAACTGTGTGCCCAGCTGGAGCCAGACCTGATGTCCCCCATCCGCCAACCCACAGGGATTCCCCCTCTGGTGCAGGTTCTCTCAGTACTCAATTTTTTGGCAAGTGGGTCTTTTCAGACAACAGTGGCCATGTCATCAGGGATGGCTCAGCCTATGTTTTCTAAGGTTTTGTCCAGAGTGTTGTCTGCCCTGATGAAATACATGCGGAGCTACATTGTTTTCCCTGAGGAGGATGAGTTGGCTACAGTGAAGGGTGATTTCTATGCCCTTGGACATATCCCCAACATCATTGGTGCCTTTGATGGGACCTATGTGGCTTTGGTACCCCCCAAAGGCAGTGAGCAGGTGTACAGAAATAGAAAGAGTTATCATTCGATGAATGTCCAGGTGGTCTGTTTGGCAGACCAGTACATCTCCCATGTGAATGCCAAGTTCCCTGGGTCAGTGCATGACGCGTATGTTATGCGAAATAGCAGCGTCCCCTATGTGATGGAACAGCTACAGAGACACCGTGTGTGGTTATTAGGTGACTCTGGTTACCCCAACCTCTCCTGGCTATTGACCCCAGTGAGGAATCCCAGGACAAGGGCAGAGGAACGGTACAATGAGGCCCATGGGCGAACTAGGAGGATAATAGAAAGGACCTTTGGGGTCCTGAAGGCCAGGTTTAGGTGCCTGCATATGACAGGTGGATCCCTAATGTACTCACCAAAGAAGGTGTGCCATATCATCGTGGCCTGCTGTATGCTTCACAATCTTGCATTGAGACGCCAGGTGCCTTTTGTTCAGGAGGATGGTCCAGATGGTGGTGTTGTAGCAGCTGTGGAGCCTGTGGAGAGTGAAGAGGAGGAAGACGACGGGGACGACACGGACAACAGGGATACAGTTATACTACAGTATTTTCAGTAGCACACAGGTAAGATTCACCCACGCCATTTTACATTTACTTGAGGCCTCCTAAGTCTCTACTTTCTGTGTTTCCCCCCATTTCCTTTTAACTGAATTGTGACTTTCCCTTCACTTTTCAGAGCTGTTTGACCAACTGCATGACTCCTGCTTTGTTTGCCCATGGACTACAGCTTGTTGTCATTGGTATGTTGTCATTACAATGTAACAGAACATAATTGCACCGTTATGTGTGATACATGATAGTAAAATAAAAGCAGACTCCTGTAATTGTAAGTGCAATAAGTGATTTATTATAAGTGCTACATATAGGTACATGATAGTAAAACGGTGATGGGTGGGGGTGGAGAAATGTCCATGGCAGAGTCCAGTTCTCAGTCGCACAGGTGCATTGTCCATATGCCTGTGGAAGGATGGAGCAGGGGCAGTTCAAGGTTGGACAGGGTGACAATGTGGGACAGTGGGATGACATCAGGGGGTATCTTATGCTGGCGGGGGTCTTGCAATCCTACTCTGTCTTCTTGTGTGATCTCAGGTTCCGCTTGCGGGGTGGTTGTTCTTCAGCAGGAGGTGGGGTTCTGGTGGCCTTACGTTGTGTGGGGGCCTCCTGTCCACTAGCGCCGGCGGAGGTGGTAGGCTGTTCCTGGCCTGGGCTAGTGACAGGGGCCCTTTGGGGTGCCACATGGTCCCGCAATGTGGTGACTATCTGGTTAAGGGCCAGGACGATGGTCCCCATTGCGGTACCGATGTTCCTCAGTTCCTCTCTGAACCCCATGTACCGTTCCTCCTGCTGTGCCTGGATCTCCTGGAACCTGGCCAGTACCGTCGCCATCGTGTCCTGGGAGTGGTGGTATGCTCCCATGATGGTGGTGAGGGCCTCTTGGAGAGTCGGTTCCCCGGGCCTGTCCTCCCCCTGTCGCACAACAGCCCTCCCAGTTCCCCTGTTTCCCTGGGCCTCTGTCCCCTGGCCGGTGTGCCCACTACCACTGCCCCCAGGTCCCTGATGTTGTTGGGGTGGTGGGTCAACCTGGGTGCCCTGTAGTGGCGGACACACCGCTGATTGACGTGTCCTGGAGACAGAGGCATGGGCCCGCTGGGTGGGAGCTGTGCTGGTGTTCCCAGAGGGGGTTAGGTCTGGTGTAGCCTGTGGCTGTTTGTGGGGAACCGACTGTCCAGAGGTCCCCGAAGGGCCGGGCTGGTCATCTGGGTCCAGGTCGACCGAGCTGCTGTCATCACTGGGGGCATCTTCTGGGGGTGGGATGGACATCTCTGGACCCTCCTTGGCGGTGTGGTGGCGTTCGGGTCCTGCAGGGGTATAAGGGTATGGTTATTGGTTCTGTGTGTGGCTTTTCGTGTGATGGGTGGGTGTCCGTGTACCCAAGTGCAGGCATTCCCGTGTGGGGGCTTTTGTGAGGGTGGCTTGTGGGGAGATGGTTATGTGCAGTGGGCATGCTTTGGTGATGGGTGTCCATGCTTTGTGGTTGCATGCAGGGCTAGGTGTTGGGATGGGTGGGTTGTGATGGTGGTACATTTGGAAGGAGTTGGTGTGATGGGGGTGGGGGTGAGGGTGGGGGTATGTGCTGGCATGCAGATGGGGTGGGGGTAGGAAGTAGTAGTTAAGATTTGACTTACCAGAGTCCATTCCTCCAGCTACTCCTGCGAGGCCCTCAGGATGCAGGATGTGCAAGACTTCCTCCTCCCATGCTGTGAATTCTGAGGGAGTAGGTGGGGGTCCGCCGCCAGTCTTCTGCACCGCAATGTTGTGCCTTGATACCATGGAACGCACCTTCCCCCGTAGGTCGTTCCATCTCTTCCTGATGTCCTCCCGATTGCGTGGATGCTGTCCCACCGCGTTGACCCTGTCCACTATCCTTTGCCATAGCTCCATCTTCCTAGCAATTGTTGTATGCTGCACCTGTGCCCCGAAGAGCTGGGGCTCTACACGTACTATTTCCTCCACCATGACCCTGAGTTCTGCGTCAGAGAACCTGGGGTGTCTTTGGGGTGCCATGGGGTGGTGTGGATGAGGTGAGGGATGTTGTATGTGTTGTGGAGTGTGATGTGTGTAATGGTGTATGGTGTTTTGTGCGTTGTAATTGTGTGGGTGATGTTGTGATTAGCCTCTGTGTGATGGTCTACTCTAAGCAGTGCTGTCTCTCTCTGTCCTTGATTCGCTATTGTGGAAGTAAGGGTTTGTGGGTAATGTGGGTGTGTGTTATATATTGTATTGGGTGTGTGGGTGTGGTGTGTGTATGTGTATCAGGTGTGTGTATTTCAAACTGTCCAATGTGGTTGTGTTTTGTAAGGGTGTGTGTATTTTGAGCGCGGCGGTGTGTACCGCCAATGGAATACCGCGGTTGAAAGACCGCCGCGTGGATTCGTGGGTCGTAATGGTATGGGTGTATTTCTGTTGGCGTGACGGTGGAGGTTTGTCATCGCCATTTTTTCGCTGACCTTTGGTGTGGCGGACTTCTGTGGATGTCGGGTTTTTGGCGGTTTGCCAGATGCGGGTCAGAATGACCGTGGCGGTTTACCGCGGCGGTGTTATGGCGGTCTTCTGGCCGGCGGTAAGCGCCTTTTACCGCCGAGGTCAGAATGACCGCCAAACTGCCCAAAAACAGACACAAAACCTACACCGCCAGACCAACCCATGGCGCAAGAGTGACTGTTCAACCTCCGGCCCTGCCACGCCGACAACATTCCAACTGTCATATTTAGAGCCAGCCTCCAGCACAGCAGTACATGCACGGCGGTAAACTGTTGACGGTTCACACTGCGGCTGTTCAAAAAGGCACTGCCGAAAGTAGCCAACACCACATTAGCTAGACTATTGCTAAACTCATACACACACTATGCACACCTGTACACGCCACCATATAACACCCCCATAAACACACACCAACAATCCCTAGCGACAACTACGAGCAGCCACAGACACACTCGACACAAAGCACACCCCAAACACAAAAAAAAAAATCACAAAGCACACATTGTACAAATTACCACCACAGCCCACCAGCACGCATAGCCAAACACCCCCACATTACCACACACCCCGCACTGCACCTGACACGCACACCTCATATCCACCCCACAAAATGTCAAGCCAGAAGCACCCACGGTTCACCGACAGTGAGTTGCGGGTCATGGTGGACGAGATCATCAGAGTAGGGCCACAGCTCATGGGAGTCCAGGTACAACAAACATCGATATCCAGGAAGACGAAGCTATGGCAGAGGATCGTCAACAGGGTCAACGCAGTCGGCACCTACCCAGGCACAAGGGAGGACACCAGGAAGAGGTGGAACGACCTCAGGGCAAAGGTCTATTCCATGGCATCCAGGCATCAGAGAGCCATGAACAAGGCTGGCAGTGGGCCCCCACCTCCTCCCCTTGAGTTGACCACCTGAGAGGAGAAGGTCCTGGACATCATGCAATCTGAGGGCCTGACTGGCATCAGCGGAGGGCTCGACTATGGTAAGTCAACAATACCCCCCAAGCACCAACCACCCCTGCCCAGCATGTCTCCCCACAACCTACCACTCTCCAAGCTCCTACAACCCACCCCACTGCCCCAGTTCCAAACACCCTCGCCCTTCTGCATGCCACACAACCCCACTCTCACCACCCCTACTCACTCACTCCTAATGCACGGATGACAACCACAATGTGAAGAACCACAGCTCCCACAATCCAGCACAACCCACACATCAACACACCACAGACCCACTGCACAGTGGAACATCTGCATGGGCAACCATACCACAGCCCACACCTACTGGCTGCCACAAATTCGTCCCAACACATGGCAATGACAACAATGCCAACCACCATCCACAACCCCCCATGCCACATGGAAACCATGCCACAAACCCCTGCACCAAATCAGTATCTGCAGTACAGCAGCTGTCATTGTCATCACTGGGAAGCAAGTTGAGCCACTGCATGCATCACAACAGAGACATAACAATTACAGTTACACAACTAATATCTACCTTTTCCATCCACAGGCACCTCTGCCACGGCCACCCTGCAGAGGATGCCAGGCTCAGACAGCCCTCCCCAGGATGAAGGCCCCACTTGATGTCTGGATGGGGACGACTTGCCTGGGAAATCTGGAGCCACTGGACAGCAGACCCACCCTGGACACACCGGACGCCCCCACCCATGTGGCAACAACACCACAGCCAGCCCCTGAACCCCAAACCTGTGCCCCAGGGACCTCACAATCAGAGGTGTGCCCCTTAGTACAGGGGCCAGAGTCAAGGGCACACACACCAGACAATGAAGGCCCTGCTGCTACTGGAAGAGAGCATACTGCCAGGGACACAGGCACAGGGGGGCAGGGGTAGTGGGAGGGAAACCGTGGTCTAAGGCTCGGGCAGTCACACCAACTGACTGCTCAGGGGGCCCTCAACCAAGTCATGGGTGTATACCAGCAGACCCAGGACACAGTGGCCCAGATCCTCGCTACCGTGAAAGAGACCCAGAGGCTGTAGGGGAGACACCATCAGGAGGCTATGCAACAGAGGCAGCCCCACATTGCTACCATGGCCTCCGTAGCAGGGGTGCTCAAGGATCTGACCACCATCCTGCGTGAGTCCACCACCCACCAGCAGGCCCCTTCCACTGGCCTCATCCCATCGGAGCCCTCCACGTCAACAACAGCCAGTGGTATGGAGGCCCGCCACAGGACCTGCAGGACACCAGCACCCCTACCCCTGTCGCTGAGGAACCCCCACGCAAGCGAGTACATCCAGTTAGACATCCAGCCAGACATGATGCCAAGACCATGACCACTGCCAGGAAGTGACCCTCTCCTGAACATTCTCCCTTGTGTGTGACTGAGACACCGTGCTAACTGTCCAATCTCATATCTCAGTTTTCCCATAGCCAGCATACTGGACCTGGACTACCCAAAGTTGGCCTCACCACTCTGATGATCTCAGCCGCCATGACCCCACTCATCACCCCTTGCACTTGTCCCTCCCAAATAAACACCATTGAGCACAGTTACTGCCTACGTCTTTATTTGTCGTGAGTATGAATGGAACTGCCATTACATGTGCAACTAGAAACCCATCGCCCCGCACATGCATGTGAGGGTGACGGAAGAGGGAGCAAAATGCAGGGAGGTTGATTGTGGAGCAGCCAGTGGCTGGAGATATGTGTCAAGGGAGGAAACAGGTCAGGCAGGGACTAGAGTACACCACTCCAATGTCCTGAAAGTAGAGCAATACAGGGACAACAATCACTGTAGGAGTCACTGATGCCAACTCAACACAAATGCACTGTAGGAACAGGTATTCAAGGCAGATATGGCAGTCAAGTCCCCAACCATATGGCCAGTACCAACACACAAAAACAACATATACCAACCCAATGGTCCCCCCCACACAGCACCCAGTGCCAGACCTGATTCCACTGCCACCAACAACAATGTAGCACTGCCACCCAATGTTGACTCCCAGGATAGATGCTGCACAGATGCAACAACCCTGTGTGGCACACTCATAGCACTTGAACTGGCAGCTCAGGGAACATTACACATACACGTTGATGGCACTAGTGCACCAGCACAAGAGCTGCCTGACTATAGGCCTGACCTGTATACTGTGACTACCTAAGTCATGGGCACATGTGATACCCTCCCAATCCACCCTGAGTCAGAGCTGCAAACATACCGTCAATGGTCACTGACAACAGGTGGTGATAGGGACAAGGCAGGCAGTTGCAGATGACATGTACCAGACAGTTGACACATATCTGCATCTCAGTCAAATTAATGTCTGATCAGTTTGTCGCGTAGGCTCTCATTATCCTAATGAGACTACTGGATTTTTGGGCGGCAAGATCGTTCACAGTGTGGGGGACTAAGTCTGACCCACGGTGAAGGACCCTTGTCACCCCAAATCTGGGTTTTGCTCCGGCTAACTAGCAGTGCCTCATCTCTCCCTAAGGGAAGAGACAATTGGGCAGCCGAGCGCATGACATCTTAGTACTTCACAGGGAAGTCGTAGTCACTCAGGTCACAACCGGTTCTCTCACACACAAGGCGTCTCATATAGAAATGACAAAGGCAGTTTATAACTGCATTTTAGATAGCAAAGCGTGAGCTGCACTAGCCAGAACTACACAACACAGTAGGATTAAAATAGTAACAATGAGAGTGAAGCACAAGAATAAGGCTATCATAGTGCAACGAGATTAGATTCTCTCCAAGTTATATTCTGAGCACAGCATGTGAAGCTCTAAGCCTGCCTTTCAGGTTCCCCGGGGAGGACATCAACCCTCATACCTGAACAAAGGCCTGTAATCTGCATCAGCATCTGCAACGGGGCAGTCAGCATCTAGTTGTAGGTTCCTGGTCGGAATCTCCCTCTGACGTGAAGTAAGACTAGAAGGTGTTTTTATAACTAACACACAGTTGTTTTAAGAAATGTCCCTACGTAAGGATATGTACTTTCTACGAACACTAGAGACTAAACTTCTACCACGTTTACCAGCAATGTACCAGACTGTAGCCTTGACTGAAGCACAGAGCGAGCAAGAATGTATTGTTTGAGAACACAGTGCTGAAATAAGCTAAACAGTGTGATAAAATGAAATAAAAACAAGACCGTGAAACTGGTTATTGTAAAATAACAGTGCAAGGTTGAATAAAATGCATCTAGGGCAAAGTGCACAGAGGCCTAATACATTAAGCTAACACGCTTAAAGCTACATTAAAAATGGCTACACTACAAGTTCTGCCCTGGAGTCAGCTGCATCCTCCTCATCCTCCTCTTCATCACTCCCAATGTCTCCTTCATCAGCCACTGGTACAGCTACCCCCTCTTCTGCATCCAGCAATGGGATGTGAAACCTCAGGGCCAGATTATGCAGCATGCAGCAGGCCACAATGATCTGGCACACCTTCTGTGGGTTGTAGAGCAGAGGACCCCTGGAGATATGCAGACACCAGAATCTGGCCTTCAGCAGGCCGAAGCATCTCTCAGTGACCCATCTGGTACGACTGTGGGCCTCATTGTAACGGCCCTCTACATCTGAAGTTGGATGCATCACGGGTGTTAGGAGCCAGGGCAGGTTGGGATAGCCAGAGTCCCCTGTGTGCACAGAGGTAAGAGGCACGTCAAGATTGGGAGGGCAATAGGGCAGGACACAAGAGTTCAGAGAGCTGAGGGGCACACATATGCAGGGGTACATACCGATGAGCCAGGCCCCATCCCTCGTAAGTGGTGTCGTCATGTGTGGGACGCTGCTGTTCAACAGGATGAAGGAATCATGCAGAGAGCCTGGGAACCTGATCGTCACCTGGGAGATGTAGTGGTCCGCGAGACACACTATCTGCACATTAACCGAATGAAAGATTTTGCGGTTCCTATAGACCTTTTCAGTGCTCCTGGGTGGCACCAGGGCAATGTGGGTGCCATCAATGGCCCCAATGACATGAGGGACGTTGGAGGAACAGGATGTAGCTGCCCAGATGTTTCAGCAGGGCACATAGTACATCCCTCAGGACGTTGCCAAGCATGGGCTGCGACATCCCTGGTACCAGGCCCGCTGTGATCTGGAAGGAGCCTGAGGCAAGGTAGTGGAGGACTGACAACACCTGCACTGTGGGAGGGATGGCTTCGGGATGGTGAATGGCAGGCAATAGATCTGGCTCCAACTGGGCCACCGGTTCCATGATCGTCTCATGGTTCAGGCGATAGGTCTGGATGACGTGACACTCTTCCAGGGTGGCAATGTCGACTAGGGGACTCTACACCAGTGCATTCCTTATCCTCAACCTTACATCGTACCTGAGAACAGGAGAGAGTTGGTATTATGTCGTGCAGCATAGACTGTGTCAACAGTGTTTATGTGGCCACAGATCACCAACTGTCACCCATGACGCACTAACATTTCACCCACAATACACAGTGGACATGTAAAATGGCAGGCACCTGTCCTGCATGCTTGGGACAGGTGGAAGTAAGGTCATCCCACTGGCGTAACATGTCATGGCGGTAGGCGGTCAAGCCGTGCAACTCACCATCGGTTAACACTGTTGCCTATAGGAGGCAGGAGCCAATGGTGATCACCGGTGACGGTGATGTTCGCGGCGGCCGTGACCACCATTTCATGTGCTCCTGTTCACTTGACCCCTGAACCTCATGCACCGAAGACCTCCACTGTGTGTGCTGCTTTGTTCTGACTCTGGTAGTCAAGATGCTACGTCCCGCAGGAGATAGGGCCCTAGCCTTCACCCAGGAAGAGTTAGAGCGCCTCGTGGACGGGGTCCTGCCCCTGTATGGACAGTTGTATGGGGCACCAGAGCAGCAGGTGAGCCCGGTGTCATTGTCCTGTATGTGAGTGGTACACATGGGGATGGGGGCCTTGGTAGGTGGCAGTGTGTCTGGAGCATGGACATGGGTGAGGGGCCTAAGGCTACGTTGGGTGACGACGTGTGGGTGTAGATGTGTGATGTGGGCTGTCCACTGCTATCACAGGGATGTCACTCTACATAAATGTGTCCTTCTGTCTGTGTCACCCATGCAGGTCAGCGCCCATCAGAAAAAGGGGATTTGGCATGCCATCGCCTAGCAAGTGCAGACCCTGTGAGTCCATGCCCGGCGGAGCACCCACTGCAGAAAGTGGTGGGAGAACCTGAGACGCTGGGCCCGGAAGACCGAGGAGGCAAAGCTGGAGATCCTCCCAACAAGGGAGAGGTGCCCGTCAGACACTGACCCCCCTAATGGCCTTCATATTGGCAGTCCCTGAGGTGTATGGGCCCTTGAGGGCAGCACAGCAGCCACATGGGGGTAAGTACACACTTTCACTTGCTGCATGTGTGGCTCTGGGTGGGCACCATTGGGTAGCTGTGGCGTGGGTGCTTGGTACAGTGATGTCCACTATGGGTAGTTTCCATCTTGGCAGGATTGGCATCACAGGTGTGGGTAATGCCTTGCAGTCAGTGGTTGCGGGGCAGCTTCCTCCAATGTTGTAACTGTGTGTCCACCTACTAGCTGGATGTGCTTGCCTGTTCATGGCAACAGGATGATTGGACCTGGGGTGTTAGGCCATTGTGATTAGTCCTTGCCAATCAATGTGCGGAGGGTGGATCCCGGGACCTCAATCAGCTGGCAGGCACTGCATGTGTAGTGGGGTAGGGTGCGCCACGTGGTCACAGTGCTAACTGACAATATCAAAGTAGGCCTGCCAACTAGCCATGCAGGATTCTGTTGGGTGTGCAGGTTATTACATGCCTGTCTCAACGGCCATGGGTAGTGGGCAGGTATTCAACAGGTGTGGTGGGTGTGCCACTCCTCAGGTACATGTTTGCATCAGTCAGACCATCAGTGATTGACATGTGCATTGTTGTGGTTTCCCCCCTGGTTTTCCCTAGTTGTAGGATGTGCAGGAGTGGGCTTAGCGTATCATGGCATGGCATCAAATGCTGATGTTCTACCCTGTGTTACTTTTGTGCAGGCATTGACCGATCGCACCCTGCCTCTCTCTCTCTCCCTCCCTCCCTGTCCTCCTTTGTCTTTGTGTGCATCAGCATCATCTGGCGAAGGAGAAGGGGCACCGGCGAGTGGGGAAGCTGCAGTCCACGAGACCCAGGAAGCTGACACCAGTGGAGCCGTGGCAACCATTGGGATGGAGGGTGAGGGGAGTGCCACAAGGGAGACCGGATTGACCACTACATCTACTGATTCCTCCTCCGATGGCGGCTCCCTGGCGGTGGCGGACACATCTGGGAACATCCCAGCACCATCCTTGTCCGCCACCCCCCTTACCAGCACCGCCATCCCTGTAACTCTTTGCCGCAGGCACCTCTGCCCCTGTGCAGTCAGCCCTGTTGCCCTCAATGAGGAGACTGTTGACCTCCTGAGGTCCATCTCTGTGGGGCAGACAACTGTTGTGAATGCCATCCAGGGAGTGGCATCCCAGATGCAACAAACCAATGCATTTCTGGAAGGCATTCACGGTGCCTTGACTGGCCTACGGAGATCGTTTCAGGCTCTGGCCTCCTTCTTGATGGCAGCCAGTGTCCCTTCTTGTTCCGTCTTCTACCTGTTCCCATACCCACATCCCTCTCCCCTCACCCATCCAAGGCACACCTACTGACCCACATGCATCGACATCAACAGACACAGTATGCAAGGACAGACATAAGCACCACAAGCGCCATCACCGCCATGCACACACACAACAGACAGATGCAGACATGAAAACATCCACACCCTGCACTGACTCCCCCACCACCTCCCCCCTCACAATCAGTACACCACTCACACTTGCAGTCAGCACCACATCAGTCACTGATCCTGCCACATGTGCCCTCACTGCCACCGTCACCACATTATCTGACTCCTATTCAGGCACCCCATACACCACTGGCACAAACACCACACCCACATGCAGCACATCCACGCTACCTGCAGACACCACCCAACATACACTCACACCCCGCCATCTCTCTGCATCTCCTCCCCACCTTCTCCCAGTACATGTAAACACTTGCACTCACACACCCAGCAGTCCCCCAGCACATTTCATCCACCCACGCACCTGCAACCAAAGCACCTCCACATGCACACCTCACAACCATACCCACTCCCTCCACTCCCAAACGTCCTTACCTTGACCTCCCTTGTGTCCCCAAAAAACGTTTCCTCCAAGAGTTTTCCCTGTTCCCCACCACTGCCTCAGTCCCTGTTCCCCCCAAACTCCCTGCTACCTTTCCTGTGCCCCTGCCTTCCGTCTCCCAGGCCACCACTGCCCCTCGCCATGCCCCTCCACCACCTGCCACTTCCGCCACTGTCACTTCCACTGCTCAAACCCAAGCCCATGCCCACTCCCTCCACTTCCAAGGCCAAGCCCACTCCCTACACTTCCAAGGCCAAGCCCACTCCCTCCAGTTCCAAGGCCGAGCCCAACATCCCCCACCTCCCTCCCCCCACACAGGCTAACCCCATCACTCCAAGGCAAGTCCAAGGACCCCCGTCCAAATCCTACCCCAAGACTCCCCCCAACCGCCCCCTCACCCCTGAGGTGCCTACATTACCCCATTGATGCCCCTGCCCTGTGGAGGCCTGCACTTTGCAGCCAGGAGTCAAGTTGGGGCGTCACTTTGTGCCCAGCGTGCTCAGGGCACTGTGGGGTTTATGGATTGGCCCCTGGGCCTGTGTGTACATAGTTTTATTCCTGAATTTACCATATTATAATATATTTGTGCCACAACACCATTGGTGTCGATGGTACCTACCTTGTCCTGGCTTTCCTTTCACATGAATGTGTGGTGGTTGGGGTTAGTAGCGTGTATGCATGTATGTATGTGTTGGTACGGGTGTTTGCGTGTGTGTGTGTGTGGGCGCGGCTTCCCATGTTGTGTGTGTGTACTGACATCGATCCCTCCAGTGTGTGCTAGGCTGATGTACTTACGGTCGGTATCTTGGTCGCCGCTGCTGATCCGGGAGTTGCATGGCCAGGTAGAGCATTGGGAGGAGTTTCAATTCATGTGCCATGGCGCCTATGGACGTGCCTGTGTTCCTGAATGTGGGTGTTCCCTTTTATATTGTTTGTTTCCGCCAGGCGTTTGGTGGCGGTGGATCCGCCCCAGAAATACTGGCGGTGTACAACTTCATAATGTGGTCGTGGGATACTGCCTGACCGCCAGCCTGGAGATGGCTACCACCAGCTGCGCTGGCCCCTCCACAGTGGCTGTCCGAACAGTAACTTGGCTGTGCTCTGCAGGTGCCTTCCCAGTACTTGTGATATGGCGGTCTTCACCGCCGGATTTGCGACAGTGCGACCGCCAACTCCACTGCAGCAGTCCGCTGACTGCCAAACTCGTAATGAGGGCCTAAGTGTCTACTTAGATAATATAAAGGACATAAGAAACATAAAGAGCAAGTTACTTACCTTTGGTAACCCCTTATCTGGAAGAAACTTTATCTAGCCACAGGTTCCTTACCTTTGAATAACCCCAGGCATCAGACTGGATCTAGAAGATTTTCGAGAAGTACCCTTGTTTGCCTTTGGTGGCATCAATTGGCTTTGCGTTTGTGTCATCAGTGTTGTCAGTGCTGCAAGGGATGTGTGTGTTACTTATATAGCACCACCTTAATGAGCAGATATCAGTTACTTTCGCAACTTTCAGAGCCACGATGAGAACTGACCACTGGTGTGGAAAACACTAAGGCCCTGAGAAGGGTGTCCATATACCTGAACTGGATCGTAGAGTGGGGAGGATGAAAGGGTCAGTAAGAAATCTGCGGCTAGATAGAGCCTCTGCCAGATAAGGCATTACCGAAGGTAAGTAACTTGTTCATCTAATAGTGACTTCTTGGTTCTAGCCACAGATTCCTTACTTTGGAATAGATACCCAAGCAGTACCTCCCTCGAGATGTCCTGCAGAACCAGATGGACAAAGAGCTCATCATGATGGACCTGAATGTCCAGGTAATAGTGTTTTGTGAACGTGTGCTGGGATGCCTATGTAGCTGCCTGGGTTATATCCAGGAGAGGAATGCCGTACTAACACAGTGGTCACAGCCTTAGCTCTGGTAGAGTGAGCTCGCAAGCACTTAGGGGGCAGCTTAATGTCCAATGCATAGCAGATCTTAATGCACAGGACAATCCATCATGATATTTTCTGTAAAGCTTTCCCTTTCTTTGCTCTCACATAACCCACAAAGAATTGATCGTCCACATAGAACTCTATTGTGTGGTCAAGGTAGAACGGCCGAGCTCTTTTTGTGTCCCGTCAGTGGAGTCTCTTCTCTTCTTTGGAGGGATGAGGTGGAGTAAGGAAGATATGCAGGTAATGTTCTGGCCTACAAAGAGAGGAGAGAACTTTTGTCAGAATGGAGTCACACTGTCAGGTCTGCCCGAATGCTTGTATCGAACATTGCGGCTCCCTTAAGGGGAGGCGTGCATAGACTTTAATGCTACGCGTTGCTCTGGAGGAAGCCGTTCATCTTTTGAGTGACTTTCTGTGGAAGCTTACCTTTCGTAGCGTCCTCTGCACTCACCATGCCCGTTCTCCTGGTTTCCTGGCGTCTTCGCTGCCCCTGCCTAGACGTCTCCTCGCAGCTCACTGCGTCTCTCCTTGTCGGGGCTCTCCTGTGACTCTTCCTCGCTGGAGGACTCCTTTATCGCTGGCAACCTGAAATACAAGAAAGCAGAAATTCATCATCTCCTCTGGCTAACGCAATGCATGCGCCCCAAAAACATTTAAAAGACACTGATCTGACTTTGTTCTTGTGGGTGTATCTTCTGTGTCAGAGACAATCTGTATTTAGAAAACACAAGGGCAGACATTAACCCCTTCGCTGCCAGGCCTTTTCCCCCTCCTGTGCCGGGCCTTTTTTTGCCTATTTGGGGCAGTTCGCGCTTAGGCCCTCATAACTTTTTGTCCACATAAGCTAACCAAGCCAAATTTGCGTCCTTTTTTTCCAACATCCTAGGGATTCTAGAGGTACCCAGACTTTGTGGGTTCCCTTGAAGGAGGCCAAGAAATTGGCCAAAATACAGTGAAAATTTCGTTTTTTTCAAAAAAATTGGAAAAAGTGGCTGCAGAAGAAGGCTTGTGGTTTTTCCCCTGAAAATGGCATCAACAAAGGGTTTGCGGTGCTAAACTCAGCAGCTTCCCAGCTTTCAGGAACAGGCAGACTTGAATCAGAAAACCCAATTTTTCAACACAATTTTGGCATTTTACTGGGGCATACCCCATTTGTGCAATTTTTTGTGCTTTCAGCCTCCTTCCAGTCAGTGACAGGAATGGTCATGAAACCAATGCTGGATCCCAGAAACCTAAACATTTCTGAAAAGTAGACAAAATTCTGAATTCAGCAAGGGGTCATTTGTGTAGATCCTACAAGGGTTTCCTACAGAAAATAACAGCTGAAAAAGAAAAATATTGAAATTGAGGTGAAAAAACCATCAATTTTTCTCTACGTTTTACTCTGTAACTTTTCCCTGCAATGTCAGATTATCGAAAGCAATATACCGTTACGTCTGCTGGACTCCTCTGGTTGCGGGGATATATAGGGCTTGTAGGTTCATCAAGAACCCGAGGAACCCAGAGCCAATAAATGAGCTGCACCCTGCAGTGCGTTTTCATTCTATACCGGGTATACAGCAATTCATTTGCTGAAATATAAGGAGTAAAAAATTGCTATCAAGAAAACCTTTGCATTTCCAAAAAGGGCACAAGATAAGGTGTTGAGGAGCAGTGGTTATTTGCACATCTCTGAATTCCGGGGTGACCATAGTAGCACGTGAATTACAGGGAATTTCTCAAATAGATGTCTTTTTTACACACACTCCTATATTTGGAAGGAAAAAATGTAGAGAAAGACAAGGGGCAATAGTACTTGTTTTGCTAATCTATGTTCCCCCAAGTCTCCCGATAAAAATGGTACCTCACTTGTGTGGGTAGGCCTAGCACCCGCGACAGGATATGCCCCAAAACACAACATGGACACATCACAGAAAACAGAGCTGTTTTTAGCAAAGTGACTACCTGTAGATTTTGGCCTCTAGCTCAGCCGCAACCTAGGGAAACCTACCAAACCTGTGCATTTCTGAAAACTAGAGACCTAGGGGAATCCAAGGAGGGGTGACTTGTGTGGCTCGGACCAGGTTCTGTTACCCAGAATCCTTTGCAAACCTCAAAATTTGGCTAAAAAAACACATGTTCCTCACATTTCTGTGGCAGAAAGTTATGGAATCTGAGAGGAGCCACAAATTTCCTTCCACCCAGCGTTCCCCCACGTCTCCCGATAAAAATGATACCTCACTTGTGTGGGTAGGCCTAGCACCCGCGACAGGATATGCCCCAAAACACAACGTGGACACATCACAGAAAACAGAGCTGTTTTTAGCAAAGTGACTACCTGTAGATTTTGGCCTCTAGCTCAGCCGCCACCTAGGGAAACCTACCAAACCTGTGCATTTCTGAAAACTAGAGACCTAGGGGAATCCAAGGAGGGGTGACTTGTGTGGCTCGGACCAGGTTCTGTTACCCAGAATCCTTTGCAAACCTCAAAATTTGGCTAAAAAAACACATGTTCCTCACATTTCTGTGGCTGAAAGTTCTGGAATCTGAGAGGAGCCACAAATTTCCTTCCACCCAGTGTTCCCCCACGTCTCCCGATAAAAATGATACCTCACTTGTGTGGATAGGCCTAGCGCCCGCGACAGGATATACCCCAAAACACAACGTGGACATATCACAGAAAACAGAGCTGTTTTTAGCAAAGTGACTACCTGTAGATTTTGGCCTCTAGCTCAGCCGCCACCTAGGGAAACCTACCAAACCTGTGCATTTCTGAAAACTAGAGACCTAGGGGAATCCAAGGAGGGGTGACTTGCGGGGCTCGGACCAGGTTCTGTTACCCAGAATCCTTTGCAAACCTCAAAATTTGGCTAAAAAAACACATGTTCCTCACATTTCTGTGGCAGAAAGTTCTGGAATCTGAGAGGAGCCACAAATTTCCTTCCACCCAGCGTTCCCCCACGTCTCCCGATAAAAATGATACCTCACTTGTGTGGATAGGCCTAGCGCCCGCGACAGGATATACCCCAAAACACAACGTGGACATATCACAGAAAACAGAGCTGTTTTTAGCAAAGTGACTACCTGTAGATTTTGGCCTCTAGCTCAGCCGCCACCTAGGGAAACCTACCAAACCTGTGCATTTCTGAAAACTAGAGACCTAGGGGAATCCAAGGAGGGGTGACTTGCGGGGCTCGGACCAGGTTCTGTTACCCAGAATCCTTTGCAAACCTCAAAATTTCGCTAAAAAAACACATGTTCCTCACATTTCTGTGGCAGAAAGTTCTGGAATCTGAGAGGAGCCACAAATTTCCTTCCACCCAGCGTTCCCCCACGTCTCCCGATAAAAATGATACCTCACTTGTGTGGGTAGGCCTAGCGCCCGCGACAGGATATGCCCCAAAACACAACGTGGACATATCACAGAAAACAGAGCTGTTTTTAGCAAAGTGACTACCTGTAGATTTTGGCCTCTAGCTCAGCCGCCACCTAGGGAAACCTACCAAACCTGTGCATTTCTGAAAACTAGAGACCTAGGGGAATCCAAGGAGGGGTGACTTGCGGGGCTCGGACCAGGTTCTGTTACCCAGAATCCTTTGCAAACCTCAAAATTTGGCTAAAAAAACACATGTTCCTCACATTTCTGTGGCAGAAAGTTCTGGAATCTGAGAGGAGCCACAAATTTCCTTCCACCCAGCGTTCCCCCATGTCTCCCGATAAAAATGATACCTCACTTGTGTGGGTAGGCCTAGCGCCCGCGACAGGATATGCCCCAAAACACAACGTGGACATATCACAGAAAACAGAGCTGTTTTTAGCAAAGTGACTACCTGTAGATTTTGGCCTCTAGCTCAGCCGCCACCTAGGGAAACCTACCAAACCTGTGCATTTCTGAAAACTAGAGACCTAGGGGAATCCAAGGAGGGGTGACTTGCGGGGCTCGGACCAGGTTCTGTTACCCAGAATCCTTTGCAAACCTCAAAATTTGGCTAAAAAAACACATGTTCCTCACATTTCTGTGGCAGAAAGTTCTGGAATCTGAGAGGAGCCACAAATTTCCTTCCACCCAGCGTTCCCCCATGTCTCCGATAAAAATGATACCTCACTTTTGTGGGTAGGCCTAGCGCCCGCGACAGGATATGCCCCAAAACACAACGTGGACATATCACAGAAAACAGAGCTGTTTTTAGCAAAGTGACTACCTGTAGATTTTGGCCTCTAGCTCAGCCGCCACCTAGGGAAACCTACCAAACCTGTGCATTTCTGAAAACTAGAGACCTAGGGGAATCCAAGGAGGGGTGACTTGCGGGGCTCGGACCAGGTTCTGTTACCCAGAATCCTTTGCAAACCTCAAAATTTGGCTAAAAATACACATGTTACTCACATTTCTGTGGCAGAAAGTTCTGGAATCTGAGAGGAGCCACAAATTTCCTTCTACCCAGCGTTCCCCCAAGTCTCCCGATAAAAATGATACCTCACTTGTGTGGGTAGGCCTAGCGCCCGCGACAGGATATGCCCCAAAACACAACGTGGACATATCACAGAAAACAGAGCTGTTTTTAGCAAAGTGACTACCTGTAGATTTTGGCCTCTAGCTCAGCCGCCACCTAGGGAAACCTACCAAACCTGTGCATTTCTGAAAACTAGAGACCTAGGGGAATCCAAGGAGGGTTGACTTGTGGGGCTCGGACCAGGTTCTGTTACCCAGAATCCTTTGCAAACCTCAAAATTTGGCTAAAAAAACACATGTTCCTCACATTTCTGTGGCAGAAAGTTCTGGAATCTGAGAGGAGCCACAAATTTCCTTCCACCCAGCGTTCCCCCACGTCTCCCGATAAAAATGATACCTCACTTGTGTGGGTAGGCCTAGCGCCCGCGACAGGATATGCCCCAAAACACAACGTGGACATATCACAGAAAACAGAGCTGTTTTTAGCAAAGTGACTACCTGTAGATTTTGGCCTCTAGCTCAGCCGCCACCTAGGGAAACCTACCAAACCTGTGCATTTCTGAAAACTAGAGACCTAGGGGAATCCAAGGAGGGGTGACTTGCGGGGCTCGGACCAGGTTCTGTTACCCAGAATCCTTTGCAAACCTCAAAATTTGGCTAAAAAAACACATGTTCCTCACATTTCTGTGGCAGAAAGTTCTGGAATCTGAGAGGAGCCACAAATTTCCTTCCACCCAGCGTTCCCCCACGTCTCCCGATAAAAATGATACCTCACTTGCGTGGGTAGGCCTAGCGCCGGCGACAGGAAACACCCCAAAGCGCAACGTGGACACATCCTAAATTTTGGAAAAAAACAGAGGTGTTTTTTGCAAAGTGCCTACCTGTAGATTTTGGCCTCTAGCTCAGCCGGCACCTAGGGAAACCTACCAAACCTGTGCATTTCTGAAAACTAGAGACCTAGGGGAATCCAAGGAGGGGTGACTTGCGGGGCTCGGACCAGGTTCTGTTACCCAGAATCCTTTGCAAACCTAAAAATTTGGCTAAAAATACACATGTTACTCACATTTCTGTGGCAGAAAGTTCTGGAATCTGAGAGGAGCCACAAATTTCCTTCTACCCAGCGTTCCCCCAAGTCTCCCGATAAAAATGATACCTCACTTGCATGGGTAGGCCTAGCGCCGGCGACAGGAAACACCCCAAAGCGCAACGTGGACACATCCTAAATTTTGGAAAAAAACAGAGGTGTTTTTTGCGAAGTGCCTACCTGTAGATTTTGGCCTCTAGCTCAGCCGGCACCTAGGGAAACCTACCAAACCTGTGCATTTCTGAAAACTAGAGACCTAGGGGAATCCAAGGAGGGGTGACTTGCGGGGCTCGGACCAGGTTCTGTTACCCAGAATCCTTTGCAAACCTCAAAATTTGGCTAAAAATACACATGTTACTCACATTTCTGTGGCAGAAAGTTCTGGAATCTGAGAGGAGCCACAAATTTCCTTCTACCCAGCGTTCCCCCAAGTCTCCCGATAAAAATGATACCTCACTTGTGTGGGTAGGCCTAGCGCCCGCGACAGGATATGCCCCAAAACACAACGTGGACATATCACAGAAAACAGAGCTGTTTTTAGCAAAGTGACTACCTGTAGATTTTGGCCTCTAGCTCAGCCGCCACCTAGGGAAACCTACCAAACCTGTGCATTTCTGAAAACTAGAGACCTAGGGGAATCCAAGGAGGGTTGACTTGTGGGGCTCGGACCAGGTTCTGTTACCCAGAATCCTTTGCAAACCTCAAAATTTGGCTAAAAAAACACATGTTCCTCACATTTCTGTGGCAGAAAGTTCTGGAATCTGAGAGGAGCCACAAATTTCCTTCCACCCAGCGTTCCCCCACGTCTCCCGATAAAAATGATACCTCACTTGTGTGGGTAGGCCTAGCGCCCGCGACAGGATATGCCCCAAAACACAACGTGGACATATCACAGAAAACAGAGCTGTTTTTAGCAAAGTGACTACCTGTAGATTTTGGCCTCTAGCTCAGCCGCCACCTAGGGAAACCTACCAAACCTGTGCATTTCTGAAAACTAGAGACCTAGGGGAATCCAAGGAGGGGTGACTTGCGGGGCTCGGACCAGGTTCTGTTACCCAGAATCCTTTGCAAACCTCAAAATTTGGCTAAAAAAACACATGTTCCT
The DNA here is from genome assembly GCF_031143425.1 of Pleurodeles waltl. Classification (NCBI taxonomy): domain Eukaryota; kingdom Metazoa; phylum Chordata; class Amphibia; order Caudata; family Salamandridae; genus Pleurodeles; species Pleurodeles waltl. The sequence continues at coordinate 1,053,032,627 of NC_090443.1, forward strand.
CACATTTCTGTGGCAGAAAGTTCTGGAATCTGAGAGGAGCCACAAATTTCCTTCCACCCAGCGTTCCCCCACGTCTCCCGATAAAAATGATACCTCACTTGCGTGGGTAGACCTAGCGCCGGCGACAGGAAACACCCCAAAGCGCAACGTGGACACATCCTAAATTTTGGAAAAAAACAGAGGTGTTTTTTGCAAAGTGCCTACCTGTAGATTTTGGCCTCTAGCTCAGCCGGCACCTAGGGAAACCTACCAAACCTGTGCATTTCTGAAAACTAGAGACCTAGGGGAATCCAAGGAGGGGTGACTTGCGGGGCTCGGACCAGGTTCTGTTACCCAGAATCCTTTGCAAACCTAAAAATTTGGCTAAAAATACACATGTTACTCACATTTCTGTGGCAGAAAGTTCTGGAATCTGAGAGGAGCCACAAATTTCCTTCTACCCAGCGTTCCCCCAAGTCTCCCGATAAAAATGATACCTCACTTGCATGGGTAGGCCTAGCGCCGGCGACAGGAAACACCCCAAAGCGCAACGTGGACACATCCTAAATTTTGGAAAAAAACAGAGGTGTTTTTTGCGAAGTGCCTACCTGTAGATTTTGGCCTCTAGCTCAGCCGGCACCTAGGGAAACCTACCAAACCTGTGCATTTCTGAAAACTAGAGACCTAGGGGAATCCAAGGAGGGGTGACTTGCGGGGCTCGGACCAGGTTCTGTTACCCAGAATCCTTTGCAAACCTCAAAATTTGGCTAAAAATACACATGTTACTCACATTTCTGTGGCAGAAAGTTCTGGAATCTGAGAGGAGCCACAAATTTCCTTCTACCCAGCGTTCCCCCAAGTCTCCCGATAAAAATGATACCTCACTTGTGTGGGTAGGACTAGCGCCCACGAAAGGAAAGGGCCCAAAACACAACGTGGACACATCACATTTTTTTATAAAAAGCAGTGCCTACCTGTGGATTTTGGCCTGTAGCTCAGCCGACACCTGAGGAAACCTAGCAAACCAGTGCATTTTTGAAAACTAGAAACCCAGGGGAATCCAAGATGGGGTGACTTGCGGGGCTCTGACCAGGTTATGTTACCCAGAATCCTTTGCAAACATCAAAATTTGGCCCAAAAAACACTTTTTCCTCTCATTTCGGTGACAGAAAGTTCTGGAATCTGAGAGGAGCCACAAATTTCCTTCCACCCAGCGTTCCCCTAAGTCTCTCGATAAAAATGGTACATCACTTCTGTGGGTAGGCCTAGCGCCCACAAAAGGAAATGGCCCAAAACACAATGTGGACACAACATATTTTTTCACAGAAAACAGAGGTGTTTTTTGCAAGGTGCCTACCTGTGGTGTTTGGCCTGTAGCTCAGCCGGCCCCAGGGGGGGGGGGGCAGAAATGCCCTAAAATAAATTTGCCCCCCCAACCCCCACCCTCCCCCGCCGGGAGCGACCCTTGCCTACGGGGTCGCTCCCCCTGCGTGACATTGGCACCAAAAAACAAATCCCCGGTGCCTAGTGGTTTCTGCCCCCTTGGGGGCAGGTTGACCTAAACTCAGCCAATCTGCCCCCAAGGGGGGCAGAAATGGCCTAAATACAATTTGTCCCCCAGGGGAGCGACTTTTGCCTGATGGGTCGCTCCCCATCTCTAAAAAAAAAAAAACAAAGGAAAAAAAAAAGAAAAAAAAGAAAAATTCCCCTGGCGCCTAGAGGTTTCTGCCCCCCCCCCCCCGGGGGCAGTTCGGCCTAATAATAGGCCGATCTGTCCCCCGGGGGGGCAGAAATGGCCTAAAATAAATTTGCCCCCCCAACCCCCACCCCCCCCCCCCCCCGGGAGCGACCCTTGCCTACGGGGTCGCTCCCCCTGCGTGACATTGGCGCCAAAAAACAAATCCCCGGTGCCTAGTGGTTTCTGCCCCCTTGGGGGCAGATTGACCTAAAATTGGCCAATCTGCCCCCAGGGGGGCAGAAATGGTCTAAATACAATTTGCCCCCCCAGGGGAGCGACCCTTGCCTGATGGGTCGCTCCCCATCTCTAAAAAAAGAAACAACAAAAAAAAAACCACACAAAAAAAAAATTGCCCTGGTGCCTAGAGTGTTCTGCCCCCCCCGGGGGGCAGTTCGGCCTAATAATAGGCCGATCTGTCCCCCGGGGGGGCAGAAATGGCCTAAAATAAATTTGCCCCCCCAACCCCCACCCCCCTCCCCCGGGAGCGACCCTTGCCTACGGGGTCGCTCCCCCTGCGTGACATTGGCGCTAAAAAACAAATCCCCGGTGCCTAGTGGTTTCTGCCCCCTTGGGGGCAGATTGACCTAAAATTGGCCAATCTGCCCCCAGGGGGGCAGAAATGGTCTAAATACAATTTGCCCCCCCAGGGGAGCGACCCTTGCCTGATGGGTCGCTCCCCATCTCTAAAAAAAGAAACAAAAAAAAAAAAAAACACAAAAAAAAAATTGCCCTGGCGCCTAGAGTGTTCTGCCCCCCCCCCCCGGGGGCAGTTCGGCCTAATAATAGGCCGATCTGTCCCCCGGGGGGGCAGAAATGGCCTAAAATAAATTTGCCCCCCCAACCTCCACCCCCCCCCGGGAGCGACCCTTGCCTACGGGGTCGCTCCCCCTGCGTGACATTGGCGCCAAAAAACAAATCCCCGGTGCCTAGTGGTTTCTGCCCCCTAGGGGGAAGATTGACCTAAAATTGGCCAATCTGCCCCCAGGGGGGCAGAAATGGTCTAAATACAATTTGCCCCCCCAGGGGAGCGACCCTTGCCTGATGGGTCGCTCCCCATCTCTAAAAAAAGAAACAACAAAAAAAAAAAACACAAAAAAAAAATTGCCCTGGCGCCTAGAGTGTTCTGCCCCCCCCCGGGGGCAGTTCGGCCTAAAAATAGGCCGATCTGTCCCCCGGGGGGGCAGAAATGGCCTAAAATAAATTTGCCCCCCCAACCCCCACACCCCCCCCCCGGGAGCGACCCTTGCCTACGGGGTCGCTCCCCCTGCGTGACATTGGCGCCAAAAAACAAATCCCCGGTGCCTTGTGGTTTCTGCCCCCTTGGGGGCAGATTGACCCAAAATTGGCCAATCTGCCCCCAGGGGGGCAGAAATGTTCTAAATACAATTTGCCCCCCCAGGGGAGCGACCCTTGCCTGATGGGTCGCTCCCCATCTCTAAAAAAAGAAACAAAAAAAAAAAATTGCCCTGGCGCCTAGAGTGTTCTGCCCCCCCCCCCCCGGGGGCAGTTCGGCCTAATAATAGGCCGATCTGTCCCCCGGGGGGGCAGAAATGGCCTAAAATAAATTTGCCCCCCCAACCTCCACCCCCCCCCGGGAGCGACCCTTGCCTACGGGGTCGCTCCCCCTGCGTGACATTGGCGCCAAAAAACAAATCCCCGGTGCCTAGTGGTTTCTGCCCCCTAGGGGGAAGATTGACCTAAAATTGGCCAATCTGCCCCCAGGGGGGCAGAAATGGTCTAAATACAATTTGCCCCCCCAGGGGAGCGACCCTTGCCTGATGGGTCGCTCCCCATCTCTAAAAAAAGAAACAACAAAAAAAAAAAAACACAAAAAAAAAATTGCCCTGGCGCCTAGAGTGTTCTGCCCCCCCCCGGGGGCAGTTCGGCCTAAAAATAGGCCGATCTGTCCCCCGGGGGGGCAGAAATGGCCTAAAATAAATTTGCCCCCCCAACCCCCACACCCCCCCCCCGGGAGCGACCCTTGCCTACGGGGTCGCTCCCCCTGCGTGACATTGGCGCCAAAAAACAAATCCCCGGTGCCTTGTGGTTTCTGCCCCCTTGGGGGCAGATTGACCCAAAATTGGCCAATCTGCCCCCAGGGGGGCAGAAATGTTCTAAATACAATTTGCCCCCCCAGGGGAGCGACCCTTGCCTGATGGGTCGCTCCCCATCTCTAAAAAAAGAAACAACAAAAAAAAAAAACACAAAAAAAAAAATTGCCCTGGCGCCTAGAGTGTTCTGCCCCCCCCCCGGGGGCAGTTCGGCCTAATAATAGGCCGATCTGTCCCCCGGGGGGGCAGAAATGGCCTAAAATAAATTTGCCCCCCCAACCCCCACACCCCCCCCCCCGGGAGCGACCCTTGCCTACGGGGTCGCTCCCCCTGCGTGACATTGGCGCCAAAAAACAAATCCCCGGTGCCTAGTGGTTTCTGCCCCCTAGGGGGCAGATTGACCTAAAATTGGCCAATCTGCCCCCAGGGGGGCAGAAATGGTCTAAATACAATTTGCCCCCCCAGGGGAGCGACCCTTGCCTGATGGGTCGCTCCCCATCTCTAAAAAAAGAAACAACAAAAAAAAAAAACACAAAAAAAAAATTGCCCTGGCGCCTAGAGTGTTCTGCCCCCCCCCCCGGGGGCAGTTCGGCCTAAAAATAGGCCGATCTGTCCCCCGGGGGGGCAGAAATGGCCTAAAATAAATTTGCCCCCCCAACCGGCACCCCCCCCCCCCCCGGGAGCGACCCTTGCCTACGGGGTCGCTCCCCCTGCGTGACATTGGCGCCAAAAAACAAATCCCCGGTGCCTTGTGGTTTCTGCCCCCTTGGGGGCAGATTGACCTAAAATTGGCCAATCTGCCCCCAGGGGGGCAGAAATGGTCTAAATACAATTTGCCCCCCCAGGGGAGCGACCCTTGCCTGATGGGTCGCTCCCCATCTCTAAAAAAAAAAAAAGAACAAAAAAAAAAAACACCAAAAAAAAATTGCCCTGGCGCCTAGAGTGTTATTCCCCCCCTGGGGGCAGAGCGGCCTAATAATAGGCCGATCTGCCCCCAGGGGGGGCAGACAAGGCCTTCCCAAAAAATTGCCCCCCCTGGGAGCGACCCTTGCCAAAGGGGTCGCTTTGTTGCGTGACATTCGCGCGCAAAAACAAACTCCCTGGTGTCTAATGGTTTCTGCCCCCCTTGGGGGCAGATTGGCCTTATCAAAATAGGCCAATCTGCCCCCAAGGGGGGCAGAAATGGCCTAAATATATATTGCCCCGTAGGGGAGCGACCCTTGCCTAAGGGATCGCTCCCCACCTAAAAAAAAAGAATTCATCACAAAAAAAAAAAAAAATGGTCCCTGGTGCCTAGAGGTTTCTGCCCCCCCCTGGGGGCAGATCGGCCTAATAATAGGCCAATCTGCCCTCAGGGGGGGCAGAAAAGGCCTTCCTAAAAAAATGCCCCCCTGGGAGCGACCCTTGCCCAAGGGGTCGCTCCCTTTTGCCAATTTCAAGAAAAAAAAAAAATCCCTGGTGTCTAGTGGGGTTTCAAAAGCCGGATTGCAAGCAATCCAGCTTTTGAAACCTGTGAGAGACTTCAAAGGGAAGGAAATACATTTCCTTCCCTTTGAAGCCTCTCGGGGCCTCCCCCATGGGATTGAAAAAGAAATGCAAAAGCATTTCTTTTTCAATCGCGCTGGAAGCTCTGCTTCCAGCGCGATGGGGGAGACCCTGTGACTAATCAGCGCGCGCTCGCGCGCTGACGTCACAGGGGGGGTTGGGGGGGTCGGGGGTGGGAGGGGAAGGGCTTCCCCTTCCATCCCTGACTTGGGGGGGTGGGGGGGAACCCCACAGAGGGAGCGAGAGCGCTCCCTCTGGGCTGTGTGCCGAGGACGTAGTGGTTACGTCCTCGGCACAGCAGCACTGTGCCGCAGGACGTAACCACTACGTCCGCGGCACAGAAGGGGTTAATGGCATGATACTGGGATCATTTGGAGCATGTTAATTAAGCAACACTGAAACAAACTGCATTAAGAGTCAGATTTAGATCTTGGCGGTAACTGTCCCATTGTTGGTTTTCTGACTGAAAACCTGTCCGCTGCCTTGGTGGTCCACCCGCCAGATTTAGATGTTGGCAGTCCCATAGGTAGTCTGCCCAACTTCTGCCGACTCCGCCAAGGATTCCCATTCCCGTCAATGGTACCATAGGAAATTGTGGCTGATGACGGGACTCCAGCCACCTTTACCACCTTGCAGATTTGGATGTGCCTTACCGCTAAGCCAACTGTGGCAGCCCGATCTCCACATCTGATTTGGCGGATGGGGGAGAGCAAATCAGGTGAAAACATACTTTTTTCTCCGTTTCCATTCTGTTTTTTGACTGGAAACGACTGGACAACACCTTCCATTGCTGCTGCCACTGGAACCCAGAGAATATACAACCCCCTACTGTTGCCGGTCTCCAAGGTGAAGAACCTGCATTGCCCGTGTACAATGTGTGGGTAGCACACATAGCACATATCAGCTCGGGCACACTGCATTCATATACGTCACAATAACTTTTTAAAATTACTGTGACAAACATATGTCGGGGAAACGATTGGGTCAGACATGGATGGGGAGACACTGGTACACCACACTTATTGCAAACATAAAGAAACTATCATTTTGGTGTCAGTATTCATTGCCAAATAAATGCTGGCACCACAATGACGATACAGTCACACTTGTCAACTGCGTCCATGTGTGCACATTGCAGGGGGACCTGTACCTGTCATGTTGTGCTTCCAGTTGTGTATGTGAGTCAGTACATGTATGTGTGTGTGCGATGCGATAGGGTGGTTGAGGTGGAGGGAGCTGAAGTTGGTGGCGTGGTTGTGTCAATATGTGTGTCACTTGCATATGGCTTTGATGTTGTGTTGTGCTGCTGCGTACATTCAGGTGAGAGTTGTGTGGCAGTCGTGATGTGTGTAATTGTGCTTGTGGGCGTGTTTGTGTAGATGAGTGTGTAGTTGGTTGTTGTGGTTGTGTTGTGAGTGGGTGCATTGTCCATAGTGAGTGTATGTTGTGTCATGGATGTCCTCAGTGTGTGTTTTCAGCATGTACGTGTTGTGTTGGAATGACAATGGATACAAGTGTGTATGTGGTATATTGTGTAGTGGGTTGTGCAGGGGGTTTCATATGGCCGAGATACAGCGTGTGTTTAACTTACCTGTATTCAATAGCCACTGCCATTGTCTGATGTTCATTGGGTCCAGCGACGACATCCTGCCGTCAGCAATCCGCAGGCAGCACACCACCTGTAGGATTGTAACATCTAAATATAGTCAGGGGGAACCCTCCAGCCTGATGGCTAGGAAAAGCACTCTTTTGTGGTGTTTGCAGCCACAGTACATCTAAATACAGCGGGCCCAACACCATCAACTTGACGATGTTCTTGGGTCCATCGTCACAGCGGATTGGTGATAAGACCGCCCAGATCTAAATCAGGTCCTAAGTCTGAGTCACATTCATGCTGTATATGTTATTTAAGAAACAAAACTGAGTACGGCATTGACCTGAGTTATTTTGAAGATAATGCACTGTTTATGATAGATTTCTTTAAGGCATGAGGGAATGCATAATATCAACAGATATGTAGATGATTTTTTGTTATTATTTGTATGGTATCTGCAAGTTCTGCATTACTCCATTAAGCTTAACAGACAACAAGACAGGTACACCCATTTCAAAGAAATCCTTATATTACCTTTATGAGTATTGTTGCATACTGAGTATCACATTTAAGTTCTTGTGTTATAGATAGGAAGACTATTTTGTTGTGCAGCACTAACCTACCACTCAGATGGAGGAGGGAATATTCAGGTATTTACGCTACATATATCTGAGGTCTGTTTAGCGTAGGAGAAAGTAAGATATTTCCGTACTCAACTATATAGTCGTCTCATTACAGGAGGCGATAGAGAGGACCCAGGGTGAGACAGACGTAGAACTCACTTCTCTTCCATCTCCTCATCCAGGCAGGGAAGGGTAGACGTTAAGTCATGTTTGGTCTTCTTACCTGACACAATGGTTGGGAGTGTTCCTCGTGGCCTTCCATTTCACTCATACAAAAATATACCAGGGGAGACCTTGACACACGTGTCTGGAGTGCCAGTTTGTCTGGGTAAAAGGTGGTACTAGGAGGATGTACTGCGAGCGCTTGCAAGTTGCTGACCCTCCTGACTGATGTTCGGGTCACTAAAAAGGCAGTTTTTATGGTCAGCAGCCTAAGAGGGCAATTGTGTAGAGCCTTGGAGGGTGCACACATGAGAAAGGTCAGGACCAGGTTGAAGTCCCACTGAGGCATTATAAAGGGCCTAGATGGGAACATATGCATCAGGCCTTTAAGGAACCACGCCACAACAGGTGACTTAAAAAGTAAAGGTTGGGCCACGAACCACAAAAAAGCAGAGATGGTGGAATGGTAACCCTTAACTGTGCCCAAAGCAGAGCCCTGCTGGGCCAAAGACAGTGCAGACAATAAAACTTGTGAGAGGTGCAGATATGGGGTCGACATTGTGAGAGGCACACCATGATACAAATATTTCTCAACAGCAAGCAGATACCATCTTGGTGGAGGGATGTCTGCCTGTCAGAATAACCTCAGACTTCAGAAGGAAGGTCGAAAGCTGTCAACTGTCGTCTCTCAGTCTCGACGTATGAAGGTGGGATGTATGCAGATTGGAGTGCAGAACCCTGCCCTTTTGCTGCAACAGAAGATCCTCCTGAAGAGACAGCCTGGCCGGAGAAACAATGGTCATGTTCAACTGCTCGGGACACCAGACTCACTGTACTCAATCTAGAGCCGCAAGAATGCCACAAGAATGACTTGGGCCTAGTTGTTCCTGAGCTTCTTGAGAACTCTGGGTAGGAGTGGTATTGGTGGAAAGGAGGCCAGAGCTCTACTTGAGGCAAAAAGTGTCTCGGAGCGAGAGGTGCTGTGGAAACTCCAGCTCGTGGAACTGATGACATTACGTGCAGTTGGCCATGGTGAACAGATCTAACCAAGGCTCTCCCCACTGCTGAAAGAGACCTTGCACCACCTCCAGTTGGAGACACCATTTGTGATCCGCTAGGCATCTTTGGATGAGTTTGCCTGCTTTGGTCTTCAGCACAGAGCCTGCTAGATGTTGAACCGCCTGGTAAATGCTGTGATGTTCCAGCCATATCCAAAGGTGCAGGGCCTCTTGAAACAGGGTCCTGTACCCCACTCCGCCCTGTTTGTTGCAGAACCACATGGCAGTGGTGTTGTCCGTGAACACCTGCACTAGCCTTCCCTTGATCGCAGGAAAAAAGGCTTCTAATGTCATGCTGATCACCAGAACCTCCAACAAGTTTATATGAAGCTTGGACTCTGCCGGAGACCAGAGTCCTCTGATCTCCATCTCTCCCAGAAGGCCACCCCAGCCCAGAAGTGATGCATCAGTCACTACAGTAAATTTTGGCTGGAGAAGGGAGAGGGGTCTGCCAATGACCCAATCAGGGTTCACTAGCCACCAGTGCAGACTTCTGAGATCTGGACCATGTCAAAGAGATTCCTCTGATGCTGCACCCACTGGTCCTTCAGATCCCATTACAAACCACATATATGCCAGTGGACGTATCACCAGCAGGAGGCTATGAGGCCCTACAGCCTCAGAGTCAGTCTCACCAAAATCCAGGATAGTGGCTGAAACATCAGTATCATAGCCTGACTATCCTGGAGATGCGGCTCGGAGGATAGACCTGAAACTGCATGCCGTCCAATACAGCTCCAGTGAAAGGGAGTGTCTGTGAGGGAGTCAGGTGTGAGGTAAGCATATTGATAGCAAGGTTTGCAGTAGTCTGAAGGTGGGTGCCTGCCCAGGGCGAGCCTGCCTTCAACAACCAGTCATCGAGGAAAGGAAAACTGAAATCCCTTACCTCTACTGGTGAGCTGCGACCACTGCCATCACCTTGGTGCACAGCTGAGGGGCACTTGTAAGGCCAAAGGGGAGCCCAGTGAACTGAAAGTGTTTGCGGCCCATTGTAAACTGCAGATAGTGTCTGTTCGGTGGCAGAAAAGGGATGTAGAAATACCATCCAGTCTCCCAGATTCAAGGCAGACAAAACTTGGGCAAGCGTGAGCATTTTGAATTTCTCCTTCCAGAAGAGGTTGGGAAAGTGCAGATCTTGGATTGGACGAGGTCCTCCATCCTGCTTTGGCACCAAAAAGAAGCAGGAATGTCAACCAAAACCTACTTCCAATGCAGGCATCTTATCTGTGACTCCCTTGGCCAATAGAGTCTGCACTCCTTGACAAAGCAATGAGAGACGGTCCTCTGTCAGCCAATCGTAAGTGGGTGTAATGGGTGAAGAGGGTGTCACAAGAGGGGGTAATAGCCCCTTTGTACTATCTGTAATATCCATCAGTCTGATGTTACTGACTGCCAGTGGAGGAGATGATGGCGTATTCTGCCTCCATCTGGTTGCCCGTGATGGTCTGAGTGCGGACGAAAAAGGCTTGTAGGCAGCAGCTGATGGGTGGGGGGGGTGGATTGACCTGACCTCTGACCAGTCCCACTCAGGCTACCCTCAGCCTGAAAAAGGCTGGGACATTTGCAAGCTGTGTAGCTGGACAGGTTTTGCCATGGCTGGAGACTCCTTCTGTAGCCATGAAAGCTGGGGAAAGCAGAGTGGGGTTGATGAAGGGCCATAGAAAAGTCAAAGGACCTGGCCATAGCTCGGCTGTCCTTGAAGCACTCCAGCGATGAATCCGCTTTGTCACCAAATAGGCGAGAGCCATCAATGGGCATGCATGAGAAAAGCCTGAACATCCCCTAGAAACCCAGATGTATATTGCGCTGCAAGGCCACAGACAATGAAATCGCTCTACCTAGCGAGTTGGTTGTGTCAAGTCCACATCTGGTGGAGAAATTCGCTGCATCTCTCCTGCCGGCAGCTGTTTTGCTTTCAGTAATGACCGAGGTGACAAAAATCTCTGGAACGCACTTCTCAGTTCAACGAAGACATTCATTATTATTTCACCACGAGGTTCCTAAAAAGAAGGTTAGCATGTTAAAAGCACACGTTTAAAAATAGTCACAGCAATGAAAGGAAAACATACCAGAATGATTCTCAACTGCAATGTACACAGCAAATATATGTAGTTATATTATATTATAATTGCAAAGCAAATAATGAAGTAACAAATGATCACCGTAGGGTCTACCAAGCCAAAGAGAAAGAGATAACCACCCTCACAGGACAGATATCAGTCATCCGACGTCAAGAATCCTGATTGAGGCCACTCACTCTCTTGCTGTCACACTGGGTTTTTTATACCTTAAAAAACCAGAAGGAGCTTTCTGGAAAAAAAACCTAATTTAGTAATTCAAACATGCTGGCTAATTTAGGTCAGAGTTAAAAGAAACAAGTTGGAACTGGCCAGTTTCCCAAGTTGTCTCTCCCAAGCCCATGCCGTTCCCTGCTTGCTCTATAAACATCAGTCTCACACATTCTTATCGTGCTGACTGCCTAACTCCCCCATGATATGTCCTAGCTCTTCAGTGAAAAAGAGCACAAAAATAAGTACAATTTATGTGGAAAATCACGGACAGCTTTAACATGGCAGTGTCTAATGCTATGATAAAGTCAATAGGCAGCTAAACTGAATACAAACTGTAGTCTGCAACTGGTGAACACTGGACAGCTAATCCAGGTGCAAAGTGGTGCAACACAAAGTCAGTGGTCAAAAACACATATTTCACTCTAGCAGCTGCCTGAGAGAGTATGGTCCAGGCCTACACCAGAACAACAAGCAGCACTTGCACAACCAAATCTCTTAGTGTATGGTAATAACAGTCCAAAAGGCATGTGGTGTTCACCAGCCCGTGTCAGGCTGGTTGAAGAGAACATTCTCTTACAAAAGTTGTCCAGCTTCTTGCTTTCCCTATCTGGGGGTGTGGTAAGAAGCGTGCCAGGGAGAATGCAAGATGCAAGAGCGCACATGGAAGCTGTGATCAGTCTGCCTGTGGATCTTTTCAGGGTGCTGGGCGACAAAACAGTAGCATCAAATCTAATATTACAATTCTGTGATACCCATCTGGCTACATAAAGAGGACCAGGACTCAGTATTGAGGCTTAGGAAGATTATTTCAAATTAGTAACCACTCCAATATATGAGCTTATCAAAATCAAGTTATAAAGATATAAAATCAAAATCTGCAAGCTGAAACAGGTTCAATCTTTTAAATATAAGCCATTTAAAGATTACAGTCACAGCAATGCAAAAACTAAAGAATTCAATTTGACACCCTATGAAGGCATTTAGGCTCTTTCTCGTCCGCAAGATTACAAGTATGGCCATCCAGCTAGGTTCTAGACTAAATTGGACTAGAGTTAAAGGTTCCATGACACAGAACGGTAGGTATCGGCATTGCAAGCACCTCAGTAGAAGTCTTTGAGAAATAAAGAATCCAGTGTTAGCATGAAGCTATGCACTGTGAGGACAAGGGGACTAAGAATTCTGCTGCAATTATAACAATTTGAACACTAAATTAATGTGGAAAGCTCCAGGTGCATCCATATTTTTTAATGCATCCCCAGAAGCCCAATTGTTCCCCCTTCTCACAGAGCGCACTCCCAACATGGAGCGATTCTCCCATCCCACAAAACACTAATGAACAAATTGATCTTGAATTGCCTCTTTCCAGAGAGACAATGAACAGGAGGCACACTGTGGCCAGGATGCGGTAGAAACAGCTGGGAATTTCATGATGGCCGACATCGCTAGCTCGAGCGACACTCCAAAAGTGTTCTAATTGTTGGGCTGTCCACACTCCCCTGGTCGCAGCTGGCCTGCTTATCAGGAGAGGACCTAGTTAGCAGGAGAGTCGCAGAGTAAAAGGCAGAGGCAGCACTGCGAGTGGGAGAAGAAGACATGAGACTACAGGGCGGAGTGAGAAGGAGAGAGAAGTTACCAGGACCAATGGGAGCCACGTGGAGCACCAACGTCAGGAAGGAATTTCAAGAAACACCAGGCAGCAGGAGGAAGATGAGGAGAGTGGCCCGACCCTCCTGAAAGGAAATCTGGAAAGTCCTGCAGCAAGGAGCAGTGAAGCCAGCTTGTCCCTGGGGGAAAGGTGTTATGTGTCAGACCGTTGAGGCCCCATTTAGGAGCCATGACACTAGGCAAGGGTCGGGAAGGAGTTCTAATGGTATTTGGTGGTGGACACTGCATTTTAATTATTTAGTTTTTGCATTGCTGTGACGGTAATCTTTAAATGGCTTATATTTAAAGGATTGAACTTTACAGATTTTGATTGTATATCTTTATAACTTGATTTTGATAAGCTTGTATATCGGAGTGGTTACTAATTTGAAATAAACTTCCTAAACCTCAATATTGAGTCCTGGTCCTCTTTATGTAGCCAGATGGGTTTCACAGAATTGTAATATTACATTTGATGCTACTGGTATGTGGTGGGACTGTGAGGGGTGCACTTTTACTTAAACCTTTCCATAAGATCACTGGAGAACCCGGTGACTTTATAAATTTACCTCTTGATGGCATATGTCTCTAGGACTATAAGGTGATATATGTAGTTGGTCATGGTTTTCCTTTTTTGACTTTTGTTTCTTCCCTAATGGGACAGTGTTGGACACCAGCATATTGGAGACGGTAGTAGCAAGTTAAACAATGCCTGATGGCTTAACGCCTGTACATTTTGGCTCCCTGAGGGCCAGTATGAACTAGGAGTGAGTAGGACGAGGAAGACACTGTGAAGGATCCCAGTGAGAACAACCTGAGTGACCTTGTGCAAAGAACACATACTTGTGTTAGACTACAGATTACAGTGGGTACAAACCCTAATGAATGTAATAACATTATTCAACCACCCTCACAACCCCTTGTCATAACCTGAAGCCTGTTACACACACCAAATCATCCAGTCCATGCCAAGGTCTTCTTGCTCGGCATTTCTGTCTCTTATACACAATACTCTTTTCAGTAGCTAATGAACAAAGAATGCACACATGCACAGCAAGGAAAAATACATTTCACGTTGATGTGAATGGCCTACTCAATCTAACCTAATAAATCACTGTTAATGTGCACCTTTTTATACTCAAATACAACTGCAACATTATCTTAAAATAAATTTGAACATAAATAAGTAAATCCATGATTACATGTAAAATGTATATTCTGTAAATGCAATACATCGGAATATAAGTGTAACTGCATATGAGAACTACAAATCTCCATGTTGATAGCCAAACATTAGAACACACTTGAATATATGAAACACAAATAACTACAGTGAACTACACCTTCAATAATATGGTTTAATGCTTCTCCTTACATTAGCAATGTTAAGTCACATATAATATATGTTGTCGGTAACATATTACGTTACTTATGTAACTTGTAGGGGTACTGCTAAATATTATGCTGTTCCAGGTTCCCCTCTGAGGAAGAATTGAGTCATCATAATCAAGATTAGACTTATCAGATGGGCCTATCAAAACCTCATGAGTTTCAAAATTGTTCTTCTAGTCTCTTTCAACTGTTTCATTTCATCATAATATCGACACAGCCTGCTCTCCAACTCAATTTCTTCTACCTTCCTCTTTGTATGAGGCTGGCCCTTTATGTAGTGTTCAAAGCTAGGCACACTGTACAGTGGGTCCAGGCAACCACACGTTGGTTTACATGGGTTAAAACTAGACCACCTGATCCTTTAATTTTCATGGTAGCTTGGTTGAGCAGTTAGACCAATCTTGGAAAAGTGCAAAGCATTTGTTGTACTCTCAGTATCAATCTTGCATCTTACACACTCAAAGGAATAACTCAAGGCCAATTTATAAAAATACATCGGGTTTTTATGTAATTGTTAAGACCAAGATTATCACAATTGGTTAAGTTCTTTTCGAGACATCAATTTTGGAAGTTTAATAAAAATAGTATTTTTGTGCATAATTACGCACCAAAGGAATTAATGGTGGCTAACCTTTAAAAATGTATATAAAATCACACAGTAGGTTTACCCAGTTCTTCTTTTGCACGCTGGTCGAGACCATTGGTGGGCACACTCTGCCAGCTGGAGAAGTTCGAGCAGCTCCCGATTCCAGCAGGAGCTGTGGGGAAAAGGTCTCTGGAGCTGGTGCAGGGAAAAGCACTGCACGGGTAAGTTTAAAGGTGAATCTTTGGGGTCCCCTTGGAGGGTCGAGGTTGCAAGGGGTGGGGGACCCTTAGAACACAGCTGGATCTTCGATGCAGAGCACAGGGCAGCCGGATGCAGAGCGAATTGGTGAGCCAGGAACTGTGTGCAAGGATGCCCTCAGAAGCAGGAAGTAAGTTGGCTCAATGGTCGATTGCAGGACAACGGGAGCACTCTGGCAGGAGGTCCAGGTTGTTTCTGAAGTCCCTTGACTTGAGATTCCTCCTGGTCCTTTTACAGTCCTAGATGGACTGTTTTTTGGGATGTTTATTGCTAGGTGAACAATACCCTCTGATGATTTGTGAAGCCTGGAGATCCGCTGGGGTTCTTTGGAGTTTTTCCAGCTGTCCAGCAGCTCCTCAGCAGCGATTGTCTGGTACTGGGTGCAGCAGGCAGGGTTTGACACCTTTTCTTTGGTGCAGCAGATCCACAGTTCTCGTGTCTTGGATCTTCTTGGTGCTGGTCTTCTTTTGTCTTCAAATCTGCTTTCTTGGTCTATGGATGCCCACTAAATGCTGTATGTAGTGGGTGTTTTATGGGGAACCTGGTAGTGACCATTGGGTCATCTACCTTAGGGTGGCTACACACACTAAGTGACCACTTCCTGTGGGTAGAGGTCACTTCCCTACACGTTATTGGTCATTTCCCTTCCATCCAAGATGGAGAAAAATGAAATAGAGAGTCCACCTTGCATGCATCACTTTATGGGTTGTTCATACTAGGAAGGGCCACTCCTCCTGTCCTTTGCTTATGTTTCTCACTGTTGCTCCTGCCAAAAGTGAGGGTTTGCATTGTGGGCGGCCATCTGCTGCTAGCAGCAGGCCTGGAGGCCGAGTTTCAACGGCAGTAAGCCCTTTGAAGCTCGCCAACAGGGAGGTGCACATTCCTGAGTAAGGGGGTATTAGGACTTCCATCCAGCAAGGGCATTGTTCTGCATCCCGGAGGGCAGAGGCCTTCACACCAAGGGTCCAGATTTGTGTCTGGCGGTGGCAGGCAACCATGCCAGAGTAGTTAGCTTTTGCATGGGGCATCTCTTAAGGAGACCCCAGGGTAAATTTGGTATTACATCCTATACTGGTACCAGTTTGGATTTAACATTCTGAGTTGTTTTGATTCCAAACAACCCAGGGTTCAGAGTGGCCATCATGTAGCTGTGAAACTCGTATTTGACCAGTGTCCAGCACATGTATTAAAAGGCCTGCTCTGTCCACTCACTATGTCCCAGGCTTGGCAAGGACACAATGGGGGTATATAGCTCATGCAGCTATGGTCTCACATGCAGGATAGTGCACCCTGCCTTAGGGCTGGAAGGCCTGCAAGAGGGGTGTCATACCCATAGTGCATGCTGTGTATAGTGGACAGGGCACACCGGCAGTGTGCCATGTCGAGCTTGCATTTTAGGTTTGCATCAGGACACTCAGCCTTCTGTGGCAGTGCTGGGTGCACCTGAATGCATGGCCCAAGAGGGTGGAACAATCAGTGCTGCTGCCCACAGGTGCCTACCCTTTGTACCTCCTGCCCTGGGTACCTATGTACTGTTTACTGGGGACTTATGGGGGCAGCTAAAGGTGTCTCCTTTGATGCCAATGCATCACAATAATTTACGAAAAGAGCTCTGACCCAGGAAACCTGGTTAGCAGGGGCCCTGGACACTAACAACTTCTAGGCTACATCACATATCAGACAAAAAGTGGGGGCTAACCGTGTCAAACGAGGCCCTTTCTCACACTCTTCACTCCTTTTCTTGCCTTTACTCTCCCATACACTTCAAAGGCCACAACCAAAAGTATTGCACTCAAGGCAATTATCACAAGTGGTTTCAAGACAGAACCTACTATTCCATGTTCCACATTTCTAGAACATTTGCCAACTACAGCAAATCCATTTCTAATAGCTTCCCAGGCACCTAATGCTTCCAACTCCTTCACATTTTCAGTCAAGTCAGAAATGGTCTTAATGTAAGCCTTCAAATCCTTGCTTTTATCAGGGATGTAAGTACGATACAGTTGAACTTTTATTATCTGGCAGACTCCGCCCTCTTTGGCAAGCAGAGTATCTAACACAAGATGATTCTGCAGAACCATAGATCTTATGGCTACGATTTGCAACCTACAAGGCTACAGCTGTACTGGTGGGCAGCTTATCAACTATAGCGGACATTTTCCTAATCTTCAAATCATTCAAAATCACACCTACAGATGGTATAGTTTCACCAAAGATATCTCCTCCTCGTTTAGGTCTAGAACTCATTTCCCATACAGAATCATTAAAATGCTCTACATGATATATCTTTGGGAAAACTACAGCAATGTAACATACACCAACCCATTCCTTGGACAATTTAAAATAAGCATGTTCTCCACAAATAAAATAAACTCCAAGTATGTTGGGATCTTCTCCATCCAGGAACAACCTCCAGTTTCCTCTGATTTCAATTGTATGATCACATTCACATCTTCCCATAATCACGGTGTCAGCTGTAGATTTCTCTGTACGTATACACAGCTTCCCCTTATGCTTCCAAACCAGCATCAAAGCAGCTAGGTTTCCTGCAACTTGATGCTCAATTTCCTCCTTGGCCCACTTAAGACCTTTCTCTACTTTCAACCTAGCCTCTAAATCTCTCCTTCTGTCTTCAACTAAGTTCAAAACTTTCTTCTCAACATCTGTTAGAACGCAAGTCAAATTGTTTCTATGTGCATAGACTATCTGATGTCGTAGTGGGTTTAAAGAATATGGCAATTATCCCTATTTTCTTCGGTGCATGTTGACGATTGAAAATGCTCCAGTGTAAGAATCTTTGAAAGAACTAACTCATAATTTGAAAAATAATATTGGAAAAGTTCTGTTTCATAGAATGAGATTAGCAAAAGGCTGCATAAAACTCCATATGTTAAAGGAATATGGTGATAAGTGATTGCTTCTTCAGCTGTTGATGGTAATTGTGTACACACATAACAGTTCCTTGTGTCCATAGTGTCAATGTACTCATAAAGCAATTTAAAATATGCATTTGAAAGAAAGTCTCCTCTAGGAGCATCTCTGTGTAACTCCTTTTCACTAAAAGAAAAATACCTACTATTATCAGTGGGAGGTGAAGGTGTGAGGTCAGCTTTTGACCTGTCCTCCAATAAACTAGATTTAGGTGAATACAGCCCTACCAATAAAATGAGTAA
Organism: Pleurodeles waltl; assembly: GCF_031143425.1. NCBI lineage: Eukaryota > Metazoa > Chordata > Amphibia > Caudata > Salamandridae > Pleurodeles > Pleurodeles waltl. Next base: position 1,053,050,721 of record NC_090443.1, read on the forward strand.
CATTACAACTACAACTTTCAGTATGCCTACCAATACATTTCTGCATCTATTTGCATTATTGGTTTCCATGACTTCTCTAAAACCAGACCATTGGGTGGAATATAGCAGCAGCAGATTCTTCTCTGGCGGGTTCCACCTGTGCAAACAGCAAAACAAAGTCCAATAAATGCAGTGTTTTATTTACAGATGTTTTTGAGACTTCCTTAGCCCTACTCCGTATTCTAAATGGCAACCCTATGCTCCTTCACCGGTGCCTCAGGCCTCGTACTCTTTTTAATTTCCTATCAAAGTCAATGCAAATGTCTCTAATAAAGGCACAATTCAGATTCACTAATGATCACATCCAGAATGACATGTCTCAGTCTATTCAACAGCAAAGGAAATTCAAAGTGAAATTAAAGCAGAATGTTCAGCTCAAGGAGGTTCAGTTGAATCTGCACTGTTATCCCAAAACTTTCTCTCTCCTTCATTGGCAGCAAAGTTTGTCCATTCAGGTGAGGATCACCTGCAGCAGGGTACCCTTACTCTTTTTGATCCCCGAAGGGCACGTTCTTCATCTTTACTATCACTCAGACTAGAATTCTAAGTATCCTCTGTAATAGTTTGAGGTACACTTCCTTTAGGCAATGTCAGTCTCTCCCTCTCCTGCCGTCTTGGCCAGTGGTCTCCAGCTCTCACTCATGTTCTCATAGCACTAGGTCCTTCGTCAGGGTCTGAATCCAACTCATCCACCAACGCAGAACAATGATCTCTTGATTCAGTTTCAGTTGTTGACTCATTCATCCCCCCGCAGACCGAACATGTGCTGTTTCAAGCTCCACTTGGTCCCCAACAGTTTGTCTAACCTGATTCCTCTGTCTCTCTGGCACCACTGGTACTTCTGGAACAGGTGCTGTCACATCGTCAAGGAGACACTCAAATCTGTGGGTATGGGAAGCATGGATCTAGTTGGGGAGACCACATTTAACAGCTGTAGTCGTCACCAGGATAACTTGAAAAAGCCCATGCTAAGCTGATTCCTAACAGGACTTCCTCAAGTGCTATTTCACTTTGACCCAGTCACCAGGACTAAGGTCATGCCACTGCTCGTGATGTGGCACGGCTGTTGCTGCTCCAACCTGGTGAGACACAAAACACACCACATCAGCCAGTTCTATGCCGTAGTCAAGAATCCGATCATCTGTAAATTCACAAGCGCATTTGCAGCGACAGCTGGCAGTCTCATTGCTCTACCCATGATTATTTTATGGGGGAACAATAATATCCTCCTATCAAAGCAAAGACTTGTCAACACAAGGGGCAAAGCATCAGGCCATTTCAAAGATGTTGAAACACACACTTTAGCTAGTCTGAGTTTCACAGTTCCGGTAATTTGTTCCACTGTGCCTTATTCCTCAGACAGTAGCTGCAATGTAATCTCTGCTCCACCTACAATGCTGCGCACAACAATTTCAAGACTTCATTGCTGAAATGTGTCTCCCCATATGATTCCAGAGAAGTTAGGAAACCAAATCTGGGTGAGTTCCCTGAACAACAACTTAGCTACTGTGAGACTGTCATTTCTGTTGGTCGTGGAAGCTTCAGCCCAACGCGAGAAGATGCTCACATTCACCAGGACTTATCTCATTGCATACAGGCATCTTGATGAAGTCCAACTGCATCCTGTTGAAAGGACCGCTTGACCTTCCTACGTATCTCAGTGTCAGTGTAGTTCTTTTTCCTATAGTCATCTGTGGGAATACAACATATCTGTGACACAATCCTTCAGCTGTCAGTCTTAACCACGGGTCGAACCATATCTGCCGAAACTAGAGGACCATTGCATCCTCCCTACATGAGCAGGACCATGGAAATGTCTAGCCATAGGGGAAACAAACTATATGGTAACACAGTTCTTCCATCTGCTGAAACCCAAATGCCATCATCCCTTTTGACACAACCTGCTCTGATCCATCCTTGCTGTTCTGCCTGTAATACTTCCTCCTGGATTCTCTTAACCTCTTCCTAAGTATCAGCTGTGTTTAATAAAAGGTTGTAATTGGTCTCACCTGTGGATTCATTACAATATTCTCCATTGAAAGAACAGGCTATATGAGCACAATATTTGGCAACCTTGTCTGCATATTTATTGCCCACTGTAACATAGTCATCTCCACTATGATGCATAGGGCACATAACAATTGCAATCTCTGTAGGCAACTATAAGTCTTCAAGCCATTTATGAACATACTGTCCCTTCTTGATGAGAGTTCCAGAGGAGGTCATGAAACCTCTCTGTGACCAAAAGTGTCCAAAGTCATGGAGAACACCAAAGCCGAACTGTCAGGAAAATAGTCACTCTCTGCTGTTCAGAAATACAGCATGCTCTATTAAGAGCGACTAGTTCGGCCACTTGTGTGGAGAGAACTCCATGAAGCTAGGAAGCTTCACCCATGCCTTGGACCGTACAGACTGCTTAGACAGCTCTCAGATTTTCTCCATGTTCTCAAGCAAGACCCATACACAAACAGTATGTTCAGTGACATCTAGACAGTCATGCTTGACAACACCTTCTTCTCCCTCAGCTTCAGGAAGGGGTAACAGTATTGCAGGGTTCAGAGTGATACAATGCTTGACCGTCACATTTTCAGCGGCCAATATGATTTGTTCATAACATGTTAGTCTGCTGTTTGTCAAGAGTTGGGTATGGGCCAACAACTACTCATTCTCAATGGGACACAAATACTGTAAGGGGATGACCCATCACAATGTTCTCACACTTTTCAATGCTGACATCTGTCACAGCCACAGATGTTAGACAGCTGTGCAGCGCTGCTGCTACTCGGTCAAGTGTAGCAGTAAAAAAGGCAACAGGCCTTCTTGTATTACCTAAAAGACTTATTGTAATCAGGCATTTCCAGTGCTGGGGCATGACAAAGACTTTCCCTCAGCTTTAGGAAGGCAATTAATCAATTGTTCTCCCAAGGTACTGGATCAGACACATCCTTGTGTGTCACCCTCTATAAAGGCTTGGCCACTAGGGAAACAATGGGTATCCACTGATGACAGTAGCCCACCATTGCCCAAAACATCTTAACTTCTCTATATTTAGTTGGCAGATTAGTCTTTATGATTGCTGAAATCCTCTATTTGTGACACTTTCCTCTCCCCTTTCTCATTGTGATTTCCAAGGTACGGGACTTCTTCCTGCCTATACTCCAATTTGCTCAAGTACACTTTATATTTATTTTCAGCTAGGTGGTTCAACAGAGCATTGGTGTCTTGCTTACAAGCTTCATGCATATTCAACGCCACCAGTAGATTGTCGATATATTGGACTAGGACTGAGTTGCAGGGCATGACTAGGGACCCCAGGTTATTTTTGAGAATCAGGTTGAAAATGAAGGACTCTCAGTATAGCCCTGTGGGACACGGACCATGCTAAAACACAGTTCTGGAACCGGGTGGCTAAGATGAACTGGCTCTCCTCATGCAATGGTATGGAGAAGAACGCTTGACACAAGTTAATGGAGGTGAACCACTTAGCTTTACATGGAATCTGGAACAATATTACAGCTGGATTCGGTACCACAAGACAACATGGAACAACAATGGTATTCACCTTTCTCAGATCCTGCACAATGGGGTACTTATTGCTAGGATTCTGTAAGCTCATCATGGGTGAGTTACATGGACTTCTCATTATCTCCTTTAGGATACATTGTTGTATCATAGATTAAATTACTGGAGAAATCTCTGCAGTTGTTTCACTGGTCAATTTGTACTGTAGAGTTCTTGGGTGCTCAACTTTAGGTTTCACTCCAATACGGACAGTCCCAACACTGCTGATGAGACCTATATCCTCTCCCTAAAAGTCCAAGACTCCAGGCTTCAACGTATCTCTAAGATCTGGTGGTAACTCATAAATCGTCATCATAGGGAACAGTGCAACAGAAAGACCATCTCTTGTCAGTTTGAAGGCAACATCCTCATCATAATTTTGTAGTTCAATACCTATTGGGTACAGTAGATGGTACAGTTAAGTTTGCACAAAAGGTCTTTTTGTAAGAGACTCATTGGACTGCAATTGCATACCCAGACTGGTGATTCTCTTAAAAGGGCCTGATTTTGACAGGTACTTCTTCTTTTACAGGATTTGCCATTTGTTTGTTCACAACTCCTACAACTTGGGTTATTTTTACTGAGAGGGTTAGGTTTGGAACCTCCACTGTTATAATAGTAGGGTGGGTAGCACCAGTATCAACCCAAAGAAAATACAGGGTGGCCATTCACCTCACCATTCATGAATGAACAACTCTGGTCTACCTCTAAGATTGTGCCAAGCACACAATTGTCCCCCCCCCCTTTTAGGCATCGTCATAAGGGCGAGTTAGGATCATCGTCTTCAAACTCTTTAAACATAGAGGGCTGCTGAAAGGCACTGTGCTTCTGGGATAAATCTTGGTTCAAATTATAGACCTGATTCAAATTTACTCCGGAACCAAGTGTATTCTGCTATGGCATTGGGGCTTAGGGAACCTGCATTGCTGGAGCTTGAGGCACATTAAAATTTTACATTCTCTGTCTCTGCATATTCTGTGACTGTACAGGATATTTTATTTGAGGTCCTGTAAACTCTGAATTTTGAGAATTCATGCAACGCTCCTGCTTCCAATGCACCAACTTGTTACAGTAATGACAAGGACTTGCCTTTTCCAAAGTTGCCACATTAATTCTAGTACTTGGATTAATCATAACACCATGCCCTCTACCTTACTGTGGGAACCCATTTCCACCTTGTATCAATGAAGTTACATGCAGATACACTTCTTGCATAGTACCAACATTCCTCTCTGTGCTGCTTTCACCTGTGCCATCATCAGTTTCTCTTTCAAGCGTTTCTGCTTCATTTCTATTTAATCACTGCATTATTGTGCGTATCTCAGTATCTCATTGACCAACGTACTTTGCAAACACATCAAATGCTGCTGAATCATCAAGCTAACCTCAGGTCTCAATCCATCACAAACCTGGGCACAAAATATTTCATGTCTTTAGGTTCAAGAGTCTCCAGTCGGCTATGCTGTTTAAACACCTGCAACAGTCTCGCATAACAAGCACGCACTGAATTTGTGGGCTCTTGTGTCATCCTCTCAATCTTCAGCCAACCTATATCTTTGGCCGGTATGTTCCCTTTCAAAAGGTCATAACTTGTTGATACTTTTTCCATCACCAAAGATGAAGGGGCATTTGTTATTGGATTTCTTGTAGACTCTTTCTCTGGACAATCTACAGCCACGTTACTTACATTCTGGTACCACAATGTCAATGAAAGTGTTCAAATCCACCGCCAAAAGCTGCAAAATCTTACAAATCGTGCAACCTGTTTCTACCATTCTACAGGTTTCTCTCTCAATTTAGGGAAATTGTTGGTGATTGGCACAAGATCATTCCCCCTGCAAGGCACATGGACAAAACTTCCACTAGGCACTTCCCTCAGTGAGAAAGCTGAAGTGCCCTTTCCATCCCTTAAGGACGGTGGTGGCTCTCCCTTAGGTTTCTTTTGTTCTTTCTTTTTCTCCCACCTACTTTCCCTTTTTTCCAACTTGCTCCATTTTCAAATGCTCTTAATTAACTCTGGAACTTGCCTTTTCATTCCTGCTGTTCTCATACTGCAAATGTAACTTTCATCAAAACATACACAATAGCTTTTCTGCAATGACTTTGTTCGATTTAGGTAAATTGAATAAGTTTGGGCCAATTCAGACAATTTATCATGAGCTAGGAAAGTACCCCACTTTTTCACTACTGTCAGTATGCTTTGACTGTTTTCACTTGGATCCTGCTAACCAGGACTCCAGTGATTGTGCTCTCTCCCTCTAACTTTTGTTGCTTAGGACTTTAAACACCCCATAAGTGGCATACTTGTGCCCCCATATAACTCCCTTGTGTATGGTATAGAGGGCATTGGGGCACCAAGGGCTCCCCATGGGCCGCAGCATGTATTGTACCATACATGAGAGCCCATGCAAAGTGTGTCTGCAGGACTGCCATTGCAGACTGTGTCAAAAGGTGCATGCACCCTTTCACTAAAGGTCACTGCACCAGGTCACTGTAAGTCACCACTGTGGTAGGCCCTCCTAGACCAGAGGGGAGGGTGCAGGTACCTATGTGTGAGGGCACCCCTGCATGAGCAGAGGTGCCTCCACAAACTCCAGCTCCATTGCACTGAATTTCGTAAGTGCGGGGAAGCCATTTTACCCGTGTACTGGACACAGGTGTCCAGCTACATAACGGTAACTCTGAACCTGGGCATGTTTGGTAACAAACATGTCGTAATCATACCCCAATACAGTTGCCAGTATTGGTTGTATGATTCCATGCACTCTGGGTGCTTAGAGGACCCCCAGCATTGCTCCTACCAGTCTTCTGGGGTTTTCTGGGCAGCCCGCGCTACTGCTACCCCTCAGTCAGGTTTCTATCCTCCTACTTCTTGACCAAGCTCAGGCAGAGGAAGGGAGAACAAAGAATTTCCTGTGGGAGAGAGAGGTAACACCCTCTCCCTTGGAAATAGGTGTTACATGGCTTGGGAGGGGTAGCCTCACTAAGCCACTGGTATGCTTTCAACCCCCGGGTCCCTGCTCTTGCGCGAAACTGGACAAAGGAAAGGGGAGTGACCACTGCTTTGCCCATCACCATCCTAGGGGTGTTGCCCAGAGCTCCTCTGGGTGACCATATGATCCTGCCATCTTGAATCTAAGGAGGGCAGAGGCTCCAGGAGCATCTGAGTGGCCAGGTCAGGTAGGTGATGTCACAACCTCCTCTGGACAGGTGGTCACACTGCTAGGTGACCAAGTTCCCTTCATGGGCTATTTAGGGTCTCCGAAGGAAGTTCTGCCGTCGGCCTTCTAGGAAAGTGAGTCCACGGCCTCGATCTCCTCCTCCGAAGGCACCTGAAGATTCCCCGGTGCTGTCTTTAGTGGAGATCCCGGTGTCGCAAATGACTCCAGTGGCACCGCTTCCCTGGTGACTCCACCGTATCAGGAGACTCAAGTGGTCATGCTGACGTCAGGATCCTTTCGACCTCCTCAATAGGAGCCGGAGTATCCTACTTTCCCAGCTCCTAGGACAGATCCGACGAACCTCTTGAATGTTAGGTATAGCATTTTCAACAGGACAATCTCCCTCTGGTGCACCAGCCAGCCCACAGGTCCATTGTCCTTTTCCTTCGGACATTTCCAGGCTCTGAACAGGCAGGCTCCGTTCCTGCCCTTCAAGCCGACTGCCCAGTACCCCTGGCCTTCTACGTCGCCAAGGACGGTGACTGCTTCGCCGACTGACACTCAGCAGAAATCATTGGCGCCAGTACCAATGTTAGAGAGGTCACAACTGACGTCACTCGACTCCAGCTCAGATGGATTCTATGGCTCCATCATCTAAGCTGCCAACACCGATCTTGCTTGCGCTGCAACTGACGTCACAGTCGCCGGTATATTGTCTTCTGAAGCTGTTGCTGGAGTTGAGGTTGAGGTTGTGGTCTCATAGGAAGGCTTTGAGGCTTCTGGAAGAGAAACAATATTTAGACCCCCCATCAGGACCCAGAACTGGAAGAGGGTGAAATTCCTTGACTATCCCAGGAATTTGAAGGTATCGAAGTGCCAAGCGGCTTAGACACTTCCCCAGATTGGGAGTGATTATCTCCAGAGGGTATCCCTCCTCCTTAAGTGAGATTGCTCCATGGGGCTCATAAGAAAAGTGGCTGAATTGTTGCACATTTGGTGGCCTACTTGCACAAACCATTTTGCACCAGTCCCGGACCCCTCGGTCCCTGCTCTGGCGTGAAACTGGACAAAGGAAAGGGGAGAGACCACTCCTCCGTCCATCACCACCTTAGGAGTGGTGCCCAGAGCTCCTCCGGGTGGCCTCTTGATTCTGCCATCTTGAATCTAAGGTGGACAGAGGCCCATGGGAGCATCTGAGTTTCCAGATCAGGTAGGTGACATCACAGCCCCCTCTTGATAGGTGGTCACCCTGCTAGGTGACCAATCCCCCTTCCTGGGCTATTTAGGGTCTCCCTCTTGGGTGGGTCCTCAGATTTGACGCACAAGATCTCAGCAGGACTCCTCTGCATTGTTTACTTCATCTTCTGGCCACTGGGACTGCAAATGGACCCTCCAGGAACCTACAATCTGCATTTCCAGTGATGACTCTGCTGTGCAGAATTGTTTCTCTCGCTCCTCACAGCAACTGCAACATTTCCCCAACTGTGCATCCACTGAGGGTGGCGACTCTTCAGCCTGCACAAGAAGTAAGAAGGGATCTCCTTTGAAGTGAAGGTGTCACTACCCTGCATCTGCAGACACCAACTGCAACAACGACCTCCTGCGTGGACCTGCTCTCCTCTGTAACTGCATGGATTGTGCATCACAAGTAGTAGTCGGGAGTGGTCCCCTTGCTCCTCTCTACCAGCTTTCCAACTTGGGACGTGGTAAGCCCTTGCCTCTTCTTCAGTACCCCTGTGCACCGCAACTCTTGCAGCTACCAAGGCTTGTTGGCTCTTACTCCAAGGGATCTTCAGTCTCCGTGTTGCCCCGGACCCCAGCACTCCTTTCTGCAAAGCACAGTCTCCTGCCTTCTGCTCCAGCGATGTGGGACTCCTCTTCAGGTGTGCTGAGTGGGCATCGCTGCAACTCCTGTGCCTGCAGCCAGTGGGTTGCCTGTGGGGGCTGCCTCCTCTTTTTGTGACTCTCCCAGATGCTGAGGGTGACCCCAGACATCCCTTGTTGGGTCGAGTTCCCTGGACCTTGCTGGTCCTCTTCAGCCTTGGAAACCTTCTTCGTCTCCTGCATTTGCCAAGGCTTGTTGGCGGTCTTCCAGCACCACTAACTGACTGCATCTCAACTGACAAAGTGGGACATCACTTGCATCACTTCTGGAACTTCTCTTTATCTGCTGTGCTGCACTGCTAACCGTCTTCGTCCACCGTCGACCTGGTCCTGTATCCACAGAAGGGTAGATAGTGGCTCCTGCCACAACCTAACACTCCATCACAAACTGGACTTTGTTCCCTTACCCTCGCAAGTCCTCCTCTTTCAGGATCCACCTTTGGGTTCTTCCAATCTTGGTTGGCTCTTGATTAATCCTTTTCCAAAGTCCTCCTCTTGGTTCTGGGGAAAATCAAGTACTTACCTCTGCTCTTCTGGTCGCTGGGGGTCACTCTGGCACTCACCTATTGGGGTTCCTAGTTCCTCCAGCTCCCTTCTACTGATTCCACTTTCTTGGGTGGGGAACTGCTTCTCACATTCTACTTTTTTAGTATATAGATTGGCCTGATAAGTATCCTAGCGGGAAGTATCAGTATTCCCAGATATCATCTCATCTACTTACAACGTTAATCTGACTACATCCCCTCATTTTCTCTCACTGGGCTCTGAGCTATTTTTTGGCTTAATCCCAAGCTTTCTCCTTCCCCTGGGGACCCATTTAAGAATCTACTTAAATCATCCAAAGCTTGGGAGTTACTCCCGTTTTGTGCCATAGAAGTACTGTGTACGAGACTTTCTCCATAGCTATTACCAATAGCACCCTGAAGGGAACTCCAGTTATATAAATCAATGTTTTGTGATCCTAGAGTGGACCCACGTACAAATGCTGTATGATTCATGGTTGACCTCAAAGGGGAAACATGAGGTGTATTTATCTGTGTTAGTATTAAGAGAGTTTATCCTGTAGTAACTGTAGTTCCAGATGACTTGGATTTATACACTGGGACTGCAGGACCAATGGTGACTGAAACAGTAATCACATCTGGGTTATTCAGAACTACAGGGTTAGCAGAGGCATTAACTCCTGAATTCCCTCCCATCAGTGCTGAACTCACATTTACTCCTGTTTTTACTGGTGTGTAAGGCACTGCTAAACCTTCATTTGGGACTAGCTCCTACTCCCACCGGGTCTTCACGTTAGTACATCGGGACCTGCCATTCCATCCTATCTCCACCTCGACAGAGGATCAGGGTAGATATATATTGGTGGCAGGGATGCTGGCCAGACACAGAGCCCTATTAGTAAATGTCTGTGCTTCAAATACAGACGACCCAGACTTTTTCCACACCTTGCTTTCCCGAACAGACCAAATGGCAACAGATCACATTATTATGGGTGGAGATTTCAATATGATTATGGACACACTCCGGGACATTACAGCGGTGAACCCTACTGTCAAAATTCGATCCCTGCGGATTCTGCGAGACATTTGTGAAATACACTGGGTACGAGACCCAAGGCGCTTACAAAATACGCATGCATTGGATTCCGCAATCTAATAGAGACTTCTAGCTGCAGATTCCTTACCTTAGAATTTTGTGGCGTCAGCATCGAATTTGGAATCTTTCTGCGGAGCGGTACCCTGAGCGCACCGTCGGGTGGCGTCGTTCAGATCCGCGTACGTCATCCGGCTCCGTGTGGTGCCGTTGTTGGAGTCTGTGATGTCACGGTCTCCTATATAAACACCACCCCGGCCTGTGTACATCAGTTCTTTTCCTTCCACACCTGTTAAGCGCATATCTGGAAAAAGCTACCCTTTTTTCAGTGGTTTTGTTGAAGATTTTTCAATTGTCTGAGCGATGTCTTCAAGAAAGATGGGATTCAAACCTTGTGGTGCATGTCACCGCACCATGTCGGTTATGGATCCACACCAGGTGTGTCTCTGGTGCCTTGAAAAGGACCAAGATTCGAAGTCGTGTTCCGACTGTCGGGCCATGGCTCTAAAGGCTTCGAGAGAGAGATCTCTCAAGCTTCTAGCGGCCCAGCAGCCGTCTTCATTTAGCACGACTCCGAGGAGGTCACGGTCCCGCTCTAGGAGGAGGTCGCGGCACTGCTCCAGGAGCCCCAAAGTGATCTTCCTTGAATTCGAGATCTATGGGGCATTCAGGGAAAAGGCACAAGAAAAAGAAGTCCAAGTGGACTTTGACTTTGCCACGCCCATTGGCCGACGAGTCGTCCAGGGTACGTTGAGGTTCCGAGCGCAGCTCCGCGGAGCCGTCGCCAGGGCCATATCCGCGTCTTCCCCCTTTTCTGGGGACCAGAGCGACCCCTGCTGAAATCAAAGAATTTTAAGAGGCTATGCGCCTTGTTTTTGAGAAGGTAGCACCGTTGGGTGGGTCTTCGGGTCCTGCGGGGTCAGCAGGTGCCCCATCGGAGTCGATGTCGGTATCTCATAGTCGACCTCCTCCAGCATCGGTTCCGATGTCAACACTTTCACCACCACCGGCGCCCAATGGTGGTGGTAGCCCCATCCTCATTCCAGATGATCTGGAGCCAGAACTACGTCGTATGATGCAGATTCCGACTTTAACGGAGCCGATTAAGCCCAGATCAGTGCTTGAGGCTTATTCAGAACTTCCAGGCACAGGAGACAAGTGGGAGGGGTCTGAGGAACCTTTAGAATATGTATTGCAGCATGAACAGGACTGGTAAGATGATCTAGGGGAAGCCAGTGGACTGGATACTTCTCCAGATGCTGGCATGCTCTCTCCTCCTGCTGTGGCTACGGAGGAAGGTGCATCTTATGCCATGGTGGTGCATAGGGCAGCTGAGCTCTTGGACCTAGACTTGCCTGCGGTGCCAGTCAGGACTAAACTCCTGACGGAGTTGCTTCAGCCGGGGGTTGCTACATCTGAGCCGATGTTACCCTTCAATGAAGCCCTCACAGATGTCCTCCTGGGAACATGGTCCAAACCCAGCACAGGGGCTCCTGTGAATAGGACAATCGGCGGCCACCATAGACCTGCTCCAAACAACCCTAGATTCCTCACCCAACACCCCACCCTGGAGAGCTTGGTGGTCCAAGCCTCCGCTTCCCATTGTGCCTTCCCTTCCACCACTCCAGATAGGGAATACAAGAGGCTGGACCAACTTGGAAAGAAGTTATTTTCTTCCTCCAGCCTGGCATTGAGGTCAGTAAACACGTCTTGCCTATTGGGCCTTTTTCCACATACTTTGTGGGATACAGTGGCACAGGTGCTGCCCCAGGTCCCGGAGTGCGTATGGGACACTCTCACCCGGGCTGTCAAGGATGGGAGAGATGCAGCCAAGTTTACTATCAGGTGTGGTTTGGACACGACTGACTCGCTGGGCAGGGCAATTTCTTCGACAGTGGCCCTCCGTCACCACGCCTGGCTACGCTCTACTAGTTTTTCAGGGGCTGTCTAGTTTGATGGACATGCCTTTTGATGTCTCTCGCCTTTTTGGTGAGAATGCAGACTCTGCGCTTGAGAAGTTCAAGGATTCTTGAGCTACAGCCAGATCCTTGGGCCTTTCAGCACCGGCTCGTCAGCAGTCTGTCTTTCATCCCTTTCGAGGCTTCGGAAGGGGCGTGGTACCACGCCAGCCACAAGTTAGCCACCGTCCCCTGGCTTCACAGCATTCTGTGCGAGGATGAGGTTGTGGTACCGTCAGACCAAGAGTGTCCGGCCAGAGGTCGGTCACAACACAGCCCCCCTCTTCCGCAGCGCTCAAGCCCTCCTGGTATGGTTCTGCAAGACCATGTCCGTCCAGTTGGAGGGAGGATTCAATTTCATCTCTCTCACTGGCAGTCCATCACATCGAACAAATGGGTCTTGCAGATCATACAGAAGGGTTATTCCCTCCCCTTCCAATCTTTCTCTCCCTCTATCCTTCTGTTAAAAGAACAACTGATGGCGGATCATTTGGTCTTGCTTCGCAAGGAATTTACGGCTCTCTTGGCCAAGGGAGCCATAGAAAGGGTCCCAATGTCAGAAGTAGGCAGTGGTTGTTATTCCCGCTACTTTCTGATTCCCAAAAAGAACAAGGGCCTTCGCCCTTTCCTGGATTTAAGAGACATCAATTTCTTCCTCAAAAAGGAGAAATTCAAGATGCTCACTCTTGCTCAGGTCTTGTCTGCCCTAGACCAAGGAGACTGGATGGTAGCGTTGGACTTGCAGGATGCGTATTTTTACATCCCCATCCTGCCTGCCCACAGGCATTACTTGCGGGTCAAGGTGGGCCACGAGCATTTTCAGTTTACCGTGCTCCCTTTCAGTCTCACCAGTGCCCCTCGGGTGTTCATGAAAGTGATGGCGGTGGAGGCAGTTCATCTGTGCATGTTAGGGATTTCAGTCTTCCCCTACCTGGACAACTAGCTGTTGAAGGCTCTGACGCCCCAGGCTCTCGTCACCCACTTCCAGACGACGGCAAACCTCTTGCACTCGCTTGGGTTCACTATAAACGTGCCAAAGGCACACCTGACTCCCTCTCAGAAGCTCACTTTCTTCTGAGCAGTTCTGGACACAGTGCAGGATGGGACCTATCCTCCCAAGCAGCGAGTCTAGGATATTCAGGTTATGATACCAATGTCTTGGCCTCTATCCTGGATTTCGGTGAGACAGACTCTGAGGCTGTTGGGACTCATGGCTTCCTGCATCCTATTAGTCAAGCATGCCAGATGGCATATGAGGGCTCTGCAGTGGGACCTGAAGTTCCAATGGGGACAGCATCAGGGAAATCTTACGGACATTGTTCAGATCTCGGAGGGAACTGCAAAGGATCTGCAGTGGTGATTGGTGAACTGCGATTAGGTCAAGGGCAGACTTCTCTCCCTTCCCCAACCAGATTTTACAGTAGTGACAGATGCGTCACTTCTGGGATGGGGCGGCTATATGGGAGAGGTGGAGATCAGGGCCTCTAGTCTCCGTCGGAATCTGGACTCCACATCAACTTGTTGGAGCTTTGGGCAATCCGGCTAGCTTTAAAGGCATTCCTTCCTGTTGTGAAAGGGAGGGTAGTGCAGGTGTTAACGGACAACACTCCTGCAATGTGGTACTGTAACAAGCAGGGCGGTGTGGGCTCGTGGACCCTTTGTCAAGAGGCTCTACGTCTCTGGATATGGTTGGAACATCAGGGCATAACCCTGGTGGTTCAACACCTGGCAGGTTCTCTGAACACCAGAGCGGACGAACTCAGACAGCAATGCTTTCGGATTACGAATGGTATTTCCATTCGGAGGTGGTGCAAGGACTCTTTCAGCAGTGGGGAGAGCTTTGGTTAGATCTGTTTGCCTCAGAAGAGAACGCGCGATGTCAGCTGTATTGCGCGTTGGAGTTTCCGAGGCGAATATCTCTAGGCAACGCTTTTCGTCACGAGTGGAGCTCAGGCCTCCTGTACACCTTTCCGCCCATACCACTTCTGCCCAGAGTTCTCAAGAAAATCAAGAACGACCGGATCCAAGTAATCGTAGTGGCTCTGGATTGGGCACGAAGAGTCTGGTATCCAGAGCTTCTCAAAATGAGCATCAGTCCTCCAATCAGGTTGCCTCTTCAGGAGGATCTTCTGTCGCAGCAGCAAGGAAAGGTTGGCCACCCGAACCTGTCAGCTTTGCGGCTTCATGTGTGGAGATTGAGTGGCGGCAGTTGATGGTTTATGACCTCCCTCCCGAAGTCTGTGATATCATTCTGGCAGCCAGGCGTCCCTCTACTAAGACGGTTTATGCCTGCCGTTGGAAATGTTTTGTATTATATTGTACAGAGAGGTATATTGATCCTCTTTCTTCTTCTCTTTCTATTATCCTTTTGTTTACTCTGTCATTCGCCCAACAGGTTTCCTTTTTAGGGACTCTTAAGGGCTATCTTTCTGCCTTATCGGCTTATCTTCGCTTGCCTGATCAACAGTTTTTGTTTAAGTCCTCTATTGTACAGAGATTCTTAAAAGGGCTTGTACATATGTTTCAACCTACGCCTTTTGTTATGCCCCAGTTGGATCTTAATCTAGTGCTTACTTTTCTAATGTGTGCTCCTTTTGAGCCTTTACATAATTGTCCTCTCCGGCTGCTCACTACCAAGACAGCATTCTTAGTGGCGATCACATCTGCCAGGCTTTAGCATTGAAACTGCTGTATCTCACAATATATCCTTATAAGGTAGTCCTCAGAACTCAAAATATCACCCTGCCCACCTTCTTTGCTCCACCACATCCCTCTAAAGAAGAGGAGCGTCTTCATCGGCTGGACCCAAAAAGGGCGTTATCGTTCTACATTGTCTGCACAAAAGAGTTCCGGGTGGACAACCAACTCTTTGTGGGGTACGCTGGTGCAAAAAAAGGGGCGGTGTAAAGAAATGCCTCTTTGGCATGGTTACCCCCTAACTTTTTGCCTTTGCTGATGCTAAGTTATGATTTGAAAGTGTGCTGGGACACTGCTAACCAGGCCCCAGCACCAGTGTTCTTTCCCTAAACTGTACCTTTGTCTCCACAATTGGCACAACCCTGGTACTCAGGTAAGTCCCTTGTAACTGATACCCCTGATACCAAGGGCCCTGATGCCAGGGAAGGTCTCAAAGGGCTGCAGCATGTCTTATGCCACCCTGGGGACCCCTCACTCAGCACATGCACACTGCCTCACAGCTTGTGTGTGCTGGTGGGGAGAAAATGACTAAGTCAACATGGCACTCCCCTCAGACTGCCAGGCCAACCTCACACTACCTGTGCCATAGGTAAGTCTCCCCTCTAGCAGGCCTTACAGCCCTAAGGCAGGGTGCACTATACCACAGGTGAGGGCATATGTGCATGAGCACTTTGCCCCTACAGTGTCTAAGCAAAACCTTAGACTTTGTAAGTGCAGGGTAGCCATAAGAGTTTATGGTCTGGAAGTTTGTCAAACACAAACTCCACTGTTCCATAATGGCTACACTGAAAACTGGGAAGTTTGGTATCAAACTTCTCAGCACAATAAATGCACACTGCTACCAGTGTGCAATTTATTGTAACATACACACAGAGGGAATCTTAGAGATGCCCCCTGAATACCAATCCGACTTCTAGTGTAGGCTGACCAGTTTCTGCCAGCCTGCCACACACCAGACATGTAGCTGACCACATGGGGAGAGTGCCTTTGCCACTCTGTGGCCAGGAACAAAGCCTGTGCTGGGTGGAGGTGCTTCTCACCTCCCCCTGCAGGAACTGTAACACCTAGTGGTGAGCCTCAAAGGCTCACCCCTTTTGTTACAGCGCCCAAGGGCATCCCAGCTAGTGGAGATGCCCGCCCCTCCAGCCACTGCCCCCACTTTTGGCAGCAAGGGTGGAGGAGAAAAACAAGGAGGAGTCACCCACCCGTCAGGACGGCCCCTAAGGTGTCCTGAGCTGAGGTGACCCCTGCCTTGAGAAATCCTCCATCTTGAGTTTGGAGGATTCCCCCAATTGGATTAGGGATGTGCCCTCCCCCCCACAGGGAGGGGGCACAAAGAGGGTATAGCCACCCTCATGGACAGTAGCCATTGGCTACTGCCCTCCCAGACCTAAACACACCCATAAATTCAGTATTTAGGGTCACCCCAGATCCCAGGAAATCAGATTCCTGCAACCTGAAGAAACAAGAAGGACTGCTGACCTACAAGCCTGCAGAGGAGGAGATGACAACTGCTTTGGCCCCAGCCCTACCGGCCTATCTCCAACTGAAAACCTGCAACCAGCGACGCATCCGACAGGGACCAGTGACCTCTGAAACCTCAGAGGACTGCCCTGGACTAAAGAACCAAGAAACTTCCTTGAACAGCGGCCCTGTTTAAAACCAGCTACTTCTTTGCAACCAAAAAGCAACTTTCAAAGACTGCACATTACCTCTTAATCTAACCTTTACTTACCTCCCCCAGGAACTGTTGATTTTTGCAGTGTCCACTTTTAAAATAGCTTATTGCCGTTTTTACAAAGACTGTATATGATATTGCTTTTATTCAAAGTTCCTAAAGTACCTATGTGAAGTAACTTACATTTAAAGTGTTTACTGTAAATCTAAAACCTGTGGTTCTTAAAATAAACTAAGAAAAGATATTTTTCAATATAAAAACCTATTGGCCTGGAGTAAGTCTTTGAGTGTGTGTTCCTCTTTATTGCCTGTGTGTGTACAACAAATGCTTAACACTACCCACTGATAAGCCTACTGCTTGACCACACTACCACAAAATAGAACATTAGAATTATCTAATTTTGCCACTATCTTACCCCTAAGGGGAACCCTTGGACTCAGTGCACACTATTTCTTACTTTGAAATAGTATATACAGAGCCAACTTCCTGCAGGAAGGCAGTCCAGAAATGAACCATTTTGTGCTGGGTCGTTCTCTGCATTAAAATATGCTACGCTTTGGCCAAGAAGCAGCCTCCTGAGGGCTTGAGAGCTCACTCTACAAGAGGGAAAGCTGCTACCACAGCTTTAGCTCAAGGAGTGCCGGTAGTAGACATCTGCCAGGCGGCAACATAGGCTTCCTTGCACATGTTTGCAAGACACTACTGCCTGGATAACCAGGTTAGAAGAGAGGAGCATTTTGCTTGCTCGGTCCTGCAGGACTTCCTTGTGAGAAGTATATCTTCACAGTCCACCGCCAGGAGTTATAGCTTTGGTATCTATTCTAAGGTAAGGAATCTGCAGCTAGAAGTCTCTATCAGATGAACAAGTTACTTACCTTCGGTAACAAATTATCTGGTAGAGACTCTATGTAGCTGCAGATTCCTTACACCCACCCAAGTCTCACCGCTCTGCGGATATATATATATATATATACTGTCTTTTTTCAGACATTGAAAATGAAAAAAAAAAAATTGGTTCTTCCGTGACTGGGCTTCTGGCGTGGGAAGTTGTGGAAAAGAACTGATGTACGCGCGCCGGGGTGGTGCCTATATAGGAGGCCGTGATGTCACAAATGACTCCAACGACACTGACGGCGCACGCGGATCCAACCATTGCTGCCCGACGGCGCGTGTAGGGTACTGCCCAGCAGAAAAATTCCGGATTCGAGGCTGACGCCACAGAATTCTAAGGTAGGGAATCTGCAGCTTGATAGAGTCTCTACCAGATAATTTGTTACCGAAGGTAAGTAACTTGTTCTTCTATTCGGACCCACACAACACGTGATTGCGGATAGATTACTGGCTGGTCACGGGCACCGTCACACTCTGGGCGGACAATATCACACATCTCCTGCGCACACTATCAGACCACTCCCACTCAGACTCCTCTGTAAGATCCCACTGTCAGTCCCGCGAGAGCACAGATGGAGATTACCCATCATGGCCCTACAAGACGTGCTCTTCTACGCTGAATTACAAAAGGCAATTACAGAATACTTCACTCTCAACAAAGGCACAGTATCATGTCACGCTACACTATGGGAAGCTTTTAAGGCATACCTAAGAGCGGTCTTGTTGGACTTTTGCTTATGCAGGGTCATCCTGAATCTTTTTGCCTCCTGCCTCCTATTTTTTTCTGACCTGTCGCTGTTGGCTTTTGAACTCTGAGCACTTTCCCACTGCTAACCAGTGCTAAAGTGCATATGCTCTCCGTGTAAATTGTATGCAATTGGTTTATCCATGATTGGCCTATTTGATTTACTAGTAAGTCCCTAGTAAGGTGCACTAGAGGTGCCAGGGCCTGTAAATCAAATGCTACTAGTGGGCCTGCAGCACTGGTTGTGCCACCCACATAAGTAGCTCTGTAATCATGTCTCAGACCTGCCACTGCAGTGTCTGTGTGTGTATTTTTACACTGTAAATTCGACTTGGCAAGTGTACCCACTTGCCAGGCCTAAACCTTCCCTTTTCTTACATGTAAGGCACCCCTAAGGTAGGCCCTAGGTAGCCCCAAGGGCAGGGTGCAGTGTATGGATAAGGTAGGACATATAGGGGGTCATTCCTACCCTGGCGGTCTATGACCGCCAGGGTAGGTGACGGAGGAAGCACCGCCAACAGGCTGGCGGTGCTTCCGGGGGCATTCTGACCGCGGCGGTAAAGGGATTCCTCCGCAAGCAGCGCCGCCATGGGGATTCCGACCCCCTTCCCGCCAGCCTGGTTCTGGCGGTTTTCATCGCCAGAACCTGGATGGCGGGAACGGGTGTCGTGGGGCCCCTGGGGGCCCCTGCAGTGCCCATGCCACTGGCATGGGCACTGCAGGGGCCCCCTAACAGGGCCCCACATAGATTTTCAGTGTCTGCGTCACGACGGGTGCAACTGCACCCGTCGCACCCCTTCGATTCCGCCGACTCCATTCGGAGCCGGCATCCTCGTGGAAGGGGGTTTCCCGCTGGGCGGGCGGGCGGCCTTCTGGCGGTCGCCCGCCAGCCCAGCGGGAAACTCAGAATGACCGCCGCGGTCTTTTGACCGCAGTACGGCCTTCTGGCGGTTCCCGCTTGGGCAGCGACCGCCACCCGCCAATCTAGGAATGACCCCCATAGTAATGTGATTTATATGTCCTGACAGTGAAATACTGCCAACTTCGTTTTTCACTGTTGCAAGGCCTGTCTCTCTCATAGGATAATATGGGGGCTACCTTTAAATATGATTAAAGTGTAGATTCCCCATGAGAGTAGATGGACATGTGGAGTTTGGGGTCTCTGAACTCACAATTTAAAAATACATCTTTTAGTAAAGTTGATTTTAAGATTGTGCGTTTGAAAATGCCACTTTTAGAAAGTGAGTATTTTCTTGCTTAAACCATTCTGTGACTCTGCCTTGTTTGTGGATTCCCTGTCTGGGTCAGTTTGACAGTTGGGTTGTTTTTCACCTCGCACTAGACAGTGACACAAAAGGGGCTGGGATGTAACCTGTATTTCCTGATTAGCCATCTCTGCTAGGAGGGAGGGGTGGAGTGGTCACTCTCATCTGAAAGGACTGTGTCTGCCTCTGACAATGCCGGCTCCAACCCCCTGCTGTGTGTCTGATGCCTTGCCTGGGCAAGGCAAGATTTCACAAGTAGGTGTGAGTCCCCTTTGAAGAAAGGTGACTTCAAAGATTAAAATGGGTATAAGAAGGGCACCCAAATCTACAAAATTTAGAAACACTTCTGGAACCAAGAGGAACCTCTGCCTGGAGAAGAGCTGATAGCTGAGGAAGAAGTGCTGCCCTGCCTGTGACTGTGCTTTGTGGAGCTTTCCTGCAGTGCTGCTTCTGCCAGAATAAGAGGGCAAAGACTGGACTTTGTGTGCCTTCCATCTTGTGAAGAAATTTCCAAGGGCTTGAATTAGAGCTTGCCTCCTGTTGTTTGAAGTCTCAGGGACAGCAAAGACTTCTCTCTACCAGCACCTGGAGTCTCTGGAGAGACTCCCCTGACAAGTGGTTCCCTATCCAGTCCCTGGGCCCTTGAAAGGAAAGCTGGTGAAACTCCAAGGAAATCGACTTCGGACGACTCCGGACTGACGCCGCTGCTGAATCCGGTAATGCTGCCTGCACCTGACGCCGTGACCTTTGCTGGAACATGACGTTCTTCGCAGGCCCGACGCCGCAGCAGCCCCGCTGAAGTCCGCGACTCCGTGGAAGTCGCCACACCACGTCGTGACCGACGCCGCTCGAAGTGCACGGATTCAACATTTCGCACAGACGCCGCGATCCCCGACTTCGCGCATCAGCTTGTTTTCACTCTTCACCAAAGGTACTGTACTTGGGGGTCTACACGACTCCGTGTCCGGCGCCGCTGGTGTCGGCTTGTTGGGAACTACTCTGTCACGATGCTGTGTTAACATCTCATCGAAGCATTTTTGTTTCTAAGCGCTATTTTTGAGTTTAATCTTTAAAAAATCATAACTTGACTTGTGTATGTCGGATTTTTGTCGTTTTGGTCTTGTTTTGTTTAGATAACTATTTCCTATTTTTCTAAACCTGTGTTGTGTCATTTTGTAGTGTTTTCATCAAGTTGCTGTGTGTGTTGGTACAAATACTTTACACCTAGCACTCTGTGGTTAAGCCTACTGCTCTGCCAAGCTACCAAGGGGGTAAGCAGGGGTTAGCTGAGGGTGATTCTCTTTTACCCTGACTAGAGTGAGGGTCCTTGCTTGAACAGGGGGTAACCTGACTGTCAACCAAAGACCCCATTTCTAACATTGGTGATCAGCGATTGGGATTTGGACTTGTATTTGTACTTGACATACAGTGATTAAGTGTACACTACTGTTTTGATCTCAGACCACTACGTGACCACATACTACTTGTTTGGTGATCAGCGGTTGGGATTTGGACTTGTATTTGTACTTGACATATAGTAATTAAGTGTACACTACTGTTTGAGTTCAGACCACTACGTGACCACATACTGCTTGTCTGGAGATTTTTTGCTTTTTCTCTTTTTGTGGATTTTTCCCTACGTCCACTTAGTTTTTCTTCGCTGATCTTTGATTGACTTTGAACTTCATTTGGGAACTTGTTTCTGCATTTGGAACTTTGCACTCTTTTAACCTTTCATCATGTCTCAACTTGGAGATGCATCAGTTGAAGCAGTTTTTGACCGGAAGCAATTGGATAGCTATAACAAGGCTCAGCTAAAGCAGTTTTGTAAAAATTTTGGTTGTCTCATTAAGAGCTCTTCCAAGAAGGATGAGCTGAAAAAGGCGCTAAGGGCCTGGGTGACAACCAGAAGCACTGGAGGGCACACTGAGGATGAGGAGGAGGAGGAGGAGGGAGGGCAATCAGTACATAATGGTATAGTGGGGGAACCTGTTATTCCCAGGGAAAGAGTCTCTAGGGCAGGTAGCAGTGTATCCTCCAAAGGTCTGACGCCTGAAGAATTGCAGGACAGACAGGCAGAGAGGGCATCCCAATTGGAGCTACAGAAGCTCAATCTGGAGAAAGGAAGAGATGAGAGAAGAGCAGTCCTTGAGGAAAGGAGGATGATTTATGCTTACGAGCTTAAATTGAAAGAGCTGAAAGTCATGAGGGCTGAGTCCAGCTGGAATGGTGGCAGCAACAATTTTATATCCAGTGCTGCTGAAGAAGTGCACATGCCCAGAGATGTGGTGCCCTACTTGAAGGAGGGAGTTAACACACGCCAGGAGGTTCAGGGGTATGAGGTAGCTCCAGTGATGCACAGGGTCCTTGAGGTGGATTGGGGAACTGGCATGGGGAGTCATATTCCTACTGGTGGGAGGGACACTCTACTGACTCTAGGTGAGAGTGACAGGGAGAGGGGTTCCCCCCAGGTAGAAGTCCTGGTTATGGAGTGTGAAGACATCCCAGAAGAGTGTGGGTTGAGTGTCAGGGACAGTCAGGTACTGTCTCACCAGTCTCAGGAGGGTGATGTGGGGTGCTTTTTCAAAGCAGAGTCACTGGATGGTTGGGTGAAGGGTACTTTGGTTAATTCATGTAAGGGGCTGAGTGATGTAATTGCTGGAGAGCATATGTCTAGTCCTTATTTTCCAGAGCTACGCCAAAACCAGGTAGAGTGTGAGTTCTCTGACCCCAGGGAGCTTACAATGGAGGCAGACCTCTTGGTGAGTACCAGAGAGTCTGAAGAGGCATTTGGGGGGGGCTCCTGAGAGGAGTGGTCTAGGTATTTCCCAACCAGGTGAGGTAGGGAAGGATTGTAGTGTCCCAGGTAGGTCCCAGTGTAGTGGGATGGGAGAGGGACCCCATATCCAGTCTCTGAGGAGAGGGAATGGGGATGGGCTGAGGTCCAAGGTGCCCGAGATCCGGTCCCAGGTCCTGGAGGGTTCCATGAGGGAACACCAGGAGGGGAGCCTAGCCTGTACCATAGGGCCATCTGTTGAGGGAGATCCCACAGTGTCAGGAGAACTTGGGGGGGGGGGCGGCTGTAGCCAGCGTCCCACCAGTTCTGGTGTCTGGCAGTACCACTCCTAGTGAGGGGGTGCAGAAGTCCAGACAGAGGGTTGAGAGGGGGTTGCGGACCCCAGTGGAGAACCTGGAGGGTCAGGGGTCAGCTCTGAGAGCAGAGCCCCCCATGAATGACCTTGGTGAGACCATTTCTGGGTTGGGGGGAATCCAGACTCTGTCAGATGGGCAGAGGTCAGGAGACCTGCGCCAGCCAGACTCTTGTGTGGCCCTTCGGGACAGTGTGTCCCTTGAGGGGGGTAAGTGTGCCCCCCTGGAAGTCCTGGTGTGCCAGGCAATGGTTCAACCGCAGGGTGGTGACTCTGGGTTGAATGATCAGGTTCAGGGGGTAAACTCTGACCTGATGGGGGGTAAGTGTGCTCCCAAGGAAGTCCTGGTGCGCCAGCCAGTGGTTCAACCGCAGGGTGGTGACCCTGGGTTGGATGACCAGGTTCAGAGGGTAAACTCTGACCTGGTAGGGGGTAGGTATGCCCCCCAGGAATTCCTGGGTTGCCAGGCAGTGGTCCAGTCTGTGGGTACAGACCCTGGACTGGAGGATCAGGTGCAGGGGATAAACCCTGACCTGGAGGGGGGGGCGGTTTGGCCAATCACCCCCCCTTGTGTGATTTCAAGGGGTACTCTCCCTGAGGGGTGGGTGCAGAACCCTGAGAGTAGGGGAAGGGGAAAGAAAGACTCACCCCTGACCCCAGAGCAATCTAAGGGTACAGACCCTGGATTGGAAGGCCAGGTTTAGGGTGCCCCCCCTGACCTGGAGGAAGGGGCTACTGCTAACAGTGCCCCTACCATGTTGTCTTCTGGGGGGCCACTCCTAGTTGGGTGGTTCAGGACCCCAGAAGAGAGGGCAGGGGGAGGGAAGCCTCACCCCTGGCCCTGGTCCAACCTGAAGGTACAGACCCCAGGTTGGTGGATCAGTCGCAGGTTAACATCCCTGCACTGGTGAAAGAATTGTGCAGGACTGCTTCTTCAAGCACCCTGACAATTTTTTACTCTGGGGGTGCCGCTCCTGGAGGGAGGGTACAGAGCCCCAGAGTGGAGGACCAGGGTCAGGTTATCTTCTCTGACCTGGTGGAAGGTAGAGTGGTCAAAGGGTGTCAGGCACCTGGGGCTACCACCCCCCACTCTCCACAGTCACAGTGGTTGGAGAGGCCTGAGGTCAGGCTCTCATCCCTGACAGTAGTCAGGGGTCACTGTGGCTTGCTGTCCTGGTGGACAGAGCTGCCTCTGGGGGGGGAACGAGAGTCACACCCCAGGGGTGGAGTGGGCAACACCACTGTGTTGGCCCTGGTGGTACTATCTGCCCATTGCAATACATCTGTGAGCAAAGTAAAGTTAGGCACTGCACAGATGGTGTCTGCAGATGTGGTGAAGGGTTCCCCATGGGTTAGCTTAGTGGGCCCTGAGAGTATGGACAGAGGGATCCAACTGGAGTCAGGAAGGCGTAGAACTGGAACATGCCCCTGCTGTTGTGGGCCTGGGTCCTTGTTCTATCGCCCCAATCAGGGAAGTACATCAAGGTATTGATTGTTCTCCCCTGGCTTTAGGCTGGTAGGGGGTCATGTTGGACTTTTGCTTATGCAGGGTCATCCTGAATCTTT
The DNA here is from genome assembly GCF_031143425.1 of Pleurodeles waltl. Classification (NCBI taxonomy): domain Eukaryota; kingdom Metazoa; phylum Chordata; class Amphibia; order Caudata; family Salamandridae; genus Pleurodeles; species Pleurodeles waltl. Next base: position 1,053,074,911 of record NC_090443.1, read on the forward strand.
TTGCCTCCTGCCTCCTATTTTTTTCTGACCTGTCGCTGACCTCTCCGTGTAAATTGTATGCAATTGGTTTATCCATGATTGGCCTATTTGATTTACTAGTAAGTCCCTAGTAAGGTGCACTAGAGGTGCCAGGGCCTGTAAATCAAATGCTACTAGTGGGCCTGCAGCACTGGTTGTGCCACCCACATAAGTAGCTCTGTAATCATGTCTCAGACCTGCCACTGCAGTGTCTGTGTGTGTATTTTTACACTGTAAATTCGACTTGGCAAGTGTACCCACTTGCCAGGCCTAAACCTTCCCTTTTCTTACATGTAAGGCTCCCCTAAGGTAGGCCCTAGGTAGCCCCAAGGGCAGGGTGCAGTGTATGGATAAGGTAGGACATATAGTAATGTGATTTATATGTCCTGACAGTGAAATACTGCCAACTTCGTTTTTCACTGTTGCAAGGCCTGTCTCTCTCATAGGATAATATGGGGGCTACCTTTAAATATGATTAAAGTGTAGATTCCCCATGAGAGTAGATGGACATGTGGAGTTTGGGGTCTCTGAACTCACAATTTAAAAATACATCTTTTAGTAAAGTTGATTTTAAGATTGTGCGTTTGAAAATGCCACTTTTAGAAAGTGAGTATTTTCTTGCTTAAACCATTCTGTGACTCTGCCTTGTTTGTGGATTCCCTGTCTGGGTCAGTTTGACAGTTGGGTTGTTTTTCACCTCGCACTAGACAGTGACACAAAGGGGGCTGGGGTGTAACCTGCATTTCCTGATTAGCCATCTCTGCTAGGAGGGAAGGGTGGAGTGGTCACTCTCATCTGAAAGGACTGTGCCTGCCTCTGACAATGCCGGCTCCAACCCCCTGCTGTGTGTCTGATGCCTTGCCTGGGCAAGGCAGGATTTCACAAGTAGGTGTGAGTCCCCTTTGAAGAAAGGTGACTTCAAAGACTAAAATGGGTATCAGAAGGGCACCCAAATCTACAGACTTTAGAAACACTTCTGGAACCAAGAGGAACCTCTGCCTGGAGAAGAGCTGATAGCTGAGGAAGAAGTGCTGCCCTGCCTGTGACTGTGCTTTGTGGAGCTTTCCTGCAGTGCTGCTTCTGCCAGAGTAAGAGGGCAAAGACTGGACTTTGTGTGCCTTCCATCTTGTGAAGAAATCTCCAAGGGCTTGAGTTAGAGCTTGCCTCCTGTTGTTTGAAGTCTCAGGGACAGCAAAGACTTCTCTCTACCAGCACCTGGAGTCTCTGGAGAGACTCCTGCCCCGACAAGTGGTACCCTATCCAGTCCCTGGGCCCTTGAAAGGAAAGCTGGTGGACCTCCAAGGAAATCGGCTTCGGACGACTCCGGACCGACGCCGCTGGTGAATCCGGTAACGCCGCCTGCACCTGACGCCGTGACCTTCGCTGGAACGCGATGCTCTTCGCAGGCCCGACGCCGCAGCAGCCCCGCTGAAGTCCGCGACTCCGTGGAAGTCGCCGCACCACGTCGTGACCGACGCCGCTCGAAGTGCACGGATTCAACGTTTCGCACAGACGCCGCGATCCCCGACTTCGCGCATCAGCTTGTTTTCACTCTTCACCAAAGGTACTGTTCTTGGGGGTCTACACGACTCCGTGTCCGGCGCCGCTGGTGTCGGCTTGTTGGGAACGACTCCGTCACGATGCCGTGTTAACATCTCATCGAAGCATTTTTGTTTCTAAGTGCTATTTTTGAGTTTAATCTTAAAAAATTCATAACTTGACTTGTGTATGTCGGATTTTTGTAGTTTTGGTCTTGTTTTGTTTAGATACATATTTCCTATTTTTCTAAACCGGTGTTGTGTCATTTTGTAGTGTTTTCATTAAGTTGCTGTGTGTGTTGGTACAAATACTTTACACCTAGCACTCTGAGGTTAAGCCTACTTCTCTGCCAAGCTACCAAGGGGGTAAGCAGGGGTTAGCTGAGGGTGATTCTCTTTTACCCTGACTAGAGTGAGGGTCCTTGCTTGAACAGGGGGTAACCTGACTGTCAACCAAAGACCCCATTTCTAACAGGTCTGCACAGCAAAACAAGTGGGAATCCTTCGAGATACCGGCAACAGCCTGCCCAGGGTGGCGGGGACACTGGCGGAGTTGGATCAAACTGATATGACACAGCGTGAAACCCATTACTTGGGGAAATATGCGTACACCTGACGATACAGAGAAGGGGAGAGACCAGGTCGGGCCCTGGCAAACCTACTGAGACCATCTACGGCCTCCTCGCATACAGTATACTCGAGTTATACAAGGAAGACTGCACACATATAACCGATACAACAGGGATACAATCTGAGTTTTTCACTTATTACACGCAGAGCGGTGGCAATCCAGCCCTGGCACAATATCTAAATGAAATAGCAATGGTGTAGCTGACGAACGCACAGCAACAGTTTCTGGCTGAACCGTTCACATGCGAGGAGATAATCCAGGCAATAGAAGCTCTGAATGGGTCAAAGGCTCTGGGGCTTGAGGGATTCCCCAGTGGCTTTTTACAAGGCATATTGGAATGACCTAGCGCCACATCTATTAGAGGTATACACTGAGGCGCTAAAAAACGGCATCCTACTGCCAAAACTTAGAGAGGCGGTTATCACACTGCTGCCCAAAACCAGATAACGACCGAAGAAAATGCAGCTCATATAGACCCATTTCATTATTAAAGTTTGATAACAAAATCCTGGCTAAGTTACTAGCAGCACAACTCTCCTTACTCCTGGATAGTGTCATATCATCAGCACAATCGGGATTTATCCCACAACAGTCAAAAGCCATTAATATCCATACATTGTTTGCCACGCTTAACAGAGTTTCCCCCACAACTCCTGCAGCACTGGAACTCTTGGATGCGGAGAAGGCGTTCAACTGGTTGGAGTGGCCATTTTTAATGGGAACTCTACAGAAGCTTGGCATTCCCTGCAACTTCTTTTCCCTAATAAAGCTTTTATACACTGACCCATCGACCAGAATTAGAATCAATGACACCCTGTTCCCGTCCTTCCCAATTACATGAGGCAAAAGGCAGGGATGCCCGTTATCGCCCCTTCTTTTTATTATTACCATGGACCCATTGGTAAGACACCTACAAAAAAAACATATCCATAGAGTACTTCAATTCAAAACCAGACCACTGCTAATATCATTATACGCAGACGATGTGCTGTTATTTTTAAGGAATCCCAGGGACAATCTGGACCCTGTCCTGAAAGAGGTGGCTCTATTCAGTACATACTCTGGGCTCCGAGTCAACTGTTCTAAATCAGAACTTTTCCCACTCACAGACAGGACATTACCCAGCCAATTAACTTTCCAGCTGAAGTGGTGCGACAAACACATGAAGTATTTAGGAGTGTACATACATAAAGATAAGAACCAGGTGATCCAACTCAACTATGGGACCGCCTTGGATAGACTGTCCACACAAGTAGACAGGTGGGCCTGCCTCCCACTGTCAATGGCAGGTCGCATAGCCATTATTAAAATGGTTGTCCTCCCCCAATTTCTATATCTTTCCGTGAACATCCTTATACCAATCTACAATTCATTTTTTTCAGAACTTAGGACTTTGGGCAGGTAGGCGCCCTAGGATCCGCTGGGATGTCTTGACACTTCCTTATGAACATGGTGGTTTTGGAGTTCCAAACTTTCATTTGTACTATATAGTTGCACTAGTTCAATTTGCAACACGCTGGTACCACCCAGATGCAAGACTGCGGTTTAATATACCCGAAATATACCTTATCTTTCTGGCCGCCTTACTCTGTCTCCTCCGGGGGGATACCTGTTGGACCCCAATGATATACAAACAGTCTCAACCACTTGCTGGGAATGGCATAAAATGGCCTGCCTCAACCATGCGGACATCTCTGCTCACCTGCACTACCCCTACCCAATCCTGCATGCCTCCCCATGATCAAGGAAACACTAGTACAGTGTACACTCTCCAAGCTTGCCCTCCACACACTTGGGGACTTGTTTCCGGAGGGACATCTGTTTTCAAGTACAGAAGGCGTACAGTTCTCCACTGCAACTCAAATTTACCACTTTGTGCTCAGGCGCCTTCAAAACGCCCTATAGGCGCAAACTCTCACACACCCCCTAGCACCAAATGCCTTCACACCACAGACTGTGTTGATTACAAACATAATTGATATCTCGATTATATCGCACATGCCTTACCCTACTACCGACACATGGCGCTAAACTACGTGCTGCCTGGAAAGGGGATCTGGGGCGGCCGATCACGGATAAAATAGGGACTGCATGCTGCCTACAAACTCGATTAATCTCTCTGAACTACTGCCACAGACTCATACATTATAAATTTCTATGACGGGTATATGTGACGCCAGAATAGACCCCTCACGCTCATCAAACTGTCCTAAATGTCAGGCCCCTCAGGCAGTTTTTGCACACATGACATGGACATGCCCCCTACTGGCAACATATTGGCAGGACATTTTTAGCAAACTTTCTTTAATGATAGAAACCACACTAGAGCCCTGCCCCATGGTCGCAGTGATGGGTTACGTAGCTGGCATGCCCCAATCGGTAAGACGGTATACAGAACTAGCCCTACTATTAGCAAAACGCAAACTTGCCATACACTGGTGCAATAAAAAACCACCCACAACAGGAGCATGGCTACATAGTCTTGTCTATTGTGATACCACCAGCGAAGTATACGCAGAACGTCAGCCACCCACATCGTGCCCCAAAAACATATGGCAATCCCTAAGTAATTACCTGTTGTCTGCTGATTCAAAACCAACACAACATGGAGGAACAGGTGGTATAGAGATTGGGCGATACTCACCTTACTGTTACATGCACACTTCAAAATGGTTGGAATGTTGTAACACCTGTTTGCACACAGGAAATGTACTGTCTTATATAATGGACTGTATCCTACCTTGAAGTAATGGCAGCAATCTGTGCATTGTTATCTCCTTTTATTGTTTAGTTTTGTGTATCACTCGTTGACAAATCATAAATAAAAAAAATTAAAAAGAAAAATCCTTCATTTGGGACTGCACCACTCATTCTTCCAAATTGAGTTACATTGTATGCGGGTGGGCCTACTGATAACAGTGCATTCAAACTGTAATCACCAGAATCACTGCTACTATCCTCATTTATATTTTCCATATCCTTTGCCTTCTCCCCTTTCAGTGTCTTTGACTTTACTTTCTCCCCTCCGTCTCTTTCTTTGTTATGCTGGGTACATTCTGGCTCCCTCTATCATGTCAGTACTCCACCTTCTCTTTTTTGCATCCCATCTAGCATCTGCTGAAGAAGTACACATTCCTTTTTGGACCCTTCCCTGAAATTTTTCCCTCTGCTTGTCTTGAGCTGCACGTTCCCAAGCATTAATTGCTCCATATTGTGAAATTCTAGGTCTTGGTTTCGCCTCATACAGTATTCTCAAAATTTAAATAATTCCCAAATTAAATATGCTACAGTGTGGAAATCTCAATGCACCTTTCTTTTCGGTGATCTTATGCCATCAACTTAACCAAATACATGTATGAAGACCCACATTTATGGCCATAAAATGACCTTGCATATCTTTGGGTAGTGCCTCTTCATCTACCATCACAGGTATATGCACATCTTCTCTGATTAAATCTTGTAATGCTCTAGAATATCTGATGGACACATCTACCTGTGGAAGTGTAAGACCCTTAGGACTGGAAAAAGCGCCCCATTCTGAAATACTGGAATCATAGCCTGAATATCTTGAATCCTCTGAGGAGGGTAGGCACGTTTCACTGTGGTGTCCAGTACTGCCCCTATGTATAGGGTGTGCTGAGAGGGCTCCAGGTGATATTTCGGTATTTTGATCGAAAAACCCAGATTGAACAACAGGTGAGTTGTCAAATGCAAGTGATGCAATGCCAACTCTGGAGACTTGGCTTTGAGCAACCAATCGTCCAGGCAAGGGAACACTGGTATTCCCCACTGTCTCAGATGTGCCGCAACCACTGCCATCACGTTCGTAAAGACTCATGTTTGGAAGTAAGACCGAACGGAATTATCACAAACTGGTAGTGTTGTGACCCTACCGTGAACCAGTGAAACTTCCAGTGCGACCGCAGAACGCGAACGTGAAAATATGCATCTTGTAAGTCTGTGGAAACCATTGAGTCTTCTCTTGTCCCGCACAAGAAGCACCTGTGCCAAGGTCAGCATTTTGAACTTTTCCTGTTTGAGGAACAAATTCAAAATCCTCAGGTCTAGGATGGGCTGTGAACGACCATACTTTTTGGGGATCATGAAATATCTTGAAAAACATTCCTGACCCCTTTCCTGCTCTGGGACCAACTCTACAGTGCCCTTTAAAAGCAGAGATTGTACCGCCTGCAGGAGTAGCAGTAGATGTTCTTTCAAACAAAAACTTTGTTGGGGAGGAGAGGGAGGGGAAAACTCTTGGTCAGAGGGCACATCCATTTTCCACAATGCTCAACACCCAACTGTCCGTAGTTATGGATGTCCATTCTTGTAAAAAGTGACTTAACCTCCCTCCCACAGGTAAATCATGCTTGCTTAAAATGGTAGAACTAGGGCTGCTTTCCTGAAACATTTGCAGAGGAGGTAGAAGAGGAGGATGAAAGCTGATGGAGTGTACCTCGTTGTCTAGCTCTGTCACGTCCTCTGCAGGATCTGTAGAGGGGATTGGCTGACTGCTGCTGCTGTAAATAATGCCTCCCTCGAAAGGAGCAGCTCTGGCCAAACCTCCTCAAACTATGCAGCGGTGTGTAGCTCGTGGAGAGGGCCCAATGATTTTGCTGTTGCCTTGTTTTCTTTAACCCTTTCCAAGGCTGAATCCGCTTTGGCACCAAACAGTCTGGATTCGTCAAAAATCCAAATCCATGAGGGTGGACTGTGCATCAGTCGAAAACCCAGAGAATATTCATGAGGCGTGTTGCCTCGTAGCAGTTTATGTTTCCATGGCCCTGGCCATTGAATCCGCTGAATCAAGGCCTGATTTAATCACCTGCTTTGCTGCTGCTTGGTTGTCATTTAAAAGTTCTGCAAAATAGCCTTGAACATCCTGTGGTAACTTGGGAATCACACCCCTGGCTGAATCCATGAAGGCATGGAAATGTCTGCCTAAAGGACATACGGCATTTACTGAATTCAGGGCTGTGCTACCTGAAGAAAAAAATCTTCTTTGAAGATTGTTACATCCTTTTAGATTCCCTATACGCAGGACACCTCCAACATTGGCTTGGTCAGGGCTTCATTTAATGGTAGTAAAGGCTAGGAAGTGGACATCGAAGAATGAATGACTTCCATTAACAAATTTGACTTCAACTTCGATGTCGGAAAAGGCAAGTCCATCATTTCAGCCACCTTTCTTATGACCCCATGGAACGATGTCACCTAACTCCCACACTGGGGAAATGCCTAAGCCACTTGCCACTTCTATACCTTTGAATTCCTGGGATAGTACAGGAATTCCACCCTCTTCCATTTCAGGGTCCTGACGGGTGTCTGAATATTGTGACGTAAGTTGCGGCGCCTGCGAAGTCTGTGTTGGCAACTTAGATGATGGATCTGTAGAATCCATTTGAGCTGGAGTTGAGTGACGTCAGTTGTGGCCTCTCTAACATTGGTACTGGTGCCACTGGTGCCGATGATTTCTGAAGAGTGTCAGTTGGCGAAGAAGTCCCCTTCCTCTGCGGCGTCGAAGGCCAGGGGTACTGGGCCAACGGTATGAAGGGCAGGAACGAAGCCTGCCTATACGAAGTCAGGAAACCTCCAAGGGAGAAGGACAGTGGAATCTTCAGGCGACTTCGTAGGAGGAGATAGATGCCATGGACTCACTCCCAAGAAGGCCGACGGCGGGACTTCTTTAGGTGGAGATAGAGACCGTGACTCACTTCTCAAGAAGACCAATGCCGGGAACCATGACGTCGTCTCTTCTTACGTGACTTCGTAGACCGATGAGACGGCTATTCTGCCTGAGGTCGAGACCTGCGATGGCCTCACTTGTCGTTCTTCGTCTTGGCCAAAAACAATTTCCCTTCTCTCTCCTTCAGAGCTTTAGGATTCATATTCTGACACAAAGCACAGCTCCCAACGTCATGATCAGTGCTAAGGCACCAGAGACAATCTTCATGCGGATCCATAACCGACATCTGACCTCCGCATTCCCGACAAGATTTGAAACCTGACTTCTGAGGTGGAGACATTGTCGCCTATCGAGACAACAAAACGTTAATGCCATCAAAACAATGAAACTAACATGGAGAGTTAGGAAAAACTGTTCTACGTCCAAGGCGCAGAAAAAATTGAACTGTCGTCAGCACGTCGGCGAGGACTTTTTATGGCTCTGATGACGTCAGACGGAGTCGCATGCGTAGCAGTGCTATTGTGACTTCCTTGTCGACGTGGAGAGCTAGAGAGGAGAAATTCAGTTGAATGCTGACGCATTGGGGTATTCAAAAGGTGAGGAATCTATGGGTAGACACTGTATTCACCAGAATAGTTGTTATCGAAGGAAAGTAACTTGTTCTGTTCAATAATAGTTTCCAGCAATTACAATTTGAAATTGATTCCAAACTAAGGGCCTCATTATGAACATGGCAGTCCAGACCGCCATGCCGGCGGCAGCAGAAATTACCGCCACCGGCATGGCGGTCTGGACCGCCATATAAACAACAAGGGAAGACCTCCACAGGCGGCCCTCCGCCACCGCCAGGCTTCCGCCGACAGGCAGCCTGACAATGGCAGATTTCTCTATCCGACAGGGCAGCGCTGCAAGCACACCTTCCCCTTATTTAAGCGTTGCGGCCCTGTATGATGGGTTCCCATCAAGGCACGGGAAGGGAGGCCTCATGCCCCCCTCCCCTTAGAATTTGGCCTTGGGCGATCGGGTCCCAGGGGCACATGAAAGTTTGGGGGGAGGGCGCGCTCTCTTCCCCTCAATTATGCAGTTCAGTCCTGGAGGATGGGGACTGTGGATCCTAGTAAGCCGGAGGGGGCGCTCGTTTCCCCTTCTAAATTGGATTCAGCTCCAGAGGATGGAGTCTTCACAATATATTAGGGCTTTGGTAGGTGAGACGATGCATACCTCTCTCCTAATGGAAAAGTATTTGGCCTCATGGTGGGGTCACCAGAGCTTCTTAAGGCTCTGGGAGAGGAGGCCATGCCCCTATTCCACTATAATTAAAGTACGGCTCCTTCCACTATAATTAAAGTATGGCTCTGGGGAATGGGACCCCAGGGCCCATTTGAGCTGACAGAGGAGGGGCCAAATGCCCCCCAACTCCTAATGTCAATGTATTTGGCCCTGGAGGATGCATCAGTGATGTCATCAATTGTCATTTGAGATGTCATCAGTGATGGCATATATTATGTCATAGAACATTTATTAAGCGTTGTAATATATGAGGTCATAAGAATTGAATAGTGGGAGCACAATTTATAGTTAGCTCTGCTAGCTATAACAGGTGAATTTCTGTGTTTTTATTTTAGTTTATGTTGACACTGACCTATTCATCTAACTATGAAGTCATTTTAACTTTTGCTTTTGTTTCGCGAATGTGCCCCCAAACCCCTGGAGCCCTATTTATTTAATAAAGGTAGGGGGCGCGTGCCCCCGTCCCTGAGTTGTTTTCACCTTTGGAGACTCCATCCCCTGAGGCACAATTTATTGGCTGTGTGCTCCCCTCTCCTCAGCCATATTTGGCCCCGGGGACCCATCCCTCAGGCCTGATTAAAAATAATTAGAGCGGGGCATTCGGCCCCCTCAACCAAACCTCATTCGGCCCCAGGGACCTTATGCATTTAATAATTGGAGGGGGGTCATGGACCTCTCCCTGATCCTTCCATGGCCCTGGGGGACCCCATTCCCCAAGGCCACCTCACTTACTTTGTCCCGGGGGAGCCCACATCTGGGACACAGTGATTTCCCCACCTGAACTGGCATGGGCAGAGAAACTTGTGTTTGCTCCTTCCTGGCAGGAGCATTTTCAAAACTCTTGCCAAACAGGAGCAAGCTTCCAGCGGTAGGGAGCTTTGAAAATGCTTCCGCCAGCTGGAAACAGACTTGTGATCTATTCCACCCTGCATTGATGCTGGCAGGGTAACAGATTGAGATATTACTTGCTCCCAGAGGGAACTGCATAAACGCGTAAATAGCTGCTCCTTGCGGGTGGGAGCAATGCCTGCTCTCAAAGCATGCAGGGAGCTGGCTGGGACCGTGGAGGTCCTGTGACTCAACCCCCGTGGCTCCTAACATCTGCATGGTGGGTGCTCTGAGGGGGCACTGAGGCACCCACCTTTTTTAAATTGGGGTCCCTGTGGCCAAAATAGACTCAGAATGGGTCCTCAAGGGCCTTTTTGAGGCTTGAGGAGAGATGCCTGGTGCGGAATACGGCTTGAATGGATCACATGCCCCACCCCATAAATAATATGCCTGGACCCTTTAGATAGGAGACACACATCTCCCCTTCCTCTTTAAATTAGATGCCGCCCTGGGAGGTGGGGTCCCCAGCACCTGCTGAGGCTCGGGGAGGAGGTCCTCCCCATTAAATATATATATATATATATATATATATATATATATATATATATATATATATATATATATATATAACCTTAGACACTCCTTCCAATATCAGGAGAACCAGGACACCTCCAATCTGAAGATTCAGTTTATTTCAGCACAAAATCCAACGCGTTTCGGCAACAGCCTTACTCATGGACACCACATAAATAAAGTGCTTCACATATATACAGCCCAAGTTGGTCATAGAAATAAAAATAAGAGTGAAAATAAAAGTAAGAATAAAAATAAAAATAAAAAACAGACAAATCCTAATACACCCACAGCAGAACACGTATTTGTGGTGGCCATCTTTAAAGTGCACATTCATTCTTAATACACTGTAATAAATGTTAAATAGTTTTTAAATCACACTGATATCACTCATAATGTTTACATTATCAAAAGACTTGTTCAAAGTTACTTCTCATGATGTTACTCTTCAAACAGATGGTAGAAAATATAATGAATAAATAAATATTTGATACACTATTGCAAATTTATAAAATAATTCAATTATTAAATATCTCAAATAAATATTACAATTACATATTTCATTTCCATGACGTTTGAGTAAAAATATCCATATATATTTTATCAAGTTAAAATCCAATATATTTTATAAAATATTTCATATAAGTATTTAATACTCAAACCCATATCTCAATTACAACCATTGTATCTTGTACTGCCCAAGTGGGCATATACATTTGCAAGTAACTGTCCTCGAGGATAACATATCATTTCTGATGTTGTACATAAACGACCTCGTTCTCCTAGTGCATCATGGCTTATTAACCCAAATGGGTGGACATACAAATTTCATTCATAATAGAAAATTAACACCTCTCCATATCTTAATATACATTGAAATAACACCAACACTCCAAAATACTATTGTGGTAAAAAATGCTCATTGTACTACAAAACTCCACATATCCTCAAAATATATTAATTACTCTAGATGGATGCTCAGTTCCTCACTCGAATTCAGCCCTACAGGTTCCAATGTCTCAAACTGAATTATGTATTTAGACTCCAAAGTACGTAACGTCCTTACTCTATTACCACCCCTTTTGTTGATCTTGACTTGATCAATGACCACAAATTTCAATAAATTCTCATTACCAAAATGATGCTTGAAGAAGTGCCTCGCTACCGGATAGTTTTTATCATAATTCTTGATAGCTCGTCTGTGTTCCAGAACTCTTTTCTTTGCACTATGTATCGTGCTCCCCACGTACAATTTGTCACATGGACATATCAGACAATAAACACAATAAGTTGTGTTACAATTAAAGTTCCCCCTAATTGTAAAACTGTCTGACATCCCTGGAACATTTAGTGTTCTACAATTGTTACTAGTTCTGCAAGCTTTGCATTTCATACAACAAGCAAAACCTGCCACTTTAGTATTCTCCATATATCCCTTCAATGTTACATCATTACGACATAAATTGTCTTTCAAAGATCTATTTCTCCTGAAGGTTATTTGAGGATTGTCACCAATCCAATTTTTTATAGTGGAGTCAGTCTGTAGAATGTGCCAGCTTTTGCTAAGAATAGACCGTATTTTATAAGACTGGTTGTTGTATGTCGTAATGAATCTGATTGGGTCATTGTCCTTCACCTGACTCTCATTCGTCCTATACAAAACATCATCTCTCTTCAAGGACTCTACTTTCCGTCTAGCTTGATTAATAACTTTAACCCCATAGCCTCTACTTCTAAATCTTTCACACATGACCTCACATTCCTGTTGGAAATCTGCTGTCTCACTACAGTTCCTCCGGGCTCTCAGCAATTCCCCATATGGGATGCTGCGTATCAGGGTCCCCGGGTGTGCACTATGGGCGCAAAGCAAGCTGTTACCAGCTGTCGCTTTCCTAAACAATTTGGTCACCAATCTGTTATCTCTTACATAGACTTCCACATCAAGGAACTCAATACAATTTGGATTCAAATGTTCAGTAAATCTCAAATTGTAATCATTATTGTTCAAGTCTTGTACAAATTGTCTAGCTCCTTTTTCATCACCCTTCCAGATTACAAAAATGTTGTCAATAAAACGGCACCATAGGACCACATTGACATCAAATTGAGTGATCATTTCAGACAACTGTTCCTTCCACCAGCCCATGAACAAATTGGCATAGCTGGGGGCGAAGCAGGTGCCCATAGCTGTCCCTTGCAACTGTTTGTACAGATGATCATCAAAAATAAATACATTATTCTTGAGACAGAACTCAATCATAGTACATAACATTTCTGAGTGAAAAAGGAAAGACAAAGATCTCGCTCTAAGAAAATGTCTAATAGCTCTTACCCCTAAGTCATGATCTATACTTGTATACAAGCTGGTCACATCTAGGGTCAATAATAAAAAGTCATCATCCCATTGAATGTCCTCAATGATTTTTAGAAAGTGTGTAGTGTCTCTCACATAGGAGGGTATTGACTCAACAAAGGGGCGTAGAAAATAATCGATATATTTCGATGTATTTTCCAAAAGAGAATCCATAGCCGAAACTATAGGTCTCCCCGGTGGACTAACCATATCTTTGTGAATCTTCGGAAGGAGATATAGCACTGGAATCTTCGGATGATCACACTTAAGAAACAGGAACTCGTCCCATTCTATCATACCCTGATCTTTCCAATCTATAAGCATGGCATGATATTTCTCATTCATTAATCTCACACCACCCCAGCTCACTTCCTCATAACATTGGACATTACTGAGCTGTCTCACTCCCTCTGCCACATATTTAATGGTATCCTGAATAACCACATTGCCCCCCTTGTCAGATTGTCTAATGACAATGGTGAGATCTTTTTTCAGAAAATTGAAATTAAAAAAGTGGTACCACACTAAAGTTAAAAGTGGTGAGAAAGTGGTGGTAAGAGATAATGAGAGCAAACTATGCATTTCGGATATTGATGTACTTCACACAGCAATGGATTTGTGTGAGGGGGTGGATGCTCATGAGGATCCTATTCTAAATTTGATGGGATTAGATATCGCCTTAGACAGTACATGTCCTAGCAATTTTAAACCGAAATCGACCTTTCTTCCTGCCATCCATTGTGATGCTCTGGATGTTTTTGAAAGAGAAATGACTAAACAACTGAAAAAGTTGAAATATGGTGTATTTAATGTGAATAATAGCAATCTATCGGGTGAGCAGTGGCAAGCTCTCCAAGAACTGAAAAAAGATCTCACCATTGTCATTAGACAATCTGACAAGGGGGTCAATGTGGTTATTCAGGATACCATTAAATATGTGGCAGAGGGAGTGAGACAGCTCAGTAATGTCCAATGTTATGAGGAAGTGAGCTGGGGTGATGTGAGATTAATGAATGAGAAATATCATGCCATGCTTATAGATTGGAAAGATCAGGGTATGATAGAATGGGACGAGTTCCTGTTTCTTAAGTGTGATCATCCGAAGATTCCAGTGCTATATCTCCTTCCGAAGATTCACAAAGATATGGTTAGTCCACCGGGGAGACCTATAGTTTCGGCTATGGATTCTCTTTTGGAAAATACATCGAAATATATCGATTATTTTCTACGCCCCTTTGTTGAGTCAATACCCTCCTATGTGAGAGACACTACACACTTTCTAAAAATCATTGAGGACATTCAATGGGATGATGACTTTTTATTATTGACCCTAGATGTGACCAGCTTGTATACAAGTATAGATCATGACTTAGGGGTAAGAGCTATTAGACATTTTCTTAGAGCGAGATCTTTGTCTTTCCTTTTTCACTCAGAAATGTTATGTACTATGATTGAGTTCTGTCTCAAGAATAATTTATTTATTTTTGATGATCATCTGTACAAACAGTTGCAAGGGACAGCTATGGGCACCTGCTTCGCCCCCAGCTATGCCAATTTGTTCATGGGCTGGTGGGAGGAACAGTTGTCTGAAATGATCACTCAATTTGATGTCAATGTGGTCCTATGGTGCCGTTTTATTGACGACATTTTTGTAATCTGGAAGGGTGATGAAAAAGGAGCTAGACAATTTGTACAAGACTTGAACAATAATGATTACAATTTGAGATTTACTGAACATTTGAATCCAAATTGTATTGAGTTCCTTGATGTGGAAGTCTATGTAAGAGATAACAGATTGGTGACCAAATTGTTTAGGAAAGCGACAGCTGGTAACAGCTTGCTTTGCGCCCATAGTGCACACCCGGGGACCCTGATACGCAGCATCCCATATGGGGAATTGCTGAGAGCCCGGAGGAACTGTAGTGAGACAGCAGATTTCCAACAGGAATGTGAGGTAATGTGTGAAAGATTTAGAAGTAGAGGCTATGGGGTTAAAGTTATTAATCAAGCTAGACGGAAAGTAGAGTCCTTGAAGAGAGATGATGTTTTGTATAGGACGAATGAGAGTCAGGTGAAGGACAATGACCCAATCAGATTCATTACGACATACAACAACCAGTCTTATAAAATACGGTCTATTCTTAGCAAAAGCTGGCACATTCTACAGACTGACTCCACTATAAACAATTGGATTGGTGACAATCCTCAAATAACCTTCAGGAGAAATAGATCTTTGAAAGACAATTTATGTCGTAATGATGTAACATTGAAGGGATATATGGAGAATACTAAAGTGGCAGGTTTTGCTTGTTGTATGAAATGCAAAGCTTGCAGAACTAGTAACAATTGTAGAACACTAAATGTTCCAGGGATGTCAGACAGTTTTACAATTAGGGGGAACTTTAATTGTAACACAACTTATTGTGTTTATTGTCTGATATGTCCATGTGACAAATTGTACGTGGGGAGCACGATACATAGTGCAAAGAAAAGAGTTCTGGAACACAGACGAGCTATCAAGAATTATGATAAAAACTATCCGGTAGCGAGGCACTTCTTCAAGCATCATTTTGGTAATGAGAATTTATTGAAATTTGTGGTCATTGATCAAGTCAAGATCAACAAAAGGGGTTGTAATAGAGTAAGGACGTTACGTACTTTGGAGTCTAAATACATAATTCAGTTTGAGACATTGGAACCTGTAGGGCTGAATTCGAGTGAGGAACTGAGCATCCATCTAGAGTAATTAATATATTTTGAGGATATGTGGAGTTTTGTAGTACAATGAGCATTTTTTACCACAATAGTATTTTGTAGTGTTGGTGTTATTTCAATGTACAGTATATTAAGATATGGAGAGGTGTTAATTTTCTATTATGAATGAAATTTGTATGTCCACCCATTTGGGTTAATAAGCCATGATGCACTAGGAGAACGAGGTCGTTTATGTACAACATCAGAAATGATATGTTATCCTCGAGGACAGTTACTTGCGAATGTATATGCCCACTTGGGCAGTACAAGATACAATGGTAGTAATTGAGATATGGGTTTGAGTATTAAATACTTATATGAAATATTTTATAAAATATATTGGATTTTAACTTGATAAAATATATATGGATATTTTTACTCAAACGTCATGGAAATGAAATATGTAATTGTAATATTTATTTGAGATATTTAACAATTGAATTATTTTATAAATTTGCAATAGTGTATCAAATATTTATTTATTTATTATATTTTCTACCATCTGTTTGAAGAGTAACATCATGAGAAGTAACTTTGAACAAGTCTTTTGATAATGTAAACCTTATGAGTGATATCAGTGTGATTTAAAAACTATTTAAAAACTATTTAACATTTATTACAGTGTATTAAGATTGAATGTGCACTTTAAAGATGGCCACCACAAATACGTGTTCTGCTGTGGGTGTATTAGGATTTGTCTGTTTTTTATTTTTATTTTTATTCTTACTTTTATTTTCACTCTTATTTTTATTTCTATGACCAACTTGGGCTGTATATATGTGAAGCACTTTATTTATGTGGTGTCCATGAGTAAGGCTGTTGCCGAAACGCGTTGGATTTTGTGCTGAAATAAACTGAATTTTCATATTGGAGGTGTCCTGGTTCTCCTGATATTGGAAGGAGTGTCTAAGGTTATATTAGGGTCTCTCGGAACCCATCCAGGACCGCTGTGTGGAGCACCTGCATTCCGGGACTTGGTTACGAATATATATATATATATATATATATATATGTGTGTGTGTGTGTGTGTGTTTGTGTGTGTGTGTGTGTATGTATATTCACTGAAAAAACAAAGTTTACAGGGAAGTTATAGTTAGGTTCAGAATTTACTTGTAGAAAACCATAGAAATTCAGCAATTACAGTAAGAGTTATTTCAAGTAACTATAACTAGTGCCCCTAGGTAACTATAACTCACACCCCACCATGCACAGTTGTTTCTTGAATAATTTGAGTGCTTATGTTTCATTTAGATTTTTAACGTTGTTATAGAAGTTGTCATGAGTGATGTAATATCTGGTGTAAATAGCAGTGCTTGGCGAGGGAAACAGGCAGGGAAACAGAGAAAACTATTGCTCTCACAGAGAGGAAGCTGCATCTTTAGCATCTCCTTTCCTAGGGCAGCAATGCAGGCTCCCGCAGGAGTCAGCGAGCCAGCTGGGACTGTGGGGGCCTTCAGGCTCCCCTCACGGCCCTCATCCATTTTGACTGGGTGCCCTCGGGGTCACCCAGATGACATGGCCGGTTCCTGGAGGATGAGATCCCCAGGGCCGAGATCAGCCATGTGCAGCGTGGGGTTGGGTGGTTAGAGGGGTTAGCTGCAGGGCCGTGCGCAGGGAAAGGTTGGGTGATTATAGGGGGTTGGTTGCATGGCCTGGCCCTGCAGCCAACTACCGCTGCGCATGATAGCCGCGGTGGTTGGATTAACGTGTAGTAATGAAAATTACTTTACTTTAGAAAAACATGGAAATTCACTGAACAAAACAAAAGTTACCGGGACGTTATAGTGAGGAAATAGAATTTTAAAAAACTTAGAAATTCACTTAAAAAGCCAAAGGTTACCCGGACGTTATAGTTTGCCTCACATTTTAAACAAGCAAAACCATAGAAGTTCAGCTGTTATAGTCAGAGTTATCTCAAGTAACTATAACTCATGCCCTAAGGTAACTATAACTTGCGCCTTTGCCATGTACTGCTAATTACCCCACAAGTTACTGCACTCATCTTTGATACCGTCATTGATGAAATCAATGTAATATTTGCAGTACAATTTTTGAGAATAAAACTGTGCATAGTAGGGGCACGAATTATAGTTAGCTTAGGCACGAGTTATAGTTACTTGAGAACAAGTGTGAGAGGGTGTATCTGGGGGTGAGAGTGCCTGTGAGAATCTCTGTATGCGTGTGAGCATGCGTACATCAGTGTTTTAGTGGGTGCGTCAGTGTGTGTACTGTTCTATGAGCAGGTACATGAGGGATTCAGTGGGTCTGTGAGTGGGTGTGTGAGTTTAAGTGGGTCTGTGAATGGGTGAATGAGGGTCTGACTGGGGCTGAGTGGGTGCATGAGGGTCTGACTGGGGCTGTGAGTGGGTGCACAAGGGTCTGAGGGTCTGTGAGTGGATGCATGAGTGTCTGAGTGGGTGCGTACGTGCCTGAGTGGGTGTGTGAGTGGGAGAAAGAGATTAAAATAGAGAAAAAGAGTGAGAGGGAGAAAGACAGACATTTTTCAGGCTTTAATGGATAATCTATTTAAAATGAGATACTTCTGCACAAATTGAAAAGAAAAATCTATGTGTCAAGTAAAACGAGTTAGAAGATCTTTCAGTATGAGCCTTAACCCCTTCGCTGCCAGGCCTTTTCCCCCTCAGGTGCCAGGCTTTTTTTGGCTATTTGGGGCAGGGCGCGCTTAGGCCCTCATAACATTTTGTCCACATAATCTACCCACGCCAAATTTGCGTCCTTTTTTTCCAACATCCTAGGGATTCTAGAGGTACCCAGACTTTGTGGGTTCCCCTGAGGGAGACCAAGAAATTAGCCCCAAAACTTTTTTTTGTTTGTTTTAATGGAAAAAAGGGCTGCAGAAGGCGGCTTGTGGTTTTCCCCCTGAAATTGGCATCAACAAAGGGTTTGCAGTGCTAAAAGTACCAGCTTCTCAGCTTTCAGGAACAGGCAGACTTGAATCAGAAAGCCCAATTTTCAACACAATTGTGGCATTTTTCTGGGACATACCCCATTTTTACAATTTTTTGTGCTTTCAGTCTCCTTCCAGTCAGTGACAGAAATGGGTGTGAAACCAATGCTGGATCCCAGAAACCTAAACATTTCTGAAAAGTAGACAAAATTATGTATTCAGCAACGGGTAATTTGAGTAGATCCTACAAGGGTTTCCTACAGAAAATAACAACTGAAATAAAAAAATATTGAAATTGAGGTGAAAAAAACAGCCATTTTTCTCTACTTTGTACTCTGTAACGTTTTCCTGTAATGTCAGATTTTTTAAAGCAATATACCGTTACGTCTGCTGGACTCTTCTGGTTGCGGGATATATAGGGCTTGTAGGTTCATCAAGAACCCTTGGTGCCCAGAACCAATAAATGAGCTGCACCTTACAGTGGGTTTTCATTTTATACCGGGTATACAGCAATTAATTTGCTGAAATATTAAGAGTCAGAAATAGGTATCAAGAAAACTTTTGTATTTCCAAAATGGGCACAAGATAAGGTGTTGAAGAGCCGGGGTTATTTGCACATTTCTGAATTCTGGGGTGCCCATACTAGCATGTGAATTACAGGGCATTTCTCAAATAAACGTCTTTTTTATACACTGTCTTATATTTGGAAGGAAAAAAATGTAGAGAAAGACATGGGGCAATAGCAATTGTTTTGGTATTCTATGTTCCCCCAAGTCTTCTGATAAAAATGGTACCTCACTTGTGTGGGTAGGCTTAGTGCCCACAACAGGAAATGCTCCAAAACACAAAGTGAACACATCACTTTTTCTCAAAGAAAACAGAGGTGTTTTTTGCAAAGTGCCTACCTGTGGATTTTGGCCTCTAGCTCAGCCGCCACCTAGGAAGACCTACCAAACCTGTGCATTTTTGAAAACTTGAGACCTAGGGGAATCCAAGACGGGGTGACTTGTGGGGCTGTCACCAGGTTCTGTTACCCAGAATCCTTTGCAGACCTCAAAATGTGGCTAAAAAACACTTTTTTCCTCACATTTCGGTGACAGAACATTCTGGAATCTGAGAGGAGCCACAAATTTCCTTCTACCCAGCATTCCCCCAAGTCTCCGGATAAAAATGGTACCTCACTTGTGTGGGTGGGCAAAGTGTTTGTGACAGGGAAGAGCCAAAAACACGTCAAAATTGAGGGGGAACCAAAGTGGGTCCAAAAGGGCAGTTTGAAAAAAAATATTTTTAGGCTGACAAGAGCAGCAGAAATGTTATCGGTATAGATGAAACAATGCTGGGTGGTAGGAATTTTGTGGATTCCTGCAGATTCCGGAAAGTTCCATCACAAAAATGTGTGCTTTTCAGCAAAGTTGCAGGTTTGCAGGGCATTGTGGGTAAGGAAATGGTGCGGGGTGCATGTGAAGCACACCACCCTGGAATCAACTAGATGTTTAGTTTTCAGATGTGTCTAGCTCTTGTGGATTTTTCTACATGGCAGCTTCCCAAAGTAAAAAAAAAGTGCAGCCCTTACCATTCCCAGTGGGACGATTTTGAGAGTGCCAAGCTCTCATGGCCCAAATGTAAAACAAAAACCCAAAATAATCAAATGTCCTCTTGCTTGCCATGGGATAAGATGTTTTAGTGTGCGGAGGAGAGCTGAAAGACTGTTAGCCCCTTCAGTTCGGGTGGGGGCATAACCAGGCCCACACTGGTTGGTAGCCACCACCCCACTATTTTCTTTTATTGTTTTTATTCCCTGGCATCTAGTAGACTTTCTGACCCCCCGGATTGTGGATCAGGGGTAATTGCCCAATCTGCCCACTGGTGGGCAGAACAACGTTGGCCCCATTTATTTGGGGTAGAGGTATGGCCATACCCCCAACCTCTTATTTTGAAAAAAAAAAAACTTCCCTGGTCTCTGGTGGGCTTTCTGCCCCCTCTCCCCTCCCCCCTTGGGGGCAGATGGGCCTTCCAAAAATAGGCCAATCTGCCCCCAAGGGGGGCAGTTATGGCCAACAGTAATGTGCCCCCATGGGGAGCGACCCTTGCCCAAGGGGCTGCCCCCCCAAAGCAAAACACACACATACACACACACCAATCCATGGTGTCTAGAGGTTTCTGCCCCCTCCCGGGGGGAGCAGAAATGGCCTAAAAGTAATTTGCCCCCCTGGGGAGTTGCCCTTGCCCAAAGGGTCCCTCCCCAAACATAAAAAAATCAAAAAAACAATAAATAAAAATTTTCCTGGTGTCTAGTGGATTTCTGCCCTCCCTGGGGGCAGATCGGCCTAATAGTAGAGGGGGCAGAAAACCACTAGACACCAGGGGTCTTTTTTTTTTTTTTTTATGTTTGGGGGCTGATCTGCCCCTTCCCCCCGGGGGGCAGATCGGCCTTTTTTGTTAGGCCAATCTATACTAATAGTATTAGGCCGATCTGCCCCCGGGGGGGGGGAGAAATAGCCAAGAAATAAATTGCCCCTGAGGAGCGGCCCTTGCCCACGGGGCCGCTCCCCTTATTAGAAATAACAACAACAACAAAAAAATCCCTGGTTTCTAGTGGCATGCAGAAATGCTCAGAGAGACATGAAAGGAGAGGAAAGACCTTTCCTCTCCTTTCATGCCTCTCCACCCCTCCACGTGATCGGAGGAGAAATGCTTTTGCTTTTCTCCTTCGATCGGTGTTGGAAGCTAAGCTTCCAGCTCTGGGGGCGCACTGACGAAAGCGCGCTGACGTCATCAGACGCCACATGGGGTCACGGGGGGCCGGGCGTGGAAGGGGAAGCGATTCCCCTTCCATCTCTGCCCAGGGGTAGGGGGGTGCTCGGCCATTGGGGGGAGCACTAGCGCTACCCCCGGGGGCCCATAGCCAGATGAGGTGGTCTCGTCCAGAGCACAGAATAGGTTAAGGAGGGAAATGACCAGGGATACACCTGGACTCGATCCCTCAACGCTCAGTGTGAAGGTCTGTGACCTTTACACTTGCGCTATTCATTTTTTTAAATTATATTTTTTAGTCCTTTATGGGCTATCTGGGACCATAATGGGAGGAGCCTCGGGGCCTCCCCCACAGTCCCTGATGATTTTTTACATTTCTTTTATTATATGCACCTTGTGGGCTATCTGAGATCGCGGGGAGCCTCAAGGCCTCCCTTGCGGTCCCTGACTGTTGTTTGTATATTTTATTACCTGCCATTTACGGATTATCTGGGACCGCGGGGGAGTCCCTGACCTTTTAAAACATTTTATTACATGCCCTTTATGGGCTATCTGGGTCCCATTGCTCCAGCAAGCAGGCAGCTGTTTTAAGTAGTAGCTCTGTGGTTGCTGGAGCAAAGCTTTCATCTTTGTTCCCTGCATGCATATCTGCGTGCAGGGAACAAAAGTGAAAAACCCGCTTTTTGACAGTGGGACCTGTTTGACAAGTGCTGCTGTCAAAAAGCTGAGTGTTTGCTGTGACTTGGGCGCAGCTGTCAAAGCTACATGCAAGCCATAGCAAACAGCTATGTCCCGGGGGTGGGCTCCCCAGCACATTGCAGGAGCCGGCCCTGGGGGTTGCTGTCCCCTGGGTCATCAATGGCTCCTTAAGGGAAGCTGCGCGACCCCCCTCAAATAAGTATAGTCACTGGGAGGTGGTGGTCCCCAGGGCTGCAGGGTGTCCAAAACTGACCCTCTTTCTATTTTCTTCAGGTTGTCCTGGGGAGATGGTGGTCCCCAGACCTGGGGGAGGGGCACCCAATCTGATCAATGCCCGGGAAGGTGGTGGTATCCATAGATATATATATATATGACCTACTGACAGTTGTTATGACCTACTGACGGTTGCCAGTAGGTAGTTATAGTTAGGACCTTGTTTCCATGAAAAAAATGTTTTTTGATTTGCCTCTATCTTTTTCACCGTTTGACAAATCTTCACAAAAGTTTCCAAAAAATGTGCCCTCTAGGTCTTGTTGTGCATGGAAAGTTTTGGGATGATCCGTCAAGCGGAGGCGAGAAAAAGTGGGAGTAAAAAAGAGTGAATTTCCCATGTTAATTTCCATAGAGTCTGTAGACATGCCTGAAGCCCAAACCGCTGGACGGAATTACACCAAATTTGGCATAAAGGTAGCTCTTGGTCCAGAATGCACCCATTTTGTTATTAGGTGTAAATCCGTTCAGTAGTTTTCAAGGTATTGAAGGAAATCCAAATTTGTATATCTGGGCGGAGCCTAAGCACAGATCTCATGGTGAGAACTGATTGGCTGTCAGCACTTTAATCAGGAAGTGCTGGCAGCTACCCCATTGAAATGCATTGTAGTGAATGGCAGGTTTTGAGGGTCACAAAAAGGAGAACATATAATGGGTGATAAATTTTAGTTACAATATAAATCATTTGTGGATGATACCATACTAATTTTAGGATTTGTGGTGTGGTCTAAGGTGATTTTACCCTGCTGGGATTTCATAAATAATGTTTGAGAGAAAGCTGTTTTCTCAGATTTTCCCACAGAGGTTTTGGAAGTAGCTACAGAAGCTAAAATGAGAGCCTATTTGCTGTGAATTCACACTATATTTCTCAGCCATATGAGAATGAAGTCTGACATTCTCAGTAAAACATGAACTTCCAACAGTAGCAGTCAGTTGATTCTATGTCAGGACAGTAGTCTTCGGATTATGCTTCTTTTTCTTCGCTGTTTCTTAACTTCTGAAAGACAGCAGCCAATAAAAATTAACTTTTGCAAACGACATTATCCAAAAGTTTTACGTGTGACATCAAAACAGTAGCTAGCACCAGTCATGGCACATGACACAGTATATAAACAACAAGGTTCCAAAAATTGTCCTTTTTCTTTGCTGCTTCGTACGGAGATAAGTATTTCACCTAATATGCTTTCATATCATTATATTTATGTTTGTGTACTTACAATATACTCTACTGCAATTGTGCCTTGCGCGTTTCTAAGTTTAGCTGCATTAGCTCTTTGTGCACCCGACAGGGGTGCTGGGAGGCCAGGAGACGGAGCACATCAGCATGAGGACCGCAGTCCTCTTCATTGCTCACTACTCGCATGCGTGTGCTTCGCGCCGCAGGCTCATTTCTCAGATTTGAAACGGAGTGCAAGCCCGACTCGGCAAGAAAGAGTTGGCTCCCGATGTGATCGTATCTTGGTCAAGCTCATCGTCTCCTCTACGCCTGCTACCTGGGCTGTAATCTGGCTATTATAGCCTTCGTCTGAGGGGGAAGAAGGGAAAAAAAAAAATTCCTTCAGGAAATCCTATAGGAATTTGTCTGTGCCGCTCTGATCGGCCTAATTACTCTAGGTCCCCCAATTATACCAAATACAGAGAGGTCTTTCCCCCTCCTATTCTACTTTACTGTGGCAGAAAGGCAGACCCCTGATGATGCCTCATACTGCCAGGCGCAGGAGGACCTGCTCCAGCAGAGGACATATTGCACATCCTCAATCCCCCCGTCACCCAGTCAGTCAAGACCCTGACGGCAGCGCTACAACCCATTGCCAGGCAACTCAAAAGGTATGCCCTGACCGACCCTCCTATGGCCAGACCACCATCATGCCACTGCTCCCTCCTCCCCACCCCAATAGAGACAAACACTCCCCTGTACCTCCTGAATGGCCCCATCCAGTACCCATGGCCCGACTATGCCAGTCTCTGTCCACATCACAAGCTTACTGTGTGCAGCCTTCCACCAGTGCTCAGCCCATCTCTTCCCACCCAGATGATATATGCTCCCGTCCCTTCTACTCAGACGATGACAATTTCCGTAATCAGAAACAACGTTGTTGCACCTCTGATGACCAACAGCCTGCTAACCCTACAGGGCCGCCCGCCAAGCGGTTCCTGCCGAAAGACCACGGCGGCCATTCCGGCTTTCCCGCTGGGCCTGCGGGCGACTGCCAAAAGACCGCCGGCCGGCCCAGCGGGAAAGCCCCTTCAACAATGAAGCCAGCTCCGAATGGAGCCGGCGGAGTTGAAGGGGTGCGACGGGTGCAGTGGCAAAGCAGACACTGAAAATCTTTATGGGGCCCTGTTAGGGGGCCCCTCGACACCCCTTCCCACCATCCAGTTCCTGGCGGTGAAAACCGCCAGGAACAGGATGGTGGGAAGGGGGTCGGAATCGGATTCCCTGGGCCAGCGGGAAACCGGTGGAAAACCGCCAGTTCCCCTTTTCTGACAGAATCGCCCAGGAAGCACCGCCAGCCTGTTGCCGGTGCTTCCGCTGCCCTCGGGTCAGAATGACCCCCAAAGTCTTTCGACCTGGCAGGCCTCTTATGTAAAATTTTAGAGCTGGTGGTTGCCGCAAACGAGTCCGGCTCTATGACTGACCTGTGGGCCCTCGAGTTTCTGTTGGACAGCGTCCACTCCACGCCTTGTGACGCAGTAGTGAAAATGTTCATGTTTGTTCAGTACACTGAATTAGAGAGTTGCTCATCTAATGGGCAAATAAATAGGACAGTTTTAGCGCTTTGTTTATATGCTGTGTGATGTGCCACAATTGGTCCTACTGTTATGATGTCACACATAAAAGTTGTGGATAATGTAGTCTGCAAAAGTTCATTTTCATTGGCTGTTGTGCATGAGAAGTTAATAAACTTAAACTTTAAGTGGTGAAAATGTTCATGTTTGTTCAGTACACAGAATTAGAGAGTTGCTCATCTAATGGGCAAATAAATAGGACAGTTTTTAGCGCTTTGTTTATATGCTGTGTGATGTGCCACGATTGGTGCTACTGTTATGATGTCACACTTAAAAGTTGTGGATAATGTAGTTTGCAAATGTTAATTTTAATTGGCTGCTGTGTGTGAGAAGTTAATAAACGGCAAAGAAGGAGAAGCATAATCCTCGCCTCTGTGTCCTTCATAGAATTGAAAGTTCTTGATGCGTATGCTAAAAAGTTTTTAATTCCCTTGTGGTCTATTGCAGCCTCCCAGAGTGTTTTAAGGAACAACTAGAGCGCTAACAGTCTTACTTATGATGAAAGTGTGGCACACCGCAAGCCATTTTGATTGAACCAAGCTGATAACGTATAACATTTAATTTAGAAATAAACAAAAGGTGGTTCCTTTTGTCACAGAAATTATGGTTAGTGCTGTAGAAAGAAAAATGAGCACATATTTGAAGTCGGTTCTCAAATATCTTCCTCTTCTTTTTCATTATAACATTCTGACATGCAGACTGAAACATGCACTTTCAACAATACCAGCAGACTGCCAATTTACTCCCTGGTGATCAGCAGCTTGTAGTGTACTAATGAGCAACTAGAGTGCTAACAGTCCAAATTTATGTCAAAAGTGTGACACATTTGAACGCCATCTTGATAGAATAGAAGTCGAAAACTGAAAGCTTTTTCTCCTGAGGATACTGCAGTAAATGAGAAGATTAGGGAGCCTCATAACAAACAAGTCTCACAAGATTGCCACCAGAGAAAAAAGAGTCAACTATCACTCAAATGTAGCCCACGTATAGCCCAATGACAGGAGTGTGCAAAACACTTAGGGGGTCATTATGACCAGGCGGTGAGTGGTAATGTGGCAGAAATACCGCCAACAGGCTAGCAGTACATACCACCACATTATGAGAATGGCGGGTTGGCTTCAGCCAACCCGCCACTTCTCCACTCATACTGCAATGGCGGTATCTGCTACCGGGCCGGAGTTGCCTATCTCCAGCCTGGCACCATGGTTTTCGTGGCGTTCGTTCCATGTCACCGGTAGGCGGCTCCCCCTCCCCCTAACATACACCTGAGACCCCCCACCCCTTCCCTTGATCCAAACCCCCCACCCCGTCCGATCCTCACAATCCCCCACCACCTCTGATCCTCACGCTCACCCCCCATACATGCACACACCCGAAGACACACACCACGCATACACCCAATCACTCACACTGGCATAAACGCATTCATACACGCATACTTCCAAACATGTTTGCACACATTGTTACAACGATCACACTGACATGCAGACACTCACTCACTTCACCATTCTTACACACATGCAACCACGCAAACAGCACAACACATGCAGACCCATTCACACACACATTCATGCACATACTCAGACACACGCACAACACCCCTTTCCCTCCCACCCTCTCCTCTGTCGGAAGCCCTACTTACCTTGGGTGAGGAGGTCTTCCGGCAGGAAACGGGAAGGGGTACCGCTACCGCCAGCAGCGCCCCACAACAGAACATTGCCAGGTCGTATTACTGGACATAATATGGCAGGCAGCGTTTTACTGCTGTGGCGGTGCTGGTGGTAGCAGCGCCAGCTTACCACCGTCCGCCAGTATGATCACTGTTGAATTTCTGCACTTCTTGTGGCGGAAGTCCGGCAGTGATCATAATATGGCGGATAGATGGTAGCCGCAGTAACGGTTTGTTAGCGGCCGTCACCGCCGCAGTAGGCGGTTTTTACTGCCATTGTTATAATGACAACCTTCATTTCTTTGTTTTTTTTTTGTAGTTTTATATAGCACAGACTTGAACCGAAGATATTAGAGTGCTTTACATGAACATCAATTACATTACACAAGGACACATTCATTTTGGTTTCAGGCATGGGAAGATTAAGGGCCTGATTATGACTTTGGCGGAGGGGATTACTCCGTCCCAAATGTGACTGATATCCCGCCCGCTGAATTATGAGTTCATTATATCCTATGAAACTCGTAATACGGCGGTCGGGATATCCGTCACATTTGGGACGGAGTAATCCCCTCCGCCAAAGTCGTAATCAGGCCCTAAGTAATTTGCCCAGAATCACAGGATGTCAAGCTGATGATGAAACTTGAACCTGCTTCCCCAGTTGCAAAGTCTGCAGCTCTGGCCTTAATGCCACATTCTCTCTCCTAAGTAAAACATATTGGGGGTTATTACAACTTTGGAGGAGGTGTTAATCCGCCCCAAAAGTGACGGTAAAGTGACGGATATACCACCAGCCGTATTACGAGTCCATTATATCCTATGGGACTCGTAATACGGCTGGTGGTATATCCGTCACATTTGGGACGGATTAACACCTCCTCCAAAGTTGTAATAACCCCCATAATCAAGTGATCAACTGGATAAAAAAATTAAGATAGAAAATAATTTAAAAGTGCTTTGTCAGTATTTGGAAACTCAGCCAATATGTCTTTGTTTAAGTTTTTTAGAGCACTAGTCAGAATTTCAATGGAAATAAGACCCTCATATTATTATATTTTCTAAAGGAAATGCTTTAGGTATTACAGTTTTGATTACATCACGATGATGTCAGGTGTGCCACACGTTTGTAATAAATATAGACTGTTAGCAATCTAATTGTTCATTAGAATACTGTGATGTGGTAGAGGTCAGAGGCACAGACTTGGATAATTTTGGGTAGGGAGGACGGTTCAGAGGCAACAAATAGACCACGATAAGCAGGTGGAAGGGGCAGCAGCACCACAACAGACCATGGCGGACAGACGAAAGGGGGGCAGGGGCAACAAAGCAAACAGGAAGGATAGACAGGGGAGGCAGTGGCAGTACAACCATACATGCCAAAAGATCTGATTCAGGCAGGAGGCTCCCAGTGTTTGTAAGCCCAAAAGGGCTTTATGTTATCTGTCTCATGCCTAAAGGTTCCTCTTTTTCAATGTAAGTCAATGGGGAAAATCAATTCCTCAGGTTTTTTTTTCAAAATCTCCCTCTCACCAATTTCAAAATGTTGGCAAGTATGGTACTTTGGATCATGGGGACAGGAGGAATGGGATATGGACATGGGCATGGGGATAACATAGGGCAGGAGTGAGAAATGGGCAGGTGCATCAAACTGGCCCTACAGGGCAGGTGTCAGGGGTTGCAGCAGCACAATACACCACACAGGGCAAACGGGACGGCAGTGCAGCACAACAGGCCATGGAAAGCAATAGGGAGGGGGCAGGGCAATGCACATCGACATCAGAGAGCAGTGGGGAAAAAGGCAATGACAGCAAGCTGACAATACTGGAGAGACACGAGGGACAGTTGCAACATAACTGATCATACAGGGCAGGAGGGAGAGGGCAAAGAGACAACTCAAAATTTTGATGTCTTCTTTTGATAAGGTCTGCTGTAATTCTCAAATTTCTAGAGATTGCAATAATAAAGGCTTCTCCCTGGCTCCATTTCTATCTCTTCTCTTTTGTCTATTCTTAGCTCTTTTCCCTTTCCACATTTTGTATAGTTTCTATAACCCAAGTGCAACTAAGACACACAAATCCACAATCAATATAGGTCTCAAGATTATTCCCACTGCTCCTTTTCCCTAGTTTCCAAACCTTTTTCCAGTGGCTGAAAAAACATTTCCGATTGCTTTCCATGCACTGGTGCCTGTCAGCTTTTTCAGGTCATTTTTAAGGTTTGTGATGTTTGAGATAAACGTCCTTATCTCCTTACTATTATCAAGTATATAAGTGCAACATTGTTGTACATGCAAAACTTTACAGACTCCACCCTCCTTTGTGAGCAAAATGTCATATGCAAGACGATTTTACAAAACCATTGATCTCATAGCAAATGTGTGTCGATCAATTACATGGCACCTGCTAGATTAGTAGATAAAAATATCTCCTGTAATATGTGCTGCACTAGCTCCTCTCTTATCTCTGGAATTCAGTTTCTCTTTCCAGACTGGGTTGTCACAATTGTCCACATTATAAATTGTCGAAAATACTACTCCCAGATAACATGTTTCATACTAGCCTTAGGCAGTTTGTAATAGGTATTTTTCCACAAATGAAATAAACACCTGATATGTCAGGATATTGTCCATTCAATATAAAGGTCCAAACACTCTTAAACAAAAATACATGTCTTCATTCACTAGTATCTGCAAAATGTGTGTCAGTCTTTGATTTAAGTCTCTATACACATAATTTCCCAACATGTTGCCAGTCTAAAGCTAAGTATCCTTGGTAATTACTACCTCAAGCAGTTGCAGGATATTTTTGCCATTCTTGTAAAACTATTCCTTTTTCTGTTTTGGCTTTCATTGCTTTCCTTCTGTTATCTACTTATACAATGAACTCCTTTTCTACTGGTGTAAGAATGCAGGTTATATTGTTCTTGTGTGCATAGGCAGTTCCAAAGGTCAGGGTTGGTACAAAGAAATATCCCACAATGTTAGTGTTTTCAGCTTTAGTTACACTGCTCAGCTGCTGATTAATAGGCACAAAAGAAAAAACTAGGTCATAATTGAAGAAGTATTGGATTTACTCCTGCTGATATTCCAGTGTTAATAAGAGACTACATGAAATTCCATATGTGAGTGGCAAGCTGTGATAAGTGATTACTTCTTGTACTGATGAAGGGATCAGTGTGCAAACATAACAATCACACACTTCCATAGTTTCAGTATACTCATACAGCAATTTATAATACACATTCAATGTCAAATCTACCTTAGAAACATCAGTATGTAACACTCTCCCATCCCCATATAGGGGATCTCCTTCTGCAGTTGAATCTCCTAGCATTGGTATAATTGTGCTCTCAATCTTCTCTTTCACTGTCAGACTCAGTCCAACTATCAATAAAATACAACCACACAGACTGTTGCAAATCCTATACACACAAATACTTACATTTACTCCTTTTACCTTGATCGGGATTTATGGCTTGTATAGACTAAGACCAAATTGTTACTCAAATCAAAAAAAATAAAAAATCAAAAGTCAAAAAATGCAAAAGCAACTTTCAATTAATTTACAGCGTCTTTTCCTTTTCTTTTCATAATGTGAGCAATGCAAAAACCAAGAATCAAAAATGTATCTTTCGAAACATTTTTGCACTTGTTTACAAAATTCTTGATCCTCTAAAAAATTCATCACAATTTTGCAAATACTTGCAAATGTTCAAAAATCACTACTAATAGTTCAAATGTCTCTAATAATAAACTGTCTGGTAATCACTTATGAGTACTTCCAGCAAATAATGTCTCTGTTCATCAAGCAGCAGTGAGATTTCAAAGTTCAGTTCCAAAGCAATTAGTCTCAAAATGTTTGAAGCTGAAGTCGGATTGTTACCACAAAAGGCAACAAACTCCTTCTCCCAAACATCAGCTGCGTAATGAGTCCATTCCGGAGCTGAATACTTTCGACTTTGCACATTTTCTTTTTGACCTCCTTGTTACACGACTTTCAACATAACTGTCACTTTGATCTGACTCTTCAGTTACTTCATCAATAATAGAAGGCACATTTATCACTGTGTCTGGACTTTTCTTGAGCCACTGGTCTCCAATCACAATTCTTGTCTCAGGCACAACTCAGATTACAGTGTTTTCTGAGCTAGCAGGAGTCAGCTGGCTCGGACTCTACCCTCCTGTACCTTCAACTGCAACAATTCACTCAAAGTTTCACAAGACAGTGCATTTTTTGTAACAGCTACTTATTCAGTCCCGACAGCTTGACTGACCTGGACCCCTTTGCTCACTGTAGTTAACCCAGGAACAGGTACTGTGTGATCAAGGCGAGCTGAAGCTTTGCGAGTGTGGCTTGCGTGTACCCAGTTCAGTAGACCAGCACACTTCACAGTAGTTGTCACAAGAACAATTTGGTACAGCCCTTTCCAACAGGGCTCTAAGCATGACTTTCTTACATACATCTTCACCAGAACCCAGGTTCCAGAACTCAAATTGTGGCACAGTTCTTGTTGTGATTGAGAAGTTGCTTCTCCAACCTTGCGAGACAAAGAACGAATCACATCAGCTAGTCTTTTGCAGTATCCAGCACTGAGTAATCAGTAATGTTCACAAATGCATTTGTGGGCACAACTGGCAATCTTATAGCACACCCCATAATAATCTTGTCAGGGGACAATCCAGTCTTTCGCATGCTGATCAGTACAAGAGGTAATACATCCGGCCAGTTCAACTGCAGTGCAATCTTTTCTTAGTTTGTAATGGCGCATGCACCAATTTTATGATTTCACTGTTGAAATGAGTTCCTCAATCTGATCCCAGAGAAGTCAGAAAGCTGAACTGAGGTATCAATTCCCTCAATATTTGCTTTGAGACTGTGAGACTATTGTTCCTACCCGTTTGGTAGGTTTCTACCTAATGCAACAAGACACACACCACAACCAAAACATATCTCAATCCATTAGACTCAGGCATTTTAATAAAATCAAGTTGCTTTCTGTTGAAGGGACCTCCTGATCTACCTATCTGACTCAGGTTACCTACAGTGCATTTCCCTACATTCCTTTGTTGACATGTTACACATCTATGACACACTACTTCAGCAACCAGTCTGAATCAGTGATTGTACCATGTTTGTCTGAATGTTCTGATCATTGCATTTCTACCAGTGTGAGCCTTTCCTTGATAATACCTTACCATCGGAGATAAACTATTTGGTAGCACTACTTTTTCCTCACTGGAAACCCAAACATCATCCCCATTTTCTGAACATAACCTGCTCTACCCCAACCTCTTTGTTCTTCTTCTGGCACTTCATGCAGTCTTTTGACTTCTTCCCAATTGCTGTCATAAAGAAGTTTTGATCTGTTTCATTGGTGCTGCTTCTATAGCTCCATTCCACTTTAAGAAATGTGCAATGAAGAGCACAGTAACGTGCCACTTGATCAGCATATGGATAGCCTAACGGGATGTAATCATTTGACTTTTGAGGTGCTGCACATTTAACAATAGAAATTTTCAAAGGTAACTGTAATCCTTTCAACAATTGGTGATCCTTTTTATTGTTTCAGATAGGTCATCCAGAAGAGGTCATAAAGCCTCTCTGGGACCATAACTGTCCGAAGTCATGAACGACACCAAACCAATACTGGCTGTCAGTGAAAATGGTCACTTTAAGCTGTTCAGAAACACAGCATGCTCTAGTAAGAGCAACCAATTCGGCAAACTGGGTAGAAAAGACTCTTGAAGCCATGAAGCTTCTATCATGCCTGAGACTGCGTAAACTGCATAACCAGATCTCAGGTTTCCATCAGTTTCTCTTAAATAGGAACAAACATTACATAGTTGTTTTCATCTAGTGGAGTATCTTGAACATCGGGTCTTGGTTTGGTGCACAGTTCAGTCACATTGAGACAGTCATGCTCTACCTCCTCGCAGTCAGTTATATTTTGAACAGGATTTGGCAAGAGCTTATCCGCATTTAAACCATTACATCACTTTATATTAATGTTGGGCGAACCCAGAATGACTTGCTCATAATGAGTTAAACTTACATTTGTCAGGTACTGCATCTAGGTTCGTGTCGACAAAAAACCTCTTTGTAATGGGGAATAAACGCATTCAGGGGGTGATCCATGACAATGCCTTTGCACTGTCTGATACTGACTTTCAATGCTGCCACAGCTTTTAAACAGTTGAGCAGTGCAGCAGCTACAGGATTAAGGAGCTCATTATGAAGCTGGTGATTCAGACCGCCATGCCGGCGGCGGCGGAAAAGACCGCCACCGGCATGGCGGTCTGAACCGCCATATTACAAACAAGAGGAGGGCCGCCTGTGGCGGCCCTCAGCCACAGCCAGGCTACCGCCGACAGGCAGCCTGACGATGGCAGATTTCATTATCCAACAGCGCTGCCCTGCAAGCAGCGCCGCCCTCCGGATAATGAACCCTTTGTCCCCCAGCCTTTCTCTGGTGGGTTCCCCCCACCAGAGAAAGGCTGGCAGAAGGGGGGCCCATGCACTTGCCATGGGCAGTGCAGGTGCCCCCGTGCAGTGCCCTTTTGCACAGGTCATTTCCCCTATTAATGGGCAGTAATCTGCGCGACAGGTGCTGCTGCACCCGCCTCACTGAGGCATTGCTGAAGGCTCCATGTGGATCCATTGGCAATGTCCTGGCCGTGCATTCTGCTGGGCCGGCAGGCCGAAACACTGTGCGGGGTCTCAAGGGGGCTGGCGGTCCATGGAAAGACTGCCACCATGAACACAGCAGAGCTTACCGCTGTGTTCATAATGACCCCCTAAGTGTTGCAGGAAAATATGCCACTGGCTTGTTTGCATTTCAGTGTAACTGTGTCAAAACTGAAAGCGCACATCCATCTCTTTCGCATCAAAACAAAGAAAAACATTTGTTGTAATCTGGCATTCCAAGAGCTGGGACTTGGCACAGGCTTGCTCTCAACTCAAAGAAATAATACTATATGGTCACTCCAAGGGGGAAGTAATCTTAAACTTCTGCAGTAAATTGACTACAAACAATTGAGTTCATCCAATCTTTGTTCAATTAATTTTAGATATTTTATTTCTTTTATTAACTTATTCAATTCCTTCAAAAAAGTCATCAACATACAATGCACATTATTAAAAACAGGTATAGATTTATTTACAATTATAGGTGCTCCTAAATATTGAAACACAGTGAAAGTGAATATTGTGAAAAAAGTGGTAGTGTTATCTACAAGATATACAAGACGTGGTTAAAATCAATGTGAACTTCTAAAGGCTCCTTCAATCCAGGAAGCCTTGAAGTCACTTAAAATCATACAATTTCAATCCACATTCAGTTTTGTGTTGACGTTTTGACCCTATGTATAGAAATAAATCAAAAGCAGGTCATTATGAGGACTGGAAATAGTTTCTATATGGTAGCACCTAATGGTTCCACCAAGGATTCAATAAATAATCCTCTGCTGCGCGAGTAGGTACATGGAGAAAAAATACAGCGAGTTAAAAGTCAGCCGCCATTATTGCCCGGCGCGCTTGCATTTAACAGATTTGAAGGATTTAATGAAGATACTCCATTCCTGAATGAAAGCCGAAGCTGAAGCTTCATCCTTGTTAACGATTTGTAATTAACTTTCAATGACGAAGGAGACATTGACAAGAGACAATAACCATAAACTGGAACCATTAGGTGCCTCCTTGAGGCATACGACACCGTGAGAAAACACAGCTTACGAATTTAAAGGCAAAGATGTGCTGGCTCTTCTCATGCAGAGGAATAGAAAACAAAAACCTGACACAAATCAATGACAGTAAACCATTCAGCTTCACATGGGAACTGAAAGAAAATCACCGCAGGATTCAGTACCAAAGGACAACAAGGAACAATAATTCAATTCACTTTTCTCATATCCTGGACAATGCCATTGGTTTCCATTGGTCTTCTGCAGTCCTAAAATAGGGGAATTAGATGGGCTTCCCAAGATTTCTATTAGAACAATCTGCTCAATTAAATTTCCAGTCACAAGAGATATTCCTGCAATTATTTCTGGGGTCATATAAGAGGGTGGTATCCTCGGATACACTGCATTTGTCTTCCCTGGTATTTTTACTGACTCATCTCCTTTTATGAGACCTATCTCTTTTCCTGAAGTCCCAAACTCCTGTAAAAGCTGTTGATTGCAACTCATCAGGTAAACTTTAACTGTCATCATTGGAAACAGTGTGACAAGCGGATACTGTTCTGTTATTTTACAAGGCACATCTTCTTCATCATTTGTTTGTATTTCTGTTCCATGGGGTGTGCAGCTGAGGAAACAGTCTAGCTTTCTCAATACATTATGACCTAACAGGCTAACAGGACTTGAAACGCAAACCACAAATTAGTGCCAAACCTCAAATGAACCTATTTTTACTGGGAAATGTTCTGTAGTGGGATTTGTCAATTTCTTATTTCATACTCTTACAACCTGAATTATTTTTGCTGATAAGAGCAAATGTGGTACTTCTGCGGTTCTGACAGTGGATTGTGTAGCTCCATCGTGGACCAGGCTTGAAACATTGTGTCCCATAACATTGGCATTTATATAGGGACCACACAGATCAACTTCTAAGGATGCTGCTAACGTGCAGTCCTTATTATCAGAACTGTCACTAATAAATGTTATCTAGTATTGGATCTTTCACAGATTCACATGCTTGAATCATTCCCCGTTGTTGAAGTGGGAGTCCCACTGTACCGTAGGAAAGTAGTATGTAAAAACCATGATAGGCTATAATGGCAGTAGGCCATCAGTTTAACAGCCTATCTATGGCACTCATTATGACCCTGGCGGTGGGTGATAAAGTGGCAGTAATACCGCCAACAAGCTGGCGGTAAGTTACGCCAAATTCTGACCATGGCGGTGATAACTCCCATAGACAGCAAATGTACCACACCAACCCCCAGGGCGGAAACAACAGCCACCACGCCGGTAGCCGTCAACAGCCAGGTGGAAGACAAAGTACCGCTCACCATATTTTGACCCTGCAATCCGCCACCTTTTCCGGGGCGGTACCAGCGCCAACTAAAGCCTGGCCGAAACAGAGCCCAGAAGTGAAAGGACTCACCATTGGAGACACAGGGAAGAACTACGCCGCCATGGAACCCGAACTGCATGTTTTCATGATAATCTTCTACGTTATGCTTCACCTGGAACACCAACGCCAACGAAGACGACGACGGTGAGTACAGCTGCCTAGCATACAAGTGAGGGTGGGAGAAAAACGAGAGTGACACATACACGCACCACACACACCCGACACACACACACACACACCATACACACAAAACAGATGCACAAGAAAAACAATTTGTCCCTGAAAAACGGCAGCATAATGCAAGGACAACAGGAATTGACTAAAGTGATTGTAATCAGATCAACATCAAAATTAATAATTTGATTTGTCAATAAAACAGATATGTACACATGTACACAAAGGGACACTGCCCAGTTCAATGTTCAAAGGGCCCACATGGCCATAGGGCACAGTCTAAGGCCCAACTCGAATCCTGACCAGATCTGGATAGTACACTGCAGGTGCATCAGTTTGAAAATAGGCAGGCACCTCAGGGGGAGGGGGGCACCTCAACCGGATGCAGGAATAAGCCCACTGGTTCTGAAGGGGGCAACATGCCCATTGCTTGGTCCTGGGGAGTGCAAGGCCACAGTCTCTGGAGTGGGTGTCTTTCCCACTGGTTTTGGAGGGGACAACATGCCCATTCCTTTGTCCTGGGGAGTGCAAGGCCAAAGTCTCTGGAGTGGGTGTCTTTCCCAATGGTTCTTGAGGGGGCAACATGCCCATTGCTTTGTCCTGGGGAGTGTAAGACCAACAGTCTCTGGAGTGGGTGTCTTTCCCACTGGTTCTGGGGGGGGGCAACATGCCCATTGCTTTGTCCTGGGGAGTGCAAAGCCCCAGTCTCTCAAGTGGGTGTCTTTCCCACTGGTTCTGGAGGGGGCAGCCAGCATAGTAGCCCCTGGAGGGTGGACTACATGGCGTCCGTAGGCGGTGATGGCTGCACTGTGGTGGTGGTTGGAGAAGGCTCCTGGGCAGTCCCTGCACTCACTGATGGCTGCATGGTGGTCATTGTTGGAGGAGGCTCCTGGGCAGCCTCTGCACTCACTGATGGCTGCATTGTGGTGGTTGTTGGAGGAGGCTCCTGGGCAGCCCCTGCACTCGCTGATGGCTGCATTGTGGTGGTTGTTGGAGGAGGCTCCTGGGCAGCAGCCCCTGCACTCACTGATGGCTGCATTGTGGTGGTTGTTGGAGGAGGCTCCTGGGCAGCCCCTGCACTCACTGATGGCTGCACACCCACAGCTGGTGGTGGGGACCCTGTGACAGCTAGTGGTGGTGGCGGTGTTAGCCTGACAGCTTCCGCTGGCGTAGAGTGTCTCATCTCCTCCTGTAAATGGGTCAGGGATCCCTTGCCCTTCCTGGCAGGGGTGGATGGGCTCTTCCCCTCTCTGCCTGGTGGTGCAGGCTCCTTTCCCCTCCTTCACAGCTGGTGCAAGCTCCTTCCCCTTCTTCACAGCTTGTGCAGGCTCCTTCCCCTTCCTCACAGTGGGTGCAAGACTCTTCCCTTTCATCCCTGGTGGTGCTGGCTCCTTCCCCTTCAGTGTCGTAGGTCTGGTATCCTTACCACCACAAGTGGGTGGTGCTACCACTGTCCCATGGACTGTTTGGCTGAGGTGCTGGCCTGTGTTCTTGGTACCCTGCCCATACTTGCAGGATGGCGGGGAGGGGTAGGGAAGAGTTCAATTTGGGAAAGGAAATGTTTTTTAGGGACATTGGGGCAGGAGGAGGAAGGAGCAATGGGAGTGGAGGATGAGGGAGGGGTTGTTGGAGGTGTATGTCTGCTGGATTTGGGTGCATGTGCATAGGCTCTATGCTGATGTGAGGTGGATGGCTGTTGGGTATCTGAGTGCTTGCATTTGTGTCCTTTATGAGGGGGGACAGACACGGTGGGAGAGGACACAGGGGACGCGTGCATGGATGTTGTGGAGGTGTCTGCCAGTGTGATGTTTGTTCTGCTTGGTGTGGTGATGCTGATAGTGGATGTAGATGTAGTGCATCTAGGTGTGAGTGTGAACGCGACTGGGAGGGAGGTGGAGCAGGAGGGGGAGACAGTGGAGGTTGTGGATGTTGTCATGTCTGCAATGGTATGGTCTTAGAGTGAGTGCCTGTGGGATGAAGTGTGGTGCTTGTGTCTGCCTGTGCCTCGCTAGTGTGTTGCCTTGTGTGCATGCTCATCTGTGTGCTTGGGATGGGTTGGGGTTGAGGAGAATGGGACTGGGAAGTGGAAGTTGGAGGGGGAACGGTAGAAACAGGGACGATGGCTGCGATCAGAGAATAGGCCAGAGCCTGAATCGATCTCTGTTGGGCTGCCAAACCACCATGAATGCCCTCCAGAAATGCATTGCATTGCTGCACCTGGGATGCCAGCCCCTGGATGGCATTCACAATAGTTGACTGTCCTACTGAGATGGATCTCAGGAGGCCTATAGCCTCCTCACTCAGGGCAGCAGGTCTCACTGGGGCAGGGCCTGAGGTGCTTAGGGCGAAGGAGGTGCCCACCCTCCTGGGTTAGCGGGCACGGGCAACTTGCTGGGAGGGCGGTGCTGGTATAGGGGGGTGGCAGCTGTACCTGCAGCTTGGGTGGTCACAGAGGTGTCCACCACCACCAGGGAGCTCCCATTGGTCTGTGTTGTCCCCTCCAGTATCTGCAGTGGTGCTCCCCTCGCTCTCCGTCCCACTTGCTCCCTCGACGTTGGTGGACTCTGCCTCCAGGGTCCTGTGGGATGCAGCTCCCTCTGTTGCTGGTACCTCTGCTCCTCCGCCAGATGATGCTCCTGCAGGACAGGATGACAAAACAAGAAAGGGGGGAAGAGAGACAAAGGATACGCCGGGTCATTGACTGCACCAACATGACAGTTGGCGTACATAGCACTCTCACACACAGGGAACAGGCCTACGCACTATGCATTGCACTACCAGTGAAATGGCTAGTCACCAAGGCATGAGGAGGAACACACACTGCCAACTGTAGCACTCCTGGGACCCACACAGCCTTGCCTAGAACTGAATACTAACAAGCTAGGTTACCTGTATTTGCCATGCAACCATTACCCTTCAGAGGACCTACACTGCAATGTCTGGCCTGGCCTTAGGGGCTCCCACTAACACACAACCACTACCCGGATACCACTCCACCAGCCATAAGTTGTAATGATACCCACTGTACTCACCCCCTTGTGGCTGCTGTGACTCCCTCAAGCGCCCATCCAGCTCAGGGTACGCCACCGCCAGTATGCAGGCGATCATGGGGGTTAGGATCCGACGGGCACTCCTTCCTCGTTGGGAGGCCATCCCCATCTGGGCCTCCGCAGTCTTCTGTGCCAAGCGTCTTAGGTCCTCCCACCGTTTCCGACAGTGGGTTCTCTGCCTTCCATAGACTCCCAGGGTCTGCATGTCCTTGGTGATGGCACGCCATAATCCCTTCTTTTGATGGGCGCTGACCTGCAGAGGTAATACATACAGAAGAACTCCATTAAACAAACAGTCCAGCCTGACACACACATGGACCACCATACCCGATTCCATCACCATAGGCCAGCTCACAACATGTACCTCACCAACAGACAATCCCCCCACCCCCTACCCACCCTTACACGATGCCTTCACACACATCTCCATGCATTCATGCCACATGCATCGTGCCCACAGTGTACTCACCTGTTGGTATGGAGGCCCATACAGCAGTCCGTACTGGGGTAGAACCCCATCCACCAGTCGCTCCAACTCCTCCGAAGTGAAGGCTGGGGCCTTTTCCCCGATCACACGGGCCATGGTAGGTTCCAGGCACAGGTCACAGCAGCACATGCAGTGTAGGTCTTCTCCTGTCGAAGGTCAGGAAACAAGTGAGGAGTGCGATAGAAAATGGCGGTCACGTCCGCGGCGGTGTACACCGTCATCGCCGGCGTAGATCCCTATTGGCCACTGTACCCCTTAGGGCCCAATATTATCCAATGAGGAATTGCACAGCGGTTCACGACTGCCTACTACCACGGTGCACAACGTTGGTGGAATTACCTCACTTCCACCTGTCTCTCCACACAGGACAGGCGGTTGCCATTTCGGTGGAGGGGTGAACATGCCTATCGATAATTGCTGTGTCACAGGATGAATAGGCACATACCTTTAAATTACACTGTCCCAAAGCTTGATTGCACGTTGTGGACTGCTGTTGTGGTATAGTTGTTCAAATTATGACAGCCTACTCACTCTTGTGTCCCTTAGATACCTACTGCTGTGGATGAATAGGAGATGGAGACATACCCCTGTGTACAGACCCCTAGTGGACTTAGTTACACTGGAGGACAGGCACATTATACTCACCTATAGACTGGACAGGGCCACAATCACAGAGCTGTGTGCCCAGTTGGAGCCTGACCTGATATCAGCTATCCGTCATCCCACTGGGATCCCCCCTCTTGTACAGGTTCTATCAGTGCTCCATTTCCTGGCAACAGGTTCTTTCCAAGTGACAGTGGGCTTGGCAGCAGGAATGTCACCGCCAGTGTTCTCAGTCGTGCTGGCAAGAGTCTTGTCTGCCCTGGTAAAACACATGTGAAGCTACATTGCTTTCCGCCAGGTGGAAGATTTGGCCACTGTGGATGCCGGATTTTATGCAATGGGACATATCCCCAATATTATTGGGGCTATTGACAGTACACATATTGCGTTTGTTCCCACCCCCCCACCTCCGGCAGAATGAACAGGTGTACAGGAATCAGAAGAGTTTCCACTCCATGAATGTGTGGATGTTGTGCCTGGTTGACCAGTCCATCTCCCACATCAATGCTAAATTTCTAGGGTCGGTGCATGATGCCTTTGTCCTGAGGAATAGCAGCATCCCAAATGTGATGGTCCAACTACAGAGGCACATGGTGTGGTTTATAGGTGAGCCTTGGTCCCCAGCCAGTGTATGTTGATGTATGCCTCTGCTGTTAGCCAAATAGGATAGTGTGTGACTAAATGTTGTCCCTCAATACTTGCAGTTGACTCTGGCTACCCAAACCTATTGTGGCTGCTGTCCCCTGTGAGGAATTCCAGGACAATGGCTGAAGAACGTTATAAAGAGGCACATGGGTGTAACAGAAGGATAATTGAGAGGACCTTCGGCCTCCTGAAGGCCAGGTTCAGGTGCCTCCATCTGACAGGTTGATCCCTATGCTACTCACCCGAAAAGGTCTGCCAGATAGTAGTGGCATGCTGCATGTTGCACAACCTGGCCCTCAGACACCATGGGGGTCATTCTGACCCCGGCGGTCTAAGACCGCCGGGGCCAGGGTCGGCCTAAGACCGCCGGGGCCAGGGTCGGCGGGAGCACCGCCGACAGGCCGGCGGTGCCCCGCAGGGCATTCTGACCGCGGCGGTTCGGCCGCGGTCAGAAGAGGCAAACCGGCGGTCTCCCGCCGGTTTACCGCTGCCCTTAGAATCCCCCATGGCGGCGCAGCTTGCTGCGCCGCCATGGGGGATTCTGACACCCCCTACCGCCATCCTGTTCCTGGCGGTTCGCCCGCCAGGAACAGGATGGCGGTAGGGGGTGCCGCGGGGCCCCTGGGGGCCCCTGCCGTGCCCATGCCAATGGCATGGGCACGGCAGGGGCCCCCGTAAGAGGGCCCCGCAAAGTATTTCAGTGTCTGCTAAGCAGACACTGAAATACGCGACGTGTGCAACTGCACCCGTCGCACCCCTGCAACTCCGCCGGCTCAATTCTGAGCCGGCGTCCTCGTTGCAGGGGCATTTCCTCTGGGCCGGCGGGCGCTCTTTTGGAGAGCGCCCGCCGGCCCAGAGGAAATGTTTAAATGGCCGCCGCGGTCTTTTGACCGCGGTGCGGTCATTCAACAGCGGTACCTTGGCGGACGGCCTCCGCCGTCCGCCAGGGTCATAATCAGGCCCCATGTACGTTTGCTGCAGGAGGAAGAGACTGGAGCTGCCCCAGTGTCAGCAGTGGACCCTGAGGACAGTGATGATGAGGAGGCAGAGGATGAGGATGTGGACAACAAAACATTAGTGATCCGTCAGTACTTCCAATGACACACAGGTGAGACAGTGCAGCTTCACATTTCTATGACTATTGGTGTATTCTCTGTGGCAGTGGCATGCTGGCATTACCCACTTGTTTCCTCTAATTACTGTCACCTATGAATTATCATTTTACAGAGGTTGGTGATATGACAACAATGTTGTGATGTGATTACTACAGCCAGCAACATGTCATTCATTCTATGCTCTCACTATGTACAGTTCATTTGCAGTGGATGTAGCTGTATCAATAAATACAAATTTGCAATACATGAAATACTAGTAGTTGAGTTTTATCCAAGGGTGTTTATTGTAGTGCTAATAAATTGAGGGGAAAGTGCAGTGGAATGGGGTGATGATGGAGGAAAGTCCAGGGTACTGTTCCAGTCTGTTTCTAGCACAGGTACAGTGTCCAAGGGGACATAGGAA
Source organism: Pleurodeles waltl (assembly GCF_031143425.1). NCBI lineage: Eukaryota > Metazoa > Chordata > Amphibia > Caudata > Salamandridae > Pleurodeles > Pleurodeles waltl. The sequence continues at coordinate 1,053,117,223 of NC_090443.1, forward strand.
GGGGAGCAATGGCAGTTCAAGGTAGACAAGGTGACAGAGTGGGACACAAGGGGGACAATCAGGAGATTCTAATTTCCTGTTGGTGGTCTTGGCAAGTGTCTCTGGCTTCTGTCTGGGTCGCAGGGAACGTTTGCGGGGTGGTTCACCTTTTGCAGGGGGAGGGATGTTGGTGGCCTGTGGGTCCTGTGGCTGGGCCTCCTGGCCACTAGCAGCAGCAGAAGTGGAGGGCTGTTCAGTTGACTGGCTAGTGGTAGGGGCCCGCTGGTGTGACACTGCCTTCCTCATGATGTTGGCCATGTCTACCAGCACCCCTGCAATAGAGATCAGGGTGGTGTTAATGGCCTTCAAGTCCTCCCTGATCCCCTTATACTGTCCCTCCTGCAACTGCCTGTTCTCCTGCACGTTGTCAAGGATCTGGCCCACTGTGTCCTGGGAATGTTGGTAGGCTCCCAGGATCTCGGAGAGTGCCTCCTAGAGAGTCGGTTCCCTTCTCCTGTCCTCCCCCTGGCGCACAGCAGTCCTCCCAGTGTCCCTGTTGGCCTGTGCCCCTGTCCCCTGAACGGTGTGTCCTCTGCCACTGACCCCAGGTCCCTGATTGTCTTGTGGGCGAGGTGTGGACTGGGGTCCCTGTACAAGTGGGCACACTGCTGATTGACGTGTCCTGGGGACAGAGGTGTGGGTATGGTGGTTGGTGTGTGTGTCATAATATGGTGAATGGGTATCCGCCACCGCAGCAGTAAGTTGGCGGCCGTCAGCATGGCAGTATGCAGGATTTACCGCCAGTGTCATAATGAGGGCCTATGTCCTTTTTTTTTAAAAGGACTAAACTTGACCTATCACCAATCAGGCGCTAGCACCCTCTAGAAAACTCCCAAGATTTCCTACTGCATGTCATGTAGGAAGCTGGCCTGGTGTGTGGTGGGTACCTGAGGTACTTACACCTTATACCATGTCCAGGTATTCCCTATTAGTGTAGTGTATCCAATGTCTAGAAGCCAGGCTCTCTAGAGGTAGTTGTGGATGAGCAGCCAAGGCTTATCTAGGAGACATGCAGAGCTCATGCAATACCACTGTAGTCACACAACACTTACACACATGTGTAGGAAAGTACCTTCTTTTTGCCATGGTTACCCCCATTTTCTGCCTGATGTCAGTCCCTTGCAGTACAGAGAATTTTTGTGGACCTTAGCTCATGATATTCCCCTTGCTGTAAATCGGTGGCAAAGTAAGACCTGGGGCAGACTGGTCCCTCGCTTTCACTGGACTCACATGTCAGAGGACCCAAAGGAGCTTTGTCGCTCCTGTGTAACTTGCCAAGCAAGTAGCAAGACTGGCTGCACCCCAAAGGCCCCTTGACCCCGCTGCCAGTGGTGGGGTGCCTTTTGAAAGGGTAGGGGTTGACATTGTTGCCCCCCCTTGACCTTTCACATCTTCTGGTAATAGGTTCATTTTAGTGGTGGTGGACCTTGCCACTAGGTATCCAGAAGCTATACCTGTGAGGACCACTACAGCTCCTGCAGTGGCCAAAGCCCTCCTGGAAATCTTTTTCAGGGTAGGTTTTCCAAAAGAGGTGGTGTCAGACAGAGGTAACTTCATGTCTGTATACCTGAAAACAATGTGGAAAATGTGTGGTGTAACTTACAAGTTCACCACACCTTACCATCCCCAGACAAATGGGTTGGTTGAGAGGTTTAACAAAACCCTCAAAGGAATGATTATGGGACTCTCTAAAAAACTCAGGAGGAGATGGGATGTCCTGTTACCATGCCTTCTTTTTGCCTGCAGGGAGGTACCCCAAAAAGGAGTGAGCTACAGCCCCTTTGAACTCCCCTTTGGTCAGCCTGTTAGGGGTCCATTAGCTCTTGTGAAAGAGGGGTGGGAGCAACCCTTGAAGCCCCTAAACAAGATAAAGCGGACTATGGCCCTCATTACAACCCTGGCGGTAAATGACGCTTACCGCCGTGCAAAAGGTCGCCAACATACAGCTGCGGCCGCGGAATTCCGCTACAGCTATTACGACCCACAGCTCGGAATCCGCCATAATACAGACACCCACACAAGTCCGCCACACCAAAGGTTAGTGATAAACTGGCGATAACAAAACCTCCACCGTCACACCAACAGGAATATGCCCACACTATCACGACCCACGAATCCACGCGGCGGTCTTTCAACCGCGGTATTTAATTGGCGGTACACACCGCCGCACTCAAAATACACACACATTTACAAAACACAACCACATTAGACAATTCAAAATACACACACCTGACACACATACACACCCACACACCCAATCCAATATAAAACACACACCCACATCACCCACAAACCCTTACTACCAGAATTCTGATACCAAGCCAGAGAGAGACACCACCATAAACAACACCAGCATCTACAGGCACACAACACCATCACTTCCACAACATCCACGCACCTCAAACAACACACAACACATCCCCTCACATCACAACACACACCACCTCACACATCCCCCACACCACATCATGGCACCTCAACGACACCCCAGGTTCTCTGAGGAGGAGCTCAGGGTCATGCTGAAGGAAATCATCCAGGTAGAGCCACAGCTATTCGGATCACAGATGCAGCACACCTCCATTGCAAGGAAGATGGAGCTATGGCACAGAATCGTCGACAGGGTCAACACAGTGGGACAGCACCCCAGAACACGGGATGACATTAGGAAGAGGTGGAACGACCTACGAGGGAAGGTGCGTTCCGTGGTCTTCAGACACCAGATTGCTGTACAGAGGACTGACGGTGGACCCCCACCTCCTCCCCCACAACTAACAACATGGGAGAAGCAGGTCTTGGCAATACAGCATCCTGAGGGCCTCGCAGGAGTAGCAGGAGGACTGGACTCTGGTAAGTCAAAGCTTTACTATTATATCCCCCATCCTACCTGCATGCAATCACATACTCCCACCCTCACCCCATCACTCCAACACCTCACATATGCCCCACTATCACAACCCACCCATCCCAACACCAAGCCCTGCATGCAACACCAAAGCATGGACACCCATCACCAAAGCATGTCCACTACAGATACCCACACAGACCCCAAACCAAATATCACACAAGGACCAAGACAAGAATGCAAGCACTGGAGTACAGGGTCACTCAACCATTGCACACGATGGCACACACAGATGGAATAATCATGCCTTTACACCCCTGCAGGGCCCCAACCCAACGTCACCGGACAGGAGGTACCAGACATATCCAGTCTCCCCACAGAAGAGACCCACAGTGATGACAGCAGCTCTGCAGAACTAGATCAAGATGACCAGCCCGGCCCACAGGGACCTCGGGACAGTCAGTTCCCCACACACTGACACAAGCCACCACTGAGCCTCCCCCCTCAGGAAACACCAGCACAGCACCCTCCCAGTGGGCCCATCCCTCTGTCCCCAGGACACGTCAGTTAGCAGTGTGTCCACCACTACAGGGAACCCAGGCAAACCCACCAACCCAAGAAAATCAGGGACCTAGGAGCAGTGGCAGTGGGCACATGGTTCAGGGGACAGAGGCTCAGGAAAACAGGGAAACTGGGAGGACTGATGTGTGACAGGGGAGGACAGGCCCAGGGAACCCACTCTCCACGAGGCCCTCTCCAACATCATGGGAGCTTACCATCATTCCCAGGAGACGATGGCAACGATGGCCAAGTTTCAGGAGACCCAGCGGCTGCAGGAGGAACATTATCTAGGGATCAGGGAGGACCTGAAGTCCATTAACAGCACCCTGGTCACCATTGCAGGGGGGCTGCAAGACCTTGTCAACACCAGGAAGGACACTGTGGCACAACAAGGGGCCCCTGACACTAGCCTGGACGATGAACAGCCCTCCACCTCCGCTGGGGCTAGTGGACAGGAGGCACCGCCACAGGAACACGACACCAGCACCCCACCCCCTGCAGATGGAGATCCACCCCGCAAACAGTCCCTGAGATCCAGGAACAAGACAGAAAACATTGCCAAGACCCCAACCAGGAAATGAGACCCCCCTGAATGTCAACCTTCTGTCCCACTTTGTCACCCTGTCCATCCTTCAACTGCCATTGCTCCACTTCCTATGGCCCTTTAGACAATGCACGTGTGAAACAAATAGACTGGACTCTGCCATGAACATTCCTCCACCATCACCCCTGCCCATTTTACAACCCCCTCCACTTATTTGCACAGAAATAAACACACTTCAATCACAAAACAATCTGGAGTCAGTCTGTGCTTTTACAAACGTGTAATTGCAATAACCATGGAATACAGCAATGTCAATTTAATTGTTCACATACCAATGTAACACAGCTGTAGGGCTGGAGGAAATATAGCAGAGGGCACAAAGTGGGACCCACATCTGTGAAATGGAAAGGCAAAGTGACAAGTCAGGGTCCATACACTGAGTGAAAATGACAGACTTATGCTAGCTCCAACAATAGTATGAGATGTGGGAGCCAGTGACATCTTCTTACCTGTGTCTCACTGGAAGTATTGCATGATTATGTTGTTTCTGTTGTCGATATCCTCTTCTTCACTGTCCACAGGCTCCACAGCTGCCACAAGACCACCAGCTGGACCATCCTCCTGCAGAAAAGGCACCTGCTGTCGCAAAGCCAGGTTGTGCAGCATACAGCAGGCCACGATGATCTAGCACACCTTCTTTGGTGAGTAGTAGAGGGAACCACCTGTCATATGGAGGCACCAGAACCTGGCCTTCAGGAGGCCGAAGGTCCGTTCGATCACTCTCCTAGTTCGCCCATGTACCTCATTGTAGCGTTCCTCTACCCTTGTCCTGGGATTTCTCCCTGGGGTCAGTAGCCAAGACAAGTTGGGGTACCCAGAGTCACCTGCAGATGTCGAGGGACAACTGTTCGACACACACTAACCCTTAGGGACAACCCCAGACAACTATTCACAGGGTTTAGGGTCCTTGTCCTCACCTATTAGCCACACACCGTGCCTCTGGAGTTGCCCTATCACATAAGGGATGCTGCTATTCCTCACAATGTAAGCGTCATGCACTGAGCCTGGAAACTTGGCGTTCACATGGGAAATGTACTGGTCTGCCAAACACACCATCTGCACAATCATTGAATGGTAACTCTTCCTGTGTCTGTACACCTGTTCACTCCTGCAGGGGGTACCAAGGCCACATGTGTCCCATCAATGGCACCTATGATATTGGAGATATGTCCCAGGGCATAGAAGTCACCTTTCACTGTGGGCAAATCCTCCACCTGAGGGAACACGATGTAGCTGCGCATGTGTTTCAGCAGGGCAGACAACACTCTGGACAACACGTTAGAGAACATTGGCTGGGAAATCCCTGATGCAATGGCCACTGTTGTTTGAAAGGAACCACTTGCCAGGAAATGGAGTACTGACAGGACCTGCACTAGAGGGGGGATTCCTGTGGGATGGTGGATAGCTGACATCAGGTCTGGCTCCAACTGGCACACAGTTCATGGATTGTTGCACGATCAAGTCTGTAGGTGACTATTACGTGTCTCTCTTCCATTGTCAACAGGTCCACCAGCGGTCTGTAGACCGGAGGATGCCGCCATCTCATCACCTGCCCCAGCAGACGTACCCTATGGACGAGAACAGCGAGCAGAGAATCAGCCAACACTGAGGTATCACAAAATGTCATTTGCACACATTTAATAATCCGCAATGTGCCTGTTACTCTGTGTATTCAAGGCCTACATTGGTGTGACACAGTTAAAATTAATGCCATATGGCCCCCTGAAATGGCGGCTGCCTGACCTGTAAGGTGGGACAAGGGGATATGAGGTAACTGCGCTGACGTTGTACAATGTTGCGGTAGGCGGTTGGAGACCGCAGTGCAATCCTGAATTGGTTGACATTGGACCCTATAGGTCCGAGGAGCCAATGACGATGTACGCCAGCGGTGACGGTACGCACCGCCGCAGACGTGACCGCCATTTTCTGTCTGTTTACTCACTTGATATCTGAACTTCAACAGGAGAGGACCTACACTGCAAGTGCTGCTGTGACCTCAGTCTGGAAGTGACGATGGCTCATGTGTATGGGGAAAGGGCCCCTGCCTTCACTTCGGAGGAGTTGGAGAAACTAGTGGATGGGGTCCTCCCCCAGTACACACAAATGTACTGTCCTCCAGACAAACAGGTGAGTACACTGTGAGCATGCTGTATGGGCAATGCCTGTTTGGAGTGGTGTGGATGGAAGATAAATGGGGGGGGGCCTGAGGCCTGCATGTGCGGATGGTGAGTGTATGTGCGTCAGGGAAAGGGTGGGAATGTGGGCCAATGAGTATGACAGTCCAGGCTATTCCTCTAGGTCAGCGCCCACCAGAAGAAGGCTATTTGGCGTGCCATCGCCAAGGACATCTGGACCCTGGGGGTCCACCACAGACAGTGCACCCATTGCCGTAAAAGATGGGAGGACCTTCGCCGCGGGAGCAAGAAGACGGTGGAGGCCCAGCTAAGAATGGCCTCCCAACGTGGGAGGGGTGCCCGTCGCACCATGACCCCCCTGATGTTCCGAATCCTGGCGGTGGAGTATCCAGAGTTAGATGGGCGCTTGAGGGCATCACAGCAGCCACAAGGGGGTGAGTACACTCTCATTCAGCCGACTCTGCGCGCATTACGAGGTGTCTGGATGGGGGAGGTGGATAGTGGGTTCCCCTAGGCCAGGGCGATCTTGGTAGGCAAGGTCCCTTGTGAGGCAGGCTCAGTGGCAGCCTAACCCCACTAGTGGTTAGTGCCATCTACACCTAGTCAGGCTCCTGTGACTTCCATGTGTGCAGCAATCGGGCTTAGGCCTTGTACCCCATGGACATGTGATTAATCTAGGAACTATAAGTGCATTGCGTAGTGCAGAGGGCTTTTGTGTCTGTAGTGTCCGCCAACGGTAGTGGTGTTGCATGCACTGAACATGTCTTTCTTCTGTCTCCCCCCCCACCTTTTTGTGGTCTCCCTGTTCTTGTGTGCAATAGTATCATCAGGCGGAGGAGCATTGGCACTGAAGCAGGAGGGAGCTGCATCCCACTTGGCCCTGGAGGGCAAAACAACAGAGTCTGAAGCCACCAGTGGGACGGAGGGCGAGGGGAGCTCCACGGCTGGGACAGTAGACAGCGGTGACAGCGACTCCTCCTCTAATGGGAGCTCCCTTGCGGTGGCGGGCCCCTCTGTGCCCCCTGCATCAACAGGTACAGCCCCCAACCCCCCTACCACCACCGCCCTCCCAGCAGCCCCCCAGCGTGTGTCCCGTGCCCGCTCACCCAGTAGGGTGGGCATCTCCTTCACCCCAAGCACCTCAGGCCCTGCCCCAGTCAGCCCTGCTGCCCTCAGTGAGGAGGCTGTTGACCTCCTAAGATCCCTCACTGTTAGGCAGTCTACCATTCTGAATGCCATCCAGGGTGTTGAGAGGCATTTGCAACAAACAAATGCATATCTGGAGGGCATTCATTCTGGACAGGCAGCCCAACAGAGAGCATTTCAGGCTCTGGCCTCAGCACTGATGGCAGCCATTGTCCCTGTGTCCAGCCTTCCCCCGCTAACTTCCTCCACCCAGACCCAATCCCCTGTACCTCAGCCTATCCCAAGCACACCATCAGACCAGCATGCACACACATCAACATACAAGGGTGGCTCAGGCAAACATAAGCACCACACATCCCACAGGCACTCACACAAGCATCATACCCATGCACACATACCAACATCCACTGTTTCCACTGTGTCCCCCTCCTCCACGTCTCCCTCCTCCCTCCCAGTCTGGTCTCCATTCACACCTGCATGTACTACATCCTCAGCCACTATCTCCATCACCAGCACGCCCATCACCACACACCGCTTACGTGAACTCACCCCCCCACTACCATTCACACATCCGCAGTGTCCTCTCCCAGTGTGTCTGTGAGCCCTCCTCCCAAAGTACACAAATGCAGGCAGACACCCACCCAACAGCCATCCACCTCACAACAGCTTCCAGCCCAGGCACCTTCACCCAAATTCAGCAGACGTACACCTCCTACAACCCCCTCCATCTACCCATCCCAGTGTGTCTAAAAAAATTTCCTGGCTAATATTGACCTCTTCCCTACACCTCCCCCCGTCCTTCCCCTAGGGCCAGGCTTTCCAGGTCCCAGCCCAGCACCTCAGCCACCACATCCCCAGGCACAGTGGTGCCAGCAACTGCGGGGTCATGGAATGCGCCAACCATTAGGGCTGCCAGTGTGCCACGTAGCGAGAGCAAGGACATGCCGCCACCTGCCAAGGTCAAAAAGGTGCCCACATCTCGGAGGGAGAAGCCGAAAACACCTGCCACCAAGGAATCAGGGAAAATGAAAGGGGATAGTGGCAAGACAGCTGCGCCACCATCAAAGGTGGGGAAGGGCCAAAAACTGAAGGACAGGTCAGGAAAGGGCATGGTGGCCCTGACTGAAGGACCAGTGTCACACCTTCTGTCCACGTCGACGTCAACCTTTACGGCGGAGAACACCACCACCTGCACCGCCTCAGACCCGCCGCCAGCACCACCGCCACAGACCCCGCAGCCAGCTCTGCCGTCACAGACCCCGCAGCCAGCACCGCCGCCACAGACCCCACCGCCAGCACCGCCGCCACAGACCCCACAGCCAGCACCGCTGCGACTGACACCACCGTCAGCACCGCCGCCAGCACTGCCGCAACTGACACCGCCGCAAGCACCACCAGCGGCCCCGCGACATCCTCAGACAGTGGCACCACCGCAGACATGGCTACCATCCCCAGTGGTCAGTCGTCCGAGTCTGGTGGTGAGTTCCAGGACCCTGGGCAGCTTCCATGAAGCATCACTGTCATCACAGTTGTCACCTGCATATGGAATGCAAAGCCGCAGCAGTGTGGGGTATATCTCTGGCTCCATGGCGTATTTTCCTACCTGTACCTTGGCAATCTCATGGCTCACACACCCAGGCGAGTGTATTGTTCCGGCCACAATGCACGTGGAGCACTCTGGGCACAAAGCTCCCTCCAGAACCAGTGGAGAAAGGCATCCACTACCTCAGCCCTTGGCAGGATGAAGCACTCTGGGCACAAAGCCCCCTCCAGAACCAGTGGAGAAAGGCATCCACTACCTCAGTCCTTGGCAGGATGAAGCTCTCTGGGCACAAAACGCCCTCCAGAACCAGTGGAGAAAGGCATCCACTACCTCAGTCCTTGGTAGGATGAAGCACTGTGGGCACAAAGCCCCCTCCAGAACCAGTGGAGACTGTTATCCACTTGAGAGATTGTGGCTTTGCACTCCCCAGGATAAAGCAGTGGGCAAACCACCCACTGAAAAGACTTGAGAGACTGTGGCTTTGCACTCCCCAGGATAAAGCAGTTGGCAAACCACCCACTGAAAAGCCTTGAGAGACTATGGCTTTGCACTCCCCAGGATAGAGCAGTGGGCAAACCTCCCACTGAAAAGACTTGAGAGACTGTGGCTTTGCACTCCCCAGGATACATCATTGGGAATGGAGCCCCCTCGTGGAGAAGTGGCGTTGTGCGTTCATCAGGCTGAGTTGCCCCCCCTCCCCTTGAGGTGCCTGTATATTTTCTATGTGATGCCCTTCCAGTGTTCTCTCCGTTTGGAGTCAGGTATCATGTATGGGCCTCGCCCATGCATTTTGGGCCCAGTGGTCCACGGACAATGATTGGTGCACTATCCGGACTTGTGTAGTTGGTGTACATAATTGTATATACTGGATTTTGACTTTTGACTAATGGATTTTTATTGATTACAATTGTTACAATCATTTCCTTTTGTCGTTGCATTCTTTCAGGTGGGGTGGAGGGGGTGTGTATGTAATGTTGCAGCATGTATTTGTGTGCATGGTGTTGTGGGTGAGGGTGGGGTTGTTGCGTGTGTGTGTGTCACTCTCTTTTCCCTCCCCCCGCCCCTGTGTTGTCGGTGCAGTACTCACCGTGGTCATCGCCGCCATCGTTGGAGCTCCTGATAGAGGAGCAGGAAGACCATCGCCGGCAGTATCTGCAATTCGGGCTCCATGGCGTCCTGGTTCCTCGTGGGGTGTGGAGAGGTGAGTGTTTTCCCTTCTGTGTACTGTTTCCGCCGTGCTTTTATTCGCGTTGGTTCCACCCCGGAAAAGGTGGCGGATAGGCGTATTGTGATAGGGTGGGCGGTACATTGTCTCCCGCCTGTCTGTTGGTGGTGTCCGCCGCGCTGTTTGTACCGCCGTGGCGGTCGGAGTGTTAAAGTGGCTGGCTATGTTGGCGGTTTCCGCCACGGTCGTAATCCCATTTTTTTCTGCCGGCCTGTTGGCAGTATTACCGCCACTTTAACACCAACCGCCAGGGTTGTAATGAGGGCCTATGTGCTTGGCCTAAGATCAAGAATACCTGAGTATGTGACAAAGGCCACTAAAAACGTTCAGGCAAGCCAAGAGTTACAGAAACAATGACATCTATCAGCCAGGACAAGGGGTGTGGGTCCTGGAGCTTTTGGCACCCAAAGCACTCCAAAACAAATGGAGTGGACCACACATCATAGAGGAAAGGAAGGGTGCAGTCACTTATTTAGTTGACCTAGGCTCTCCTAGAAGTCCTCTTAGAGTTCTTCATGTGAACCGCCTGAAGCCGTAATATGACAGGGCTGACTTAACCTTGCTCATGGCCACTGATGAGGACAGGAAGATGAGAGTGATCCTCGCCCTGATCTCTTCTGCAACACTGCAGCTGATGACTCAGTGGAAGGAGTTATCCTAGCAGACTGCCAAACTGAATCTCAGAGGGAGGACTGCAGGAACCTCTTGGGTCAATTTTCTGAGCTATTTTCTCTGACACCAGGTCAGACTACACAGTGTGAGCACGCATTGATACTGGAGACAGTTTACCTCTCAAAAGTAAGATTTATAGGCAGCCTGACCATGTCAGAGATTGCATTAAATATGAAGTTCTATAAATGCTTTATTTAGGAGTGATTGAGCACTCTGATAGCCCTTGGATAGCCCCCGGACTAGCCCAGTCATGCTTGTAGCCAAACCTCACTCTCAAAATGGGAAAAGGGAGATGCAGTTTTGTGTAGATTACAGAGGGCTCAGCACAGTCACAAAGACTGATGCTCACCCTATACCCAGGGCAGATGTAAGTATCTGAACACATTTGATTTGACTGCAGGGTACTGGCAGATCAATCTATCACGATGCTAAACATAAGACAGCTTTCTCTAACATTGGAGGGCATCAGTTTATTGTTATGCCCTGTGGTTTGAAGAATGCACCTGCTACTTTTCAGAGGTTGGTGAACACAGTCTTCCAAGGTTTGGAAGCTCTCAGTGCAGCATATCTTGATGATATTGCTGTCTTTAGCTCCACCTGGGATGCCCACCTGGTCCACCTATTGTAAGGTTTGGAGGCTCTGCGAAAGGCAGGCCTCACTAGTAAGACCTCAAAGTGCCAGTTAGGGTAGGGGAAGGTGGTTTATCTGGGACACCTGGTTGGTGGAGAACAGATTGAATCACTACAGGGGAAGATCCAGACTATTTTAGACTGGGATCCCCCTACAACACAGACACAGGTCAGAGCTTCCTTGGTCTCACAGGGTATTACAGGAGTGTAGTGGGTTCTTTGTACCATAAAGATGGATGATGCTTTTAAACAAAAAAAAAAAAGTTTGTTTTACTTCTTTATTTAAGTATGTCTTCTTAAATTTATTTATGTTTACTTTTCTCTGTTTTTAGTTTCTGCTCTTCTTGAGTCTTTATTTGTTTTTCCGAAGTCTCTTCCTTACTTCTTTTCTTTTTCTTATTTCTCAGGTACGATCTCGGTTTCCCGGAGCAGAATGGCGTTGACAGCCTTTTCCCCAGAGAGAAGAAAAAAAAAGAAAATAAAGGTAAGGGTCTTGTCCTTCAGACCTTCTTCTTTTTGGGACAGGGGGTTAGGGAATGTTTATAATGCCGGAAAGAACCCAATAGATGTGTCTCTGTAGATAGCTTTTTAGCAAGTATTTAATTAAGGGTTTTGAAAAGAGAAAACAAGCCTTTTTGAAGATTTCCAGCTAGGGTTGTTAGGTTTCATTTAAACTGTTATCTCCTTATTGGGGCTCGAAATTCCTTTCAACTTGGCAGTGGTGCGGGGAGGAAAAAAAAAGTAAAATGAAAAATACGGATACACACCCAGTGTCTACGAGAAATAAATGAAAGGAAAGGAAAGAGAAAAAAATAAAAATAAACAAAGACAGAGCAGTGTAAGTGGTAAGGAGCTACAAAAGCCCCTTTACCAATAATACCCCAAAGGGTTGAGCATGCCGGCACGTACCTGCGAAAGCCACGTCCCTCCGGGGACGTGGCTGGCACTGTGGTGCATGAGCTGCTCCTGCAGCGGTTCTTCTTCGGGAGTCATTGTGGCTGTTGGTGTTTTGACCTCCGCTCCGCGTTCCGTTTCCTGCTCCAACGTCCCTCTTGGTCCTTGGTTCTCCGGCGTCTCGGTCTTCTCCTCCTTTCTTCCGTGTCCCGTCCCTCGCTCCAGAGTTGGACGTGCATTTCTGGATTCAGACACGTTTAATCTGACATCCGGGTCAGTGTCAGATGACGCGTCTTCTGGCCACAGGAACGTGCCCCCGGGGGACTGTTTATCATGTCCGGGGGGTTCTGTTTGCAACGGAGCCGAAGCGGCTCCGTTACAAAGAGGTGCATTAAGAACTGTGGCTCTATTGTTGCCCCTCCTAATGACCTCACCTCAAAGAAAATGCCTAAGAAGGTATTACGGACAGCTAGCTGTCAGAAAGCTTTTGAGGAGCTAAAGCAGGCCATGTGCACTGCACCTGTCTTAAAAAGCCCAAACTACTCCAAGAAGTTCAGACTGATACTTCAGAGGTAGGGGTAGGGGCAGTTTTATGACAACTGAATACAGAGGGCCAGGATCAATCTGGGTTAGCAGGGGCTCCTGTTCTCCCTGGACTCTTCAGTCCTTCTTGGACTTGGTCCACTTCTCCCACAGGTCTTCAGGTCCAGGAATCCATTGTTGGTGTCATGCAGTCTCTTCTGGTTCTTGCATTATCTTCTTTCTTGTGTTCGTGTGTGTTCTAGGAAAGTTTCTGTGATTTACTCCGGCTTTTCTGGGCTCTGGTGTGGGTTCTATTACTTACCTTTGGTGTTTTCTAATACTCCCAGTGCCCCTCTACACACTATACTTGGCAAGGTGGGAAACCGGCATTCGCATTCCACTTTCCTAGCATATGGTTTTTGTTCCCTAACTCCCATTTCTAACTATTGTGATTTTCACTGTTTGCACTGTTTTCTAACTGTTTTTACAGCTATTTCTGCATACTGGTGTATATCATTTTTGTATTATTTACCTCCTAAGGGAGTATAGACTATGGTATTTTTGGCATTTGTCACCAAAACAAAGTACCTTTATTTTGGTAACACTGAGTATTTTCTCTCATGTGTGTGAGTACTGTGTGACTACAGTGGTATTGCATGAGCTTTGCATGTCTCCTAGATAAGCCTTGGCTGCTCAGCTACAGCTACCCCTAGAGAGCCTGGCTTCTAGACACTGCCTACATTTCACTAACAAGGGATAACTGGACCTGGTATTAGGTATAAATACCTTAGGTATCCACTACAAACCAGGCCAGCCTCCTACAACATGAAAGAAAACACTTAGGCCCTCATTATGACCCTGGCGGTCTTCTGACCACTGTGGCAATCTCACTGCCGACGGACCGGTGGTTAAGACCGCCACATTATGAGTGTGGCGGGTTGGCCTCTGCACCGCCATGAAAACCCTGGCAGAAATGCTACTGGTGACAGGAAATGTCTTTTCTGTCACAGGCAGATGACTCCCCCAACCCCTCTGCAAGCCCAATACCCCCCTACATACCAGAACCCCCCCACTCCCCTCCCAGAACAGCACCCCAACCCCCATTTCTGGTGCAGCGCCCCCACCCTGTACCAGAACAGCCCCCCTCCCCGCATACACACACACAGGCACCCACACGCACCCCGCATACACTCATTCACGCACCCCACATACACTCATTCACCAACACTGACGTACACGCATTCAATAACAAGCATCCATACACACATTCACTCACATGCATCCATACACGCATTCACTTCAACATTCATACACACATTCAACCACACATACACACACGCATACACACTTACATTCACACACGCAGACAACACCCACTCACACACGCACACACAACACCCACCAACCTCCCCTGTCGGTCACCTGAATTACCCTGTCCGGTGAGGAGGTCATCCGGCAGGGAACGAGCACTTCCACCACCAGCAGCACCCCACCATCAGGACACCACTGAGCCATATTACAGGTTGTAATACGGCTGGTCGAGTCCTTTTGGCGTGGCGGAGCCGGTGGTGGAAATGCTCATGCGCCTCCGACTGCCAACACGACTACTGGAGGATTTTCGCCCTAAAAATCCTGCAGTACTTGTAGTATGGTGGTCGAAAGACCACCAGCACTGGCAGTCTTCTACTTACTATGTCCAGCACCCATTGGTCTGATGGCTTTGGCGGTCTTGTGAAAAGACATCAGACAAATGGGTGTGGACATAGTAAGTTATGGTCATACCTTGGAGTTTGTGCAGAGACCATCAAACCATCCACCGAAAGAGCGCACCATCCCAGCTTCACTTACTAATGAAAGAAGCATTACTAATGAAGAAGGTTCCCCCTCATCAAAGAGGATTAGGCTTCTGCTCCTGGAAAACGGGAATGGATATCAATACTGGACCTCAGAAAATTAAACACATTTCTGAACAATCTTTCTGTTTGATAACTGTAGGATGGTAGCCTCTCTCTGGCATCGTTACCCCCACTTTTTGCTTGATGTCAGCGTGCTTAGACTATCGTGGGAATTCACTGGGAATCTGCTAATCAGGACCCCAGTGATTGTGCTCCCTCCTCTAAATTTGGTTGTCTTGGTACTTCAAACACCCCTCAGTTGTCATACTGGCGTATCCCTGTAAATCCCTCCCTGGTAGTTGGTACCTAGGTAGCCAGGGCATTGGTACACTAGAGGTCTCCTGTGGGCTGCAGAATATATTATGCTCTCCAAGGGAGCACATGCAAACTGTGTCCAGGCGTGCCCTTTGTAACATGCCTGAAATGGTGCATGCACCCTTTCACTGCACCAGGTTACTGTAAGTCAGCCCTGTGGTAAGCCCTTTCAGCCCAAAGGGCAGGGTGTAGGTCCCTGTGTGTGTGGGCACTCCTGCATGAGCAGAGGTGCCTCTACGAACTCCAGTTCCAATTCCCTGGACTTCATAAGTGCGGGGAAACCATTTTACCTTTGCACTTCCACTGGTCACCACTACCTGTGGTCCAGCTTCATAATGTTAACTCAAAACCTGGGCATGTTTGGTATCAAACATGTCAGAACCATACCCCAATACGTCTGCCAGTATTGGTGGCATGATTCCATGCACTCTGGGGGGTTCCTTAGAGGATCCCCCAGTTTAGCTCGTACCAGTCTTCCAGGGTCTGCAGGTAGCTCATCCTGCTGCAGCCCCCCAGACACAATTCTGCCCTCCTACTGCTTGACCAGCTCAATTAGGGGACAGCAGAAAAAAGGATTTCCTTTAGGAGAGGGGTGCAACCTCCTCTCCTTTGGAAACAGGAGTTACTGGGCTGGGGAGGGGTAGCCTCCCCTCTCCCTGCTCTCCTTGCAGAAATCTGGTTTGCACCAGTCCAGGGACCACTGGTCCCTGCTCTGCCGCAAAACACACAAAGGAAAGGGGAGTGTCCACTCCCCTGCCCAGCTCCACCCCTAGTGTGGTGCCCAGAGCTCCTCTTGGTGGCCACTTGGTTCTGCCATCTTGAACCTAGATGGGCACAGGCCTCTGGGAGCATCTGACTGGGTAGACCAGGTGGCTGATGTCAGTGACCCTTCCTGATAGGTGGTCACACCAGAGAGTGACCAAATCCGCTTTTTGGGCTATTTAGGGACACCCATGAGGGTCAGTCCCCAGATTTGTCATGCAAGACTCCACCAGGACCTCTCTGCAAAGTCATCTTCTGCTCCTGACCTCCGGAACTGCTGCTGGGCTGCACAAGAACCTGGAAGACTGCAATGCCTGAGACAACCTCTCCTTGTAACATTGTTTCTCTCGTAGTGGATTTCCATGTATAGTCATAAGCGCTGAATTGTTCCGCCCGCCTGCGGGGACCCCGGAGCATTTCTCTGAAAATATCTTCCAGTGTTGATGTTCGCCTTTCTTCAGGAAGGCCTGCAAAGTCACTTAAGAATGCCATAATGCAGCCTAAAGGAGAGGCTACAAAGGCCAAAATTATCCATCCAGTTTGGTTGAAAAAAAAAGCCCTGCCAGGCAGATATGCATTAAAATGCATGAATATTTTGAATGTTTTTCAGAAAAAAATCTTTCACAAACCTTTTTGCAATATTACATAAGGGTGAAGAAGTGCAGGACAGTGTAGCCCATAGGCTGCCATTATACAGACTAAAGAGTAATAAAGATGTGCCTTTATCATGCTCAGCAAACTGCAGTTACCTCATTTCTTTTTTCTAGCTCCTCCTTCTGACAGGACCCTGAAGCTTGAGCTCCACCTATTTAGAGTTTTTTTTCTCAAAGATTCCTACTCAGATACTTCAGATTACATCTTCATTTGACATTTCTCATCTTGCCTGACAATTTTCTGTCATTTCTTTAAACATTCTGACAGAAATGTAAGGTATTTTACCATCCAAATGCCTTCACTTTTTGATAAGTGCCCTCGTTGTGGCATGAAGAAGGCCAAAACAGACCCAAGTGAGGTCTGTATTATCTGACTTCTGTCTTCACACATACCTGATGCCTGTGATATATGTAAAAACTTCTCCAACGCACTCTGCGTGACAGAGAGAATATTTGTCTCCAGGCCAGAGAAGACAGCAGAAGAACTAAGCAGCATACCAGTAGGACCTGAGAGGGATGGGAAGGCCAGTCTTCCACCAGAGTTCTCACTTCATCTGCCAGTGGACACGGAACATCCCAGAGACGTAGTTCTGTCCAGAAATGGCACAGGTCCCGGTCGACATCGAGAACATCGACGTTGAGGCAAGTAACAGCATCGACATGTTCGCCGTCGAGAGCTAGTTCGACGGCATGGAAGCAACTCTGCGTCGAGAGTTAACACGTCGTCGAAGAGGCATAGCCATCCGACGTCGAGAGTTACTTCTCGGTCGAGGTCGCTATCAGCACAGCATGGACGGTCGACACCGAGGAACACCTGACGTCATGAAGGCTTGACGTCGATAGGAACACATCAACGTCGCACATCGACATCTAGGAGCTGGTCGACGTCAAGGAGGTCATCCAGGAAGAGGAGGCGGATTTACTCCACATCTGAATCTTCACCTTCTCTTGTGATAGTTCCATCCGCTTCTCCTCAGCCATCTCCTCCTCTACATACCACAATGCCTTCACTGCTTTCGCCTCCTCTGCCTGATCCTCTCACTCATGTAGCCCCTCCTCTGGTATCACCCTCTGAACCGGCTCATAAGACTCCTATACCCTCATCAAGACATTCACGTCAACGTTCATCTAGACGTACCTCTAGTTCCAGACATCATCACCACCACAATAGATCAAGTTCTTCATCTCATCTATGTCATTTCTCCTCATCTACCAGGGACTATTCTCCAACTCTGTCTGACTCTCTAACACCCCGAGTCTCTCCAGTTGACGATGTGAACACATTTCAGGAAGTTCTTGTCTGTGATGCTGTGAAGCTTAATATTCCTATGGAAGCACCTACGCCCACATCTGTGATCTTTGAGGCTTTGCACCAATGCTCTTCTGCAAGACCCTTGCTTCGCTGGTCCCAGGCCTCCTTGAACCGGCGATGGACTTATTCCTGACACCAGCCGCAGCCAGCATCCGATTCCATGGTTATTGTAGCCGCTTAGAAGTTACATTCTACTTCTCCTTCATCCTCCTCTCCCCAGGCAAGGATAGCAAAAAACTGGACGGGGCAGGCCGCAAAGATTGCTCAACATCTGCAATTTCCATGAAGACAGCCAGTGCCACGGCCCTCTATTTTGCTTTACTGCTGACTGACCCACAATACACACACTGAGAGGAGTCGAAAAGGTTCTCTGGAATGCACCTCTTAATATGAAGAAGACCTATATTATATCTTTTTGCAAGGCTCGTGAAGGAAGGCCTGTATAGCCAAAAGTGTACCTTTAAAATGTGCAAGGATGAAGTACAAAGAATCTTCAATGTATAAACAGCAAATATATACATGCAAGGATACAAACACTTATATTGATATATGTTTATATATATTCATACACAATGCAAAGCATAATAAAAATGCATCACCGTAGGGCCTGTCTGGTGCTCCATCTTTCTCCTGCCAGCGTGTCGTTGACCCCGGTTTGACCGCAACGAGAAAGAGAGATCTCCACCCTCATGGGAAATATATCAGGCATTCGACGTCTAAATCCTGATTGAGGTTTTTCAATCTTCCACTGTCGGCCTAGGTCTCATATATTTTAAACAAACGAGGACGGAGCTTTCAGGAAAAACCCCTCCAGCTGCACAAGCAGTAATAAAAAATGCTGGCTATTTTAGGTAAGCTTTGAAAGAAAGGCGTTGGAATTTGGCTAAAATCCCAAGGTGTCTTTCTCAAAACTAAACTGTTCCCTGCTGTACCATAAACATCAGTCTAGTACATCCTTATCTTGGTAACTGACTCCTCCACGTTATGTCCTAGCCCTTCGGTGAGAAAAGAACACGCAGAATAGAAAACACATTGCATAACATGTTTTGTATGGAAAACTACTCGCACCTTTAACGTGGCAGTGAATCTAAGACTAAGCTTAATACAAAATGGAGTCTGTAACTGGTGAACTGAATACAAAATGGAGTCTGGACAGCTAAGCTAAGTGCAAAGTGGTGTGACACGAAGTCAGTGGTCAAAACACAAATATCACTACATTCTGCCATTTGACCAATGACTCGTATAGCCTATAGGTTTAAAATCAACTTTTTTTGGTCTAAACGTTGCAGTTTAGGAATACTTTGTACACAGCAACATAATGATATAATATAAGCTAATACCACAAAAATTCCACCCAAAACTTTGTGTAACTATCCAAAATCAGGTAACAACTGAAACAACCAGTCCCACCATCCCTGATCCATATCCTGTTTTACCCCTTTCACTAATGTATGTAGTGTATCAATGTGGGCCTGGATAGATTTAGAGTGGTCAGAAAGGTTAAAACAGCACATGCCTTTAAGTTCGTTGGAACCATGATTATGTTTTAGCAAAAGATAGTCTATAGTAACCCTGTTTTGTATTGCAGCTTTTCTAGTACCACGCAATTCTAATAAAAAATCAGATAAAGCAATAGAAGTATGATTAATATTTTTAAGTATTAACAAGCTAATTTACTAATTACCCTAGTATTGTATACAGCTAAACCGGGCACCCCTACAATAGAAAGACTTAAGCTTAGATACTCTGATTGGGATAATAATTGAATATCTGAGTTGCAATTTTCATCTATTTGCATAGTGTCTCTAGGATAACTAGTATGTATAGAGTTAGATGGAAACATCATAAGTCCCAGGCATGTGAAAGTACACGGCCCACCTGTTGTGTTAGCTGGAATGTAGGTAAAAGTAAGGTTTTCACACGAGAACAGCCAGCCAACAGGAAACTTGACCTGTTTAATGTGACTGGCAGCAGTCACTAGATGACAAGCCATGTGATTCGTCATGTTTTTACAGTGTCTGTCCGTTCAGTAAAAGCACAAAACTCTGTGTTCCCACGGTATGTTTTGCAAGGTTGATGTTTTATTTTCTAAACGCAATTGAATGCATTTTCCAACGTCACGAGAATTGCAGGACATGTAATGACACACGTCACTGGTAGTAATGTTGTATGTAATTATCTGAGTGAGATTGTCACACTTCTCATTGGTTGTTTCCTGACAGTCCCTGCAATATTCATAGGGACTGAAGTGGGTTTCCACGTCATGTTCTTGCACATCTTTATCCTGGTTAGTGGCATTGAAAATTTCTAACAAGATGCTTGTTGGTGTTGGTATGGCGATCAAACACATTGACAAAACATCCACAGTGTATTTAATGGCACCAATGCAGAAGTCGGATCTGTTTTTTTTTTTAAAAATAATTTTTCTATTTGCTTTTAAACCCAGACACAACGAGTCCGGCAAAATAATATAGCTCAGGCAGTTATTAGCAATCAGATACATGATTAACATTTTTGTTAGAAACACAGAAAGAGGCTTCCCCAATTCCCACCTCCTCTCAACATTCTCAAAACACAATCCTACCAAAAGTGTACCTTCCTGCAGTGTCTTCCCAAGTCTCCCTATTCTATTTTGGTGTGGGTGTGCATGGAGTATCTCTGACCACCCCACCTGACCCCTGTACTCTGGACGTTTCTGGCTATACTTCCATAGAGTAGTATGTTATCCAGTCTCCCCATATCTTTTGAAATTTCTGCGGGCATCACCTGTTTATGTATGTCATTTTTTCCCCCATCATAAATCCATCCATCCCTCTTCTCCAGGTACTCAGGTTTGGCCGGGCCTGGGATCCCCACTGTCTGGCTATGTCTCTTTTCGCGACCATCAGTCCGAGTCCGCATAGCATAAGTTTCCTTCTGGGTAGATCTATGTCATTGGGGATGCCCAAGAGTATGTATTTGGGATCTGGGGGGATCGTCTCTGTCCCTGGTTCTCAGGCAGGTCGCTCCCCTCACCGCCTCACAGCCTCCAGCGTGACTGCTCTCGCTCCTGTGCCCTGTGCTCCTGTGCCCTGACTGCCTTCCCGCCTCCAGTGACCTAGCGCCAGCGCCCTCTTCGTTGTGCCCGAGTGCCTGTGTCCGCTCTTTCTTCTGTACCCCGAGTGCCTGTGCCCCTGGTATTGTTCCACTGTATTGTATTGTTTTTACCTTGTTTGCCCTTACCGTGTTCTTCTCTCTTCCAGCCTCGTCGCGTCACCCCATCGCCGCCCGTTCGTTTCCCGCCGCTACACTCCGGTAGCTCCGCCCCCTTGCTCCCCATTGGCCGCCCCGCTCCCACCTCCCAGCTGCTCCTCCCTCCCTCTTCCCCTCATATGGAGGCCGCGCAGCGGGCGCGCCGCTGGCGCGCCAAAGGCGCGCCAAAGGCAAGCCCGTCTGCGCCCGTCCGCGCCTGGACCGCGCCCAGCGCCAGACCCCCTGGCCCCCACCGCTGCGAGCCTACACGCCGGACCTACGAAGCCGCCACCCTCATCGCACTCAACACCGGCCGGATCCCCGGGTGCTGCCGTGCCGCCCCAAGACGCACCCACGGACCCTTCACCTGCCAATCCTGCAAGTTCTCCTGCATCCAGACCCGCACCGCGCCCGCCAAACCAAGCACCAACAGCAACCACCTGAAGTGCATCCTGCTTAACACCCGCTCCATCCACAGACACGCCGTGGAACTCTGGAACCTGCTCGACACCACATCTCCAGACGTCGCCTTCCTCACAGAAACCTGGATGAACGCCTCCTCAGCGCCCGACATCGCCATCGCCATCCCGGACGGATACAAGATCACCCGGAGGGACCGCATCAACCAGACAGGAGGAGGCATCGCCATTGTCCACAAGAACACCATCCGCATCACGACCAACTCCGACGACACCCTCACAGCTGCCGAACATCTCCACTTCCAGATTCACACCGACCCCAAGACCACACTCAGAGGCACCCTCATCTATAGACCCCCAGGACCCCGCACACAATTCAGCGAAGACATCGCAGACTTCATCAGCCCTCACGCCCTCTCCTCCGCCGACTACATCCTCCTAGGGGACCTCAACTTCCACCTGGAGAACAACAACGACAACAACACCACCACCCTGCTGGACAACCTCGCCAACCTCGGACTCAAGCAACTGGTGAACACCCCCACCCACTACGCCGGACACACGCTTGACCCAGTCTTCTCCTCCAGCAAGTACATCTCCTTCAGCCACTCCACCGGACTCCACTGGACAGACCACAGCTGCGTCCACTTCAGCTTCAGAAAAACCACGACTCACCACCACCCACAACAGGCTCCACGCAGGAGCTGGAACAAGATCACCGCCGACCAGCTCTCCACATCACTGAGCCAGAACCCTCCCGCCAGCTCAGCGGACCCCAACCAAGCAGCCAACAACCTTACACAGTGGATCACCAACTGCGCTGACAACCTCGCACCTCCTAAAACCCATCCCATCAGGCCCAACAGCAAGAAAGCCTCCTGGTTCAACAACGACCTCAAGAACTCCAAGAAGAACTGCCGCACCCTCGAGAGAGCCTGGCGAAAAAACCTGACTACAGACAACATGACCGCCCTCAAGTACGCGTCCCGTAAACACCACCAGCTGATCCACACCACCAAGAAGACAGCATTCAAAGAACGACTAGACAACAACGCACACAACAGCAAGGAACTCTTCAGCATCGTCAAAGAGCTCTCCAACCCCAGCGCCGGAAACAACGACATCACCCCCTCACAAGACCTCTGCGACTCACTCGCCTCGTTCTTTCACCGCAAGATCGCCGACATACACAACAGCTTCGGCGCACAGACCACGCACCCAACCACCAAACAGACGCCCCCCAACACCACCCTCCGCGCCTGGACCCCGGTCAGCACCGAAGACACCATCCATACGATGAACACTATCCATTCCGGATCACCAACCGACCCATGCCCCCACCACGTCTTCAACAAGGCCGACTCCGTCATCGCACCCCATCTCCGGGACATCATCAATTGCTCCTTCAACACCGCCACCTACCCGGAGAGCTGGAAGCATGCCGAACTCAGCGCCCTCCTGAAGAAACCATCAGCAGACCCCACCGACCTCAAGAACTACCGCCCCATCTCGCTCCTCCCGTTTCCTGCCAAAGTCATCGAGAAGACCGTCAACAGACAGCTGGCCGCCTTCCTCGAGACTAATGGATCCCTCGACCACTCACAGTCCGGCTTCCGAGCCAACCACAGCACCGAGACCGCCCTCATCGCAGCCACTGACGACATCCGAGCCCTGCTCGACAATGGGGAAACAGCGGCCCTCATCCTCCTGGACCTCTCCGCAGCGTTCGACACGGTCTGCCACCGCACCCTAGTGCAGCGCCTCAGCAACATCGGAATTCAAGAGAAGGCTCTAGAGTGGATCATCTCGTTCCTCGCCGGAAGAACCCAGAGAGTCCGCCTCCCCGTTCAGATCCGAGGCCACCGAAGTCATCTGCGGCGTACCACAAGGATCTTCACTCAGCCCCACCCTCTTCAACGTCTACATGAGCCCCCTCGCAGCCATCGCACGCCATCACAACCTCAACATCATCTCCTACGCCGACGAAACTCAGCTGATCCTCTCCCTCACCAACGACCCAGCCACCGCCAGAACCAACCTGCACGAAGGGATGAAAGACGTAGCCGAGTGGATGATGAACAGCCGCCTGAAACTAAACTCAGACAAGACGGAAGTCCTCATCCTTGGATCATCACCATCTGCCTGGGACGACTCCTGGTGGCCCCCTGCCCTGGGCAGCGCACCCAAACCAACGGACCACGCACGCAACCTGGGCTTCATCCTGGACTCCTCCCTCTCGAAGACCAGACAAGTCAACGCCGTCTCTTCATCATGCTTCAACATCTTACGCATGCTCCGAAAGATCTTCCGATGAATCCCCACCGAAACCAGGAAGACGGTCACCCAGGCACTCGTCACCAGCCGACTGGACTACGGTAACACCCTCTACACCGGAACCACGGTCAAACTACAGAAAAGACTCCAACGCATCCAGAACGCCTCCGCACGCCTCATCCTTGACATCCCCCGACACAGCCACATCTCCGGACACCTGAGAGACTTGCACTGGCTCCCCGTCAGCAAGAGAATCACGTTCCGCCTCCTCACCCACGCACACAAGGCCCTCCACGACCTGGGCCCCAGGTACCTCAACAACCGCCTGACCTTCTACACTCCCACCCGCCAGCTACGATCGACCAGCCACGCCCTCGCCGCCGTGCCACGCATTAGAAAAGCCACCATGGGAGGAAGATCCTTCTCCTACCTGGCAGCCAAGACTTGGAACTCCCTCCCCATCCACCTCCGTCTGACCCACGACCACCTCTCATTCAGGAAGCAACTCAAGACCTGGCTGTTTGAGCAGTAGCGGTCCCCCCTCCCCCCCAGCGCCTTGAGACCCTCCGGGTGAGTAGCGCGCTATACAAATTTTTTGATTGATTGATTGGTCTCGCTCAACACCCCCGAGAGCTCTCCCAGTACGCCTTCCCAGAACTCTCTTATCACCGGACATTCCCATATTACGTGTATGAATGTACCAGTTTCACCTCTGCATCTAACACATTGTGGGTGTCTGATCTTTCCCATTTTGTGTAGTCTGTTTGGGTCATAATACACTCTGTGCAGAATTTTGAATTGGATCAAGCAAAGTCTTGCTCTTATTGCCGCCTCTCTCGGAAACATCAATGCAGCCTCCCAATCTATTTCTTCCAATTGCCCTACATCTTTCTCCCATTTGCTACGAAGGTTTGTTAGTGTATTTGGGATGTTGTTGTTAATGGTTTTATATATCAGTGATACTGATTTCTCCATTATTTCATTTATTAACAGGCGGCTCTCAAGGGGGGAGTATTCCACGATTTCTCATCCTGTTAGCCCCTCCTTCCCCCACGCATGTTTGAGCCTTATGTATTGGAAATATTGTGTCTTGTTCAGTGCATATTCTTGTTGTAGTAACTCAAAGGGCTTGAGTCCACCGTTTAACATCAGGTCTCCTATCCTGGAGATCCCAATCATGTCCCAGCCCCTGAAGCCCCTAAGCTTCTTGATTTCCTGTAGTCAGTTTCCTTCCCATAACGGGGTCTCCATGGTAGGACGTCTGTACCATCCTAACTTTTTATTAGCCTTTTTCCATGCCTGCAGGGTCACCTCCGTGGCAGGAGCTAGGTGACTGGTTCCCTTTCCTTCATATAAGAATTGTTTACAGGATCTCCCTTCCCATTGCAGCCTCTCCAATCGAAAGGTGGGATGTTCATCTACAGCGAACATCCAATCATTGACATTGGCAAGTGAGTCGCCCAGTAGTACGCCTCAATGTCCGGCAGTGACAAACCACCCGCGTATTGGTTACGCTGTAGCGTGTTTAAGGCAACTCTCGGGTGTTTCCCCTCCCATAAGAAGAATCTGATATCCCTGTCTATGTTCTTGAATTGGCAGTTGGGGATTTGGTAGTATGTGTTTTGCAGCATGTACATGAACTTTGGTAGCGCGATCATTTTTATCATTGCCACTCGGCCCATTAGCGTCAGGGGAAGCGTTTTCCATCTATTAAAATCGTTACTACATTCTCTCGCTACCCTCCCTATGTTACGTTCGAGGCCTCTATTATCTTCATGGGTTACATATATCCCTAGATATTTAAATCCTTCCTTCGTTTTTTGTAGTTGCATCGGTAGAGGTGGGAGGGATGTCTCCTGCTGTGGTATATATAGTACCGATTTGTGCCAATTGATACAATAACCTGAATGCCTGCCATATTCCTCTATTAGGAGGAACAACCTCTGGATTGTTACCTCTGGGCGCGTGATATATAGGAGAACATCATCCGCATATAGCGAGATGCGTTCCTCTTCTTCCCTTTCTGGTCTCAGTCTAAAACCAGTTATGCCGCTGGAGAGTCTAATCTTACACGCTAGGGATTCCAGTGTGAGAGCGAATAGCAGGGGGGAGAGGGGACATCCCTGTCTCGTTCCTCTCTCAATGGGGAATTGTGAGGAGATAACTCCATTTACCCTAACCACCGCTACCGGTCCTGTGTATAGCAACTTTACCCATTGAATATATTTAGGGCCGAAGCCGAATCTTCTCAGGGTCTCCACCAGAAATGGGCAGTGTACTGCATCGAAAGCCTTTTCCGCATCTAATGCCAGGAACAGGTGGGGCTCTGAACGGTTCAACACCGTGGCGAGCCACATGTGTACCCTTCTTAAATTATGTCTTGTGGATCGTCCCGGTATAAAACCGGTCTGGTCCATGTGTATTAGTGAGGGGATGTTTTTGATGATCCTGGTTGCCAGCACACTCGCTAGGGCCTTTACTTCCACATGGGCCTATAAGAGGAACATTTATCTTTAGGTCTACCTTCTTTATGTATTACTGCTATTTCAGCCCTTCGTAGGTCTGAGGGGAGCACCCCTTGTTCTCGGGCCTCTAGGTACATATTTAGTGCGGGGTGTGGGGCCAGTATTTCCCTAAAACTTTTAAAGATTTCGGCCGGGAATCCATTCGGGCCCGGCGCCTTACCCGGCCTTAGTTTCGCTAGTGCGGCAGAAATCTCCTCTACTGTGATATCTTCCTCTAGCTCCTCTCGGTCTGCCACGTCTAGTCTCGGCAGGGTTATCTCATTTAAGTATTTAGCAATGGAATCCATTTCTGCCAATGGTCTAGCTTTATAAAATTCTTTATAATAGCCTGCAAATGTTTCGGCTATGTCGCTATCTTCAGTAGCCCTGGTTCCATTTTGTGTCTCTATTTCTTGGACCCATTGCGCTTCCCTTTCCTTTTTCCCCAGCCATGCCAGTAGCTTCCCAGCTTTGTCTCCTGTTTCATACAGTCTACATTGCGTTGCTCTCAGGCGGGCCTCTGCCTCTTTTTCTGCTAGTTCCCTGTATTCAAGTTTTGCTAGTTCTAGTTGTCTCAGCAATGAGCCTGAGGGCATATGTGTCGCCTTTTTTTCAATCTCTAGAAGTTTGGCCTCTACTTCGCCTATTTGTTTATTATCTCTCCGTTTCTTTTGGGCAACCAGGTTTTGCGCACTATCTCTGAGCACAGTCTTATATGCCTCCCATAAAATCACTGCTGATTCAACTGACCCTTCATTTTCTTTAAAGTAGAGGTCAGTGTCCAGTCTTAAACCTCTTGCCACTTCCCCGTCCCGCATGTCCCATGGATTCAATCTCCAGCTCCTTCCTTTCTCCGATTTCCCTCCTACAGTGACCATCAGGGCGGAATGATCTGACAAGCCTCTAGCGAGGTATTCCGCTCCTTGTATCTTGCCTATTTCCCCTGCTGGTGCAAAGATATAGTCCAGGCGAGAGAATACCCCATGGGCTCCTGAGAAATACGAGTATTTCCTCTCCCTCGGGTGTCTCCATCTCCATATATCTGTCAGTCCCAGGGCGACTGTAAAATCATGCAATGGGGTGCCCCGACCTGCTGTCTGTTTTCCCCCTGTTCTGTCTAGTGTGAGGTCCATTACATCATTAAAATCTCCTTCCAAGACATGCAGGGAGGCTGAAGACTGCAGTAATATCTTTGCAATCTTTTCCAGGAGAGGGGCTTGCAGTCTCGGAGGAGCATATGTGCTCATGAGCATGACTTCACGTCGTCCCCACACCCCCTCCACTCCTACAAAGCGCCCATCTGTATCCTCCCATTTACGAGTGATCCTGAAAGGAGGGGTCCTACGGATCAGTATTGCAATCCCCCTAGAGCCGGATGTGTAGCCGGCATGCGCTAGCACCTCATAGGGGCCCCTTGCCAGAAAACCACATTTTGTACCTTTCAGGTGAGTTTCTTGTAGGAGTACTATATCTGGCTTTTGTCGCTTGATGTATTGGGAGACCAAACCTCTTTTAACTTTATCCCCTAGTCCATTAACGTTCCATGTGAGGACAGAGAATCCTCTTTCACTCTCTGGGAGCGACACTCTATTTCTATGTCTTGGGGTCATCTTGCTTTATGAATTTTCCCATTTGGGGTGTATAACCCAGTATGATCTCCGGTGTCCCCCTTCCGTGTTCTATAGGTAATCACTCTTTTGTTTTGAAATGGTGCTATCACTGCCTGCATGTTTGAGCTAATTAAGAAACTTAACCTAATCAGTATATTAAACAACCGTAGAAAACTAGATACCCCCCCCCCCCACCCTACCCATAGGTCCCTGTGAGCTTGTTTTCCCATGTCCCAATCCCACTCGAGTCTGGAGGTCTGTGGCCCTCCCTTTCACCCCTTGTTATCCCTTACTATGTATGACTAAGAAAATTGTTCGAACCACCCCTATTTATTGGGTTGTGTTTTAGTGGATTCGGAGGAGGGCAGAGACGGCTGCTCCTTTCCTTAACTTCTTGGATCTTGCAGTTGTCCCTCCGGGACTCCAATTGTCTGTGGGTCTTTTTCAATTTCCATCCTATCTATGGCCTCCATTAATGGGTGCGGGGAACTTTCTCTCAGTCCGGATCTTTTGTTTGGGGTTTGCTGATCTTCGTCATGCTGCTTGTTTTGTGACCAGTTCCTCTTTCCATAATTTCCCTCTGAGTCAGTAGTGTCTGCTCTTCCCTCAGCTCTCCTTGGATTTCTCCAGGGCGTGTTTCTACTTGTCCTCTGTTTTCTTCTGCCTTTGCGCACCAGGAGGGACCAATCCTTTGGTCTCGCTCCCTCAGTTCCTTTAGGTGTCCTGTTAGATTCGGCAGTTTCTTCTTTCCTTAGCCTGGGTCCTTCCTCAATCCAGTCCCAGGCTTCTTCTGGGGACTGAAAAAAGAAGGTTTTCCCTTGGAACATGACCTTTAATTTTGCTGGGAAGAGGAGCATATATCTAAGCTGGAGGCCACGTAGCCTGGCTTTGACCACGTCAAAGGCACGTCTTTGTACTTCTCTAGTCTAGTCCGGGAAAACTAGTATCTTCGAGTTTTCGTGCCTTACTTCTCCCAGCTTTCTGGCCTCCGTTAAAATTGTGTCTCTGTCTTGGTAATTGAGAAAACGGGCTATCACTGGTCTGCGGGGGGGGGGGGCTTCCAGGGGGCGAGGGCCACCCAATGCTCTGTGGGCTCTCTCTATTATGAAACATGTCGACAACTTATCTGGTGGCAGTATTTTCAGCCATTTCACAAGGAAACCGTTCATGTCCGTTCCTTCTATTCCTTCAGCAAAACCCCCAAAACTGAGGTTTTTACGGCGTGCTCTGTTTTCCGAGTCTTCAAGGCGCCACCCTACATCCTTGTTAATTACTTTGAGCTCCGACACATCCTTTGTTAGACTCCTTATAGTATCTTCTATTTTTGATATGCGCGCCTCCGCTGTTGTGACCCTCTCAGCTATTTTCCGCAAGTCCTTTCTTAGCAGTGTTACCTCTGAGTGCACCTCACCCATTCGTTCCTCCAGGGCACCCCTGGAGGCCTGTATTGCCACCAAAAGCGCATTGTTGTCCGGAGCAGGAGTTGCATCGGCAATCGGGACCGGCGGGGTTACCACTTTTGTGTATCTGTCCATTTTGCCCTGGCGGGGGTTTTTGGGGTTTTTGTCTCTTGCCATCCAGTTTCCGCCTCCGCCTTGGCCAAGAAGTTTCGGGCCACAGGCCCTGAGTCCTATACTATCTCTTACCTAAGGCCCTGTCTATCTAAAGCCGTTGTAGGTCCGTTCCAACTGAGGATACCAGGCCTCTAGAACTTGGGCCGAACCCGGTTCTCGTTCCTCCCTTTTATTCTTGTGGGTTTATTTGTTCAGATCTTATTTCGTCATAAAGCTAGTACCTCTCCCGATGCCGTGTCTCTCTTTCTCTCTCTATTCCGTTATATTCAGATCTTTTGTTCACTTCGGGAAGAATCAGAGGGGGAGGGAGTACTCCACCGATCCCACTTCAGTCAGTCGTATACTCCCCTTGGGGCCTTTTACATTCATCCCCAGAACTGCGAATTCCCAGCTCCGATCGTCGCTTCTTACTCCTTTTCTGGGGCGCTTCAGCTCATATCAAATATTTTCTGGCCTTTCCCCCCTCCAAGGTCTCCTGTCTGGATTTTTCACCTGCGCTCCGGGTGTTGTAGGATCCGGTCTGCTGTTTAAGGGGTCTGCAACCGCGGTCGATAACCGGGGCCCCGTCCCGGTGCCAGACAGTCTTCTATCTATGCAGTGGAGGGGGGTTGTGGGGGGGCCTTCACCGCCTGGGGGCTTCTCGTTTATTCCACCTTCCCTAGTTCCTCTTCGATTCTAGGGCTCCTCCCTATTACCGATGCCGATATCTGCATCTTGCCCGGGCCTGCCTTGGCGAACTCACCTTCAGACCGTTTGTGGGGCACTCAGGGCCTTAGTGCCCCTTGTCAGACCCTTTCCCGTTTTGAGGCATCTCAGGGGGCTTGGATCTCCCGTCAGTTTTGCTTCTGCTCCCCCCCCCCCGTCCGTGCCGGTGTCCGCTCCCCGCGTAGCGCTGCTTTCGGATCTCACCTTCAGGCCGCCTCCGATCATTCAGCGGTCTTCGTGCAGTTTTCAAATCTCTTTCTGGGTGGTGGCGTCTCCGAGAGGGGACCTTGGGATCTTATCACCCCTTCTCACTGCTTTCTTCGCTCCGCTATTGCTTCTCTCTACGCACCGCTTTTATTCAGGCCCTGTCCGGCCTAGTCCGCATTTCCTTCGATTCTTTTCGAGGGCCGTTTTCCGTTTCGTGGCTGTTCTCTCAGGATCTGTGGTGACTGGGGAGTACAGGGATTTTTCTTTTCTCAGTTGGCGGTCTACGGAGGGCGATTACTGCATGTAGGATCTCTTTTTCTGGAGGCCGTCCCGGAGCTCCGCAAGACGCGTCCGACTACGGCGCCATCTTGGCTCCTCCAGAAGTCGGATCTGTTGAGCACGGTCTGCGCTAAATGAATCCAAGTGTTTTCATTCAGATGTAGTAAAGGTGTTGCGTGATGTGGTTGATCAATCAAGTTGAGGTTGGGGGCGTTAGGTCTTTCCTGACCCCACATGCACATGCCCAATAGGAGACCACACGGCACACTCACGGCAAAGACAAGCTGTAGTATGATCTGTAAAAGAAACAAGTATGATCATTCTCGCAAATAACATTTATCAGCTGGAATATATTCACATTTTTCCGGGAGGGCCATTTGGGGATTCCACCCACACTTTAGTACCAGGGTTTTTGTCAGTTGAACCAAAACCTCCTTCCCCGCGTATAGTAAGAAGGGCTGGGGCAGTCCCCTTCCTCATTAATACGCCATACACTGGAATTATAACAAGTTGGGCAATTCTGTCTCTGATTTGTATGAATAAACAGAACGGCTTTGATTTCTCCTTGGTAATCTGCATCAGTCACTCCCCCTAAAATCTGAATACCTTTGAGGACCAACCCTGGGAGCAATCAATCCGAAATGCTCCGGGGGAGTCTGTACTCCAACACCTGTTTCACACAGTGCTATGTCTTGTGGTTTCAGTCTGTAAGCTTGTAAAGCATGTAACTCAAGACCTGCAGATTCGGGTGTGGCTCTGTAAGGAGCTAAGGCTCCAGGTTTTATTTGCCAATACGTGGTGATATTGGTGGCTACATATGGTTGTATTTGCAAAGCTGGGGTTAACATTCACATCGGAGTGTTTCAGCATTTGTTAATAGTCTGTTATTCAGAATCTGGAGGGCTTCATTTAAATGTTCTCTCCAGTTTTTCAAAGTTCCATCAGATCATTTTCGCAATTGAGCTTTCAGTAAGCCATTCTTCTCTTCCAGGGGATCCTCATCAATAGTCATAAACATTGAATATTCCCGCCCGTGCGGGGACCCCGGAGCATATATAAAATACACATATATAAAGAATGAAATATGCACGAAAAATATATATATCATTTTTAGTAGACAAATGTTCATACTAAACTCATATATACGTGTGTAAAACAGCAATGCAGACTATAACCATAAACAGGCTAAAATGCTTTATTTCTATGGAGTTTTTTTCAAGATTACAATAAGAGAAAAAAATATTTTCCCAAGCCCCCTAACTGGGCCTAGGGAAATAAGCAGTAGTAACATCAGAGAAAAAGAAGAAAAAAACTACATTGAAAACAATGGAGCATTCTTAGCCAATAGGCTGCATGCAGGTTAACACAGGAGAACCATAAAAATCCTGGCACCGTGCCTTTAAGACCCTGAGCACCTCCAGTATCCCACCATGCCTCAGGGGTGAAGGAGAGGTGACAGCTGGTTCACAGTTAGGTCAGTTCTTTTTTCCGGCTTCTTCTGAGAGGATCCTGGAGCATTGAGCTCTCAGTTTTTCTGAGTTTTTCTCAGAAAAATACTTCAAAACAGCGTTTTTTTTTCTACTTTTACTCGACATCTAACACCTTTGTCTGAGTTTAGAAGTTTTTTCCTGACTGAAAAATGCCCTCTCTTTTTGTGAAGTGCCCTTCCTGTGGGAAGAAGAAGGCCCAGGCAGATACACAAACTCTCTGCATTGTGTGCTTGCCTCAGAGTCACTGCCCTGACACTTGCAGACACTGCAAGAACATGTCAAAGAGAACTCTGAAGGACAGGGAGAAGATTAGGCTCCATGGTCTTCATGAGAGGCAGAAAACATCGTCCTCTTCGCTTCCCAGGCAGCCAACAAGCCATTCTCAGGAGAGACAGGCTAGATCGACGTCAGCAGGTAGGAAGATACCTGTTTTTTCCCCGTCAACGTCATCGCTGCCACCATCTCACCGTCATAGATCGCCGTCGACGACGACCGACGTCGAAGGATACGACCTCGAAAGAACATGGCCACCACAGGGGCAGATCTCCGTCGACTGCAACCCACCGATCGACGTCGAGCCATCACCGGCGTGCCCATTCGCCGCCGAAGGCCTCGCACCCCTCGACGTCAAGGAAGATGGCGCCGAAATCGCCTCAGCAGCGAGAACGAGGACATCCGCCGTCGGCGGCCCACCTCTCGATGGCGAGGCACACGTCATCGAGCAGGTCGCGGTCAAGGGATCGCCGGTCACCGTCGAGGCACTCGACGTCGAGACCAAAACAACCTATGGCACCCCCTTCGACGCCGTTGCAGCTGTCGACATCGACACAGGCTTTACCTGTCTTGCAGGGAGCAGAGCATCGGCTTCCTCCGGCGGATAAGACTGCTCCAACATCTCCGGTGGTCTCCATAAGAAGTGGTTCATCTCGGTCGAGGGCTGCATCGTCTGGGCTTGTCTCGCCCATCAACTTGTCACCAAGGTGGTTGGAGAGCCTTAGTAGAGCAACTGCCTCCCCTGACTCGCAGTATTCGAGGATGTACTCTCCTTCTGCCTCTCTCCCGAGAACACCATCACCAACAGCGCGGGCAGGCCGGTCTCGTTCTGCTTCTCACCAGTCGACCACGAGGCCTCGGCGCTCTGCTACAGCATCTCGGAGCAGATCACGCTGCCAGAGACGATCTAGGTCACGATCACGCCATCGCAGAAGGTCTCCCTCTTGGTCATCGTCGGGGTCATTTGTCAGACAGTACTCCCCGACCTTAACGGATTCTCCACCAGCTAGAGTTTCCCCGGTGGACAATATCACAACCTTTAACGAGGTACTTCTCAGGGGAGCACAAAAACTAAATATAGAGGTTCCCGAGCCTTCAACCTCCTCATCCGTCATCTTGGAAACCCTACAGCATAGAGCGGTTTCAAAAAAGTTGCTGCCACTAGTGCCTGGTCTGTTACAACCAACCATGGACACCTTTTTAGCACAGCTACCCTCAGATCAGCTCCTGCTAGGATCTTGAAGAAATATAAAGCACCTGAACAAGATCCTTTGTTTCTCAGGACGGATCCGCCGCCGGACTCAGTCATATTGGCCGCAGCCCGAAAAACACACTCAATGGCATCATCCTCCACGGTTCCACCTGACAAGGAGAGTAGACACCTAGACTCCTGGGGAGAAAATGTGTGGCACGGCGGCTTCCATGATGAAGGTCTACAGCGCTTCCACACTCCTAGGCAGATATGACCGTTCACTCTGGGACTCACTGAGCAGGTTCGCAGACAAATGGCCTAGGGAGGACAGGCAGGATTTCCAGGAGATCCTTCAGGAGGGATGTCTAGTCTCCAATCAGATCATCAGCGCAGCAGCAGATGGGGAAGACTTAGCTGCGCATGGTTACGCGCATGGGGTTTGTGCGAGGAGGTCTTCCTGGTTGAGTCTGACAGGATTAAAGCGGGAAGCGCAGCAGCATATCCTAAATCTTCCGTTCAAAGGGAACTCGCTGTTTGGTACCCATACAGACGAGGAGATGGCGTGTATGAAGACGGAAATGGATACCATGAGAGCAGTGGGCCTGGAGAGAAAAAAGGACTTCAGGCGAAGGTATAGACCTTACGACAGGTACCCTTTTCAGCAGAGGGTTCAAACCCCTCATTGGTCCCAGAGGCCACAGCAGAGGCAAGGACGCCCACTTTTCCAATCTTGTAAGGCCACGAGAGACCGAGGGTCAAGCAGACCACAGCAGTCCACACCCAAGACTCCAGCAAAACAATGAGGACTCGCTTCCCTTAGCACCGTGCACCACTCCGGTGGGGGGAAGTATCACAGCGTTCATTCACGAGTGGCGTGCTTTAACAAAAGATAAATGGGTGCTCAACATTGTCGAGAATGGGTACTCTCTTCTTTTCCGACAACTTCCTCCTCCCTTGCCGCCAAACACATGCAATCCGGCTCACATGAGCCTATTACGCAAAGAGGCTCACGCCCTTTTACGGAAAAAGGCAATAGAAAGTATCACATCAACCTGCTGGAGCTCAGAGCAGTCCATCTGGCTCTCAAGTCTTTTGCTCCATTGCTTCAGGGGAAATCTCTCCTAGTACAAACGGACAATACGACCACAATGTATTATTTGAACAGACAAGGAGGAACGAGATCCCTGCCCCTATCTCGGGAGTCTCAGACCATCTGGCATTGGCTATTAGCGAGAGGAATGTCGCTTACAGCAGTTCACCTACCAGGTCAACAAAATATGGAGGCGGACTTCCTGAGCAGACATCTCGAGGACGCCCACGATTGGGTCCTTCACGACGAGGTCGTCGAAGACATCTTCGCTCAATGGGGTCGGCCTCAATTGGATCTCTTCGCAGACGAGGTAAACAGGAAATGCCCAGACTTCGCGTCCAGGTTCTACTGTCCGGGATCTCGAGGGAATGCCCTGTTGATCGACTGGTCAGGGATATTTCTCTACGCTTTTCCACCGATCCCCCTCATACCTGCGGTGATCAACAAACTTTACAGATCCTGCACCAGAATGATTCTCATAGCTCCACAATGGCCTCGTCAGTTCCGGTACACAGATCTCCTCAACTATCAGAGCAACCTCACAGGAGGCTGCCGTGCAGACCGGATCTCCTTTGCAGGTCGGGAGGCAGGATACTTCACCCCAACCTTCCCTCTCTGAGCTTGACGGCATGGCTCCTGAATTCCTGCAGTATGGGCACCTAGGGCTCTCGCAGGAGTGCATGAATATCTTGAAGGAGTCCAAACGACCCTCGAAGCCGGCGTTCTTACGCGTTCAAGTGGAAGAGGTTCTACATATGGTGTCGTCAGCAAGGTAAGAATCCACTACTGGCTCAGGAGGTCATACTGTCTTACCTACTCCATTTGGCAAAATCGGGTCTGCAAGTGTTATCTATTAAGGTACATTTATCTGCCATTACAGCCTATCGTAAGTCACCTTCTCAGGAATCCTTTTTTGCAAGACCAGTAGTCAAGGATTTCTTAGAAGGTTTGAAAAATGTTTTTCCACCCATTCGGAAACCCTCCCCTCCTGAGCTGAACATAGTGCTATCGAAACTTATGGGCCCTCCTTTCGAACCTATACACAAAGCCTCTTTGCAACACCTTACGTGGAAGAGGGCTTTTTTGGTAGCCATTACTTCCGCAAGGTGGGTCAGTGAAATTCAGGCTTTGTCCTCCAAAGAACCATACACAGTCTTCCACGAGAATAGAGTGGTTCTGCGAACTCATCCATCATTCTTACCGAAGGTGGTTTCAGAATTTCACATCAATCAAACTATTTCACTACCAACTTTTTTCCCTAATCCGGATACTCCGGCGGAGAAAGCTTTGCACTCCCTAGATTTGAAAAGAGTTAGACATTCCAACCACTTATTTGTAAATTATGGTCATTTGAGAACAGGAGAGGCAGCCTCAAAACGAACCATATCTAGATGGATAGTTTTATGTATTGTTACTGCATATCAATTGGCTAACAAACAACTACTTGCTAGACCTAAGGCGCATTCGACAAGAGGAAAGGCAGCTACGGCTGCCCTCCTTAATAATGTTCCAATCTCTGAAATTTGTAAGGCTGCTACATGGAAGTCTGTACATACATTTACTAGACATTACTGTTTGGACTCAGATGCCAGAGCAGACGCCCAAGTTGGGCAAGCATCTCTGAGAAATTTGTTTGCATGATACTTATCTATCCCTGCACTTCTATTAGACAGTCCGCAGAGTTAAGGGATGGGCCTGTTAATCTATTCAATGTTTATTGATGAGGATCCCCTGGAAGAGAAGGATAAGTTACTTACCTGTAAATCCTAGTTCTCTTCCAGGGGTATCCTCATCAAAGTCATAAACAACCCACCCTCCTCCCCGGACGCACGTCTCCTAGAAGTGCAGGACTTACTATCTTTCGAATCTGCTACACAGCTTGTCACCGTAAAAAAGCTTTGACCTAACTGTGAACCAACTGTCACCTCTCATTCACCCCTGGGGAATGGTGGGATACTGGAGGTGCTCAGGGTCTTCAAGGCACGGTGCCAGGATTTTTATGGTTCTCCAGCATTGGATCTTTCATAGATTCACATGCTTGAATCATCGCCGTCATCGAGGTGGGAGCCTCACGGTAAGTTTAAATACATAAAGCAGTAAGTCAGTAAAAGTAAAACAAGTAGGCCCCAGTAGGCCTCCTAGAGTATTTTACAGTCTATCCACTTTGTTTTGTGAAAAGACCCAAACTTCAGTATCAACCAATCAGGATTCAGCCCCTCCCAAACATTCCCAACAGAGGCTGAATTCCCTCAGATTTTCTACCGCACGTCGTGTGAAGGGAGTCTCCCTGAGCTCTGCTCAGTTTTTTTCCTTATTTCTGACTGAAGATTGTTTCTCTCATGAAACTAGCTCTACAGCTTTACCATGTCTGTAAAGACAAAGAAGGGTCTGTTCAGAGACTGTGACAATTGTGGGAAGAAGAGACTGCATGTTGATGACCCCCACAAGAAGTGTATCTACTGCCTCCATCCAGACCACAAGGTGAGAGACTGCAAAATCTGTCGCACCTTTAGTCAAAAAACCCTCAAGGACCGTGAGGGTAGACTTCTCTTATGGCTGCAAAAACAGAAAGCCATAGAACATCCTTCCTCAGACGACAGCGAAGCGTCATCACAGACTTCTCGAACCGTCTACGCCTTTGCATCGAAAAAGCACCTCAAAAAAGGCATCCATGTCTCTGTCACCCCAAAAAGAGCCAGAAAAAGTCTCTTCAGGGAAAAAACAACCGTCGACGACCACCCCGTTGACGACGGTGTCGACGGTAACATCTACGACTGTATCGTCGACGTTCACAACAGCGGTCTCACCGATGATTATGACGTTGTTTCCGTTATCGTCGAAGACGATAATTCCGGCAATTTTTTTTAAGAAAGCTTCGTCGGCAACCACATCGTCGACGGCGGAGGCCTCTTGGGTTCACCAATCGACCAGGGCACTCTCATCTATGAAGCACCTCTCAATGAGGTTTAAAAAGGCACTGCCGACGACGGCACCTACAGACGATACGTCAACGAAACAACGGTCGACGAAGGAACCATCGTCCATAAAGGGCTCGTCGACGAAGGGCCTGTCAACGAAGGACCCGTTGACGAAGGACCTGTCAGCGAAGACGCCGTCAGTGACGGAACCATCGTCGAGAGCGTCGACGAGAGAACCATCGACGAGAGAACCGTCGACGGGGGAACCGTCGACGAGGGAACTGTCGACGAGGGAACTGTTGACGATCATATCGTCCACAGCACTAACAGTGTATAAACCATCCACCTACCTGGATACTTCGCCGCACCATTCCTCATATCATCAGGACGACTCCACCAGGTTCTTACCCCTTTCACTTATTACCATGGGGGACAAGGCGTCTAATATTCTGCCAATGCATACCTCACCAAGTAAAGTGTTGCCATACCCACCACAACATCTTTTAGATGATGATGACGATGATGCATACTCTCAAAACGACAGAATGTTTGGGGCAGCTAGTAGCCCGTCCCAACTCAATGTCAAATGCCAAGAGTTTGATGATGAGGAGGAACAGCATTACCAGCCTAGTTATGCCTCAACATCCTATCCACAGGCAGAACAACAATCGCCCCTCGCTATGAAGGCAATGAAGAATCCGGCAACAGTGCCTTCACAAATGCCAAGACTGGAGAAAAAGTACAAGGCCCCAGATGATTCTCCGGCCTGTCTAGTCTCACAGCCAAAACCTGATTCTGTCATATCACAGGCGGCTCAGCGACGTTCCAAAAACCCCTCCGCACCTATATATAGCGTCTCCCCCAGACAAAGAAGGAAGGAGATTAGACAATATCGGCAAGAAATTCTCCTCTGTTGCAGCGGTCACAGTTAAGGCGGCTAACTCCCTCGCCATCCTGGGAAGGTACGATCGCCAAATGTGGGCGGACATGTCTGCCTTTTTAGATCTACTGCCAGAAGACATCAAGGTGGAAGCAAAAAAGGTGTTGCAGGAGGGAGAAAGGGTCTCTGCGGAGATTATAGACAGCGCAATAGACATTTCTCTCACTGGCTTCAGACAATTAGCTGGCGCAGCAGTCCTGCGCAGGCAAGGATGGCTTAAGGCTACTTCATTTAGACTGGAAGTCCAGAGTCATGTTCTCGACATGCCTTTTGATGGAGAAAGTTTGTTTGGGAAACATGTCGACGACATGTTGCAGGCTATCAAAACGGATACTGATACAGCAAAATCCCTAGGTACCCTGCAGTATAAAAAACAACCTTTTCGTGGAGCAAGGGGAAGAGGAAATTACTCCTTTCGAGGTGGATACCAACAATACAGATCCCAATATCAGTCTTCCTCCACAGGATCACGACACCAGTACCACCAGCAACAGCAGCATTATAGGTTACCACCGGCCGCAGCTTACAAACATCCAGCTAGAGGAAGAGGAGCTGCCCGAGGAAGAGATACGGGCCTAAAACAATGACCCGCCGGTCATCTCAGCACTTCCCCACCCACCAACATCGAGGGTCGGAGGTCGCATCACTTCCTATTTCCCCCAATGGGAGGCTATAACATCGGACAGATGGGTACTCGATGTAGTGGCCGGAGGTCATACTCTGGAATTCACAAAAACACCACCAATTGTTCCTCCATCGGGCCCACCGCCTCTGAGGATGAACCAACTCCTCAAGGAAGTAAGAGTGATGCTGAGGAAAGGAGCGGTAGAACCAGTCCCTTTATCTCAAAAGAACAGAGGATTCTACTCCCGTTTTTTCCTCGTAAAGTAACCCTCAGGAGACTGGCGCCCCATCCTGGACTTGAGAGCACTGAACAAGTTTCTAAAGAAACAGTCGTTCAGGATGGTAACACTGCAAGATGTCCTGCGTCTGTTAAATGCTGGAGATCTGATGGCATCCCTAGACCTCCAGGATGCTTATTTTCATATCCCCGTACATCGCAACCACCGCACATTCCTAAGGTTCAGAGTGGGAAGTATGCACCTCCAATTCCGAGTTCTCCCATTCGGTCTCAAATCAGCCCCCAAAATCTTCACAAAAATGTTGGCTCCGGTAGCAGCACATCTCTGCCAGTCAGGTATCCAGGTCTTTCCTTACCTGGATGACTGGCTTATAAAGGCACCCTCAAATTCGCAAGTAACAAGTCATATCTCCTATTGCCTTCAATTGTTACACAGCCTGGGGTTTGTAGTCAACTACAAGAAATCTCAGCTCCACCCCAAACAGGTATTAAGCTTCTTGGGAGCAATACTAGACACAGTCTGCAACAAAGCGTACCCATCTCACGAGAGGAAACAAAAGTTAACCTCCTTGGCAGACAGGCTCTCCAGAAAAAAGTTTGTTTCAGTCCGCATCTACAAATCATTGCTCGGGATGATCTCATCATGCATTCCGCTAGTCCCAGATTGCAGGCTCCATATGCGACCCGTGCAAGAGCAATTGGACATACAATGGACCCAGATCAACAGTTCCTTCGAAGACAAGATTGGCATAACGCCTCTAATGAAAAACCCCATGAGGTGGTGGGCGACTCTAACCAATTTGTCAAACGGACTGTCATTTCTTCTTCAAACACCCGGTTACATAGTAACAACGGATGCCTCTCTCAAAGGATGGGGTGCACACTGCCAGGACCTGCAAATCAGCGGAACCTGGAATGTGAAAGAGGGTCAGCTCCACATCAATTACCTAGAACTCAAGGCAATACACTTAGCTCTAAAAGTTTTCTTGCCAAAGATAAAAAATTCAAGCGTCTTAATCAGGACAGACAACACAACCAGCATGTTTTATCTAAACAAGCAAGGAGGCACGAGATCCCTACAACTCTCGCAGCTAGCACAGCAAATCTGGACATGGGCCATCAAGCACAATATTTCACTCAAAGCGGAGCATGTGCCAGGACAAACCAATGTTCTAGCAGACACCCTGAGTAGGACAGTGATTCCTTTTCACGAGTGGGAGCTAGACCAAAAAACTCTCAACAGCCTTTTTCTATTATGGGGCAAACCGAACTTAGACCTATTTGCCACTCTCGAGAACAAGAAATGCCAGTTCTACGCAAGTTGGCTTCCCCAAAAAGGTTCGTGGGGGAATGCGTTTTCGATGAGATGGTCTGGAGTTTATGCCTACGCTTTTTCTCCGATCCCGCTCATTCCGAGAGTCATCAACAAACTGAAGACAGAGGGGTGTCGCCTTCTGCTCATAGCTCCCAGATGGCCCAGACAAGTCTGGTACACGGAGCTGCTCATGCTCTCCGAACGTCCACATCTACGACTCAGACAGAGTCCGACTCTTTTAACGATGCACCAGGGACAAGTCAGACACCCAGATCCGTCATCTCTTCATTTGTCGGCTTGGCTCCTGAATACAATGAATACTTGAATCTCAACATTTCCCCGGAGTATAGAGACATCTTAGCAAAAGCTAGAGCTGACACTACCAACAAAACCTATAAACTTAAATGGAAAAGTTTTTGTATATGGTGTGCAGCAGAAGATATACATCCTTTGTCCGCTCCTCCAGAACAGGTGCTTCCATATCTCCTGCTCCTGGCAAAGTCAGGACTTTCATATTCCTCCATTCGGGTACATCTGGCAGCAATCTCCAGATACCGCAGATCACCACACAGAGTCTCATTGTGTTCCACAAGAATTGTCAAGGAATTCATGAAGGGCCTTTTTCGGGTCTTCCCGCCAGTTAGAAAACCTCCGCCATTATGGCCCCTGAATGTTGTGTTGATGCAGGTCATGAAAGCTCCTTTTGAGCCGATCCACAAAGCTGATCTAAAATTCATTTCATGGAAAACAGCGTTACTGCTAGCTCTTACTTCAGCCAAAAGAGTCAGCAACATTCAGGCTTTCACTGTAAAACAGCCTTTCCTCCAATTCACAAACTCAGGTGTGATCCTGCGAACAAATCCTAAATTCATCCCGAAAGTTCCCTCATCGTTTCACTTGAAGGAACCAGTCATCTTAAAAACCTTTTTTCCAAATCTGCAAACAGTAGCCGAAAGGACATTACATTCCCTTGATATTAAAAGATGTTTAAAGTTTTATTTACAGAAAACTCAAGCCATCCACCAGTCTGATCAATTATTTGTAGCATTTGGCGGAACAAGAAAGGGACACGCGGTGTCCAAACAGACTATAGCAAGATGGATTGACCTGGCAATTCAATTCTGCCATTCAAAAGCAGGTAAACCGCTCCACACCAAGGTGAGAGCCCACTCTACAAGATTGGTAGCCACTTCAGCTGCACTCTTTGCAGGTGTGCCACTACATAGCATCTGTAGAGCAGCAACATGGTCCAGCCAGCATACATTTACAAGGCATTACTGTCTCGAGGAAACTAACAACGTCGATACAGCAGTGGGACCGGCAGTGCTGAATCATTTATTTCGTTAAGGTGAGCCTCTTACACAACCCACCACCACACTCAAGGTAGGTTCGATATTGGTTCTTAGTCTCGTTAATATCTAATTTTATATCACAGTGTGGTTTACTCTAATGATGTGCTTCAAATTATTCGCTTTGTTATATTGTGTTAACATGTTGTAGACCTCAAAACAATAACAAAACGGATTATATCAAAACTTTCTGCCACACAGGTTTTCTATTGCTCTTCTATTGATTTGTATGTATATATATGTGTATATATATATATATATATATATATATATATATATATATATATATGTATATTAGATGTATAGGTGGAGGTATAAAGCTAAACTAATATGAGTCACATCACTTAAAGAATTACTATAAAATTACAGTCAAGGTAATTCACTAATTAAGAAGGCATTACTGCTCGTTACTCTGATTCAAGCATGTGAATCTATGAAAGATCCAATGCTGGAGAAGAAAATTAGTTACTTATCTGTAACTGCAGTTCTCCAGTATTGGTATCTTTCATAGATTCACATGCGACCCACCCTCCTCCCCTCAGAGGCTCCCCTATTATACAGATATTAAACTTCACACTCCTACTAGAAAATCTGAGGGAATTCATCCTCTGTTGGGAGTGTTTGGGAGGGGCTGAATCCTGATTGGTTGATACTGAAGTTTGGGTCTTTTCACAAAACAAAGTGGATAGACTGTAAAATACTCTAGGAGGCCTACTGGGGCCTACTTGTTTTACTTTTACTGACTTACTGCTTTATGTATTTAAACTTACCGTGAGGCTCCCACCTCGACGACGGGATGATTCAAGCATGTGAATCTATGAAAGATACCAGTACTGGAGAACTGCAGTTACAGGTAAGTAACTAATTTTCCTCTCCTGTGTTAACCTGCATGCAGCCTATTGGCTAAGAATGCTCCATTGTTTTCAATGTAGTTTTTTTTCTCTGATGTTACTACTGCTTATTTCCCTAGGCCCAGTTAGGGGGCTTGGGAAAATATTTTTTTCTCTTATTGTAATCTTGAAAAGGACTGTTTAAAACAAACAAAAAAAAAAACTCCATTGAAATAAAGCATTTTAGCCTGTTTATGATTATAGTCTGCATTGCTATTTTACAAACGT
Source organism: Pleurodeles waltl (assembly GCF_031143425.1). Taxonomy (NCBI): domain Eukaryota; kingdom Metazoa; phylum Chordata; class Amphibia; order Caudata; family Salamandridae; genus Pleurodeles; species Pleurodeles waltl. The sequence continues at coordinate 1,053,160,323 of NC_090443.1, forward strand.
ATATATGAGTTTAGTATGAAAATGTGTCTACTAAAAATTATATATATATTTTTCGTGCATATTTCATACTTTATATATGTGTATTTAATATATGCTCCGGGGTCCCCGCACGGGGGCGGGAATATTCAATGTTTATGACTTTGATGAGGATACCCCTGGAAGAGAACTAGGATTTACAGGTAAGTAACTTATCCATTCTCTCAATCAGTCCTGAGGCCTGTGGATAAGAAGGAATACGATATATCCACTCACTATTGTGCTGAGAACAGTAGTCCTGCACCAATTTGCCTTTGAAGTGTGACCCATTGTCAATCTGGACCTGGAGTGGTACTGAATAGTATACCATTAACAAATCCAAAGTTTTTGATAGTATTGTGCTGAGTAGCACGTTTGCAAGGAACAGAAATCCGGTACCCAGAGTAAGTGTCCACTACGGTGCAGGCGTATTGACACCTGCGACTAATCGGTAGTGGTCCAATCTAATCAATTTGCCATATCTGTCCTGGTAACTTTCCTCTCCCCAATTGACCTTTGACTGTTTGTGGGACAGATCTCTGTTGTGTGTGCTGACAAATAGAACATTGCAAAATGACTGTTTTTATCAAATCTAGCAGAATGTGCATCCCTCTAATCTCTGCCCACCTGTAAGTGGCTTTTTCTCCCAGGTGTCCACATTTTTGGTGCCCCCATTTAGCCATCCCCACCAAGTCAGAAACCTGTGTTGCCACACCTGCCTCTGAAATTTTTTCTTTGTCGTCTGCAAGGGAATTGAACCACCGTTCTAGTGAGTCAATGGGACAGTGAGCATCCACATGGTATACAGTGACTGTGCTATGTTCTAACATTTCCCAAATTTCCTGCCACAACTCCTTGCCTCACACCTCCTCTGAGTGGATAAACCAGTTATGGGCATGCCATGTGGGAAGCCAAGTGGCTAATCCATTGGCAGTGGCCCAAGAATCAGTGTAAATATAACAAGTCCAAGGCAGCTCTTGCTTTAGGGCCTGATACACAGCGTACAACTCTGCATATTGGCTACTTTTTTCTTCTCCTGTGATGGTCAACAACGTTTTGGTAACTGGATTGTATGACAGTGCTTTCCAATGTCTTTTGGTACCCACATATTTGGATGAACCATCAGTAAACCATACATGCTTCCTATCCTCAGAGGACAAGGATTCAAATGGCGCACCCCAGCTCACTGGTGACTCTTTTACCTGCCGGTCCTACTCAAGTCCTGTCTTGTATGTACCATTTCCAACGTATGGTACCAGCCTCTTTTGCATGTCCTATGCGGTGAGATTTAGGTGAACTGATCACCTACTGCATGATTGGTATTTCAGGTCTCAGAATTACATTATGACCTAGTGTTATTTGCTCAGTATCCACTAGAGCCCAATAACAGGCCAAAAGCTGCTTTTCAAAAGGAGTATAGCGCTCCCCAGAGTCAGGTTGTTTTCTAGTCCAGATCCACAGGAGCACCCTCATCCTTCCTTGTTTTTGCCACACACTGCAATTTGCATATTGTCCCTGAACAGTTACATGTAACTCAATGTCTCCCTTGTGTACTGGCCACAAGTCTAAAGCCTGTTGAATTGCTTCATTTCCCAAATCAAAAGCACACTGCTGCTCTTCACCCCATTCAAACTCATGTTTCTTCCTTGTCACTTTGTACAGGGGGGCCAAGATCTGACTCAAATGTGGGATGTGCTGTCTCCAAAAACCAAACAATCCAATAAATCTCTGTGTTTCCTGCTTAGTGCGGGGTGTGGCAAACTCGAGAATCTTTTGCTTTGCTTGCGGTAATACCTCTCTGTGTCCCTAATTCCACGGAATGCCTAAAAACTTCACATTTTGAGATGGTCCTTCTGTCATATCTGTGTTAATCATCCACCCCTTACTCTGCAAGAGTTCCACTACTCTCTCCAACTGAATCTGCACCTGTTCTTCTGTCTCTCCCTGAATCATCACATCATCAATGTAATGGGTCAATTGCACACCTGAATGACAGATACTTCATCCAGGTGTTCTGCCATCAGCCGGTGACAGATAGTGGGACTATGTATGTACTCTTGAGGCAAAGATAACATTTTAAATTGTCTTCCGCAGTGGGAGAATGAAAATTGCTCTTGACATTCTGGGGCCAAGGGTATAGAGAACAACACGTTGGCAATATTGATGGTGCCATACCATGTCCCTGTTTGTTTCTGTATTCGTTAAATCAAAGTGTATGTTTATTTAGCTCGCGGTTATCAACTGTCATTCTATACCGCCCATCAGGTCTTTTAACCGGCCAGAGGGGATTTTTCCATTCAGTAGTAGTTGGAGCTATTATACCAGCCTCAATCATGTCTTTTATGGTTTCAATTATTTCATCATGCCCTCCAGGAATGCAGTACTGTTTCAATTGAATTACTTTAGTTGCCAGGGCCACCTTCACTGGGGGAACTTTTAAACGACCCACTTTCAGAGCTGCCAATGAAATGTATCTTTTGATAACAACTGTCATCCATATATAAAGTCATTCCTTTCAAAATATCAATTCCTAAAACGTATTCCAAAAGAGGCACAATCAACACAGTATTTTAACTTTTCGCTGTTCTCCCTATTTTCATTTGTACTGTGGTTTATACAGCAGGGGTCTGCCTTCCTCCCAACCCTGTGATGGTGTAATGCGGTCCGTTAAACTTCCTAGGGTTTCCATAAATCAAAGAGGCCTCCGTCCCGGTGTCAACTAAGGCTCAAACTTTTTGTACTTTTTTGTGTTTCCAATGTATTTCTAAATCAACCTGAGGTCTGTTATCTCGATGAGCCCAACTCTGTAGCGGAGCTTGGCCAGTTTCCAAGTCTGATTTAAACCTGTCAACTTTTGCCCAAGTGAGATCTGGATATATGCCCATCCCTCTTCTCAAAAGTTAACCAGTCACTGTCCAGGTTTTCCTCTCTCTCTCGTGAGGAAACATTTCTCTCTCTTTCTTTTCCTTCCCCCGATAATTGTGACTGGCTATGCATTTCACGCTTGTTATCTTTCTGCTGCCTTCTGTTCGATCCAAACCTCTTTTACGGTACATTTCCCACAAGCTTTTGGTATTTATCCCATCAGTCTGTTCTTTCTTGACAGCATCTTTTAGTAGTGCCGTAAACATGTCTTTCCTGGACACTCTGTTGTTATCTGTGCGACCCTCAGACCTTGAAGATCTCTCGGGTTTATCCCAAATTCCTAATTCACCTAACTCTCTGACCACCGCTAGTACATCTTTCAAAGCCTGCCCTGTCTGATTGATTAATAAAGTCATAATTGCTTGCTTATAGGAAGGTGGAGCAAGGCAAATTATTTTGTTTCTTATTGGCACAGTAAGCGATCCATCTAACAATTGGTGTGCATTGCCCAAGAAAATGGCAGATTTCATTGCCTCCTCAATTCTTTGCATTGCATCTCGTAAGGTATACCAGGGTTTCTCATTGGGAGGCCACTCTGAATCAGTGGGGTACTTCAGATTACATCCATCAACAACTAATTGTAATAAAGTGGTCTGGTGTTGTCCTTGAAAACCCCTGAACTGTTCCTGTATTACTGGGTCAAAACATAGAATACAGAACTTGCGAGAGTGCCCAATATCTAACATAACACCAGAAGCGCCAGTTTCAAACAACCTCAAACCCAAGCAAGTAGGGACTCCCCTGTTCTCTGTTTAAAGCGATCCATAATGTCATTTACTTCTTGCTGAGTGTAATCTTCTAGAGCATGTGGTGAAACTCCTGCTGGATCTTGTGGTGTTTGCTGCAATTTTGTCTAAATATTGGCTGTGCACGCACTGCATTCTGCTCTTCTAAGTCCCCCTGTTCCCCACCTTTTTTACTCTCCTGATCACTAGAATTTGACAGATCACTGCTGGTCCAAACGCCACTATCCCAAGACGAATCTGGGCACCAGTCCAAACCAGCATTAGCAATGACTAAATGAACCTTTTTCTGATTTATCCTTCCACTACGTTTACGATATTTGTTTTGAGCTACTTTGATCGCCGCACGTTCTGCGATGGTTTGATATGTGGCTGCCTTATCTTGCAATAATTGATTCTGACAAGATAACACGGTAACACTATTCTTTGAATCCACAAGCTGCTTTTCCAATTGTTCATTCACCCTTTGTAACTGTTTACATTTTTCATGCATTTTTCTGTAGGCAGACAAAAGTATCCACCCCTGTCTGCCAAGAACTGAAAGATCATTTCCTTCAACCAGTGCTTTTTTTAAGCAAGACAAAACGTCTGCTGGATCTGCTTCATTCAAACATTCATCCCAACTCTCTGATAAACCAGCCGAATGTGAAAATTCATTAGCTAATACATCATACGGTGCCCAGCACCTGCCAGGAATTTGAAAAACACTCTGTTCACACATGTTTGTAGAAGCAGATGTTTTAGTCTTCCTACTAAACATATTTTCACTTTTAAACGTACACTTTCAAACTATAATACCTTCCCCCTTGCCGCTACGCCAAAGTGTTTTGCTTTGCTGCTGACTAAGCCAAACTACACACACTGAGACGAGTCGAAAAGATTCTATGGAATGCACCGCTTAATCTGAAGAAGACATTCATTATATCTTTTTGCAAGGCTCGTGAAGGAAGGCCTGTATAGCCAAAAGTGTACCTTTGAAATGTGCAAGAATGAAGTAAGACCATGTACAAAGAATCTTCAATCTATAAACAGCAAATATATACATGCAAGGATACAAACACTTATATTGATATATGTATATACTGTACATTTATACACAATGCAAAGCAAATAATTAATAAAAATGCATAACCGTAGGGCCTGTCTGGTGCTTCATCTTTCTCCTGCCAGCAAGTTGTTTGACCGCAACGAGAAAGAGAGATCTCCATCCTCATGGGAAATAATCAGGCATGATATATTTTAAACAAACGAGGAAGGAGCTTTCTGGAAAAACCTCTCCCGCTGCACAAGAAGTATTACAAAAATGCTGGTTATTTTATATAAGCTTTGAAAGAAACACGTTGGAACTTGGCCAAAATCCCAAGGTGTCTTTCCCAAAATGAAACTGTTCCCTGCTGTACCATAAACATCAGTCTAGTACATCCTTATCTTGCTAACTGACTCCTCCACATTATGTCCTAGCCTTTCGGTGAGAAAAGAACACGTAGAATAAAAAACAAGTTGCAGAACATGTTTTGTACGGAAAACTACTCTCACCTTTAACGTGGCAATGAAGCTAAGGCTAAGCCGAATACAAAATGGCGTCTGTAACTGATGAACTGAATACAAAATGGAGTCTGTAACTGGTGACCACTAATGTGACGGTGGGCAGCTAAGCCAAGTGCAAAGTGGTGCAACACAAAGTCAGTGGTCAAAACACAAATGTCACTACACCCTCTTGAGCAGATATGACCGTGCTCTTTGGGACTCCATCCTTCAATTTGCTGACCATCTTCCCAAAGATAAAAAAAAAGATTTCCTTAAAGTCATCAACGAAGGTGCTAGCGGTGCCTGGCTATTGTCATGGAATATCCCTGAGAAGGCACTCATGGCTCCGTCTTACTTCTTTGAAGCCAGAACCACAACACAGAATACAAAACCTTCCATTTATAGGTTCTATTCTGTTTGGTTCTCACGCTGATGATGAGATGTCTAGAATTAAATCAGAATTGGACACTGTTAGAGCTGTGGGCATTGAAAAAACTAGAGAACAGCGTAAGTCGTTCCGTCCTTAGCATCGCAGGTTTTTCTCACAGAGATTCCAAACTCCGCAATGGGGGCCACCTAGATCTTAACAACAGCAACAACACCAGAAATCATACCAAACAAAGCACAAACAAATGTGAGGGTTGTTCCACTCAACAAACCACCCAAGGAGGACGTCAACCATCTGCGTCTAAGCCCTGAGCCGTTCCTTCCCCTTCTTCCGTTACCGGAAGGGGAAAGTATCTTTCATTACCTGACAGAGTGGCAACGCATCACTTCAGATGCCTGGGTACTGAATATTGTGCAAAATGGTTATTGTCTCAGGCTTACAAACCCTCCGCCTTCTATTCCACCGAAGCCCTCCATGTCACATCTGGATTCTCTCAGGGCAGAGGTCAACATCCTATTAGAAAAGAAGGCAATAGAACCTGTTCCCACCGATCAGCATGGAAAAGGGATTTACTCAAGGTATTTCCTAGTACCATAGAAAGACAAGCACAAATGCAGACCTATTCTCAATCTAAGAATAGCCAACAAATGGATTTGAAAGGAGAAGTTCAGAATGCTGGTTTTGCATTAGATATATCCCCAGCTTCACCAGGGAGATTGGCTATGTTCCATCGACCTTCACGATGCATACTTCTAGATTTCCATTGCCAAGATGCATCGGAAGTTCATAAGGATTCTTGTGGGACAAGACCATTACCAATTTGCCGTGCTCCCATTCGGCCTCAACTCAGCGCCCAGAACGTTCTCCAAATGCATGGCTGTGGTGGCAGCCCGTCTAAGAAAGCATTGAATCTTGTCTATCCCTATCTAGACGATTGGCTCATAAAGGCAGCCACATCTCAAGAAGCCCAACCACATTTCAATTGGACTTACCAACTTCTTCAACGATTGGGCCTTCATGTCAACCTTTCCAGAGGTTACACTACTTAGGCGCCACCATCGACACCATTCAAGAAAAGGTGTTTCCTTCAGAGGAGCAATGTTTATTGATCCTTCTGAAATGTCAAGCTCTTGAGAAAGCGCCGCAGTCAACAGCAAGAATAGTCTCATCTCTTCTAGGATTGATGGCTTCTTGCATCCACCTCACTCCCAACGCTCGCTTCCACATGAGACCTTTGCAGGAGTGTCTAGTAAATCAATGGAATCAGTTAGTAAACGATTAGGAGGACAGGATTACTCTCTCCCCACATGCAACATGGTCCCTCAAGTGGTGGTGTTCTCCAAACAATTTGCTGAAAGGGATGCCCTTCCATCAGCAAGTTCCCGCGCAGACAATAGTCACAGACGCATTGTTGCTAGGATGTGGTGCCGTAATGTTTCATCTGCAGATTCAAGGCTCTTGGGGCCAGATGTATCAAAGCTTTTTGCATTCACAAATGGTGCGAATGCCTGTTTGCAAATGCAAAAAGCCCTTTCAGAATGTATCAAAGGCATTCTGAATGCAATTTTAAGGAATCGCTAAAATAGCATTCCTTAAAATTGCGACCCTGTTTAGAGAGTCGAAAATGCGACTCTCTAAATAAGAAATCGCAAATAAGGAATCCTTATTTGCAATTTCTAAAGCACATGTATGAAGCAATTCCTTAATGTGAATTGGGCATTAAGGAATCGCTATTACCACCAAGTTGAACTTGGTTGTAACCATGTGCAAATTAAAAAAATGCGTTTTAAATGCATTTGAAAAATTTACATGTAAAGCACACATGCCCGTTTGGCATGTGTGCACCTTACATGTTGTTAAAAAAAAATTTGGGGTGCAGCAGAGGGGGCCTTAGGCCCCCAGCACCCTGGACTTTGCATTTCCCAAAATTGCGAATTTCAGTTAGGAATTACCACCTATTACCACCAAGTTAAACTTGGTAGTAACCATGTGCAAATTTTAAAAATGCATTTAAAATGCATTTTTAAAATGTACATGTAAAGCACACATGCCCTGTTGGCATGTGTGCACCTTACATGTTGTTAAAAAATGTTTTGGGGTGCAGCAGGGGGTGCCTTAGACCCCTAGCACCCTGGACTTTGCATTTCCCAAAATTGCGAATTCCAGTTAGGAATTCGCAATTTGGGACATGCTAAATATTTGCCAATATGGGCCGACAGGCCCATAGATGAGAATGGGGGCCGGTATCGCAATTTGCAATTCGGTAATAGCATTTGCGATTTTTAAGAAATCGCTATTACCGAATCGCAAATATGATACATTGCATTTTGCGAATCAGAAATAGCAATTTCTTAAAAATCGCTATTTCCGATTCGCAAAAGGCTTTTTTCATACATCTGGCCCTTGGTCTCAGAAGGAGAGATTGTATCACATCAGTCTCCCCGAACTACGGGTAGTTCATCTGGGACTCAAAGCCTTTTTCCCTGCATTAACCACGAACACCCTACTTGTCCAGACAGACAATACAGCCACCATGTATTACCTGAAAAGCAGGGTGGCACCAGATCCCGAACTCTATCATTGGAAGCGCAGACACTATGGAACTGGCTTCTGACCAGGAACCTAACAATAACAGAGACTCACCTCCCGGGCATAGAGAATGTACAGGCAGACGTTCACAGCAGAGCGCTGGACGAAAACCACAAGTAGATGCTGCACAACGACATCGTACAATACATCTCCTCAATGTGGGGCACCCCTTCTATAGATCTGTTCACAACAGCAGACAACAGAAAATGCTTAAGCTTAATGTAGTTCTTTCACGTCTACATCCTTTTGAGCCCATACACAAGGCATTTACATTATTTAGCAATTACATCAGCTCGCAGGGTTAGTGAGATCCAGGCCCTTTGTGCTCATGAACCATACACAGTTTTTCATTCTTCCAAGGCTGTAATGCAAACACATCCAAAATTCCTACCAAAAGTTATATCTGATTTACATGTAAACCAGACTATTTCTTTACCGACTTTCTTTCAAAACCCATCTACTCCTGCAGAGAGAACACTGCACTCTATTGATGTGAAGATGGTTTTAAAAATGTACTTAGACAAAACTAAATCCTTTCGCAAGTCACAGCAACTGTTCATTAACTATGGTCCAGTTCGAACAGGCCTTGCCACCTCCAAGCAATCTCTTTCCAGGTGGATTGTGTCATGTAATTTGCTTTGTTACCAGTTAGCCTATAAGTCCCTTGTTGGCAGACCTAAAGCACATTCTACCAGGGGCAAAGCAGCCATGACTGCTTTGATGAGAAACATTCCCTTAGCAGATATTTGCAAAGCTACTACTTGGAGGTCTGTCCACACCTTTACTAAGCACTGCTGCCTTGATTCTGATGCTAGGGCAGATGCCCAAGTAGTACAGGTTTCTCTTACAAATTTCTTTGGTTAAAAAAATATTAGTCTATTGATCAGTCTAATCCACCGCTCTCAGGGGGATGGGCTTGCTACTCTATTCAGCGCTTATGACTATACATGGAAATCCCTTCTGAGAAAAGGTATAGTTTCTTACCTGTAACTCCGGTTCTCTCGTAGGAGGTATTTCCATGATAGACATAAGCGCTGAACAGTTCTGCCCGCCTGCAGGGACCCCAGAGCATTTCTCAGAAAATATCTTCTGACACTTAAGAAGATATTTTCAGAGAAATGCTCTGTGGTCCCCGCAGGTGGGCAGAACTATTCAGCGCTTATGACTATCATGGAAATACCCCTAGGAGAGAACTGGAGTTACAGGTAAGGAACTATTCCTTCTCCAGCTCCTGTCAGCATTCTGCAACGTGTCCACGGCTGTGCATCTTCTGGGTTAAGCAAGACTTGAGCTGCACCAAGAAGCAAGAAGGAATCTCCCTTGGAGTGAAGGAGTCACTCCTCTGCATCTGCAGGCACCTAAGGCAACAACGTCCGGCTGGTGGGATCTTCTGTCCTCCGGACCTACGAATGGTAGTCTAGTTTGGTGTGCTTACAATAAAGTATCTTTATTTTTGCAACACTGTGTGGTTCCTTTGATGTGTGATCAGTTACTGTGTGACTACTGTGGTAGTGCAAGTGCTTCACATGCCTTCTGCATAGGTCTTGCGGCTCATCACACCCTAGAGAGCCCTGGCTGTCTAGACACTAACTCTAAGTAATTGGGGTTTGCCTGGACCTAGTATAAGGTGTAAAACCATAGGTGTCCACCACGCACTGGCCCAGCTTCCCTACAAACCCTTTCGGACATCCTTCACCTTCTAAACAAAGGAGACTAAATGACGACATTTGATTTACAGGATGCCTATTTCCACATCCCCATTCATTACAGGCATCGCAAATACCTCCGCTTTACTGTAGCCGGTACCCACTATCTATTCAGAGTCCTTCCTTTTGGACCTATGTCACCCCCTCGAATCTTCACAAAATGTCCGGGCACCAGTGGGAGCTGCACTTCGCAAACAAGGTTTTCAAGTATTTCCCTACTTAGACAATTGGCTTCTGAAAGCCTTATCCCCACAACAAGCTTCCCAAGACACCACTGCTGGTCTTACATTATTTTGCAGTCTAGGCCTCAAGGTAAACCACCTTTCTGGGTGCACATCTCAACACAATCGAGAACACAGCTTGTCAAGAAGTGAAAGCTCTTTGGAATTGGGTCACGAAACACCTAATGTCCTTCAGAGCAGAGCATGTGTCTGGTGTGAACAATACTCTTGCAGACACACTCAGCAGAACATAGGACAATTGACACGAATGGGAACTCGATCAGCAAGAAGTGGACAAGATCTTCTCGTCTGTGGCAAACCGGAGTTAGATCTCTTCTCAACCAACAAGAACGCCAGATACCAGTTCTACGCCAGTTGATACCTGCTCCCGAGGTGTGAGGGAATGCCCTTTTGATGAGATAGTCCAGGATCTTTGCTTACTCTTTTCCACCCTTCCCAAGATTCTCAGAAAGTTGAAAACAGAGCACTGCTGGCTCATCCTAGTAGCTCCCAAGTGGCCCAGACAACATTGGTTTACATAGCTAATTCTATTATCCATGACCGATCCTATCTGTCTTCTGAGGAAACTAACCCTCCCGGTGTGGAACCAGGGCCAAATCTTACATACGGAGCCAGCCTCTCTCCATTTGCATGCATGGCTCTTAAGTTCTGTGAGTTTCGAGCCATGATCATCAATCAGGAATGCAGAGATATACTATCCAGAGCACCGGCCGAAAGTACAAGCAAGACTTACAGGCTGAAGTGCCTCTTTGAAGCCTCTCCTGAATAGATCATGCCTTATCTTCTCTCACTGGCCAAGTCTGGCCTTGTTCATGCCTCAACTAATGTTCACCTTGCTGCAATCTCAAGATACAGGCATTCCTTGCTAGCTCCATCACTTTACTCCACATGACTCATCAAGCAGTTTATAAGATGGTTATTCGCACCTTTTCCTCCTAGGTGGCCACCTCTCCTGTAGTGGCACCTCAAAGTCATTCTCTTGCAATTGATGAAATACCCATTCGAACCAATTCATAAGGCTTAGCTGAAGTTTCTTACATAGATGTTCTCAATTTTACTTGCTTCTGCATCCACCAGAAGAGTCCGCGACATACAAGCCTTTAAAAATCAAGAGCCCTTCCTTCACTTCATGGACAGATTTGTCCTACTTGAACAAATCCGAGGTTCATTCCAAAGGTTCTTTCCCTTTTCCATCTTAATGAACTGGACAAATTCTTCTACACCAGCTGAAAGAACTCATCACACATTGGACATTAAACACTGTCTGAAGTTCCATCTCCACCACACTAAACAGGCTCGCAGAACGGATCAACGGCCAGTCTCTTATGGTCAAGGATGTCAAGGGACAACCGTGGCAAAGGCCACAATAGCACAGTGGATCTCAGCAACCATTCAGTTTTGCCACTCTAAAGCTGTCAGACTACTCACCAAAACGGCTGAGGTACACTCCACAAGAGCAGTGTCCACTTCAGCTGCTGTCTTCACAGGCATCCCAGTGGAAAAAATATGGCGAGCTGCAACATGGAAGATCATTAATTCCTTTATGCAGCAGTACTGCCTTGAGTCAGCACAATGCATTGATTCAGCCGTAGGACATGCCATCTTTTTTATTAACGTGAGCCTCTTTCTTAATGGAAATTTTTATTCATGTTATTTCTTGTTTTAATTATGTTTGTTTATCCAACTATTCCAGTATGGATGTTTACAATTTCCAAAATATTTCCAATCATTTCCAATCATGTTGATGATGATATTTCTATCATGCTTACGCATATAAAATGTATATGTTATATTTTCTATTATGAAATGTTTTTCCCTTTAACCAACATCCACTAAGGGCCTTTGCAGTTGCCTGTAATACTGCTTGCTATTTTGATTCAAGCATGTGAATCTATGAAAGATCCAAAACTGGATAAGAAAATAAGTTACTTACCTGTAACTGCAGTTATCCAGTATTGGTATCGATCATAGATTCACATGCAGCCCACCCTTAAAGGATCCACCTATATTTGAGCATATCCTTCACTCTTGTGATCGAAAACCTGATGGAAAGAGCCTCTCCTGGGAGTATTCTAGAGGGTTATAGTGCCTGATTGGTCATAGGTCAAGTTTGGTCCTTTTTTAATAAAGGACATAGATAGGCTGTAAAACTGAAGTTCTACCTATTATGGTTCTTGCATGCTGCTTTTCGAAGGTACCATTGGACTCCCACTTGGACGATAGGGAATGATTCGAGCTTGTGAATCTATGAAAAATACCAATGCTGAATAACTGCAGTTACAGGTAAGTTACTTAGTTCTCTTTCTATAAATTCCTTATCACTCAAATTAATTAAGGAAAACTGTGAAACTAACTGATTTACATTTGCATTTGCTCTCTGAGTCATGTTTTACTGATGAACAATCACTTGCTGATGTGTCATCGTGGCTCGTGGAACCTGCATTTGTTGTGGGACCTGCATCTACTGTGGAACCTGCATCTGCTGTGCACCCGTTGAAGCAACCACACTTTGGACTTGGGGTCTTTGAGTTCTCTGAATTTGAAATTGATCATTGTCAATAACCTGAGCAACACCACCACTTTGCACCATCTTATTCACATTTTTATAAGGGCATTCCCACAGCCAATGTCCAAGATTTCCACAAACATGACATATAAGTGTTTTCCTCATTGACTGCACATCATCTGCATTTTCTTATTTTTTTAATTAATATATTTTATTCAGAAAAGAAAGATCATTCATTACAAACAATGGGGAGAAGAAAGATAACAAAAAACATCGACCACTTCATAGCAATTGAAATGCTAAATGCCTTACATACTTTTTCACTAAACCATTACTGTGACCGCACCTAATCTCCGAAGAGTCCCCATATTATCTGCCCCTTACATCTTGCCGGCCTCCGCTTACATTCATACAGAGTTACCTCCAGATGATAGATAGATAAAAGTTTGCCCAGCCACTGCTGACATGAAGAGGGCAATGGATCTAGCCATGCAGAAGCTACAGATAGCCAGTATACAGCCATTGACATAAAAATAAAAGCCCTTTGTGTCTTACCCCCTTTCACTGAAACCCCTAAAAGCATAAAGTCCGAGGTAAGCTCTACATCGTATCCTACCACCCCCTTTAGCACCTGCTGTATCTCCTCTTTCACCGACGTCAATTTAACACAGGTAGCGAACGTATGCCTAATATCTACTCCGTATACTTCACATCTCGGGCAGTGGGTTCCCCCCAGCCTTCCCCATTTAGCTAGTTGAGTGGGGGTATAGTATAAATCGTATAATTTGTTATAATGCTGTGCCTGTAATGCGAAAGACATTAGCATAGAATATCCAAGCTCAGGGGATTCGTAAAATGTAATACCTCCCTTATTAAAATGACTTTCCCACTTCTTGCTATACTTCTCAAGATCGTTCGATTGTTCTAACATAAACATTGAACATTCTGTTACATTCTCCAAAAAGAGAGCTCTCTCCAAACCCCTGTATCCCCCCAGCTTTCTTACTCAAAAAATCTCTTATCTGCAGCTACTTAAAAGAATCCCTTTGCTGCAGTCCGTACTCCTCCCGAAGATCCTCGAATGATCTAAGCCCTGACCCCTCATAGAAATCTCCGAGCCTTCAGACCCCTTGGAGGGCCCACCTAGCAAAATAATAATCTTTAAATATCTCCGGGAGGAAAGGGTTATTGTCTATTGGCGTATAGCGATTAAACCTCCCAAGTCCTGCCTTTTTCCACCAGGGACGCCAGCATTTAAATGCCTCTTCTAGTACGTTGAACCAAACTTTCTTATAATAACTGGGTTCCACAAAGACCAACAGTATTCTGCCCCTGTTTTGCCATATTTCCCCACCATCAATGGGCGCATAAATTGGAAAGCCGCTGCCATCTGAAACAATTTTAAATTCGGGAGAGTCCATACCCCCTTCTCTCGAGGTAAAGAAATTTGTTTACTCGCCCTTCTACACTTACCATATGCCCATATAAATCTAGTTACTAAGTGATACATCTCCCTAAACCAAGATTTTTCAAAAACTAATGAAATTGCCTGAAAAAGATACAGCACTTTAGGCAAAAAAAATCATTTTAATCATATTACATCTCCCCATCATAGACATATGCAGGTTATTCCACCTGCTAAAGTCCTGATTAGCTTTCCTTAATAGCGGGTCTAAATTTATATTGACTATCTCCACCACCCTACGGGCAATATCTATACCTAAATACACAGCATGGTCCACCTTGCGGGAGTCTTGCAATGTTGCATATTTATTCACCAGCAGCTGGGTTTTCTCTCTATTTAATAAATACCCAGAAAACTTCCCAAATTTACTCGTCTCCTCTATTTCTCTTAACGCTTCATCCGGATTGTCGGTTATAACCGCTATATCATCCGCATTGGCCAAAACCTTAGTGTTCCATCCAAACCTATGAACTGCCCAGATGTCAGAATTCCTTTCTAGCTGCCGGAGCAGAGGATCAATATATATTGCAAACAGCAATGGGGAGCATTGGCACCCCTGCCTAGTGCCTCACCCAATTTGAATACAATCAGATTGCCCTCTAACTGTATCCAAGCAACAGGAGATATATAAATGGCTTTTATTGCATACAAAGTTTTTTCCCCCAAGGCCATAAGTTTCCAATACTTGCCAGAGATAGTCCCAATTCACCCTGTCAAAAGCCTTCTCTGCATCCAGCAATACGACCGCCATAGGCTCTTCTGCCACATATTCTGCATCAAAGAGCGTAATGACCCTTCTAATATGATCAGTGGTGTCCTTCCCGGGAATAAACCCATGTTGATTTGGTACCACTAACTTCTCGATTACCATGGAAAGCCGAACTGTAAAATTTTAGAGTACATTTTAACATCACTATTTATTAATGTAATTGGCCGATATGAGCCCGGATTCTGCGGCATCTTCCCCTTCTTCAAGAAAACTATTATATCAGCAGAAGCCCAAGATGGAGGAGCTTTACTGCCATTTTGCACCTGAGTAAATAATTCCAGCATCAAGGGTAGCCGTAGGGCTCTAAAGCAATTATAAATTGCATCAGGGCCGACGGCTTTTCCTGTAGAGAGTCATGTATTGCCTCTTCCAGTTCCCCTATACTAATTCTGTCCCTCAAAAACTCCTTTTCCTTTTCCGAAAGCTTACCAGTCTTAATAGTACTTAAAACCCCAAACAATACTTCCTCCTCTATGGGGGGAGCAGGTTTATAAAGGTCGGCATAATATCTACCAAAAACCTCTCCGATCCCTTCAGTGTGCGCTATAATCCATCCATGTTGGTCTTTAATTTCCCTAATAACCCCAGTCACCGCCTTATGGCGCACGCGTACCGCCAATAGACGGCCGGTCCTTTCACTATATTCATAACTTTCAGATCTCTTGACAAGAGACTTTTTTCCGCTACTTTTTTTTCTGAGATCTCATTAATTGCTGCCTTCGCTGTAGCAATCTTCTCCAGGGCAGTATTTGTACCCCCCCCCCCTTCTCAATAACGGAGATCAAATGGCTTTCTGCCTCTCTGAGCTTTGAATATGCTTCTTTAATCAGAGCATGAACATGCTTCTGTCTTCTGAGGCTAAAGCTCAAGGTTTCCCCTCGTATCCCAGCCTTTAAAGTGTCCCAGACAATCTTGACCGGAGCAGTCCCCCAACTGATTTCCAAAAATTCCTTTATCCAAATATTGACATGGCAATGGTATTCTAGATCATTAAGAAGCTTTCTCTCAAAAGTCCACTATCTCTTCTGATATTCAAAGCCCTTGAGATTTACTTCCAATATTAATGGGTTATGATCTGCCATAAAACGCGGACATATATTTCCATGCCAGCCCCTATTAATAATTCAGGGGAGATTAAAAAATAGTCTAATCGAGCCAACTTCGCATGGGGGGGGCAGAATAATACGTATAACCAGGATCAGGTTCACAGAGCTTTACCCATGCGTCCACCAGCCCTAATTCCTTCTGCAAACTAGACAAAGCCTTATATACCTGGGGTTTGCGAACGTAATACCTAATAGGGGTGGTATTTAACATATTGATTAATCCATCCCAGGAGCCATTAAAGTTCAAATCTCCACAAAGAATAAAGGGGGGTGGCCACTCCGCTAGTTCCACTGACATATAATCCATGAGGACTTGTTCATCCCCCACTGCACCACAGATAGAACACAGGGTAAAGCACCCGTTACTATAATGACACTCCACAGCCACCCATCTTCCATTTCTGTCTGCCGTCTGCCTTGTAATCTTCAGTTTACTGCTACCATCTAATATCACAACCCCCTTGGTCTTGACATTTTGTTCAGTACACACTACTACCTTCATACCTAACGAACCTAAGCTCGATCTATTGCTATATTCTACATGCGTCTCCTGTAGGCAGTATATGTCTGCCCTAAGGGTTTTCAAATCTTCAGCAGTTTTTTTGCCGTTTACGGGGATTATTTAACCCGCATATATTAATCAATGCAATTCGCAGTCTAGTCATTTATCCGTTAAATCTCCTTGGGCATATGTATTTATCAACTGTTATACTCATTTTACTGTTTCTGGCTCCCATCTTTATACACTAGATGTCATCCTTCCACCTTTTTTTAAACTTGCTAATCCCTTTTTCTCCTCTCCTTCAACTCCTTTAGTCTTAAGCATCTCGTCTCCCCTTTCTTTTCCTTTTCCTTTTTTCTTTATACCTCACCCCAGTCCCCTCCGCTCCCACACTTCCTCCCCTACCACCAATCCTCCTCCTCCCCTCTTCCTTGCCCCCACCTGCCTGCTCCCAGCCTCTCCTCCCCCACCCCCCCACCAAATGAGCAATCAGGCCACCACTGGCCTGAATGATGGTATCCCTTGGTGCTGGTTAAAGCCTCTCCCCGGACAACTGTGCTTCCACCATTCGTATTTACCCCCACCCTCAATGCAGTTAAAAATTCCTTTTATCTCTGATCAGTTTCCTGCCCGTTCTGTACTTTCAATTCCTTCAGGTACTCATTTGCTTAAAGTTCAGACATAAATTTTCAAATTTTTCTGTTAACCACCGTCTTCAGCCGTGCTGGAGCCAACAGAAAAGCCTCCCCTCCCCTATCCTGGGAAGGCTTAATCAGCTGTTACTATGAGTATAACGTAGTTTACTCTCCATTAACATAGCAAACATAGGAATGGAAATCTTAAATTCAAATATACAACATACAATATATTTCAATTTAGATATTTATTATAGCTAATTAAACATTCAGTTCGCACATAATATAATCAACATAGAATCAACCAAAAATATATAATACAACCCCCTACCCTAAATGAAACATACATATATGAAAACATAAATAACATACCTGTAAATACGCAAAAATAAACAAATAACACAGAACCAACAAAATCACAAAATAGTATACATACAAATTTACAACCGCCTCATACATGAGAGGATATTTAAACAGCACAATAAAGTTACTGTTTTGATGCTACAATTATGCGTTGTAGTTTGGATTGTATAAAATTCAACATAATAACAGCCAATTCTAGGTTATAATTTCCTGATTCAAATTCTCGTGTTACAGGCCTGATGGTAGCCAATCCTGGTCAGGGCTTCAAATTTGCCAATTTCAAACACTTCATGCCAATGTTCAAGACATGCCAATTTACAAGCCTTCTTAGGAACCCACTCCTGTCTTTCCTGTGGTATGGAGGATTGTTTGTAGTACTGGTCAGCAAGAGCACCACTGGCCTGAATGATGGTATCCCTTGGCGCTGGTTAAAGACCCTCCCCGGACAACTGTGCTTCCACCATTCGTATTTACCCCCACCCTCAATGCAGTTACAAATTCCTTTTATCTCTGATCAGTTTCCTACCCGTTATGTACTTTCAATTCCATCAGGTATTCATTTGCTTAAAGTTCAGACGTAAATGTTCTAATTTTTCTGTTAACCACCGTCTTCAGCCGCGCTGGAGCCAACAGAAAAGCCTCCCCTCCCCTATCCTGGAAAGGCTTAATCGGCTGTTGCAACCGCCACCTTCGCTCCACCATTACATGGCAATAATCCAGTCGTGTAAAAAAAGTAATATTCTCAGCGCACCGAGGAGCATCGGGCAGGCTTTTTCAAAAATGGTTTGCCTAAGCAGAAAATTACCAAAAAAAACCTGAATGTTATGTTGTTATGTTATTGAGACTTATATAGCGCCAGCTACCCGTAGGCCTCGTAGCGCTGATCAGTTTGAAAAGTTTAGAACATACTGGAGGAATCTCAAACTTCACTGGAGAGGGGGAACTTAGAGGAATTTAGAATAGCCAGGTTTTAATGGCCTTCCTAAATTCAGTCTCCTGATTCATCATGCGAATATTCGTGGGTAGATAGTTCCAAAGTCTGGCTCCCTGGTACTTCAGGGATCTTCCTCCCCATGATGTTCTCTTTACTTTGGGTACCACTACCAGGGCTTTAGAGGCCGCTCTCAAAACTCTTGTGGGTGTGTATAGTAAAATTAATGATTTTAGATAATGATGATCTTTTTTATATAGAGCTCTGTGGAAGACGCAAAGAGCCTTAAACTTTATCCTTTTTGCCACTGGAAGCCAGTGCAGTTCAATCAGAGCTTTTTTAGCTGAAGTGATCCTAGGCAGATTAAAGAGCAAACGTGCTGCAGCATTTTGTACCACCTGTAGTGTATTAACCACATAACCTGGAGATCCCAAAAAAAGGCTGTTTCCATAATCTAATCTGGATAAAATCAGGGCCTGTACGGCCAATATTTTGGCCAGTGGCGGAAGCAGACCAATAATCTTCCTTAGTAGCTTAAGAATCCCAAAACAGGTGGCTGACGTTCTCTTGGCCTGATATTCCATGGCGAGTTTGTGATCCAGCCAAACTCCCAAGGCTTTAATCTGAGCTTTGGGGGGGGGGTGGCATGGGGGTGGGTAAGTAATCTAAATGTATTACTGGTCCTATATTTTTAGCAGGGTTGGCCAGTTTTCCTAAAAGCATAATTTCTGTCTTTTCTTCGTTGAGTTGCAGCCTGCTTTCTGTCATCCAGGCAGCAATCGCTTGGAGACAGGCAGGCAATCCAAGTTGTCCGCCTCCTTATTGGGGGAGAAGGAAACCACCAGCTGTGTGTCGTCCGCATATGACACCAGGGATACCCCAAAGGGTTCTATGACTTCTGCTAGGGGGGACATGTAAATGTTGAACAGAGTGGGACTCAAAGATGAGCCCTGCGGAACTCCGCATAAAGGTTTCAACTGGGCTGAGAAAAAAAGAACGATCCAGGACTTGAAAGGTTCTATTTTGTAAGAATGAGCTTAACCATTTAAGCGCCCTTCCTTTGATCCCACTATTTCCCATTCTTTGAATGAGTAGATCATGATTGACCGTATCAAATGCCGCGCTCAAATCTAGCATTATTATTCCAGTTGCCTGACCTTGGTCCATTCATTTTCTCGCTTCTTCCGTAACCGCAATCATGGCAGATTCAGTGCTGTGGCCCGGTCTAAAGCCCATTTGAGTTATATGCAAAATCTTGTGTTCCTCCAAAAAGCCCGATAGTTGTATATTTACATGCTTATCAATAAGTTTTGCCATCATGGGAAGGAGCGAGATAGGCCTGTAGTTTTTAAAGACCGCTCCATTTAGATTAGGCTTCTTTAGAAGGGGCTTGACCACTGCATGTTTCCAGGAGTCCGGCACCATCCCACTATGTAGCGAGCTGTTCAACATCTCAGTTATTACCGGATTTAGCGCTACTCTTCCCTGCATAATAATCTGGGGAGGTGCGGGATCAAGTGGAGAGCCTGATTTTAATTTACTGAGGAGCCCCAAAGCTCCTTCCTCAGAGATGGGAAGAAAACTCTGTAAAACATTGTCAACTTCCTTCATCTCCATCGCATGCCCTGCGACTCCCCCCACTTCCCCTGAGAAGTTTTCATAGAGGTCCTCAATCTTCTTTAAGAAGAAGGAGGCAAAATTGTTACTATGTTCTTCTGAAGCTTCCATTGCTTCCGGGCATGCAGGAATATACAATAGCTCCTTAAGCACACCAAAAATTTATTTTGGAGATCCTGCCGCCTTTTCAATTTTATCTCCATAAAAGGTCGCTTGGGCTAATCTGATCTCCTTCTGGTACAACCTAATTGAACCTTTGTACTCTTCTCAATCCTCCTCCTTTAGTGATTTCCTCCATTTCCTTTCAATCGTCCTACAGTTCCTCTTTAATGTCATTAAGTGGTTATTGAACCAGGGAGTCTTTCCTCCCTTCTTTTACCCAGAGAGGGGTGTATAGGGCAGCACTCTGTCCAGACTATCAGAGATCCACTCATTAAAAGAGGTAGGGTCTATCTGCCGGTCCCTTATAAAATATTTTTTATTTCTATTCAGTGAATTGACCCATTCTGTTGTCTTTAATTTATTCCACTTCCTAATCTTACTGTTGGAGTGATGGTCGTGTCCAAACCTTTTAGTTATATTTGCCTTTAAGGTGATTAAAGAATGATCGGACCATGCTACAGGGTAGGGGGTAGTGTGACCAACGATGAAAGATTACTAAACACCAGGTCTAAGGTATGCCCTTTCTCCTGTGTGGGGCCGCTGATCAGTTGGTGTAGTCCCAGAGCTTCCAGACCATTCACTAACCGCTTAGTTGCCATAAGTTCTAAATTATCAACTTGGATATTAAAATCTCCTAATAGAATAAAATTCGGCCTATTGCCTATGAGACTTGCCATCCGCTCTGGTAATAGGTTCAGGAATTCATCATAAGTCCCTGGGGGGGCGGTAAAGTAGTACTCCTGTAAATGTAAACATAGGATTGAAGGTAATGGAAAAAGTCATTCCTTTACACCCTGTGAGGTCAAGGGGACTATGGTTAAAAAGAAAATCTTGTTTAAAAATAATTGCTATTCCCCCTCCTTTTCCTTTATCTCTATCGGTTCTTGCTATCACATACCCTTTGGGTAATGCAAGAGCTAAATCCGGCCCTGAACTCTCATGGAGCCACCTTTCTGTCAAAAAGAGGGCATCTGGTGCCCCCTCGCTCAACAAGAGATTTATGTCTAGTTTGTGTGCTGGCAGAGAGCGGCAATTTATTAGCTGAATCCTCACATTATATTTGGAGGGTTCTGCCTGATCAGAGTCAAGACCCATAGGCTTTTCCAGAGTCCAATCACATCTAGGGCAAGACCATGTCTCCCTTGCATCGCTGGGACAAATGTAGCAGCTCTCTCCTACTCTTTTCCTAAGGTCCTTTAGCTCACATGACGAATAGGTAAAAATATCTGGACTTACCATACTTAATTGATGCAGGGGGTGGCCCCTAGCCCCGTCCTGGCGCGGACGGGCGCAGACGGGCTTGCCTTAGGCACGCCTTTGGTGCGCGGACGCCGGGACCGGTTTTATTAAAGCTGGGAAGCGGTCAACTAGACCGCCAACCCCCCAAGATGGCGGACCTCTGTGGGCCTCTACAATGTAGTAAAAATGGCTGCCCCTTAGAAAACCGAACTTCAGTACAGATTCAATACAATTTTAAAAAGATGTTTAAAAACTTGGCGATAAAATGTGCTAATCGGCTGACCTTAAAAACCTTAAAAGCCAATGGTCATGCCAGGAGAATGCAGTCTGACCAAAAGTGCAGTGCAGTGCTCCTTCTCCTGAATACATCGTAATTTCCTCTTGTTCACATCAACTTTTCCACCTATTTCAATTTTGCCACACACCTTAATTCCCTCTTCCTCCCACTTTCCACTACCAGTTTACATGAATTCAAGCACTTTAAAAACCTTCAAAATCCGATCTCCAGCACAGACGCCGGGACCGGTTTTATTAAAGCTGGGAAGCGGTCAACTAGACCGCCAACCCCCCCAAGATGGCGGACCTCAGTGGGCCTCTACAATGTAGTAAAAATGGCTGCCCCTTAGAAAACCGAACTTCAGTACAGATTCAATACAATTTTAAAAAGATGTTTAAAAACTTGGCGATAAAATGTGCTAATCGTCTGACCTTCAAAACCTTAAAAACCAGTGGTCAAGCCAGGAGAATGCAGTCTCACCAAAAGTGCAGTGCAGTGCTCCTTCTCCTGAATAAATCGTAATTTCTTCTTGTTCACATCAACTTTTCCACCTATTTAAATTTTGCCACAGACCTTAATTCCCTCTTCCTCCCACTCTCCACTACCAGTTTACATGAATTCAAGCACTTTAAAAACCTTCAAAATCCAATCTCCAGCGCGGACGCCGGGACCGGTTTTATTAAAGCTGGGAAGCGGTCAACTAGACTGCCAACCCCCCAAGATGGTGGACCTCCGTTGGCCTCTACAATGTAGTAAAAATGGCTGCTCCTTAGAAAACCGAACTTCGGTACAGATTCAATACAGTTTTAAAAAGATGTTTAAAAACTTGTCGATAAAATGTGCTAATCGGCTGACCTTAAAAACCTTAAACCAATGGTCAAGCCAGGAGAATGCAGTCTCACCAAAAGTGCAGTGCAGTGCTCCTTCTCCTGAATAAATCGTAATTTCCTCTTGTTCACATCAACTTTTCCACCTATTTCAATTTTGCTACACACCTTAATTCCCTCTTCCTCCCACTCTCCACTACCAGTTTACATGAATTCAACCACTTTAAAAACCTTCAAAATCCGATGAATGGCTCTTGGATGTTTGGGCCTGGGGTTGCGATCTCCCATCCGCCTAGCCAGTGGAAATCTGTGGACTTTTTTGAATTTCCACCTCCCAGTCCCAGTTTGCAAGTTTTGGAAAAGCATTTCGCAGAAGCTTGATCATGAATGCT
This sequence comes from Pleurodeles waltl, assembly GCF_031143425.1. Lineage (NCBI taxonomy): Eukaryota > Metazoa > Chordata > Amphibia > Caudata > Salamandridae > Pleurodeles > Pleurodeles waltl. Next base: position 1,053,183,249 of record NC_090443.1, read on the forward strand.
CTAATGTCATTTCCCTCCGCACCCTCTTCTATCCCCAAAAATCGCAGATTATTTCTTCTCTGCCGGTTTTCAAAATCTTCCATTTTCCACATAATCTCTGTTAATTGTCCACCTTGAGTCTCCACCTGCTCCTTCAAAGCCTCAACTTCTACCTGCACTACAAAGGTCCTATTCTCCACAGTATTTAACTTTTCTTTAATTTCAACACAGGATTTACCAATCTTACGAACTGTGGCCTGTAGTTGCTTGGTGGCCATTCGGGCTCTCCAACTCTCTGCCCGTGTCTCAATTTGCAATTCCCTTACTGTGCCATATATCAGCTGCAGCATTTTTGTACATCAACTACATTTTCATTATGATCTGTCTGAACACCATGTCCTCTGCCTCTAAACTGAGGCAAGTTGTTAACCTGCTGTTGCACACCTTGCATTCCATTAGTGTTCACCATCATCTGCAGGCTCTGTCTGAGTAGCTTTCAATTTCATTACCATTACATTCTCCTCCAACCTTTTCTGCTTCAATTCAATGTAATCTCCACAGTACTTTGCTTACTGCTGTATCTTATCAATCAGCTTGCTCTGATAGCAAATCAAATACTTCTGAATCATTTCACTAACTTCTGGTTTCAGTCTTCGCACAGATCTAAACACAAAATGACCCATATCTTTCAGTTCAATGTTTTCTGTACCACTACACAATGCTGTTTGAAGGCTTGTAGAGTATTTCATAATAAGCATGAACCGACTGTTTCGGTTTCTGTGTTCTTCTCTCAATTTTCTGCCAATCATTGTTCTCCGGGGACACTCTGGGCCTCATTCCGACCCTGGCGGTAAAAACCGCCAGGGCCGCAGACGACGGGAAGCACCGCCAACAGGCTGGCGGTGCTTCCTGGGCCATTCTGACCGCGGCGGTAAAGCCACGGTCAGAAAACCGGGTCCGGCGGTTTCCCGCCGGATTAACCCCAGTTGGCCCAATCCTCCATGGCAGCGCTATGGGGATTCCGACCCCCTTCCCGCCAGCCTGTTTCTGGTGGTTTTCACCGCCAGGAACAGGATGGCGGTAACGGGTGTCCTGGGGCCCCTGGGGGCCCCTGCACTGCCCATGCCACATGGCATGGGCAGTGCAGGGGCCCCCTAACCGGGCCCCATTAAGCTTTTCACTGTCTGCCTAGCAGACAGTGAAAAGCGCGACGGGTGCTACTGCACCCGTCGCACACCTGCAACACCGCCGGCTCCATTAGGAGCCGGCTTCAGTGTTGCAGGCCGCTTTCCCGCTGGGCCGGCGGGCGCTATTTTGGCTAGCGCCCGCCGGCCCAGCAGGAAAGTCAGAATGGCCCCAGCGGTCTTCCGACCGCGGAGCGGCCATATGGCGGTTCCCCCCAGGCAGGCGGCGACCGCCACCCGCCGGGGTCGGAATGACCCCCTTTGTTCTTTAAAAATTCAATCACTTTGTAATACTTTTCATCACCTCTTCAGTTGGCACACCCCTTACTCGATCTCTTGGCGGTACATGATCAGGCCAATCAACACTTTGCTTGCACTCAACCCATAAATCAACTGGAACCACAATGTCAAATAATGTATTCAAATCTTTCCACAGATATTTCACAAATCTCGCTGTCTACTTGTACCATTCTGCAGGCTTCTCCCTCAATCTTGGGTAATCATTTGTGGGTGACTGTTTATAACTGTATATAGCCTCTACGTGGAATTTCTCTCACATGCATCATTTTTACATTGTCATCAGCTTGATGGGCTCCAGCCGTAGACAAATTTGGCTTTGCTTTCTTCTGATCTCTTTTCTTGACCCTTCTATCTTCCCATTTATCTAATGCACCCCAAGTCTGTATGTATGTAATTAATTCCTTTTATGTGCATTTTTATTCCGGGTGATCTTATATTGGCTCCGTCTTTGGTACTGAAATCTAATCTGTAACTTCTGTTAAGCTGCTTTGATTTTTCTAAATGCACATCATATTTGTCTGCCATTTCAGCTAACTTTTCATAAGCTAGTCCTGCTTACTGTGTAGCATCTTTGCACATGAAGCACAATTCATGTTCTGTGTACATCTCCAATTGAACCATGTCTAGGGTTCCAATAATTAATTCATTTAATTCTAATTTTAATCTGGACACATTCACTGATCTAGCTCTCTCAGGTGTCTCTTTTTTTCTGACACTGCAATTTGTCGCACCTGCTGCACCTTGTGGACTCAAATTATTAACCACAATTGTGGTGCTGATAAACCGTGTAAACTAATATTATTTCTCTGCGAAACATCTACTTGCAGGGTTTCAGAATGTAAACGTGTGATCTGATCAGGTGTGGGCATGTAAGGAAGTGGAGTTCTCAGTGGAAGCCTCGCATCAAGAACTGGTTCTGCTAGATTTAACATCTGGTTTGGGTCTGCAATCCTTGTACGAATCAAAGAATGAATAAGAAAAGCAGCTCTTTCCATTTCTGAATTATTGGAAAATATCAATCTCTGCATACCACTTGGTGACATCCCTGCAGATGTAAAACGACCTATGGTTATGGCAACTGTTTAAGCATCGGGTCCATTCAAATTTGTCTGATTCATTGGAATTGTCATTCCAGCACTTTCACCTGTTAAAACAGTGATAAAACTTTGTCCTGTTTGGCTCTGCACACCATTTGGCATTGACTGAACTGATGTGAACATGGGCATTGACTGGGGTTGGACACAATTTTAAACTGGCTGATTCACATAAGGTGTGGACACTGCTTGATTCACAACGGGACTTGGCATAACTTGGTTCATAACTGGACCTTGAACTTCTTGGTTTGCAACTGGACATAGTTCATACCCGCAATAGGTGAATAAACCACCGACACTTGTGTCACTGAATTTGCGGGTATACATGGAACTATCTGATTAGGGGTCTGTGCAACCCGAGCAGTTGGCACATTTCTGGTTATACTTTGTACTGCTTCACTTCTTGGTCCTGTCTCAACTGCATGATAAGGTAGGGGACGATTCATCAATAACTAATTCATGACTCATTATTTGGATCACTCTCATATGTCATGGTCTTTTTAATCTCATTTTCCGCTGTCTGCTCTGCTTTCGCTGTCTGTTTCTTTCTTGTCTTTTGCTTAGTACATGCTTCCTCTTCTTCACCTGAAATAGCTGGAAACATTCTCACTCCATCTAACATATTTGCTTTCTATAGTTTCTGCTCTTCGTCCCATCTAGCTTCTGAAAGTGTCTTAATTGCTTTATGCATTCTATTCTGATATTTAGTTCACATCTTGCCATGAGCAACCAAGCTCTATATATTGTGTGGGTCTTGGAGGCGGTTTCATTTCACACATTATTTGCCTCAAGTTATCTAGAATGTTCAAATTAAAAGTGCCGTATCGGGGAAAGTCTAAAACACTTTCTTTCTCAGTAATTTTGCACCAATATTCTAACCAAGCGCAATTCTGCCATCCTTTGTGAGTTGTCAAAATATAACGTGGGGTTCCTTCCAGCGGGGCTTCAATACCTTTTCTAACTGGAAAAACACATCTCCTCTGAACTCACTCTTTAATGCTTTGAACAATTTCATTTTTACTCAATTTCAATTAAAATCCCCACTTGCGATCGAATCAGGAAGTAATTTCAATCCCACAACCGTTTGCTCTCATGGTCCTCGACACGGTTCTGTCCACCAATACCAGCGAGGCTTCACACACTAACCGACCTCTACCAGCACGACACACAATGACATCACACTTCACTCAACAGCTTCAGTCACTTTGCAGTTGTCTCTCACACATACACTAAATGCAAAATATTGCGAGCAAATACCAAAAACCTGCCTGCGTATTCTACGGGTCTGCACTTTGGACTGTGGCTTTCACAATCACACAACAAGTAAAACTTGACCAGCAATTCTCACTCTGGTTGAAACGGATCCTCTCTAGGCCTTCGGGATCCACCCAATACCAACCAACAACTTACACACACTCAAGGAAAAACTACTGGCACCGTCAACAATGTCCAAAGACATGTACCTCACTGCAGCCAATAAATTTACCAAGTGTTAAGCAAACACCTGTGCGTTATCCCGGGATCTTTAGGTCTCGATGGCCCCGTCAACAACAACCGCAGACAATTTTTTAGCCAAAAGCGCCACAACAATTTCGAGTATGACAACTTCGCAAAATCACACTTCACCGCAATTTTCAAGCAGATTGATGGCATGCGCAAATTTCTACTTATACTCATGCAAACCAGTCACTTGTAGGCATGGTGCTGGATTTTCATCATTCTCTGGAACGGACCATGAGGCAAGATGTGGGATGGGAAGTTCCTGAAATGGGCAATGACATTTGGGCTTATAATACAACCCTACTCAAAAATATGGTTCCCCTCTTATGAGATGAAACCATCCTCTGCTATCAGAACTTCTGGCGCGTTTTCATCCTTCTCAGGAATCAAACACATCACTGAGGTCGACAGACCTTTTGACCCAGTAAGGAATGTTTATTTTATAACCACTATGTTAGTGTCATGAAGACAGTGTGCAAAACCAAATCATAAAGATAAATGATCACCATAGGTAGCCCAAAATGGTGGAATAAGTTTAATTGAATTAACATCAAAACAATTAGGCATTCAAGAGTAATCATACACATCATTAATATAAGAATCTGTGAGACAGAAACAAACCTTAGGTCACATTTCATCGCCATTTATCAAGTTCAATTAAGAAGAGTATGCAAATTTAGTGGGGAGGGGCAAACACATGCGGGCACAATGCAAAAGAAGCTAAAAATCTTTTGGAAAAAGATATACCTTGGTTTACAGCATAATAACTAAAGAATAAAAAGAATGTGTCAGCATGATAAATCCTATGCTAGAAAAAGGAGCATGTGAAAAGGCAATGGCATTCAGCTGAGAGGGGTATGCCTCTCCAACTGTGCAGCATTCAAGGGTTCTTTACCAGCAGAGTAGGAAGTTCAGCAGCAAAGTTGTCAACAGGAAATGTACAGAGTCAGGGAAAAGAAGATCTGCACGCAGCATGAAGAAGAATGACCACGGTTCCCAAAAGAAATGATATTTCAGAACTCATAAATTGTGCCAATTGGTCTCCCAATATTACTCCTCATCTCTCTAAAGGGGCATCATCCAATAGAATTTAGTTCACGGCTTTACTTTGCAACAGTTTGTTTAATTCTCAGGTTCTGCATGGAATTAGCTCTTGTCCGTATGAATCCATGCAGGGTTGCAACAGTTTATTCCACGTTAAACTTGCAGGCCAGAATGTTTTTTTTCAAGGACGCTAAGCTAAAAGTCTCCATGAATTAACAAAGAACCTACTGCTCCTTGCAAAGTTTCTCATGAGAACGGATCCTAGAGGGAAAGCTCAGGTTAGAGGAAAAAAATGATTGCAGCATCTGTTACATTACTTCAAGAAATGTGTGTTCTGTAGGCCTTGCTAAGCTAACATAAGAAATTCAAATGCATCACATTCCATTAATGCTTTTAAGCACAATACATTAAATTTAAAAAGATGAAACTTCAAATTAATAATACACATTACTATAAGCAATACATTAATTAATAGACTTTATTATGTGTCAGCAAGAATTGCAGTATAGCAGAGAAGTGCATTTCTTTTCGATTTGTGTGTAACTTTAAACTCATAAAACAAACATTAATCAGTTAAAAAATTGTTTCATCATAGGTATGTAAAATAATATCTAAATTATACTTAAGCACTATTTTCAATTAACTATCATGTTATTCAGTCACTTATGCACAATGTGAGCATCACCAAAATGACAATTTTAGCAACTTCTGTATGTATTTGAGTGCTGCTTTCCATGTTAGGGCATTGGCTTTAGACATAAAAGGGCTGATTTAAGAAAAGAGATGCCACTTTCCTTGCACCCCTTAGTGTACCCCTACAGAGACCAAGTGTGTGCCGTATTTAAAATATGGCACACCATGGAGCAGCGTAGGGGAATATAGCATCAGAATTCCTGACACTGTTCATGTACTCTGCGGGAGTAGCGCCAAAATGTTGGCGCTACTCCTGCAGAATAGATTGTATTCAGTGGCATGCCCCCTTTTCACGCCTGCTCTGAGCAGGCGTTAAAAGTGCCAAAACAAATGGCGCATGGAAATCTCTTAGATTTCCTTGCGCCTTTTTTTTCGCCCTGCCAACGTGGGAACGCCCCCCTTGCATACATTATGCCTGGCGCAGGCATAATGTGGCGCAAGGGGTTGCAAAGTGGTGCATGCATTGTGCCACTTTGTAAATATGGCGCATGTAAAAAGCCACTTTAGCGCTACCTTAGTGAAAAAAATGACACTATGGTGGCGCTAAGTTGGTGCTAGGGCCTCTTAAATCAGGCCCAAAATGCCTGCTACTGATGACATCTGGGCCACTAAAAGCTTTACTCAAATGTTCTCTCCAGCATCGGCCTACGGCCACTGGGGCACCGTGTGAACAAGCCTGCCCGGAGAGAGACCTTTGGGTTACGGTGGGCAGGACTAATATTTAAGCCTCTCAAAGACTTCAGAGAGCTGCTTGGCAACTTGGGCGCTGTGGTTCTTCGCCTTTCTCTAGTTCATCCAGTGTTTCACGTCACTTCCCCTTTACCGTTCATTGGTATTCTGTCCTCCTTACCTTTTTCTCTGACTGTAGTCTCCGGATTCTGTTTTGGTTTTACCTTGTTTCCCCTTAGGGTTCTTCGACCTCTTTACCGCATTTACTGGCTTTGCTCCCCGGACATTGTTTTTGCTTTATCGCTGTTTCCAGACAATCCATAATCGGATTCCCTAGTTAGAGAGTTGTCGGCGTCAATGCCAGTGAGCATGCATGCTAATAGTGTGTTTAATCAACATTTTAAGAGCGTTTCATTAATACTAGGTCGCTGCCTGTACCTTGTCTGACTAGTCACTAGTCGACTGCTTTATCACTGAAAAGTCTCCGTGTATACCAGTGCTTCATTCAGAGACGCAACCCGAGAGAAAGCCATGCTGAAAAAGACCTGGGTATATTCTCTTTCACTTCTCTCTCTGCCTCTATCCCTCTATACTACAACACGTTTGAGTCAGTAGAGTTCATCTGCTTTGAGAATAATACCAGTAATTGCTTCCCTGCATCTCCTCCCTAGTGATTGTTCTCCATTTCAGCCTCTGGCTGGATGCCAATTTATAACATGAGCCAAAACCCTCATTGAGCTGAATTACATTTACATGGAAAACGCCTGACACGAGGCAGCAATAAGCTGGGCGTTGTTGTTCCCTAGAGATTGATTATTCTAATTGTAAAACCCTGCCAGAGCCCTGATCAGACAAACTTTAGTAATGTTTCCTGTGCCATTTCCCTATCCTGAACATGGCATGCGCAGAGACTAAATTTAATCTGAGACAGGGTGACTCAAGTACAGCAAATCTGGCTACAGATCAGCAGAGCAGAGTGCTTCATATTGGTTTTACAGGGGGAGTGTAGAAGACACGGAAGGGGAAGGACAAGCAGAGATGCACACTCAAGTGCACTCTTTACAGTGGAGAGGAATGGCTCGCAGGGAGTGTTGTGGCAGAGAGGAAAGGTCCAATCCTGCGACAGAAGAATGTTTTACCTGTAATCCTGATTCTCTATCACGGACAACTAGATCAATAGCTTCAAGCTCATTTACCCTTCCAGCAGAAGTGATAGGCAAGAGAGAAACTACATGTTCTAAAATATGTTGTAAATCTGCTTTGTGTGTGGGCTCAATTGGAGGATTCATCAACTTGCAGAGAAAAGTGTTAAGGGATATGGAAGGGTTCTTGACAAGAATAATACATTATTTAGCTCTTCAAGGAAATCCTTATTCACGTGTATGGCAAAAAGGATGCCTGACATCGACTCTTCGTATAAGCACAGTCAGTAGAAGTGAGGGTTGTGTTTTGCCGAATAAAGAATTTCACAGTAAAACGTTTTTCTCTTGTTGTGGGATCCAGCTTTAGAAGACACCAAGTACAGAATCTCTTCCACTTCAAAGCCTAAGAAGAGTGAGTATATGGTCTCATTGCTTTTATCAGAATATTCATGCAGTCATCCTGAAGAGTTAAATGATGTTCATATTGCTGTATGGCCATTTGCATGCAGCCAAGATGAGCAGGTGTAGGCTTGCATGAAATATTCTCCCTCACATCCAGGAGAGCAAATTTAACTTATGTGATAGCTTCATGTGAGTTTCAAGCAACAAGTCAAGCAGGTCCTGGTATAGCAGCATTGTGTCAACCAGCCCAGAACAATGAGTGGCACTGTCACTTTGCACTGCATCAGACTTTTTTTTAAAGCAGGAAGTTTGGTGGAAAAGTGCAGGTGAATGCACTTGATAAGTCCAATTATGTGAAAAGAGCATTTCTCTTCCAGGGGATCCTTATCAATAGTTATAAGCACTGAAGGGTCCAGCCCACGTGTGGAGTCCCTGGAACACTTCTCAAATATAATATATATATATATAGGTATATATATATATATATATATATATATTATATATGATGAAAAGGTGTACGTAGTACAAACCATATAGATATATCTATATCTGTGCAGTTTGTGAACAAAGGTAAAAAAAAGTTAGCAATACACTGTATGCGATCAAAGACAGCTGAGAATAGGAAGCTTTCCCCGCAAAGTTTATTTAAAAGTAAAAAGGAAAGGAAATATGAGCCGTTGTTGACCAATAGGCTGCATTGAAAGAGTAAGTATAGAAAAAACTGGCACTGTGCTTTTAAGAATCTCACAGCACCAGCTGTAGACCATCATGCCCCACAGGTGACAGTTAGGACAGTTCATTTTTCCGGCTCCTTCAGTTAGAATCCTGGAGCACTGGTTGCTTCTCTTTTGATTATAAAGTCCAAAAAATGTCACTAATTTTGATGAAAAGCTTTCTCTTTTGACAGTTGCCAGTATTTACTGTGCTGACAACTTATTTTCTGATGGAAACATGTTTTTAAACCTGTCAAAAATGCTGTTACTGTTCGGGAAGTGTCCAGCCTGTGCAAAGAAAAAGGCCCAGACTGACCTTCATGCAGCCTGTATTGTTTGCCTCCCAGATCAGACTTCATAGCCTTTTGGAGAGAGGAAAATCCAAAAGAGTTCCAAAGAGACTTCCTCTCGTCCAAAACAGCACCAGAGAGGCAGATTCAGAGAGAAATGCCAAGGCTCAAGCTTCCGGTTGACATTGAGAGGTAGGACGACAAAGAAAATACTGAGTTCCTCACCATCGACGTCAAAGACGCCATCAAAAGAAGGCACAGGCCATCCTTCGACATTGAAGCATACCCGACTCGTGACGTCGAAGACTGCATCTCCAGTGCAATGCCATCTGTTGATGTCAAGACACCGTACATCTTCAACATGACACCTATCGACACCAAGGCACTTGTTGATATCGCAGCATTACACTCAACCAAAGTCAGTGTCAGCTGTTCGACCTCATACAAGAGCACACAAGGTCAAAGCAAACAATACCATCACCACAGTCGACGCTTCCAACATCTACATTGAGAACCCACTCTGTATTGACATTGAGAGAGACACACTCACAGTCGAAAACCAAATCAACGTCACCAGCAAAGACTGTACCTGTGTCAGAGGTATCATCTGAGCCACAAACACATGTAAGGTGAATAACTCAATTACCCATCCACCCATCTCCGGGATATATGGAAAATTTGAGTAAACGGCCCATACCTACTACAGCTGATTCTGAATATTCACAGGTATATTCATCTTCCAGACCCCATACACCGTCTCCAAAGAGGACACCTTTGCCTCACTTCGCTCTGAGTGTCGCTTCTCTCCCTCCTACCTTTGCTACAAAAGCAAGCCAACATAAGAGACCAAGATCTCAAGGACTTCAAGTCAAACATGCCACCATCCTAGGTCATGGTCTACAATGAGATCAAGAAGTCATAGCCGCCACACCAGTTCACGATCGAGGACAAGGTCCAGAAGGTCTAGACCCCACACAAGGCAAGGGCAAACACCATCTTGGTCCACTTCATCAAGATCATCAGTGCGAGACGGTTCTCCAACATTTTCAGACACACCTTCTACGGGTGTTTCACCTGTGGATGATCTCATCACCTTCAATGATATTCTGATCAGAGGAGCCAGAAAATATAGATATTCCAATGCCTGCAGCCTCATCCTCTGTGATTTTTTAAACTCTGCGTCACAGAGCGTTGTCACACCTCTTCTTCCTTTTGTGCCTGGATTGCTGGAACCAGAAATACAGTTATTCCTTATTCCGACAGTCTTAAGATCTGCACCATCTTGGATACCTAGAAAATACAAACCCATGGAACAAGACCCATTTTTACTGAGGGCTGATCCTCCTCTGCATTCTGTCATAGTCGCTGCTGCAAGGAAGTCACATACTGATGCATCTTCTTCCTTAACTGCATCAGATAAGGAGAGTAAACAGGTGGATGCACTAGGAAAGAAAATGTGCCATACCTCTGCATCCTTCCTAATGATAGCCCATTTGTCAGCACCCCGGGACACTATTACAGATCCTTGTGAGACTCACTCTCAAAATTTACAGAAAAATTACCAAAGAAGGACAGACCAGATTTTCTGGAGATGGTAAAGATGGAGGTCTTGTGGCTAAACAAATCATAGGTGATGTGTACGCAACTACATGGCAGAGTGGCAAAATATCACAAAAGACAAGTCGGCTCTCTAGCAAGGGATTTCCATTTATAGTCATAAACCCTGAATAGTCCTGCCAATGTGCGGGGACCCCGGAGGACTTTTTCACAGTATATCTTATTAAGTGGAGATTTCTTTATGAAGGCCTGTAAAGTCACATAAGAGGGACAAATATTATGCAACCTGTAGGAACAGGCTACATTGGCCCAATTCTTCATCCTGTACTAAAAAAAGGGGCAAGATGAATTATATATGTTTAGAATTTGATGATCTTTTGGTAAAACAGCATAAATGTGTTTTCACAAACCCTTTTGTAATAAAGTACGGAGATAAAGTAAAGCAGGGCAGTGTAGCCCCATAGACTGTCATCCTTTGCCTAATTTTCCCACCTGTGTTGCCACCTAAAGTGGGGTCAGGATAGGGGGTTTGGTCATCTCCATCAGCTGGAGATACCTGGGTCACATTACAAAGGGTGCTAGGCCTTTGAAGCTGTCTGCTCTGGAATGTCCATCCTGCCTTGGAGAGGTGTTAACCAGTGCAGGCTTTAGTCTCCGGCCCTCAAGAGCACTGGCTCTCACCAAAGGGGACTAGAAATGTGTCTAGGGTGGCTAAACCGGTCAGGACCAGTCCCTCAATACATCTATAGCTGGTAGGTTTTCAGGGGGCACCTCTAAGGTGCCCTCTGGGTGCAGTTATTAATAAATCCCTCACTGGAAGCAGTGAATATTTATTAATCTGAGATATTTTATACCAAACATCCCTATGTTCAGAGAAGCCATTGTGAAGCTGGGAAACTCACAGTGACTAGTATCCAGCACATACAGTTAAAATGGCTTCCCTGCACACTCACTGTAGGAAACTGGCCTGGTGTATGGTGAGCACCTATGGTGTTATTACCTTATATCAGGTCCAGGTATCCCCTATTAGTGAGGTGTAGATTGTGTCTAGGAAGTCAGGGCTCTCTAGAGGTAGCTGTGGATGAGCAGCCAAAACCTGTCTAGGAGGCATGCAAAGCTTATGCAATAACAATATAGTCACACAGCACTCACACACATGAAAGAACCACACTGTGTTACAAAAATAAAGGTACTTTATTATGGTAACACATATAAAAATACAGTAGAGGCAATACTCCACTAGCAGGTGAGTAATCACACTATTATATACACATTAGAAGTCAAGAATTGGCATAGAAAACAAGAGAAACAGTGAAGTAACAGAAAATAATGGAGACCCTAGGGGAGACTAAACCATATAAGTGGAATGCAAGAGTCAGTCCCCCACCCAAGGAAGTGGAATCTGTAGAGGGGAGCTTGAGGAAATAAAAACCCCAAAAGGTGAATACCAGGGTGTCCCCCAGCGACCAGGAGAGAAAAGGTAAATACCTGTTTTTTCCCCACACCCCCCAGGTAAACTTTGGAAAAGGACTGTGCAAGACCCAAGCAAGACTGCGGGAACCCAAAGGTGAATCTTGACAGAAGAGGACCTGCAAATGAAGGGGACCAAGTCCAGGGTGAGTTGGAGTGTCTGGTTGGGGCAGGAGCCACTACCCACCCTTCTGGTGATGCAGGACCAGGTCGATGATGAAGACCAGGAGTCGGCTATGCAGCACAAGAGCAGGAGAAGAGTTCCAGAAGTGATGCCATCAATGTCTCACATCGGAAGAAGAGTTCCAGTCAGTCAGTGGTGTGAAAGAACTACCAACAAACCTTGGCAAAGGCAAGAGTTGCAAAAGATGAGTTGCAGAGCTGCCGGGAACCAGGAAGGTCTGGGGGGGCTTAATCCAAGGAGGGGATCCTAGGCGACCCTGAGCAGTGAGGAGAGTAAGAAGTCAAGGATGCAGCCCCCACAGGCAACTCACAGGCAGCAGGCACAGGAGTCGCAGTGAGGCCTACTCAGCACACCTGGAGAGGAGTCCCACATCGCTGGAGCAGCAGACAGGAGGCTGTGCTTTGCAAGGATGAGTGCTGGAGGCCGGGGCTACACGGACCCTGAAGATCCCTTGGAAGAAGAGCCAACAAGCCTTGGTAGCTGTAAGAGTCGCTGTGCACAGGGGTATCGTCCTGCAAGGAGAGGCAAGGGCTTACCGTCTCCCAAGTTGGAGAAATGGTAGAGAGGACCAAGGGGACCACCGCCTGTGATACAGGATCCACACAGTTTCGGAGGAGAGAAGATCCACGCAGCTGGTCGCCATTGCAGTTGGTGTCTGCGGATGCAGGGAAGTGACTCCTTCACTCCAAGGAAGATTCCTTCTTGCTTCCTGTGCAGACTTAAGAATCATCACCCTTAGAGGACTCACAGCCAGGGAAATTTTGCAGTTGCTGGAAGTGTGAGAAAGTAGCCTCTGTCTAGCATGGTTACCCCCATTTTTTGCCTGTTTGTCAGTGTATTTTGACTGTGTCACTGGGATCCTGCTAGTCAGGACCCCAGTGCTTATGGTTTGTGCCCTATTAGTCAGTATGTTTCAATGTTTTTGTCAGTATGCTTGACTGTGCCACTGGAGTCCTGCTAATCAGAACTCCAGTGCTTGTTCTCTCTCTGGTTCCAGATTTGTACTTACATACTGATAATCCAGTATTCCACTCTAAATTGGCAAACTGGACCCCCTTATAAGTCACTAGTATATGGTACCTAGGTACCCAGGGCATTGGGGTTCCAGGAGATCCATATGAGTTGAGGCATTTCTTTTGCCACCCATAGGGAGCCTATACAAAGACTTCTTCAGGACTGCCATTGCAGCCTGTGTGAAATAGTGCAAGCACTATTTCACAGCCACTTTCACTGCACCATGTGATATATAAGTCACCTACATGTCAGGCCTTCAGACCCTGAAGAATGGGTGCAAAGTAACTGTATGTGAGGGCATCCCTGAACTAGCAGTGATGCCCCCACTTCGTCCAGGCCCATTTTCCCAGACTTCGTGAGTGAGGGGACGCCATTATAAGTGTGCACTATACATAGGTCAATACCTATGTACAGCTTCACAATGGTAACCCCGAATATGGCCATGTGAGGTGTCTAACAACTGGGAATTGTACCCCAATACTGATTCCAGTATTGGTTATACAATCACATGCACTATGGGGGCTCCACAGTGGACCCCCAGTAATGCCATACCAGCCTTCTGAGGTTATCACTGCAGCCCCATCTGCTGCCACCTCACAGACAGGCTTCTGCCCTCCTGGGGCTTGAGCAGCTCAATCCCAGGAAGGCAGAACAAAGCATTTCCTTTGGGACAGGGGTGTTACCCCCTCTCCCTTTGGAAATGATTGTTACAGGCATGGGAGAGGTAGCCTCCCAGAGCCTCTGGAAATGCTTTGAAGGGCACAGATGGTGCCTCCTTGTATAATCCAGTCTACACTAGTTCAGTGACCCCCAGTCCTGCTCTGACGCGAAACTGGACAAAGGAAAGGGGAGTGGCCACTCCCCTGTCCATCACCACCCCAGGGGTGGTGCAAAGAGCTCCTCCAGAGTGTCCCTGGGTTTTGCCATCTTGGATTCCAAGGTGGTGGGGCACTCTGGGAGCATCTGAGTGGCCAGTGCCAGCAGGTGTCATTAGAGACCCCTCCTGATAGGTGCTTACCTGGTTAGGGCTCAGGGCTAGTTAGGGTCTCTCCTCTGGGTGTTTCTTCAGATTCGGATTGCAAGACTGCAGCAGGAATCCTCTGCATCCTTTACTTTATCTTCTACCGACGGATCAATCGCTGACTGCTCCAGGAACTCTACAAAACTGCAACAAAGAAGCAAAGATGACTTCTGCAACATTGTAACTTCAGCTTCTTTCAGCAACTGCAACAGTTTCCAGGTTGTGCATCCTCCGAGGACTGCCTGTCTTCAGCCTGCACCAGAAGAACTGAAGGAATCTCCCGTGGAGTGATGGAGTCACTTCCCTGCTTCAGCATGCACCTCTCTGCAGTGATGACCTGTGGCTTGGACCCCTTCTCCAGAGGACAGGCGTGGATCCAGCAACACGGGTGGTGGACTAAAGTGACTCCGGCAGTCCCACTGTCCAGCTGTCCAACTTTGGCTCCCCACGCAAGACAGTACCCCCGTGCACCGTGTGACTTGCAGCTGCTAAGGCTTGTGTGTGATCTTCCAAGAAGTTCTTTGTGCACAGCACAGCTTAGGCCGCCAGCACTCCATCCTGCGACGCACAGCTTCCTGCGTAGTTCTCCGGCAGCATAGGAATCCTTTGTGTTGTGCTGCGTGGGCCTCCATTTGCACCTCCTTTGTCCCCATGCTGTGGGCCTCCTGTGCACACTGCTTGGTCTTCTGAGGGCTCTCTGAGTTGCTGAGAGCCCCTTCTGTCTCCCCCTCCTGAGTAGAGGCCACCAGGTCCCTCCTGGTACTGGGCAGCGCCATTTTCCGCTAACCACAAGCTTTGTGTTTACCAAGGCTTGTTGGCAGAATCCAGTGACGCACACCAGACTGCATTCATCCATCCGGCATGGGACATCTTCTGCACCAACCATGAACCTGCATCTGTCTTCTTTGGTGCAATACTGACTTTGTCTTCTCACTGGTGGTTCCACTTTTGCACTTTCATCCGGGTTAGCAGGGGCTCCTGTTCTTCCTGGAATCTTCATTGCTTCTTGGACTTGGTCCCCTTCTTCCACAGGTCTTCAGGTCCAGGAATCCATCATTAGTGTATTGCAGTCTCTTCTGGGTCTTGCATTATCTTCTATCACGACTTCTAGTGTGTATTAGGAAACTTGCTGTGTTTTACTACTGCTTTCCTGGGCTCTGGGGTGGGGTATTTTAGTTACATTTGGTGTTTTCTTACACTCCCAGCACCCCTTAACACACTACACTTGCCTAGGTGGGAAACTGACTTTCGCATTCTACTATTTTAGTATATGGTTTATGTTGCCCCTAGGTCCTTTGCAACCTATTGTGATTTTCACTATTTTCTGACTGTTTACTTACCTGTTTTTTGGTTACTAGTGTATATATTGTGTAATTTACTTACCTCCTAAGGGAGTATAGTCTCCAAAGTATTTTTGGTCTTGTATCACTAAAATAAAGTACCTTTATTTTTGGTAACACTGAGTATTGTCTTTCATGTGTGTGAGTACTATGTGACTACAGTGGTATTTCCAGAGCTTTGCATGTCTTCTAGTGTCGGGTAGGCTCTCATTAGTCTAATGAGACTACTGTATTTGAGCAGCAGAATCGCCTGCGGTGTGGGAGACTGAGTCTAACCGACTACAGGTGACACCTGTCGCCCCAATCCAGGTTTTACTCCGGCTAACTAGTAGTGCCTCATCTCTACCCAAGAGGAGGGATGATTGGGCAGCCGAGCGCATGACACAATTGACTCCTCAGGGAAATCGTGGTCACTCAGATCTCATCTGTTTCTCTCAGTTACATTAGTCTCACATATACAATGACACACAGAGGCAGTATATGTTTCAATAAGGTATTAATGAAGCAACTGCATCTTAGATAATAAAGCATGTACTGCAATAACCAGGACGATAAAGCATGACAGGATTAAAATTGTGACAAGGAGAGTAAAGCATAGAAATAACGCTATTATATTGTTACTAGAGTCAATAGACTAATTCCTACCTAGGCTATATTAGAGCACAGCATGTTAAACTCCAGGTCTGCCCTTCAGGTTCCCCTGGGAAGACATCAGCCCCCATACCTGAGCAAAGGCCTGAAGTCTGCATAAGCAGCTGTGGCGAAGCGTTCAGCAATCAGCATACAGTCGTGGTGATCTGGCTGGAATCTCCCTCCAACGTGTATGGGACAGGGAAGTGTTTTATAATAAAACAGCTGATGTTCTGGGAAAATGTCTGTACGTGAGGATGTGTATGTGCCTATGAATACCAGAGACAAACGTTACCACGTTTTACCAGCAACCTATCTCACTGCAGCCTTGAGAGAAGCACAGAGTGCTTGTTTAAGAACACAGTGCTGACCTAAGCAAAGAACAGCTAGATAGAAAGAAATAAAACAAGACCACAAATGTGGCTATTGTTAAAATAATAAAGCTGAATAAAATATATCTGGGTTAAAGTGCACAGCGGCAGGCCTAGTGTGCTAAAATAACATGCAAAGAGCTTAACTAAAATGGCTACACAACACCCTCCCTTTACCGGTTTAAAGGTGGTTCAAAGCCTAATTATGTATAAAAGCTATTAATATCTAACCTAAGATAGATATATAGAATGTCAATAATGACAAGTTAAAAAAGACACTTGAGCAAATATAAAAGGACAATATAAAATGTTTACTGTGGTGTAAAAAGGGCCAAATTTCAAGAGTCAGAGTCATTTTGGAAGTTGCCAATCGAATCCGGGATAATTGAAGACAGGAAATCTTCCACTTCAGTGGGTTGTAAAGTAGGAAATGCATCGCCAAGAAGGACTAAGGAGCATTCGTGTGCCTTAGCCTGAGCTTCAGCCAAGGCAGCAGCATTCCATGGTGTGCTCAATTATGAGTTCAAAGCCGCATCCTCTATGAAGGGCAACTCATGAGCAGCTTCCTGTAGCAAACACACCCTCAACACGCATGTCTGGTAATGAGGCCTCAGCGAGAACTTCAACAGATCAGCGTCCCATGAAAGCAAGCGCTGCGTTGAAAGACAAACTTTCAGTGCATGTTCGAATGAGCACCAGAGGCATCAAACATGGGCTGCACACAATGCAAAACCGGTCTGAATGACAGAGACCAGTCACACTCCAATTGCTCCAGGAGTGCTGCTTCGAAGTACTGCATAATGCGTTCACAACACAGCTGCGCTGGTGGGAGCGATTTCATTCCTCCTTGTTGCAGTGGGACAGCCATTGCACAGAAATAGTAGTAATAGCAAAATGCCACCTATTATAGCCAAAGTTATTGGAAATCCCCTGAAAATACTGGAGAATATTGAGTGGATGGCTGATGGTATTAAACCGAATATAGAGGAGAAGGTGTGAACGAAACCAGAACTAACAGCCTTAAAGAAATTTGCGATTCCAGTCGTACTGGATGCATTAAATATTCGTCCCACAAGCTCACCAAAGTATCTTAGAAAGTTAGTACTTAAAAGGGACTGTATCTCTGCTGATGACCTTGCTACCTGAAGTGCAGATGTGAGCACCACATGTTTTTGGAACAATAAAGCCTTGAGTCTGCTCAAATTGTCAAAATTCACATTAGGAGTAGCAATATGGAGCCAAATGTCAGCTACCTCTCTTTGTCTAGTGGGAGGAAAGAGTACGTTCCCGCAGCATGTAGCAATCTTAGAGACCGAAACAACATAAACTATTCTGGCTCGCATCCCACAACAGTCTTCAGTATTGAAGAGAACAAAGCTGCCATTTGAAAGCACCTGGAACGCAGGTCGAATCAGGGGGACTGGAATTCCCTTCAGATAAAAAGCCAAGTTTGCTGCTGAAGTGTTACACTCCCCGTGCAAGGACAGCTGTTAACAAACCATTGAATGGCTGACAGAATGCTTGCATTCACTACCGCTGAAAAAGATTTCTTTCATGCCACTGACAAAATTGAGAAGGGCAGCTCCCACACCTCATGGATGTAACTATCTCCCAGCCTTTCATATTTGCCTACCAAAATGTGTTTTAAACAGGACGTGAATTGAAGTGTTGAAATAGGCAGATTAATGACCCAGTGTATTAGCCATTCAGCAGATGGTATTTCAGCCACTATAAAAGGCACTTTTTCTAACTTTTCGATGTTTAACATGATATAAGTCACTTCTTTTTAGCCATTAGCAGTTGTTGTTGCGTTAAGTTAAATGCAGACAATATGTCCCTTGTGCTAACGTGTTGCCAGGGAACGCGACCTGCCTTCAGTGTTTGAAGTGTCCAACCCAGCTGCATAATGGACCTTAGTTGACTCTGTCCATGATGTAAAGAAGACATATCACTTTGTATTATGGCTATTGCAGAAGAGACAATGTTATATAGTGTATATATTGGGTCAGACAGGGTATTAATCCCATTATCCACAATAGCTAATGCCTTCTGTAAATTTTCCTGGTCTATCTGCCTTAACTGGGCAGCAGCTTCTTGTTGGGAAAGCTTCCAAATTTCATTATATACTTCATATAAGGAGCGCTTTCTGTGTTGTTTTCAGGGGCCTAACAAGAAGTCCTGTAAGTCAGTGTTATTAGACAGGAGACTGAGGTGGTCTCTGACCGTATCTAGTGAGGAACTCTTTAACCAGTGCTGGTATAGTTTCCCTACACTGTATGTTGTTACTAAACCAGCTTGTTCGTATGATAGATAGCGAGGGTCCGGCCTACTAGTTCTAAAAGCCCCTGTGGAGTTTATAAACCATTTGTGACACCCATTGGTATCTATTGGCCAAAATAACCACCCGCCAGGACGTGACTGTGAAACATTAAACGTGCCATTCTGGAACCACTCATCGAGCTGATCTTCAGTTGCAATTGTATATTTTTGACATTTGTGAAATTTTGCAGGTGCAGGGATACTGGGTGCATTCAATTCCTTAATTTTTGCTAAGCGTAAACAACTTGTTTGTAGTACAGTTTCATTTAAAAATATCATTTGCCAATTTCGTGTTCCCCACACACTTTTCAAGTCAGTCGACTTCAGCCAATATTCATAGCCTTCTATAGTCAACTGGGAAACAAAGGAATCCGAATAAATACATTTTGTGTCTGTCAATAATATATGTACATTTTTCATTGATGGCAATTTAAAATAATATGACTCAGCATTTTTAACATTGTGCCCAGAAAAATATGCAAACTTTTCAGAATACGTTTTAAAACTCCCTTGTGGTGGAGTTGTACAATGTTCCCATTGTGTGTATTTAAAAATAGTCTTTGGGGTACTGTGAATTAAATGGTGTCCATAATAATTGTAGCAAAACACATCACCATAATTCTCTTTAGATTGGTAAACATCTTCACTTTTAGATACATAACACTGTAACTCAGTCATCATGGAATCAACTGTTTTCACATCCCAGTCATCAGAAACAACTCTGGGTATTATTACATCGTTCATTGAGAGTTTAAACACATATGGCATTTGAATGACCTCTGTCGGGCCATATATATCAAATGTTACTTTATCCCAAACAGACCCATCATAAATTGGTATAGCAGAAATGTTCACAAAAGACAAGTCTCTGCGGACCTTGTGAGAAGAAAAATTGGGTTTTAGGACCTCACACACCAGTTCAACTGTTGATCTTTCAGGAAGAAAATGACCATGTAAAAATAAAAAGAATGTTATGACAAACCCAATCCAAAGGAGGAAAGCTAGTGCAGTCAAAGAAAGCCATAGATAGTTTCATGGGAACAAAAATTTGTTTTAAGTCAATTTATCAGCTCATGTGTTTTTGACAGTTCAGATGTAGAAGAGGCGAATGAGTCCAAAAAGGAGTTGTTGATGTCAGAAAAGCATCCAGAAGCAGTTCGTGCAAAAGCTGGAGCGGTGTCGGTAGGCGGAGAACCAGTGGGGGTTTCCCACAGTGATTCAGAATAAATGACGCCATCCGTCTGTGTTGAAGTTGTGTCAAATCGATCAGTTATTTTAGTACTGTTTGTTGAAAAAGATGTTAGTGGAACTAATGCAAGATCATTTTCCACCCTCCCCAACCGTGGAGAGGTGTCAGTGTTGCTTCTCACAACTTGTAGAGGGACTTCTTGATCAGTAGTGAGAGGGATTCGGGAACTACTGGCTGTTCCTCTTGGTCTGCTGGGCAGGATCGACCACATGGTGTTACTTGACATTGTTGATGGATACAAAGTGATTTTCTTTAGCACTAGCTAACGGTGGTAGAATGACAGTTCTGGTACCGTGTATTCCCAAGACTGGGACTGGTGCACAATAAGAAGGACCAAACTCCTTTTTCACAGCAACCTTTTTCACGTACCAGATCCCCAACTTTAGGAATTCAGCTGGTAGGTGTTACTGCACATCCTTAATTCCTGTGGAGGCAGCCAAGGCAGAAGCGTTGTAATCACGAAACTGTTGTAATTCCTGCAAGACAGTGACACGTTCATTTATGTCAAAGTTTGTTTCTGCCTCCTCCATGCCAGAACCATCAAGATCTGGAACATACATTTGAGTTCCAAACAGGCACTCATATAAAGTACGACGCCCCAGGGACCTTCTAGGCAGATTGTTAAGTGCTCTCTGGACTCCATACAGGTGATTAAGCTAACTGCGACCCGTTCCTAAGACTCTGGCTGTTAAGGACTGCTTTAAATCACGGTTTTGTCGCTCCACAACACTATTTCCTTCGGGATGAAATGGAGACGAGTAATGGAGCTGGACCCCTACGAAGCCATGCCGTCCCTAAATGCCCTTGAGGTGAAAGCAGGGCCTTAGACCGACTAGAAAGCCGCAACTGCATATGTACTGATAAAGACTCACAAGTCTAAAATAACAGTCTGAGCGTCAGCCGAGCATTGTGGCCACACCCATAGAAATCTGGAGCAAGAGTCAACAGCGACTAAAATGTATTTGTATGCACTACTTGGTGTTAGGGGACCACAATGGTCCAAGTACAAACATTGTAATGGTTTGTTGGAAATTAGGAGGGGTGTCTGCAGTGGGCGTTTAGAAGTGGAAACCTTAATTTGTTGGCAGATGTCACAACAAAGGACATACTGCTTGGCCTGTTTGTATAGACCTGGCCACCAATAATGTGCTTGCAACAATAATATTGTAGCCGCCACACCTGCATGGGCAGAAGCAACTCCCTCATGCACTGCTTTGATCAATTCTGGTATTAGGTCTTTGATGGGAATTACTTAAACTCCCACGCCCGGTATTTTTACTTCTGCATCAAGCATGCCTCCTATCCAGTAGGAATATTTAGAGGGATATCCTTTAGGTAAAGGTGTGCCGTCAGCCGAAGCTTTCACGGCAGCCAGTATTTCATCGTCCGGTTTAATCCTAGAGCGAGTTTCTGCAGCAACAGAAGCCGTAGCTACTGCTGATTTGGCTGCTTCATCAGCCAGTGCATTTCCAGCAACGTGTATTCCAATGCGCTGGTGTCCAAGTGTATTTACAACATGGACATTTGGTAGCGTTTCTTTCAGATCCGCTACTTTCCCCCACAGGAGTCTGTGTTTAATGGTGTTGCCTTTAGAATCTCTGAACCCATTCTAGCCACAGAAATGCAGGTGTTCATTGAAGGACTGGACACAGTAATATGAGTCAGAAACAATCACTGTAAACTGTGCAGGATCCGTATGTTCCAGTGCCATCACCAGAGCCTTTAGCTCTGCTAATTGTGCTGTGCTATCCCCTAGGGTTTGCGTGAACTTATGCTGCGGACAAAATTCATTATCCTCCATATAGCCACTTACGACTGCGCAAGCAGCGGAGTACTGATGTTTTGAGCCTACTGCAGGTTGTGCTGAGCCATCGGTGTACATGACTCATTGATATTGATCAGTAGGCAGTGTATTTGCTGGAACTGGGTATTGTAGTTCATATTGCAAAAATTCTTGAGTTTGTAATTTTGGGTAAAAACTGTAGTCTACATCAGTGGCTGTCAAAGACGTTGCCCATTGAATCCAACATGGATGTAATGCTTTAGTGTTTGGAACGCCGGCTTTGGTAACAACCTCATGGGCTGGAATTGGAGACACAACAATAATGCATTTGCCGTGGGCTAGAGGTCTTTCTTTACTTTCTTTCTGAACAGCAGTGAGAATTTTCTCAGTGGGAGAAAAGCGTTGTTCTGCTGCTGAGTCCAAGTATGATTTGTATGCTATCTGGACTGTCTCACCCTCGTTGAAAGGGTGAAAGTTATAGGTGAAACCAATGGCACCAGCAATTACTCTGATGACCAAATGTGTTTTGCTGTCTCTCGTGTGTAAGTGTTGTGCTGCAAGCATGTCTGCTTGTCAGAACATATTAAGTCATATAAAGGTTTTATGCGTGATGCATAATCAGGAATATAGGTTCTGCCAAAATGTAGGAAACCCAATAGTGATTGGAGTTTTTTAATTGTATTTGGAGGTTGTAGCTGTGCACATTTTTCCAAGAATTGGAACGCTAGGCTCTTTCCTTCACTTGATAGCTCATATCCCAGAAATAGGACACTAAGGAAGGCAATTTTTGTTTTTTGGAAATTGAATTTGTAGCCGAACTCTGCAAATCCCACAACAATGTGGGCTACCCATCTTAGATGTTGCAGCAATTCATCATCCGTGGCACCCCACCTTAGAACACCACCATACAAGAAAAAGACTATAGGTCTCCGTTCAATCAGCCAAACTATGGAATTCATTATCCCCAACTATAAGAGCCAGCCACAGATAACTTTCTTGTCTGCAGAAAACTACTCAAGAGTTGGCTCTTTCCTTCATAACCACCATATTCAAACAACTATGGACTGCATATGCCTATTTCTAGTTATGTATAGTTCTTTAGAAAATATGTATCACTGCTATGTCATAACAGTAAAATACACACACACTCTTTAAACCTGTTTGACTAAGTATATTTACCCATGGTTCTAATTATGTATTGTATGTACATATATGTGTGTGTATTCATGTGTATTTGTATGTGTGTGTGTTTACGTGTGTATGTGTGTATATATATATATATATATATATATGTATATATGTATGTATGTGTATATGTTGTTTCTGTGCTTGGCATGTTCGTGGGTCATTGCATGGCTCCTGGGTGGGTTGTTATACTAGATATCTATGAATCCCTGCTCTCATCTTATCTCACTTATCTACCCTTCATCATATGTCATGTCTCTATCAAACTATCCTCCATTCCCACTCTGACTCATCCCAAATCCATTCTACTACTTGCATCTCCTAAATAACTCTGCCTAAGCTTTTCCCTCTGCTTCCACATATAACTCACCAGACCTCACTCTACTACCATGACCTCCCAAACAACCCTACTAAATTCTCCCTCATTTATCTCATCCTGCTACTATGATCTCCCTAACCCTTCCACAGACTCTTCCCTCCTCCATCCCCCTTTACTCACCCCAAGCCTTTGGGATGAGTAAATGAGGGATATACTCTCAATTAACACTTCTGGATTTCTTTCCTCCTCCACCCCTCCATTACTCCAGTCAATCTAACTAACAAACTCTCATATCCGCGGCTCAAATTAACTCATAATAATACTAAAACTGTACTCGTACTCATATTTCCCGATACTAATCCATCACTAATTCTTGTTGGGTTCCGGAGTAGCGTGCTACTTGACGAAAAGCGTTTCAACGCCTCGTCAGGGGTAGTAATCGCTATATAAATACTATTACAATACAATAGATATCATCTACATAGGACAATGCTTCAGGGTCAATGTTGTGTAATATTGAAGTCACAAGATCTGCGAGCCTGGACTGTTCTTGTACCCCTGGGGTAAACAACAGAATTTTTTCTGGGAGCCTAGTGTGCTGAAACTTGTTAAGTCACTACTCTCAGGCGCTACATTTTGGCAGAAGAAACCATTGGAAATATCCAGTGTTGTTTTGTATTTTTTATGCACTATGTTGTTCATGAGTGCTGTGCTATGTGAATTTTGTATAGCATATGTGCATGTAAGACTGTTTAAATGTCTGTAGTCTAAGACTATTCTGTACAAATGGTCCGGTATAGCTACTGGGAATAAGGGATTATTCATTGGTGAGACACAGGGTTTGTTAACGCCCTGGTACTCCAGTTGTATGAGGATTTCCATCACGGGTGCGTTAGCATCATGTTTTATTGGATATTGGGGTTGAGGTTGGGGTTTAATTTCAATAGGGATTACATGGTAGGGGTAATCTTTATCCCATGGTTGTGATATAACGCAGGTGCCTGCGCCAGTACCCAGTCGATGGCGAAGGATTTGGTAAGCTCCTCTGGAACAAGTTGCGATAAAGAAGGTTCAATAACATCTTCCCCGTATGGGCAAGTACGGGCAAATTCAGGTGGCCAATCCGGTTCGCCAGCAAAATATCACATATGTTTACGACGTGATCCAAACAGATTGCGTCTATTGTGCGCTCAGTGTCTCCTTATAACTGTAACGTTACTTTGTACACCCTATCAGGCATGGAGACACGCATGTCTGCGGTTTCTACTTGTAGGAAGTTGCTTTCACCTCCAGATGCTCTAGAAGATTCCGGCGTATTGTGACCTCTGCCGCGCTCTCTAATAGCACTAGTGCCCACTTCTTGTTCTTCAAGAGAGCCCTCTTCTTGAGTGGCATGTCGAACTGCAACTGCTGCCACCTTTTTCTTTTTGAATTGTGTTTTTTGTTGGGGAAGTTACCCTTCTTTTTTAACAGAAACTTCTGTTGAGCGTTGTGATTCCTGTCTCGGTTTCACGTACTCAGTTCTTTGCTCTGACCGCCCACCTCTCTCACTGCATTTTTCCAGTGAGTCCTGAAAGGAACGAGATTAGCCTGTATCAGTATATTGATATCTGTCAGGCGTTTTTATATTATCTCTATTTCGGAGATTGTATCTATTCTGTGGGGTCTCTGTATGCGGAGATTCTCTGCACTCTTTTTTAGGAGTTTGTTCTTTTTTATCCCAGCATTTCTTAGAACCCTCAGGTGCTAGATTGGTAGAATCTTTATTAGATTTACCTTGAAATTGTGGTTTTATTGGTCTGGCCCCCAGACTATCTCAACCAATGCTAGAGTAGGTCTCCGCGATCATCCTTGGCAGCTCGCATTCTTGATTCTGTGGAGGAACGTCCCGGAGCTGCATGCGCACTGCTAGTATGACCGCTTCCCCTTTAAGGTTATTTAATATTATTGAAGATACTGTGGCAAAATTGCCCATCAGTTGCATCCCCAAGTCCAGGGCCGAGGCAGACCCGTGTTCATCTTGAATTTGTTTCATTACTTCCGGTAAATTGGCAAGTGTCGGTGTACCGTGTGCAGTAGTATAGAGCATGGCAAATACTGTGCCCCATATATTACAATTATCTACTGTGGGAACCATTCCAAATGGCAAGCACATTGTTAATATTCTGTGTTTATCCTGAGGTCCCGTATGGGGAAATACTGCTTCCAGCGCGTTTATTTCTTGAGCTAACCAAAACTGAATTTCTTCTTGTTTGGCGGGTACTTTACCCATGATCGAATGTACAGTCGCAGGGTTCATGCCTGGTGTTACTGCATGTGGTTGCGCTGGTGCAGCATGTGCTGGGTTTGTGTTCAGTGTTTGCATTACAAACTGTACTAATCGTCTATATATTTCCATCAGCTCAGCGTATAAGCGGCCACCGTTAGGTTCGCCCCAGCAGGGTGAGGTGTTTAAGTGGCCAATAAATGCCAGGTAGGACCATCATTACTTAAAAGACCTAATCAAACGTGTAAAATTGTGTGGGGTAGGTCGCCATCAAGCCAATTATTATGTTCTTGATAAGATAAGGGTATTTCTAAATATGCATATGCTCTGTATTGTGCAGGTATATTTGCAGGTGTATAGTGATGAAATGTATTTGTGTTCACATCAACTGCTGGAAATGCGACAAAAAAATAAAAAAGTTCTGTTCTTTAGGCTGCATGAGCCTCAACAACAAATGTGACTCGAACCCCCTGGGCCATTAGGCCGTGTTCTAGTAAATGGGCAGTAAGGAGTGGTCTCATATTGACTGCAATTGCTACCTGTTGTGAATTCGCCATAATGATTGGTAAATTTGTTCAGAGATAAGCACACCAAATGGGGATTATCCTTTTAGAGTTCAAGCTTGAACAACATACAGCGTTAGTTGGTACCCCCTACTTAGCTGAGGAGGAAATCCTCAACACCACGGACGTCTCCGTATATAGTACCGAGGTGTCTTTGTATATAATGAGACAGAGATACTCAGGAGGACCTGAAAATTAGAGCTTGACCAAACGTTGGCGGCGGCATGTCACGTAGGCTCATTATTCTAATGAGACTACTGGATTTGAACGACAGAGTTGCCTGCGGTGTAGGAGACTGAGTCTAACCCACTACATTTGACACCTGTCACCCCAATCCGGGTTTTGCTAAGGCTAACTAGCAGTGCCTCATCTCTACTCAAGAGCAGGTATGATTGGGCAGCCGAGTGCATGACACAATTTACTCTTCAGGAAAATCGTGGTCACTCAGATCTCGTCCGTTTCTCACAGTCACATTAGTCTCACATATACAGTGACAAACAGAGGCAGTATATGTTTCAATAAGGTTTTAATGAAGCAACTGCATCTTAGATATTAAAGCGTGTACTGCAATAACCAGGACGATAAAGCATGACAAGATTAAAATTGTGACAAGGGGAGTAAAGCATAGAAATAACGCTACCATATTGTCTCTAGAGTCAATAGACTAATTCCTACCTAGGCTATATTAGAGCACAGCATGATAAGCTCCAGTTCTGCCCTTCAGGTCCCCCTGGGAAGACATCAGCCCCCATACCTCAGCAAAGGCTTGAAGTCTGCATAAGCAGCTGTAGCAAAGCGTTCAACAATCAGCATACAGTCGTGGTGACCTGGCTGGAATCTCCCTCCAACGTGTATGGGACAGGGAAGTGTTTTTATAATAAAACAGCTGATGTTCTGGGAAAATGTCCCTACGTAAGGATGTGTGTGTTTCTATGAATACCAGAGACAAAGCTTTACCACAGTTTACCAGCAACCTATCTCACTGCAGCCTTGAGAGAAGCACAGAGTGCTTGTTTAAGAACACAGGTGGTCATTACAACCCTGGAGGACGGTGTTAAAGAGGCGGTAAGACCGCCAACAGGCCGGCAATAAAACAATTGGAATTACGACTGTGGTGGAAACCGCCAACAAAGGCAGCCACTTTAACACTCCGACCGCCACGGAGGTACAGACAAACAGCTTGGCGGTCACCGCTAACAGACTGGCGGAAGACAAAGTACCGCCCACAGTATCAAAACCTACCAATCCGCCACCTTTTCCAGGGCGAATTCACCGCGGACAAAAACACGGCGGAAACAGGACTTCAAAGGGAAAACGCTCACCTCTACACACCCAACGAGGAATCCGGACGCCGTGGAACCAGAGCTGCACATACTGCCAGCCCTCATCTTGCTTCTCTACCAGGAGCACGAACGCAGGCGGCGAAGACAACGGTGAGTACTGCACCTATGACACAGGGCAGGGGGGAGGGAAAAAACAGGGACACACACACTCAACACCCTCACCCTCACGCACTACAACACACACATTAATACATATTTATACATTATAGTTACACCCTCCAACCCCCCTCGAAGAATGCAAAGACAAAAGGAAATGAGTGTAACCATTGTAATATATTAAAATCAAGTACGCAAAAAAATATATATATACACCATAAACAAAATATACACCAAGATTAGTAGTCCAGGTAGTGCTCCAATGAAGTCCGTGGAACACTGGGCCCACACGGTATGGGCGAGGCCCACGCAAGATCCCCGACCATGACGGAGAGAACACTGCAGGGGCATCAGAGAGCAAGAAAGCAGGCACCTCAGGGGGAGGGAAAGTGGGGGCACCTCAGCCGGTTGAGTGCACGACGCCAAATCCACGAGAGGGCCACATGCCCACTGTTCAATCCTGGGAAGTGCAAAGCCACAGTCTCTCAAGTCTGTACAGTGGGTAGGTTGCCCACTGTTCCATCCTGGGGAGTGCAAAGCCACAGTCTCTCAAGTCTGTACAGTGGGTGGGTTGCCCACTGTTCCATCCTGGGGAGTGCAAAGCCACAGTCTCTCAAGTCTTTACAGTGGGTGGTTTGCCCCCTGTTCAATCCTGGGGAGTGCAAAGCCGCAGTCTCTCAAGTCTCTACAGTGGGTGGTTTGCCCACTGTTCAATCCTGGGGAGTGCAAAGCCACAGTCTCTCAAGTCTATACAGTGGGTGGGTTACCCACTGTTCCATCCTGGGGAGTGCAAAGCCACAGTCTTTCAAGTGGATGACAGTCTCCACTGGTTCTGGAGGGGGCATGGTGCCTAGAGTGCTTCATCCTGCTAAGGAAAGAAGTAGTGGATGACAGTCTCCACTGGTTCTGGAGGGGGCATGGTGCCTAGAGTGCTTCATCCTGCACTGGTTCTGGATGGGGCATGGTGCCCAGAGTGCTTCATCCTGCCAAGGACTGAGATAGTGGATGCCTTTCTCCACTGGTTCTGGAGGGGGCTTTGTGCCCAGAGTGCTTCATCCTGCTTGTGACGGACTCAGTAGCGTCAGTGCCCTTGGCGCTCATGGGCCAGCGGTGCTTGTGGCGGCGGTGCCCTGTCCAGCGGTGCTTGTAGTGGCGGTGCCCTGTTCAGCGGTGCTTGAGGCGGCGGTGACCTGTTCAGCGATGCTTGAGGCGGCGGTGCCCTGTTTAGCGGTGCTTGTAGCGGCGGTGCCCTGTTCAGCGCTGCTTTTGGCAGCGGTGCCCTGTCCAGCGGTGCTTGTAGTGGCGGTGCCCTGTTCAGCAGTGCTTGAGGCGGCGGTGCCCTGTTCAACGATGCTTGAGGCGGCGGTGCCCTGTTTAGCGGTGCTTGTAGCGGTGGTGCCCTGTTCAGCGGTGCTTGTAGCGGCGGTCCCCTGTTCAGCGGTGCTTGAGGCGGCGGTGCCCTGTTCAGCGGTTCATGAGGCGGCGGTGCCCTGTTCAGCCGTGCTTGTAGCGGCGATGCCCTGTTCAGCAGTGCTTGTGTCGGTGGTGCCCTGTTCAGCGGTGCTTGAGGCGGCGGTGCCCTATTCAGCGGTGCTTCAGGCAACGGTGCCCTGTGCCCTGTTCAGCAGTGCTTGAGGCGGCGGTGCCCTGTTCAGCGGTGCTTGAGGCGGCGGTGCCCTGTTCAGCGGTGTTTGTAGCGGCGGTGCCCTGTTCAGCGGTGCTTGTAGCGGTGGTGCCCTGTTCAGGGGTGCTTGAGGCGGTGGTGCCCTGTTCAGCGGTGCTTGTAGCGGCAGTGCCCTGTTCAGCGGTGCTTGAGCCGGCGGGCTCCTTTGCAGTGACTCAGCTGCTGGCGGTCCTCTCTGTCCCAGCGGGGCTTGTGCTGGCGGTCCTCTCTGTCCCAGCGGGGCTTGGGCTGGCGGTCCTCTCTGCCCCAGCGGGACTTGTGCTGGCGGTCCTCTCTGTCCCAGCGGGGCTTGTGCTGGCTGTCCTCTCTAGCCCAGCGGGGCTTGTGCTGGCGGTCCTCTCTGTTCCAGCGGGGCTTGTGCTGGCGGTCCTCTCTAGCCCAGCGGGGCTTGTGCTGGTGGTCCTCTCTAGCCCAGCGGGGCTTGTGCTGGTGGTGGGCTCCTGGGCAGCAGGGCAGGTGCTGGCGGTGGCCTCCTGGGCAGCGGGAATGATGGTGGTGGACTCCTTGGCAGCGGGGATGATGGCGGTCTCCTCCGCCGTGCTGCTCTTCCCAGACTTTCCGGGTTTCTTGTGGCCCTTCCCCACCTTGGAAGGTGTCGCAGCTGACTCCACACTCTCACCGGGACCCCTGGGAGCGGCTTTGGTGGCTGGAGTCTTCCCCCTCTCCCACCGGGCACTGGCCAACTTTTGATGCTTGACAGGTGGGGGACTGTCCGTGCTGTGGCTCCGTGCCACACTGGCTGCCCTGGTGGCAGGTGCACTCCAGATTCCAGTGACTACAGGCACCACTGGTCCCGGAGATGTTGTGGCTGAGGTGCTAGGTTGGGACCTGGAGAGTCGGGCCGTAGAAGATGGACTCTACAGAGGTGGGGTGGGGTGCCACGTGGCCTGCCTTATGGAGGGACCTTGCCTACTAAACTCGCCCTGGCCTAGGGAAACCCACAGCCCACCTTCCCCACACAGACACCTCCACTGCACGCAAAATCAGCAGGATGAGAGTGTACTCACCCCCTTGTGGCTGCTGTGATGCCCTCAAGCACCCATCCAACTCCGGGTACACCACCGCCAGGATCCTGAACATCAGGGGGGTCATGGTGCGACAGGCACCCCTCCCACGTTGGGAGGCCATCCCCAGCTGAGCCTCCGCCATCTTCTTGCTCCAGCGGCAAATGTCCTACCATCTTTTCCGGCAGTGGGTGCTCCATCTGTGGTAGACCCCCAGGGGCCGGACCTCCTTGGCGATGGCACGCCAAATATATTTTTTCTGGTGGGCGCTGACCTACATGAATTGTACAGGGGGAAGAGAAACTTATTACCAACTGCACCGTCACAGTCATTGGCCCCCATCCCTACCCTTGCCATGTGGCACATGCACTCACCGTCTTTTCATGCACGCCGCAATCTCCCCCCCCTTCTTACATCCACCCCACTCCACACAGGGATGGCCCATACAGCATGCTCCCAGTGAACTTACCTGTTTGTCTGGAGGACCGTAGAGTAGCGTGTACTGGGGGAGGACCCCGTCCACGAGTTTCTCCAACTCCTCCGATGTGAGGGCAGGGGCCCTTGCCCCAGACACTCGAGCCATTGTCTCTTCCAGACCGAGGTCACAGCAACACTTGCAGTGTAGGTCCTCTCCTGTCGAAGATCAGGTATCGAGTGATTGAACAGATAGAAATTGGCGGTCACGTCTGCGGCGGTGCGTACCGTCACCTCCGGCGTACATCGTCATTGGCTCCTGGGACCCATAGGGTCCAATGTTAACCAATGCAGCATTGCACCGTGGTCTTCGACCGTCTATTGCAACGGTGTACAACGCCAGCGCAGTTACCTCACATCCCATTGTCCCACTTTAGAGGTCAGGCAGCCGCCATTTCAGGGGCCCACATGGCTTTATTTTTAACTGCGTCACACATACCTAGGCCTAGACTCAACACACATACAGGCTACTTTTCAGATTAGGATTTGTGTTCTGTGTAAACTGTGGGTATGTACCTCTGAGTTGTTTGACTCTGTGCTCGCTGTTGTCCTCCATAGGCACCGTCCGCAGAGACATGTGAGGAGATGGAGGCATCCTCCGGTGTACAGACCCATGGTGGACCTCTCGACAATGGAGGAAAGACATTTGATCATTACATACAGGATTGACCGTGCCACAATCCAGGAACTGTGTACCCAGCTGGAGCCAGACCTGATGTCGGCTATCCGCCATCCCACAGGAATCCCCCCTCAAGTGCAGGTGCTGTCAGTGCTCCATTTCCTTGCAAGTGGGTCATTTCAAACAACAGTGGCCATAGCATCAGGGATGTCCCAGCCTATGTTTTCAAACGTGTTGTCCAGAGTGTTGTCTGCCCTGCTGCAACACATGCGGAGCTACATCGTTTTCCCTCAGTTGGAGGATTTGCCTACAGTGAAAGGTGATTTCTATGGCCTGGGACATATCCCTAACATCATAGGTGCCATTGATGGGACACATGTGGCTTTGGTCCCCCCCGCAGGAGTGAACAGGTGTACAGAAACCGGAAGAGTTATCATTCGATGAATGTGCAGATGGTATGTTTGGCAGACCAGTACATCTCCCATGTGAATGCCAAGTTCCCTGGCTCAGTGCATGACGCCTGCATCCTGCGGAATAGCAGCATCCCTTATGTGATGGATCAACTCCAGAGGCACCGTGTGTGGCTATTAGGTGAGCACCTGGAAGCAAGACAGTGGGAATGGTTGTCTTGGTCTGGGGTTATCCCTCCAGGTTAGTGTGTGTCTAACAGTTGTCCCTCGCCATTTGCAGGTGACTCTGGTTACCCCAACCTGTCATGGCTACTGACCCCAGTGAGGAATCCCAGGACAAGGGCAGAGGAACGCTACAATGAGGCCCATGGGCGAACACAACGGATAATCGAGCTAACCTTCGGCCTCCTGAAGGCTAGGTTCAGCTGCCTCCATATGACAGGTGGATCCCTATTCTACTCACCAAAGAAGGTGTGCCAGATCATCGTGGCCTGCTGTATACTTCACAACT
The DNA here is from genome assembly GCF_031143425.1 of Pleurodeles waltl. Classification (NCBI taxonomy): domain Eukaryota; kingdom Metazoa; phylum Chordata; class Amphibia; order Caudata; family Salamandridae; genus Pleurodeles; species Pleurodeles waltl. The sequence continues at coordinate 1,053,215,671 of NC_090443.1, forward strand.
TAGCTTTGCGCCGACAGGTGCCTTTTCTGCAGGAGGATGGTCCAGATGGCCGTGTTGTTGCAGCTGTGGAGCCTGTGGACAGTGAAGACGAGGAAGCAGAAGAAGACGACATGGACAACAGGGACTCGGTGATCCTGCAATATTTCCAGTGAGACACAGGTAAGAATACAAACCTGCCTATTACATGTACTTTAACACTACTACCTCTCTACTGTCTGTCGTTTTCACCCAGTGTATGGTCACTGAGTTGTCACTTTCCCTTACGATTTCACAGATGTGGGTCCCACTGTGTGACATCTGCTTTGGTTCCTCATGGACTAGAGCTGTGTGACATAGGTATGTTGACATTACAATTGAATGAGCTTTTTGCCACAGTAATTGCAAATACACTATTCCGAAATCACAGACTGACTCCAGATTGTTTTGTGCTTCAATGGTGTTTATTTAAGTGCAAAATATTGGAGGGGGTTGCAAAATGGTGAAGGGGGATGGTGGAGGAATGTCCATGGCAGAGTCCAGTCTATTAGTCTCACAGGTGCTTTGCCCAAATGGGCATAGGAAGTGGAGCTGGGGCAGTTTAAGGATGGACAGGGTGACAAAGTGTGACAGAAGGATGACAATCAGGGTGGTCTCATTTCTTGGCAGGGGTCTTGGCATCGTTCTCTGTCTTTGTCCTGGATCTCAGGGACCGTTTGCGGGGTGGTTCTCCCTCTGCAGGGGGTGGGGTGCTGGTGTGGTGGTCCTGTGGCGGTGTCTCCTGTCCACTAGCGCCGGCGGTGGTGGTGGGCAGTTCATCGTCCATGCTAGTGTCAGGGGCCCCTTGTTGTGCCACAGTGACTCTCCTGATGTTGAGTACTTCCTTCAGCACTCCTACGATGGTGCCCAGGGTGGAATTGATGGATCTGAGTTCCTCCCTGAAGCCCAAATACTGTTCCTCCTGCAGACGCTGGGTCTCCTGAAATTTGGCCAGTACCGTTGGATCATCTCCTGGGAGTGGTGGTAGGCTCCCATGATGGAGGAGAGGGCCTCGTGGAGAGTGGGTTCCCTTGGCCTGTCCTCCCCCTGTCGCATAGCAGATCTCCCAGTTCCCCTGTGTTCCTGGGCCTCCGTCACCTGGACCGTGTACCCACTGCCACTGCCCCCAGGTCCCTGTTGTTGTTGGGGTGGTGGTTTAGCCTGGGTTTCCTGTAGTGGTGGACACACTGCTGATTGACGTGTCCTGGGGACAGAGGTATGGGCCCGCTGGGTGGGTGCTGTGCTGGTGTTTCCAGAGGGTGGAAGCTCTGTAGTGGCCTGTGACTGTGTGATGGGAACCGACTTGTCTCGAGGTCCCGGATGGGCCGGGCTGGTCATCTAGATCCAGTTGGACAGAGCTGCTGTCATCACTGTGGGCCTCTTCTGTTGGTGGTGTGGACATGTGTGGACCCTCCTGTCCGGTGACGTTGGTTAGGGGTCCTGCAGGGGTATAAAAGGATGTTTATTACATCTGTGTGTGCCATGGTGTGCAATGGGTGGGTGACCATGTACCCCAGTGCTTGCATTCCTGTGTGGGACCTTGTGTGATGATGGTTTAGGGGGGTGTATGGGTTTGTGCAGTGGCCATGCTTTGGTGATGGGTGTCCATGCTTTGGTGTTGCATGCAGGGCTTGGTGTTGGGATGTGTGGTTTGTGATGTTGGGACATTTGTGGTGAGTTGGAGTGATGGGGGTGAGGGTGGGGGTATGTGATGGCATGCAGGTAGGGTGGGGGATGTAATAGTTAAGATTTGACTTACCAGAGTCCATTCCGCCATCTACTCCTGCGAGGCCCTCAGGATGCAGAATCGCCAAGACCTGCTCCTCCCATGTTGTTAGTTGTGGGGGAGGAGGTGGGGGTCCGCCGCCAGTCCGCTGAACCGCAAGATGGTGTCTTGAGACCACGGAATGCACCTTCCCCCGTACGTCGTTCCACCTCTTCCTAATGTCATCCCGATTTCTTGGGTGCTGTCCCACAGCGTTGACCCTGTCCACTATTCTTCGCCATAGCTCCATCTTCCTTGCAATGAAGGTGTGCCGCACCTGTGATCCAAATAGCGGTGGCTCTACCTGGATGATTTCCTCCACCATGACCCTGAGCTCCTCCTCCGAGAACCTGGGGTGTCTTTGCCGTGCCATGGGGTGATGTGGGTGATGTGTGGGGTGGTGTGTGTGGTGATAAGTGTGCTGATATGTAGTGGGGTGTTGTGTGAGGTGCGTGGAAGTTATGTGGGTGATGGTCTGGTGTGCCTGTGGATGCTAGTATTGTTGATGGTGGTGTCTCTCTCTGTTTCTTTCTCAATTGTTGTCGTAGGGGTTTGTGGGTGATGTGGGTGTGTGTTTTATATTGTATTGGGTGTGTGGGAGTGGTGTGTGTATGTGTATCAGGTGTGTGTATTTTGAATTGTCCAATGTGGCTGTGTTTTGTATGTGTGTGTGTATTTTGAGCGCGGCGGTGTGTACCGCCAATGGAATACCGTGGTTGAAAGACCGCCGCAGGGATTCGTGTGTCGTGATAGTGTGGGCGTATTTCTGTTGTCGTGACGGTGGAGGTTTTGTTTTCGCCAGTTTATCACTGACCTTTGGTGTGGCGGACTTGTGTGGGTGTCTGCATTTTGGCGGATTCCATGCTGTGGGTCATAATAGCTGTGGGGGATGTCCCTGGACTGGTGCAAACCGGTTTATGCAAGGAGGGCTCCAAATGTTCCCTTCAAAGCATATCGGTGGCTTCGGTAGGCTACCCCTCCCAAGCCATGTAACACATATTTCCAAAGAGAGAGGTTGTTGCCTCCCACTCCCAAAGGAAATCTTTTGTTTTGTCTTCCTGGGCTTCAGCTGGTCAAGCAGCAGGGGGGCAGAAACCTGTCTGTAGGATGGCAGCAATGCGGGCTGCCTGGGAAATCCCTGCAAACTGGTAAGAGCCAAGCTGGGGGTCCTCTAAGGAGCCCCCAAAGTGCATAGAATTATACAGTCAGTACTGGCAACAGTATTACGGTATGATTCCGACATGATTGATACCAAACAGGTTTGGAGTTACCATTATGTAGCTGTATACATGAGTGGCATAATACATGCTGCAGCCCATGGGGAACCCTGGGTGCCTCAGTGACCTGGGTATCTAGGTACCATATACTAGTGACTTACATGGGGGCACCAGAATGCCGATTGTGTGGTGTATGAAGTCAGGAACAACCAAATTTAGAGGGAGAGAGCACAGTTACTGGGGTCCTGATTAGCAGGATCCCAGTGAACACAGTCATAACACACTGACAGCAGGCAAAAAGTGGGGGTAACCCTGCCAAAAAGAGGGTAATTTCCTACACTTACTATGTCTGAGAATGGACAAAGACATAGTAGGGCATATTTGCTCATGCATCTATGCCCTCACTTGTGATAGAATACACCCTGCCTTAGGGCAGAAGGCCTGCTGTAGGGGTGACTTAGAGATATTACAAGCAGTGTTCCATGGGTCATGGCACACAAGTATGTGACATATATATATGATAGAGACTTCTAGTTGCAGGTTCATTCCCTTAGAATTTCAGCCTTGTGGGTTGTCAGGTGGCATCGGTCGACTCTACATGCGTTTCTTTTCACCGTGATGACTCAGCGGTTAGAAATATAGGTGCCACGGTGGTGTGCGGACGTCAGTTCTTTTCTTTCTGCGCCAGCCTATGTGCAGATCCAGAGAGAGCTGCCCTCACTCATTTATTGACTGACTTAAAACATTTTGTTGAGTTTTTTGACACTTTTTTGGTGCGTCAGGATGTCACATAAATTCGGTTCCAATCTGTGTGACTCGTGTCACCGCATGATGTCAGTGATAGATCTGCACCTCATGTGCTTGTGGTGTCTGGAGCGCAACCTGAAGTTGTACCTTGAGTACAGGGCCATGAACCTGAAGGATTTGGGGGAGCAGTACCTAAAGCTCCTGGCTGCCCGCTGCTCAGTTCTGCATCGCTCCCAGTCCCATTCGAGAGGAAGGTCTCAAGACTGCTCGCAGAGCCATCACCACTCTTCTTTGTCCCTCTCTAAGCCTGTAGGAGGCTGGCCCTCTATGTAGTGTGCAAAATTAGGTATAGTGTGCGGGTGGTCCAAGCAACCACACCTTGGTTTCCGGAGGTAAGTACTAGATCACCTAATGCTCTAATTTTTGAGGTAGCTTGCTCGAGCAGTTAGGCTCTTGGAGAAGTGGAAAGCATTTGTTGTACTCACAGTATCAATAATGCAACTCACATACTCAAAGGAATAACTCGAGACCAATTTTTAAAAAATTCTTCAGATTTTATATACATTTTTTATAAAACTTTTAAGACCAAGATTATCAAAATTGGTTAAGTACTTTTGAATATAAGGATTTTTAATGAGATAAGAATTTTTAATAAATGCAGTCTTTGTGTGCGTAATCACATACCATAGGAATCAATGGGAAGACACCTTTAAAAATTCTCAGTAAATTACACAGTTGCTTCACCAAGTGCCACTTTTGCAGGTTGGTCAAGGTCTTCGGTGGGCACACTGTGCCAGCTGGAGAAGTTCAGGTGACTTTTGGTTCCAGCGTGCAGCAGTCGAAAGTCTCTTGGAGGTGGTGCAGGGTCACTGATGGGGACCACTTGGAAAAGGTCTTCTTTGGTCAAGTTGAAGGTGGTTCCTTGGGGTCCCCTTGGAGTGTCAAGTCGCAAGGGGTGAGGGACCCTTGGTGGACAGCAGGTTTTTTGTTGCAGGGCGCAGGGCAGGCGGGTGCAGAGCGAGTTGGTGATCCAGGAGCTGTGCGCAAAGGTGCCCTTTGGAACTGGAGGTAAGTCTTGTTAAGAGCTGCTTACAGGACAACGGGGGCACTCTGGTGGGAGGTTCGGGTGTTCCTGAAGTCCCTCGACTAGGGCTTCCTCCTGGTCCTTTTTCAGCTCTGTGCAAGCTGGTTTTCCTGATATCCTACGTCTGCTGGGTACCCAGGGTATTGGCACGATTCGGACACTGGAGGGCGCAGTGCCACCAAACTTGGCACACTTGCCAGGTGGGGCTACTCCCCCTACCGTTTTGTGGTTTCCCGCCGTTCCTTCAGCCAAAAGTGAGGGTTTGCAAAGGGGAGGCCATCTGTTACTACCAGCAAGCCTGGGGGTCAAGTTTCAAAGGGCGGGAAGCCCTTTGAAGCTTACTAGCAGGGCAGTACATATTCCTAATGGAGGGTGTGTTAGCACCTCCACCCAGGAAGGGCATTGTTTTACAAACTAGAGAGACATGGCTCTCCCCCAAGGTTTGTAAATTGGATGTCTGGATGTGGCAGGCTGGATAGAACCACTCTACAAACATGCCAGAATAGTTAGGTTTTGCAGGGGACACCTCTAAGGTGATCCTGGGTACATTTTATAATAAACACAGTACTGGTACCAGTTTGAATTTATCATTCCAAGTTGTTTGATACCAAACAACCCAGGGTTCACAGTAGCCATCATGTAGGTGTGAAACTGGTGTTGACCAGTGTCCAGCACATATATTAAAATGGCTGCTCTGTTCACCCACTGTCCCAGGTTTGGCAAGGACAGAGTGGGGGCATATTGCTAATGCAGCTGTGCCCTCACATATGATATAGTGCACCATGCCTTAGGCCTGGAAGGCCTGCCAGAGGGGTGTCTTATCTGTAGTGTATGCAGTGTATGGTGGACAGGGCACACAGGTAGTGTGTCATGTTGAGTTTGTGTTTTAGGTTTGCACCAGGACACTCAGTCTGCAATGGCAGTGCTGGGTGCATCTGGATGCACGGCTCTAGAGAGTGGTACAATCTGTCCTGCTGCCCTCAGGGGCCTACCCTTAGCTACTAGGGACTTATAGTGGAAGCTAAAGGTGTTTCAAATTACCTTTACAATGTTTTGGGGGTAGGACAGTGGCACTGGGAACCTGGTTAGCAGGTTCCCAGTGCACTCCAGTTCAAGTTGCATTAAGAAAGCAGGCAAAAAGTCTGGGGGGGTGGTCACTGCAACAAAGTGTCAGTTTCCCACAAAGCGCTCTGGACATTTGGGTCGCAAGAAAAAGTAGTCGAAGAAGAACAAACGTTCTTTACCTTCACTTGATTATGCGATGTGGGAAGACTGTCAACACTCTAGGCCTCTGTTTTCGGAGCCTGCTTCTGGGACGGCTCCACACCTCCCCAAGTTTCCAGGAGCTAGAGCTATCCCTGCCAACCTGAAGGAGTTTCATGAGGCCATAGGGCAAACTGACCCTCTTGCAATGACTTTGGGCCCAGCAGGGCCAGAGGGGCCCCCCTGGGGTTCCACACAATTATTTCTGGCCTGGCTCCTAAGGGCCCCTCAGTATCCGTTGTCAGATCCGTGCTGATGCTGTGCGAGCCAGTGTGACCTACGGCAGCAAAGACGTTGACGCTTACGTCAGTCGGACCCCCGATCGATCTCGACCCCATACTTATACCCAACTCTAACCCAGAGCTGGACCGACGTCGCTCAATGCCGGTTCCATCTTTGATGGGGCCTACATTCTCCAGGTTGCATCCTGACCCTATTTCTTATGGGTACTGGGAAGGTGTGGCGTGGTTGCTGGACCCTTTAGAATTTGAGCTGGAAGACCCAGAGCACTGGGCACAGGAATTGGTTAAACTAGCGGTGTGGATACCTCTCCTGACGCTGCCATGCTTTCTGCCCCTACCGTGGCTACGGAGGAGGGAGCATCGTATTCCATGGTGGTGAGAAGGGCGGCTGAGGTCCTCGGCCTTGAGCTACCTTCTGTGGGAGTCAGGACTAACCTCCTGACTGAGGTGCTTCAGCCTGGGCTTCTACCTCGGAACCCCTTTTACCATTTAACAAAGCCCTCACTGATGTCCTACTGGGTACCTGGTCCAGACCCTGCACAGGGGCTCCTGTGAAGGGGATGATCACCCACTGCCATCGGCCTGCACCAAACGATCCTAAATTCTTGACCCATCACCCTACGCCTGAGAATACTATCATCCAGGCTTCTTCTTCATCGGGTGCATTCCCATCTGCACCCCCAGATAGGGACTCGAAGAGACTGGATCAAAATGGGAAGAAATTGTTCTCTTCCTCCAGTCTGGCATTGCGTTATGTAAACACTGCATGCCTTTTGTGACGCTATCCCATACCTTATGGGATACGGGTGCACTGGTGCTGCCACAGGTCCGGGAGGACGGCCGGGCCACTCTCTCCTAAGCTGTTGCCGATGATAAAGATGATGCAGCTGAGTTCACAATACATTGTGGGTTGGACACAACCGACTCACTGGGTAGATCAGTTGCGTCGACGGTGGCCTTACGGCACCACGTCTGGTTGAGGACTTCTGGCTTTTCATGGGATATCCAGCAATTACTCATGAACATGCCCTACGATAGCACCCGTCTCTTCGGAGACAAAGTGGACTCAGAGCTCAAGTGCTTTGAGGAGACACAGGTTATGGCTATGTCCCTTGGCCTCGCAGCTGCTACTCACCCCCTCAGTCTGCTTTTCACCCCTTTCATGGCTACGAAAAGGCATCCAAACGCATCCCTTTCCCATCAGCCTCCATGGACGTACTTGTGGATCAGGGAGCCAGTGCTCCACCCAGTCCTCCACTGCCCACGCTGCAGCCTCCAAACCTTCCTAGTCTGTCGCTCCATCCAGGACCAGTTGGAGGCAGGATTTTCCCTCACCTGCCCCACTGGGAATCCATAACAATGGACAGGCGGGTTTTGCAAATAATTTGAAGGGGCTACCCTCTCCCCTTTGAGACTACCTCTTCCTCCTTGCCACCATCATACGACTGGATGACTGACCATCACTTGGCACTTCTTCATAAGGAAGTTACGACTCTTGGCCAAGGGAGCCATGGAGAGGAACCCTGTGCCAGAAGTAGGCAGTGGTTGTTACTGCCACTACTTTCTGCTACCCAAAAAAGACAAGGGTCTTCGCCCTATTCTAGACCTTTGGTCCCTCGATCTCTTCCTCAGAAAGGAGAAGTTCAATATGCTTTCTCTGGCTCAGGTCCTATCTGCCCTAGACACTGGAAGCTGGATGGTAGAGTTGGACTTTGCAGGACGCCTACTTCCACATTCCCGTCCTACCTGTCCACAGGCATTACTTACGGTTAGTGGTAGGTCACGATTGTAGGAAAGTCCCCTCTTTCTGGCATGGTAACCTCCCACTGTTTGCCTGCAGTCAGTGTGCTTAGACTGTTTTCACTGGGACCCTGCTAATCAGGACCGAGTGATTGTGCTCTCTCCTCTGAAATTGGTTGTTTTGGTACTTCTTATATCCCACAATTGGCATACTGGTGTACCCCTGTAAGTCCCTGGTAAAAAGTACTTAGGTACCCAGGTCTTGGTACACCAGGGGCCCCCATGGGATGAAGTATGTTTTATGACACCCTGGGAGCCCATGCAAACTGTGTCTGCACGCCTGCCATTTGCAGCCTGTGTGAACAGGTGCATGAACCCTTTCACTACGGGTCACTACACCAGGTCACTGTAAGTCAACTCTGTAGTAGGCCCTTTTAGCCCAAAGGGCAGGGTGCAGGTCCTTGTGTGTGTGGGCACCTTTGCATGAGCAGCGGTGTCCCTACGAACTCCAGTACCAATTCCCTGAACTTTGAAAGTGAGAGGAAGCCATTTTGTCTCTGTACCAGCCACTGGTCACCACTACCTTTCGTCCAGCTACATAATGGTAACTCTGAAACTGGGCATGTTTGGTATCAAACATGTCAGAATCGCACCCCAACACCAATCCCAATATTGGTGGCATGATTCCATGCTCTGTAGGGGTTCCTTAGAGGATCCCCCAGTTCTGGTCCTGCTAATATTCCATGGTCTGCAGGAAGCCGTGCTGCTGCAGCCCCCCAGATACAATTCTGCACTCCTGCTGCTTGACCAGCTGAAGCAGGGGACAGCAGAACAAAGGATTGTCTGTAGAAGAGGGGTGCAACCTTCTCTCCTTTGGAAATAGGTGTTACTGGGCTGGGGAGGGGTAGTCTCCCCATGACACTGGACTGCTTTGAAAGGCTCATTTGGGGCCTCTTTGCATAATCCAGCTTTCACCAGTCCAGGGACCTCTGGAAGGGGAGCCTTATGGGAATGCTAAATTTTCCCCTCCCAGACATTTTTTTCCGAGCACGAGTCTCTTTAGTTATGGTTTTCGGGACACCATGTTTGGACTATTTTTTATTTTGTATTTCTTCCTCTATCTTTTTGTTATGTGTTTAGGGAATACTCGTGAGCCAATAAGATTGTGGTATTGACAGCATGAAGAAGAAGGGTCACATATAACAAACGTGGGTTGTGGTGGTCAGTATGTGATATAAATAGTTATCTTTACTACTCTTTTTGTCAAACCACACATGGCTTGGCTGCATGTTGTTTTTTGTAGCATTTTTCACAGGAATGCAGGGGTTCACTTTTCCAACTAGCAAGATTGGAGATATAGCTACGATTGTAGGCTTATTGATCAAGCTATTAGTCATTTGGTAATATTTTTGGTTTATAAATCTTGTTGAAGATAGCACCAGTATCTCCCTTGTGGGGTTTTTACCAACGTAAAGTGTATCTGTCGCGTGCCCGGAAGAAGGTGGATGACCAGTTGGTCACGTGGCACCCAAACGCTCTCGACATGATCTCTGGTTGGACAAAATGATTTGCTTCTTCTCTCTTTGCATCCCGAACATTATGAACTGAGTTGATTTATGGACTTAGACAATGGTTAATATTAAGATACATTTAGTAAATTACAATCAATTCTTTGGAGATTAACAATATTCTGATTTTGTAAAAGTCAAATTTTGAGAATAACACTGTAATATATTTGTTCATATTGATTTCATAAGTTTTCTTTGTTTGGGGAGGCCCGCTAGAGTAGAACTGTCCTACTAGTGTCAATTTAACAGTTTGTATTGTGTGAATCTGATGTGAAAGTGATTTAAATGGGTGTACTTTTTAGGGAGTATGATATTTAGGTCCTACTGTTTGACTAATTATGATGCATGATGTTATTGAGTATAATTATGAATATGAATTAACAAAACAATAAGTTTGTATCATTGCATTGTTAATGATATGACTAATGCTTGATGTGTGTTTATATATCTTTGAGGGATTCCATCCTTGTGGAACCATGTTCGGAGGTGGATTGTTTTTCTTGCTTTGAATATAGCCCCTGTCCCGCTCCTTCATCCGTGATTTTCTGGGAACCCTTCTTGTTTTAGACTTCTCCTTGCAACATTGTTTCCGCAGCTCCTATCAGCATTCTGTAACATTTCCATGGCTGTGCATCCTTTGGGGTTGGCAAGACTTCAGCTGCACCAAGAAGCAAGAATGAATCTCCCTTGGAGTGAAGGAGTCACTCCTCTGCATCTGCAGGCACCAAAGGCAATGGTGTCCTACAGGTGGGATATTCTGTCCTCCGGATCTTCAAAGATTCTCCAACACAGGTGGTAGTTTTGAGGGGTCCCCTGGGGTCCTCTCTGCCTTCTTTTCTAAGTGGGAGACTGTAAACCCTTGCCTCTGCCACTAGGACAGAATTCCTGTGCACCTCGACTGTTGCACCAACCAATGCTTGTTGACTCCTGGTTTGAGGTATCTTCATGCTCCAAGTAGCCCTGGCCCCTTGCACTCTACTTTTGCAAGAACAGTCTCCTCTCTGCTGCTCCAGGGACGTGGGACTCCTCTTCAGGTCTGCTGACTGGGCCTCACTGTGACTTACTGTGCCTGCTGCCAGTGGGTTGCTTGTGGGAGCTCCGACTGCTTCTGCTGGCTCACCTGTCTTCTGAGATTCAGCCCGGACTCCCCTTCCAAGAGTCTAGTCTCCAGGACCTTGCTGGTCTTCCCCAGCTCTGCAAAACGTCCAACAGCTCCTTTTGTATTTGCTTGTGCTTGTTGGTGGTCCTCCCAACCACTGACCCATCTGCAATCTGGCGACTGTCGAGGGACAGCTTGTAGTTGACTTCAAGAACTCCTCTGCAGCTCCAGGGCCCCGCAGCTGGACTCCTTCAATCACTGTCGACCCGGATCTTCAGCTACAGAAGGGTGGACATTGGCTTCTGCCCCACCTGGACACTCCTGCGTGGACTGGACTCTGTCCCCTTCTTTTGCAGGTTGTCTTCGGAATCCGCTGTTAAGTTCCACTGGTCTGGTCCTGTTTCTGCATCTCCAACCTCGACATCTCCCTGTTAGCCTATGGGAAAACTGGGTAACTTACCTCTCTGCCCCCAGCTGCTGGGGATGCTCTTGGTACTTTCCTTCTGGGGTTTCTCTCTCCCCCAGTGCTTGTCTAACTACTCCATACATTATGATGGGGGACACCAGTTTGCATTCCATCTTTTTAGTATATGGTTGGCCCTGCTATAGGGCTCTTGCTAATTTATTTTTTTCCAAGTACTTACCAGTCTTGTGTGACCATACCTCCAGAGGGAGGTATACCAATGGTAGTCTAGTTTGGTGTGCATATAGCAAAGTATCTTCATTTTGGCAACACTGTGTGGTTCCTTTCATGTGTGATAAGTTACTGTGTGACTACTGTGGTATTGCAGGTACTCCATATGCCTTCTAGATAAGCCTTGGTTACTCCCCACAGCTACCCTAGAGAGCCTTGGCTGTCTAGACACTGTAACACTAACTAATAGGGATTTGCTTGGACCCATTATAAGGTGTAACACCATAGGTGTCCACCATACACTGAGCCAGCTTCCTACGAGCACTTTCAGTTTACTCTGCTCCCCTTTGGCCTTACCAGCACCCCTCTAGTGTTACCCAACGTGATGGCGGTGGTAAAAGCTCATCTGCGCAGGCAAGGGCTTTCAATCTTCCTCTACCTCAAAGGCGAGCTTCTCCAGGCGGTCGTCTCCCACCTTCAGACTATGGCAAACTTCCTGCACTCGCTGGGGTTCACTATAATTATGCCGAAGTCACACCAGACTCCCTCTCCGATGCTCCCTTTCATCAGAGCTGTTCTGGACGCATTGCAGTTTTGGGTCTTTCCTTCAGAGCGGTGAGTCCAGGATATTCAAGGTTGTGATTTGATGTTTCTGCCTCTGTCCTGGGTTTCGGTGAGAATGACTCTGTGGCTGCTGGACCACATGGCCTTTTGAATCCTGCTGATCACACATGTCACATGGCATATGCGGGGTCTGCAGTAGGACCTGCAGTTCCAGTGTGCGCAGCATCAGTGAAATTTCTCCAACATGTTCCTGATCTTGGAGGGAACTGCGCAAGATCTGCAGTGGTGGGTGTCGAATCGCGATTGGGTCAGAGGCAGATCACTCTCCCATCGCCAACCAGATCGTACAGTAGTGACAGACATGTCACTCCTGGGATGGGGCAACCACATGGGGGAGGCAGAGATCAGAGGTCTCCACATCAGTCTTCTAGAGCTCAAGGTGATCAGGCATACATTGAAAGCATTCCTTCCCACTCTCCAAGGGAAAGTGGTGCAGGTGTTCACCAACAACACCACCGCCATGTGGTACTGCAACAAGCTGGGTGGAGTGGAGTCGTGGTCCCTTTATTAAGACGCTCTTTGCCTCTGGACATGGCTGGAACGTCAGGGCATATCCCTTGTAGTTCAACATCTGGGGGCTCTCTGAACGCTAGAGCAGATGAACCCAGCCGTTGATGGATGGTCGATCATAAATGACATCTCCAACCAGGTGGTACAAGGTCTCTTTCAGCAGTAGGGAGAGACTTGGTTAGATCTGTTCGCCTCCGCAGAGAACGAGCAATGTCCGCTGTTTTGCGCATTGGAGTGACAAGGCTTGCACTCACTATGCAAACTTTTCTTTTTGAGCGGAAATCAAGCCTTCTTTACTCCTTCCTGCCACTATCACTTTTGCCCAGAGTTCTGAAGAAGATCAAGAACGGCTGAGCCTAACTAATCCTTGTGGCTCTGGACTGGGCACGAAGAGTATGATATCCTGAGCTTCTGAGCATGGCCATCAATCCTCCAATCAGACTGCTCTTTGAGAAGAATCTTCTGTTGCAGCAGCCGGGGACAATTCTCCACCCAAACCTCTCCAGTCTCAGCCTCCTTGTGTGGAGATTGAGGAGCACACAATTGTTGACAGATTTCGACCTTCTGCCTGAAGTCTGCAATGGTATCTTGGCAGCCAGGCGTCCCTCCACCAAAACGGTATACGCCTGTCATTGGAATAAATTTGTGGCATGGTGTACAGACAAGTCTGTTGATTCCCTGTTTGCACCTCTGTCTGAGGTTCTCCTGTACATCCCCTCTCTTGCCCAGCAGGGCTGTGCACCGTTAAAGGTTACCTGTCTGCCATATCTGCCTTCCTCAGACTGCCAGATCAACCCTCCTTGTTCAAATCTCCCACTGTTGTGAGGTTTCTTAAGGGACTCGCCCAAATGTTTCCACCTAAGCCATTCACAATGCCCCATTGGGATGTACTTGCATACCTTATGTGTGCTGCTTTTGAGCCACTACATAATTGTTCTTTGCAGCTCCTCACATTGAAAACTACATTCCTTATTGCCATCACCGCTGCCCGCATAGTGAGTGAGCTACAAACTCTTTCTTCAAAGCCACCATTTTTATCTGTCCATCCTGACAAAGTGATGCTTCGTACCAGGGCCTCTTTCCTCCTTGAAGTGGTCACGCCCTTTCATGTAGGTCAATCTATCACTTTGCCTACTTTTTACGTACCCCACATCCTTCTCATGAAGAGGAGAGACTCCACCGTCTAGATCCAAAAAGAGCATTAGAGTTCTTCCTCAATTGTACAAAAGATTTCTGGGTGGACGATGAACTCTTTGTAGGTTATGTGTGTGCGAAGAAAGGAGTGGCAGTGCAGAAGCAGACCTTCTCTCGATTGGTTGCCCTCTTCACCAAGATGTTTCACACTTTGGGAAAGAAGCAGCCTCCTGAGGGTTTGCCTGCTCATTCCTCCAGAGCCACTGCTGCAACCACAGCGTTGGCACGTGGAGTTTCAGTCCTAAACATCTGCCAGGCAGCAACGTTCACAAAGCATTACTGCCTGGCTGTTCGGTCCTGCAGGACTTTTTAGTCTGATCTTGGTTTGCAGCCCACCACCTAGGAAAGTATTGCTTTGGTATCTATTCTAAGTAAGGAATCTGCAACTAAAAGTCTCTATCAGATGAACAAGTTACTTACCTTCAGTAATTAATTATCTGTCAGAGACATATTCTAGTTGCAGATATCCTACCAACCTACCCATCCTCCCCGCTTTGTGAACTGATTTGTAGGGACAAGAACTTCCTTTTCAGGGCCATAATTCTGGCACAACAATCTCAGTATTCTTCATGGCTCCACACTAGTGGTGTGGAAAGTCGTGGAAAAAACACTGACGTCAGCACGCCAGGATGACGCCTGTATACAACTGCAACATCATCACGTCAAACACAACACCAATGACGCACGCAGTCGACCAACGCCACCTAAAAGCACAAGGGTACTGCTCGAAGAAAATTCTCCGAATACAGTCTGATGCCTGGGGGAAATTTTAAGGTAAGGAATCTGCAACTAGAATATGTCTGTACCAGATAATTTGTTACTGAATGTAAGTAACGTGTTGTGATTTCAATTTTGGGAACACCTTGTCACGCAGCCTGCAGTGGCAGTCTGCATAGGGTTGGTGCTGGATCCCTCAGAGTGACACAAGTTGTGCTGCAGCTCTGAGGGGCCCTCTCTAGTACCCATGCCCTAGGACCCAGGGGTACATTTACAAGGGACTTACAGAGGTGCTAAAGGGCCTGGTAACTTGGGGATTAAGTGACTAGGGGGGTCATTCTGACCTCGGCGGTAAAAGGCGCTTACCGTCGGCCAGAAGACTGCCATAACACCGCCGCGGCCGCTGTAAACCGCCACGGTCATTCTGACCCGCAACTGGCAAACCGCCAAAAACCCGACATCCACAAAAGTCCGCCACACCAAAGGTCAGTGAAAAAATGGCGATGAACAAACCTCCACCGTCACGCCAACAGAAATACGCCCATACCATTCCGACCCACAAATCCACGCGGCGGTCTTTCAAACGCGGTATTTCATTGGCGGTACACACCGCTGCGGTCAAAATACACACACACATAGAAAACTCAGCCACATTGGTCAGTTTGAAATACACACACCTGATACACATACTAACACCACTCCCACACATTCAACACAATATAAAACACACACCCACATCACCCACAAGCCCCTACGACCCGAAATCATTAACGAAGGCTAGAGAGAGAGCACAGATTAGACAATCCCACAACACAGAGGCACACAACACCATCACCCACACAGAATCCACGCACCAAACACCACACGCACCACACTCATCACCACAAACGCCACCCCACACCTCAACCACACCACCCCATGGCACCCCAAAGACACCCCAGGTTCAGTGACGCCGAACTCAGGGTCATGGTGGAGGAAATAGTCTGTGTAGAGCCCCAGCTCTTCGGGGCACAGGTGCAGCACACCACAATTGCCAGGAAGATGGAGCTATGGCAAAGGATAGTGGACAGAGTTAACGAGGTGGGACAGCATCCACGCAATCGGGAGGACATCAGGAAGAGATGGAACGACCTACGGGGGAAGGTGCGTTCCATGGTATCAAGGCACAACATTGCGGTGCAGAAGACTGGCGGCGGACCCCCACCTACTACCCCCGAATTTACCGCATGGGAGGAGGAAGTCTTGCACATCCTGCATCCTGAGGGCCTCGCAGGAGTAGGCGGAGGAATGGACTCTGGTAAGTCAAATCTTCACTACTGCTTCCCACCCCCACCCCACCTGCATGCCAAATCATACCCCCACCCTCACCCCCATCACACCAACTCCTTGCAAATGGCTCACCATCACAACCCACCCATCTCAACACCAAGCCCTGCATGCGACCACAAAGCATGGACACCCATCACCAAAGCATGCCCACTGCACACACACATCACCCCCACAAGCCACCTTCACAAAAGCCCCCACAAGGGAATGCCTACACTTGGGTACACGGACACCCACCCATCACACGAAATGCCACACACAGAAGCAATAACCATACCTTTATACCCCTGCAGGACCCGAACGCCACCACACCGCCACAGAGGGTCCAGAGATGTCCATCCCACCCCCAGAAGAGGCCCCCAGCGATGACAGCAGCTCTGTCTCCCTGGAGCCAGATGACCAGCCCGGCCCATCGGGGACCTCTGGACAGTCGGTTCCCCACAGACAGCCACAGGCTACACCAGACCCAACCCCCTCTGGGAACACCAGCACAGCTCCCACCCAGCGGGCCCATGCCTCTGTCTCCAGGACACGTAAATCAGCGGCGTGTCCACCACTACAGGGCACTCAGGTTGACCCACCACCCCAACAACAACAGGGACCTGGGGGCAGTGGTAGTGGGCACACCGTCCAGAGGACAGAGGCCCAGGAACACAGGGGAACTGGGAGGGCTGCTGTGCGACGGGGGGGACAGGCCCGGGGAACCGACTCTCCAAGAGGCACTCTCCTCCATCATGGGAGCATACCACCGCTCCCAGGAGACGATGGCGACGGTACTGGCCCGGTTCCAGGAGATCCAGGAACTGCAGGAGGAACGGTACATGGGGTTCAGGGAGGAACTGAGGAACATTGGTTTCGCACTGGGGACCATCGTCGTGGCCCTTACCCAGATCGTCACCACATTGCGGGACCATGTGGCACCCCAAAGGGCCCCTGTCACTAGCACAGGCCAGGAACAGCCTACCACCTCCGCCGGCGCTAGTGGACAGGAGGCCCCCACACAACGACAGGCCACCAGAACCCCACCTCCTGCAGAAGAAGAACCACCCCGCAAGCGGAACCTGAGATCTCACAAGAAGACAGAGTAGGATTGCAAGACCCCCGCCAGCCAAAGATACCCCCTGATGTCATCCCACTGTCCCACATTGTCACCCTGTCCAACCTTGAACTGCCCCTGCTCCATCCTTCCCCAGGCATATGGAGAATGCACCTGTGCGACTGAGAACTGGACTCTGCCATGGACATTACTCCACCCCCACCCATCACCGTTTCCCAATCATGAACCTATATGTAGCACTTAAAATAAATCACTTATTGCACTTAAAATAACAGAAGTCTGCTTGTATTCTTAACAGATGTATTACACATAACGGTGCAATAATGTCTAGTTACTTTGTGATGACAACATACCAAGTTCAATAAGCTTTAGTCCTTGGGCAAACAAATCTGAAGTGAGGCAGTGGGTCGTACAGCTCTGAAAAGGGAAGGGAAAATCACAAATCAGTTAACAGGAACTGGGGGGAAACACAGACAGTGGAGACGCATGAGGCCTTAAGTAAATGTAAAATGGCGTGGCTGATTCTTACCTGTGTGCTACTGAAAATATTGTTGTATGACTGTATCCCTGTTGTCCGTGTCGTCCCCGTCGTCTTCCTCCTCTTCACTCTCCACAGGCTCCACAGCTGCTACAACACCACCATCTGGACCATCCTCCTACAGAAAAGGCACCTGGCGTCGCAAAGCAAGATTGTGAAGCATACAGCAGGCCACGATGATCTGGCACACCTTCTTTGGTGAGTACAATAGGGATCCCCCTGTGATATGCAGGCACCTAAACACGGTCTTCAGGACCCCGAAGGTCCTTTCTATGATCCTCCTAGTGCGCCCATGGGCCTCATTGTACCGTTCCTCTGCCCTGGTCCGGGGATTCCTCACTGGGGTCAGTAGCCACGACAGGTTGGGGTAACCAGAGTCACCAATTAGCCACACACGGTGTCTCTGTAGCTGTTCCATCACATAAGGGATGCTGCTATTTCGCATGACATACGCGTCATGCACTGACCCAGGGAACTTGGCATTTACATGGGAGATGTACTGGTCAGCCAAACAGACCACCTGGACATTCATCGAATGATAACTTTTTCTGTTTCTGTACACCTGCTCACTTTCTTTGGGGGGAACCAAAGCCACATGGGTCCCATCAATGGCACCAATGATGTTGGGGATATGTCCAAGGGCATAGAAATCACCCTTCACTGTAGCCAATTCGCCCACCTCAGGGAAAATAATGTAGCTCCGCATGTATTTCATCAGGGCAGACAACTCTCTGGACAAAACCTTAGAAAACATAGGCTGAGACATCCCAGATGATATGGCCACTGTTGTCTGAAAAGACCCACTTGCCAAAAAATAGAGTACTGACAGAACCTGCACCAGAGGGGGAATCCCTGTGGGTTGGCGGATGGGGGACATCAGGTCTGGCTCCAGCTGGGCACATAGTTCATGTATAGTTGCTCTGTCAAGCCTGTATGTAAGTATGATATGTCGTTCTTCCATTGTCGACAGGTCCACCAGCGGTCGGTACACGGGAGGATTCATCCTTCTCCTCGCAAGTCCCAGCGGATGGTGCCTAGGAAGGACAACATGGAGCACAGAGTCAAGCAACCCACAGGTTCGTTCAGACAGCTTGCACAGTACACGAATCGCTATGCATTGAAAGGCTTGTATGAGTGGCAATGCAAGGCCTAGGCCTGTGTGACGCAGTAGAAATCATGCCATGTGGGCCCTTGAAATGGCGGCTGCCTGACCTGTGAAGTGTGACAGTGGGATGTGAGGTCACTGCGCTGGCGTGGCACACCGTGGCGGTAGGCGGTCGAAGACCGCGGCGCAAAGCAGCATTGGTTAACATTGAACCCTATGGGTCTCAGGAGCCAATGATGATGTGCGCCGGCGGTCGCGGCACGCACCGCCGCGGTACGCACCGCTGCGGGCGTGACCGCCATTTTCTATCTGATTAATCACTCGAGACCTGATCATCCACAGGAGAGGACCTATACTGCAAGTGCTGCTGTGACCTCGGTCTGGGAGATACAATGGCTGCTGCGACTGGGGAAAGGGCCCCTGCCTTCACTTCCGAAGAATTAGAGAAACTTGTTGATGGGGTCCTCCCCCAGTATGCACTACTCTACGGTCCTCCAGACCAACAGGTTAGTACACAGGGTGCACGTTGAATGGGCTATGCCTGTGTTGAGTGGGGTGTATGTAAGATGGTGGGGAGGGGAGCGAATGAGGAGTGCAACGCACGAAAGATGAGAGCATGTGCCACATGGCAAGGTTGGGGGTGGGGGGCCACTCACATTGACCAGGCAGAAAACTGATGCGATTTCCTTTACCACCCTGTACATGTCACATAGGTCAGCGCCCATCAGAAGATCGACATTTGGCGTGCCATCGCCAAGGACGTCCGGGCCCTGGGGGTCCACAACAGACGGGGCACCCACTGCCGAAAGAGGTGGGAGGACATCCACTGTGGGACCAGAAAGACCGCCGAGTCTCTGCTGGGGATGGCCTCCCAACGTAGGAGGGGTGCCAGCCGCCAATTGACCCCCCTGATGTCCCGGATCCTGGCGGTGGCCTACCCCGATTTGGATGGGCGCGTGAGGACATCACAGCAGACACAAGGGGGTGAGTATCAGCACATTCTGCTATCTTTGCGCGCAGTGAAGGTGTCTGGGTGGGGGAGGAGGGCTGTGGCTATCTCCAGGCCAGGGCGCATTCTGTAGGCTAGGTGTGGTATATAATCAATTGTAATATTAATGTAGATTGTTCTCTTTGCTCTGCTCTCAGGCTGATGTCATAGTCTGACATCATGTAGAATATGGAATGTTAGGAAGGTTTGATGAGAGCAGAGCTGAGAGGAGGAGAGTGTAGTTGGCTGTGGATGGGATGCTTCAATAAAGGACCAGATTTCATACCTTCTTGATCCAATCATCATCTTTTCAACACTGGCGACGAGGATGGGATCCTGTGGAGCATCTTAACACTATTTGTCAGGCTACTTCGTGCTGATTTGCGTCATATTTTTCATTACGTTCAGAATTGTGCCCTGCAAAAATCTTAAGGTATTAATTTACCTCCACCTTAAGGTTTGACTAGAAAACAGCTGTGTTTTTTTTTACATCAGTTGTGTTTTTTTTGTTCTCTCACATTCTTTGCTGGCAACCTTTTACACCTTTAAGCTAATTCATTGAATGTGTGTATTTCGATTTTGGACTTTAGCACCATATTCTTGGTTCCGTTTTGTAATCATGCTCAGGAGAGCGTGAAAGTTCAGTGGTGTGCAGTCGAGAACATCGTTTTACCCAGAACATTTAATTCTTGCAGGTTAACGGCGCTCAGGAGAGCGCAAGCAAGATTTATCGTATTAATTTTTCTTTAAATCTGATTTTACCGAGACTGAGCTCAGGAGAGCATATTGCTTTGTACAAGGAACAGTTATTTATTTAAAGATTAACTTCGCTCAGCTGAGCAGGAGCAGGATTCCTTTTAGAACAGCTTTAACTTTGTTTTTATTCATGCTCGGTAGAGCGTGAAAGAATTATTGATTTTACTGAAACTGAGCTGGGGAGAGCAGATTGCTTGTTCAAGGAACAGTTATTTATTTATGGATTAACTTCGTTTAGAAGGCCTTAACTTTGTTTTCATTCATGCTCGGTAGAGCGTGAAAGAATTATTGATTTTTAAAGAGTCTGAGCTTGGGAAAGCTGAATGTGTTAAAAAAAAAAAAGGAAATACAAGCTGTAAGCTGAGGAAACAATTCTTTATTTACATTTTGTTTGTGTTCAGGAGAACGCGAACAAGTCTTCTTATTTAAACCGCTTTCGCTTTGTTTTCATTCATGCTCAGGAGAGCGTGTAAGAATTATTGATTTTGTTTTCCTTCTCAAGTGTTAAGTTGGTTTAGGCAAATTGTACTGAACTTTTTTTTTGGTTTAATAACGCTCTATCAAGCGCGAGCCGGATTCCATGGACAGCTACCTGTGTTGAGTTCCATATAGCGCAAGGAGAAGATGTTTCAGCTGAGATTGACTATCATATTCTGACATGTTTTTTTTTTTTTAACAGCACGTCATTTGAGAGAAGAATATTTAGTTTTACTGCACATTTTCTAGTATAAAAGACGACTCACCTGACATTTCTTCAGATCCTACCAGATGACAAATAAGTAGCAAGGGCTATTTTCCTTAGAAAATTTACTAATTGTTGCTAGTTATAAAACGAAGTTGTTTTTCCTACAAATTTTACATATATTACATTGTACTGTTATTACATATTTTCTATTATAGCTTTAGTGTACTTTTATTATCCGTTTGGAGTTTAGGGTTGGCAATATGCAAAGTGTTACACCGCCACCTTTCTTTTTGACAACGCCTGGTGAACCTTTGATAAAATGGTCGAAATGGAAGAAGACTTTTTTGCACTATGCCAGGGTTTGTGGTTATAATTTAACAAATGAGCGTAAAACTGCACTACTCATGCACTGTCTTGGGTGTGAGGGTCAAGAAATATTTGAGAGTCTTCCGGATCCGGGTGAGGAAGCTACAGATCTCAATGAATTTGAACTCTGTCTTAAAAAACTTGATTTACATTATCTTCCCAAAGTGAGCACTATATTGGAACGCTATCATTTTGGGATGAGGGAACAGAGACAGGGAGAAAGTATAGAAGAATATATCACAGCACTTAGAAAACTTGCGTCAACTTGTAAATTTGGCAGTACAATTGAAGAAAGAATAAGAGATCAGTTCATGTTGAGATGTATGAGTGATAAAATTAGGAAGGAATTATGGAGTAAAGATGACCCCACATTGCATGAGGTAATAATTTTGGCCAAAGGGGTTGAACATACAATGGCTTGTGTTGAGGAATTGGAAAAACAAAGGAAAGTAGAAGTGAACAAGATTGTAATGAAAGGAGAATCTTCTAAGTGTGATATATCTCAGTGTGAAAATGGGAATGTTGATCAAATTGGAGAAAACAGGTATAAGAATGTCAGGTGTTTTCGTTGTGGGAATTTGGGACACTATGCTACTTACAAAAAATGTCCTGCTGTGAATTCCACATGTAGATCCTGCAATAAGAAGGGGCATTTTGCTAAGTGTTGTAAATCTGCAAAAAAACAAATACCTGTGAAAACTGTTGAGGACTGTATTTTGTCTGTGTCACTGACTACTGGCAAAAAGAAACATCCTAAGGATTTTGTATCTATTTTAGGTAAATCAACTGAAATGTTATTTGACTCAGGGGCATGGTTGACATTGATTTCTAATGAGTTCTTTGATCAAAATTTTAGTCACAAGGTTAATTTGAAAGCTCCTGATCTGGTTCCTGGGGGGTATGGTGGTCAGGTCATAGATTTGAGGGGATATTTTGAAGCAGAGATTATCTACAAGTCTAACACAATTTTTGGGAAAATTTATGTTCCAGTCAAGGGAGGTAGTGTTTTGAGTTGGCCTCATCAGGCTGGTTTGAAAGTCATTTTGGATCCTAATTCTTCTTCTCCAGTGATGATCAAAGATGAATATGTAAAAGCTCTTGGTCAGGTATGTGAAATAAGTACAGGAATGGAGGTATCCTTCCAAGAGTTTGTTGATGAATTTAAGGATGTGTTCAGTTCGAAGTTGGGTTGTTTGAAGGGTTATGTTCATCAAATAAAATTAAGGAAAGGATCAGTCCCTGTTATGGCTAAAGTGCGACCTATTCCTATTTCATTGAAGGATGATGTGGAAAAGGAAATTAAGAGACTGTGTGGTGAAGGTATCATTGAACCTGTGGAGTCATCAGAGTGGGTTTCATCCATTGTAGTAGCAAGGAAACAATCTGGTGAGCTGAGGTTATGTGTGGATTTGAGAAATCTCAATAAATGTGTCATCAGTGATCAATTTCCTTTACCCAACATCACGGAAATGGTCACTTTACTATCTGGATCTAGATTTTATACGAAATTTGATTTAACCTCAGCATATCACCAAGTCATGCTACATCCTGATTCACGTGATCTTACTACGTTTATCACTCCTTTTGGTACATACAGATTTCTAAGAATGCCTTTTGGATTAGTCTCTGCAGCAGCGGTTTTC